>NC_056679.1:123402002-124027002 GCF_018350215.1 Panthera leo | reverse complement strand
CACACTTAATACTGAGAATCTCAAAGCTTTTCCACGAAGATCATGTACAAGTCAAGGATGTGCCCTCTCATCACTCCATTTCAATATCATACTGGAAGTTCTAACTAATGTAATAAGGCAAAAAAAGAAAATGAAAGGTATACATATTGGGAAAGAAGAAATAAAAGTCTTTTTTCACAAATGACATTATCATTAACGTAGAAAATCTAAAATACAGACAAAAAATGCCAGGAACTAATATGCAATTATAGCAAAGGATAAGGATACCAGATTAATATACAAAACCAACTGCTTTAGTATATAACAGTAATGAACAAGTTGAATTTAAAATAAAACACATTACCATTTACATCAGCACTTAAAAAAAGTGAATAGGTATAAATCTAACAAAATATACAGATCTCTGTGAGGATAACTACAAAACTCTCATGAACAAAAACCAAAGAACCAAATAAATGGAAAGATATTTCACATTCATAGATACTAAAACTATTGTCAAGATGTCAGTTCTTCACAACTTGATCTAGAGACTCAATGCTAAACCAATCAAAATCCCAGCAAGTTATTTTATGGATATTGACAAACCAATTCTAAATTTTTATATGGAGACTTTACATTCTATACCTAGAATAGCCAACATAATATTGAAGGAGAAGAACAAAGTTGGATGAATGACACTACCCAACTTCAATAGTATACTATATACTATATTATAAACCTATAGTGATCAAGACAGTGTAGTATTGGGGAGCCTGGGTGGCTCAGTTGGTTAAGGGTCCAACTTCAGCTCAGGTCATGATCTCACAGTTCGTGGGCTCAAGCCCCATGTCAGGCTCTGAGCTGACAGCGTGGAGCCTGGAGCCTGCTTCAGATTCTGTGTCTCCCTCTCTCTGTGTGTCCCTCCCCTCCTTGTGCTCTTTCTCTCTTAAAAATAAGTAAATAAAATATTCAAAAAAAGATTTAAAAAAAAGTGTAGTATTGGCAAAAGAATCAATCAATGGAACAGAACAGAGAACCAAGAAACATCCACATAAATAGGGTCAAAAGGCAATACAATGGAGCAAAGACAGTCTTCAAAGAATGGTGCTAGAACTAAACACCCACAGGGAGGGGAAAAAAAAAAAAGAACACAGATCCAACTTTACACCCTTCACAAAAATTAACTCAAAATGGATCACAGATCTAAATGTACATGCAAAACTATACAACATCTGGAAGAAAACATAGGAGAAAACATAGATGACCTTGGGTATGGAGATGACTTATTAGACACAACACCAAATGCATGATCCATTAAAGAAATAATTGATAAGCTGAACTACACTGAAGTTAAAAACTTCTGCTCTGCAAAACGCAATGTCAAAAAAAATGAGAAAACAAGCCACACACTGGGAGAAAATATCTAAGAACACATCTGATAAAGGACTGTTAACCAAAACAAAGAACTCTTAAAATTCAACAAGAAAACAAATCCAATTAAAAAATGGGTCCAAGACCGTAACAGAGACCTCAACAAAAGAGATACACAGATGGCAAACAGGCATATGGAAAGATACTCCACATGATAGGACATCAGAGAAATGCAAATTAAAACATTAAGATACCACCATATACCTATATGGAAGGCCCAAATCCATTAACACTGAAAATATCAAATGCTAGCAAGGATATATAGCAACAGGAACTCATTTATTTGATGGGAAGGTAAAAGGGTATTGATATTTAGCAAGACAGTTTGGTAGTTTCTGACAAAACTAAACATACTCCTACCATATCATCTAGCAAGAGTGCTCCCTGGTATTTACCGAAAGGAGCTGAAAACTCATATCCACACAAAAACCTGCACATGGTTGTGTTTATAGCAGCTTTATAGCCAAAACTTGTAAGCAATCAATACATCCATCAGCAGGTGAATAAATTTAAAATTGTGCTACATCCAGACAACAGCATATTATTCATTGCTTTAAAAAAAAAAAAAAAACTGAGCTATCAAGCCATGAAAAGACATGGAGGAAGCTTAAATGCATATTACTAAGTGAAAGAACCCAATGTGAAAAGCCTACATACTGTATGATTCCAACTGTGTGACACTCTAGAAAAGGTAAAACTATGTAGACAGTAAAAAGAGCATTGGTTGCTAGGGGATAGGGGAGGAAGAGAGATGAATAGGCAGCACACAGAGGATTTTTAGGGCACTGAAAATGCTCTTTTTGATACATGATGGATACATGTCATTATACATTCATCCAAACCCACAGAACATACAACACCAAGAGTGAGCTATAATGTGAACTATGGACTTTAGGTGATTATAAAGTGTCAGTGTAGGTTCAACTGTAATAAATGTACAAATCTGGTTGGGAATTTTGATAATGGGGGAGGCTACGCAGATGTGGAATAGGTCACATGGGAAATATCTACGCCTTCCCCTCAATTTTGCTATGAACTAAAACCGCTCTAAAAAAATCTAGTCTTAAAAAATTTTTTTTAATTTAAAAATATCATGGTTAAAATGACAAATTTTACGTTGTATGTTTATTGTACCACAATTTAAAAAAAAAAAAACACGTCATTTTAACTGCTATAGACCCATGGTCTGGGTTGACCACAAAAGCCCAAATGCAAAGATTTTTTGTGAATCCTGTATTCACTCATACTGAATACACAATGTTCTGATTTGTCACTGAAATAGTTACCATGATTTTTTTTTAAAGGACAGAGTCAGATAATTAAAAGCTACACGTGAAAAGTAAAACTCTTAACAGTAACAGGTGGTTACTTCTAACACAGAGGTGACAGAGTTTAATCAAAACTGCAAAAGCATATCAGAAAGTAAAAATATTAGTTCAATGACCTCACAACAAAATTTTTCAACAGTAAGACGCATCACGGACAAAGATGACAGATTACAGTATGGAAGGAAATATTGGCCACGTATAAATCAGAAGAGCACAAAATCTAAAATACAGGAGGAATGCCTGCCAATCAATAAGAGAAACAGAGCATGCATAATAGAAAAAATGGGCTAAAAACATGAAGAGGCAACTTACAGGAGAAACCTAAAATATTACCAATCATATGAAGAGATACTTCAGCTGTTAATCAGATAAATGTATTTACAACAATGAGATTTTACTTTACACCCAATAGGCTGGCTAAATTTAGAAGACTGAATAGTATCAAATATCAATGGAGATATAAAAACCTTTATATCCAACTGATGGGAGTATACACTGGCATAGTTATTCTAGAGAGCAATTATTAAGTATTCAGTCAAATTAAGTACACATACACCCATGACCCTCTAATTCCTCTCCTGCGTCCATTACCCAAAGACATTCTCACTCCAGTCTATGAAGGGATATGTAGAGAAATGTTCACCTTTGTGGTAGTGGAGGATGATAAGATGTATTCTCAGGGTCCATTATGGGAGTGGGGGTGGGGTGTAAATAAAACTTGGAGACAAAGGGTATTAAATACCTTGCAGTAGTTAGAAACAATGAAATCAATGATCCATTACAAGTAAGTCTTAAGCATAGTGGTAGGGTGGGAAAGAATGAGATCTTTACCTCAATTACATTTTTCTAAGTACACGTATAGAAAAAACAGGCACACAAAACAGCATGTTTTAAAACACACATAAAGAAGAACAGTTCCTTTGGGGGAAAAGAGCACCTGATACTCCCTTACATAAATAGCTCATCTAGGACTAATTCAAATCATTCAAAAAAGGGTAATGAAAAAAATCAGTAAAGGCAACATAAGATCTGTGACATACTGGGGTGCCTGGGTGGCTCAGTCAGTGAAGCGACAGACTTAACTGACTCAGGTCATGATCTCAGAGTTTGTGAGTTCAAGCCCCACATCAGGCTCTGTATTGACAGCTCAGTGCCTGGAGGCTGCTTCAGATTCTGTGTCTCTTCCTGTCTCTGCCCCATTGTGTCATACAATGAGATAAAGAGAAGGGAATGACAAAAGAGGAAAATTAAATAGGAAACAGAGTTTAAAAAACTTAAATCTTAGGGGCACCTGGGTGGGTCAATTAAGCATCTGATTCTTGGTTTCAGCTCAGGTCACGATCTCATGGTTCATTAAGTTCAAGCCCCACATCAGACTCCATGCTGTCAGCGAGGAGCCTGCTTGGGATTCTCTCTCTCCCTCTCTCTCTCTTTGCCCCTCCACTGCTTGTCCTCTCAAAATAAATAAACTTAAAAAAATAATAATAATAAAAATAAAAACATAAATCCTCTTGACAAACACTAGCTAATTCCTCTCTAGGGAAACTGCTCTCCCCAACAAAACAGCCTGGCCCTGGCCCCATTACTTGATAGAGGAGCCAAGCACTCAACAAGCTGTGTCCATGCACATGAAGTTGATTTCCTACCAGCATTTTTAATGGTCCACTCAAATACAAAAAAAGCAGGCAAGGACAACCTTTGGCCCAGCCGGCTCCAGTAAGAAAGGCTCCCCAGGCAGACACCTAGACTTGGTGCTCGGCACAGGTCGTCAGGCTCTGGCTTGGTGGCCAACATCCAGGATCTTCGTGGGGCAGCACTCCTTTCCTTCGTGGAAAGGAGTCTGGGGGTCACACTAAACTCCAAGTTTAAGTTCTGGACCCTGACATGAAGCAGTGATGCCACTTCTGAGGCTTGTCCATGGCTGTACTCCTGAACAAACTAAGCATGGACCAGGTCAACTCAAAAGTGAGCCCAGCCTGGACCAGGGGCACCCAAGCATGGCAGGGGCAGACAAGGGAAAGGAGAGAAATTGGTCTGCTGCCTGCGATGGGTCTTAGAGCTCAGCCAGTTTTACATCATAGTTACTGAATCCATACTAAGTGTTTTAAAAAAATTTAAGATTCTGAGTGGTTGAAATGATGTCTGGCAGCAGCTTAAATATAATTCAGCCTGCTAAGGTGTTACTGTTTGTGTTGAGTATAACAAGGAAGGAAGACAAGTTAGAAGGAATAGGATATGAAAACATAAGCAGAGTAAACATTATTTAATTATTTACTGTTCTGTTGTAATTGTGGTTTAGAGGGACTGGCCATTTTTTTTTTTTAAATATCTTATAGACTTTCATATTGACTGTATTTCCTGATTACTTAACAAATTCATCAGATTATTAATTTCAAAACAGCGTCAGAGCACCTGGGTGGCTCAGTCCATTAAGCATCTGACTTCAGCTCAGGTCATGGTCTCGCGATCCCTAAATTCAAGCCCTGTATCAGGCTCTTGTGCTGACAGCTTAGAACCTGCTTTGGATTCGGTCTCTTTCTCTCTCTCTCTCTGGCCCTCCCCCCTCACACTCTGTCTCTGTCTCTCAAAAATAAACATTAAAACAAAAACTTTCCAAACAGCGTTAATAGTCTCAACCAAGAAAATATAATTACTAGAGTTAAATATTCAAAAGATATGTGACACCTTTATGGAAAAATTATAAATAAACAGGAGATAACCAGGCCCATATATGGAAAGACTAACTACAGTAAAGATACTTTTTTAAAAAGTTTAGACAGAGAGTGCACTTGTGAGTGGGTGAGGGGCAGAGAGAGAAGGGGAAAAAGAGAATTCCAAACAACCTCCCTGTTGTCAGAGCAGAGCCTGATGCCAGGCTCAATCTCATAAACTTTGAGAACATGACGTGACCCAAAACCAAGAGCCAGATGTTCAACTGACTGAGCTACCTATGTGCCCCAAAGACACTTTTCTTCCTAGTTAATATATAAATTTACTGCAGTTTTATCAAAATGGCAGTAAGATTTTTCTGAATGTAAATACAGATACTAGGGGCCCCTGGGGGCTCAGTCAGTTAAATGTCTGACTTTGGCTCAGTTCATGATCTCGCGGTTCGTGGGTTCAATCCCCTCATCGGGCTCTGAGCTGACAGCTCAGAGCCTGGAGCCTGCTTCAGGTTCTGTGTCTCCCTCTCTCTCTCTGCCCCTCCCCGACTTGCACTCAGTTTCTCTCTCAAAAATAAATCAATTTTTTTTTAATTTGTTAAATAATAAAAAAAAAAAAAGTTTAAGGGGCACCTGGGTGTCTCTGTCGGTTAAGTGTCCAACTTCGGCTCAGGTCAGAATATCACAGTTTGTGAGTTTGAGTCCCACCTCAGGCTGTGACAGCTCAGAGCCTGGAGCCTGCTTCAGATTCTGTGTCTCCATCTCTCTCTGCCCACACTGCACTGCCACCCCTGTTCACACTGTCTCTCTCTCTCTCTCTCAAATATAAATAAACATTAAAAAAATTTTTTTAATTAATACAGATACTAAATTTTTATCTGGAAAAATAAGGTCAAGTATATGATTCTGAAAGAAGAACAATGAAGGGGGAATCATCCTAGCAGATAATAAAACTTACAATAAGCCCATAGAATTAACAGAGCTCTATTTGTGCATGGATAGACATACAGAGCAGGGGAAACCAAAAGAGAACACAGATGCAGACTCTACTGGGTTGAACAGTGTCTACCCAAAATTCATGTCCTTCCTAGAACTTCAGATTATGACCTGATTTAGAAGTAAGGTTGTTGCAGATGTAACTGGTTGAGTTATCATACTGGAGTAGGGTGGGCTCTTAATCCAGTATGACTGGTATCTTTATAAGAGTAGATGCAGAGACCCAGACACACAAAGGGAGAAAACCTTGTTACAGTGGAGGCAGAGGTTAGAATTAAAGAGCTTTCAGTCAAGAAATACCAGGGATCAACTGCCACCACCAGAAGCTAAGGGAAAGGCATGGAACAGATTCTCCGCTAGAGGCTTCAGAGACCACATGGCTCTGCTAACACCTTGATTTCAGACTTGTAGCCACTAAAACTATAAGAAAATCAATTTTTATTGTTTTAAACCACCCAGCTGTGGTGCTTTGTTACAGCAGCATTAGGAAACTAATACAGAAACCTTCAAAAGAAGTGTTGGGACAAATGACCTTTCTTTTTGGAAGAAAACATTAAGGTAGACCACCAATATACACCATTATGTTCCAGATAAATTTAAAATCTAAACAGAACAAGTAAAACTTAAGGATTTTGGAAGAAAATTTTGAATATCTTTGTAAACTAGATATAGAAAGTTTTCTTACAACACAGAAAGCAAAATAACCTAAGAAAAGATTGATACATTTTCTCAAAACTGAAAATTTATGTACAATATAAGCATAAATAAAAGAGAAGACATACAACACAAAATATAGCCTAATGTAGCCAACAATTAATCAATACACAAATTATGTAATGAAATCCTAGAAATGAAGGACAAGTGATCCAGTTAAAAAATAGGCAAAGGATATAAACAGGCAGTTCACAGTGCTCAACACAAATGGTCAATGAATAAAATGGAGTAAAAATTGTGACATTCAGATAATGGAACATGATACAAAATTAAATCAGTTCTGTATATATCAACATGGACAGATCTCAAAATGTCAAATAAAAACTGCAAGCATAGTAAAACAAAGCATTTGTGCATTAAATACAAAGTAGTACTTATAAATAAGTACTTATGTGTATTTAAAAATTAAAAACTGAAAAGTTACTACATGCATTATATTTGTTTCTTGAAAGAGAGAACAGATACAAAGAATATTCAAGAGAGACTAAAGAGGATTTCAGTTTCATCTGTCATATTCTACTTCATTAAAAGGAAATCTGAGGAAAAATGCTAAATCAGTGGTAAATACTAGGATACATGTTATAATGTTCCCTAATTTTTTGACTCTTAAACTTCTGAAAATTAAAGTAATAAACAATGAAAAATAAAAATAAAAAACACAGAAAACACAGGAAAGAAAAAACTCTAAGTAACAACAGAAATAACCTTCAAATAAAACTTTAACAATCCTCAGAGAAAAAAATAACACAAGGAAATTTCTCAAAAGTGCCGAATATGTATTTCAGATTTAACAGGCTCATTAGGTGTCTTACACAATAAATAAAAAGTCCCACATCAAGGTACATGATTATTAAATTTTCAGTATTCAGAAGACAAAATGAGATCCTAAAACTTTAGAAGAATTCAGAAAAATAGTCATACACAAAGGACCAGAACTCATTAGAATTTCATGTACAATAAGGCAATATGAAGTCTGTGGAGGAAATTATTTCCAACCTGAAATTTTATTCTTAAACTATTAAGCATGAAGGTAAAGACACTTGTAATATCTCAAATTTATGTCCTATTCTTCCTTTCTCAAGATGAAAGAAAACTGACTCTACCCAAGTGAGGGGGGGGGGGGGGGTGAAAAAAAATTAAGACAGAGAAAACATGGGATCCATGGAAAACTGAACAGGAATGAAGAAGAGGTGAAGTTATTAATTCTTGGGATGCGAGCCAAGAGAGCAGCAAGTCTAAAACCAAAACAGAAGAGAACATAACAGAGCATACTGTATAAAATAACAAAGAAATGTAACCATAACATATTGTATGTCTCAAATGAGAATGATGCATACATAGCCATGCAGATATAAAAAACGAATTTAGATTTTTAAGCAAAAAGTGTAACTATTAGGAGAATGGAAAGGAAAGAAGTGTGAGGGAGGTTGCACGAGGGAAGGGGAAAGGCTAAATACTCATGATAGATACTGAGTTAAATGATGAATGAGAAAGGGAACTAAATGTTTTCAATTGTAAGGTGTGAAGTTACCAGGTGACATTTTAAAATCAGTTAACATGAATTTTTTCCACTGAATTTTGCAAAGAATAAGATTATAATAGTTGACTTAGGAGGGTTTCTATGACTATCATTAAAAGCAACATGCATTTTTTTTTTTTTTTTGACAGAGAAACCATGAGCTGGGAAGGGGCAGAGAGAGAGAGAGAGAGAGAGAGAGAGAGAGAGAGAGAGAGAGAGAGGATCCCAAGCCGGCTCCACACTGTCAGCAGAGAGCCAGAGGCTGGGCTTGATCTCACGAATCATGAGATTTTACCTGGGGCAAAACCAAGTCTGCCACTTAACCAAGTGATTCACCCAGGCACGCCAAAAGCAATATGCATTTTAACAAGATTCTATTTAAGATTGTTAAAAGGATGTGGACGGTAGGTAAACAAAGGAAAAGCAAGACACATAGCTGTGATAAAAAGGAACGTGTACAAGCTTTCCAGTTATGGAATGAATAAGTCACAGTAATAAAAGGCACAGCATAGGAAATATAGTAAATTGTATTGCAATAGAATTGTATGGTGACAGATGTGAACATAACAATGTATAAACTTGTAGAATCACTATGGTGTATATGTGAAACTAATTTAACATTGTATGTCAACTATACTTCAATAAAAAATTTTTAAAAACGTGTATATAATATGCCATTGGAATACAGTTATGTATGTAGGAATATATGCAAAAATCTAAAACATCTCAGTCAACATACTCCCAATGGTGGCTTAATCTGGGGGCCAAAATTTCAGATCATTTCTTTCTTCCTTTGTATCTGCATTTAAGGGTTTTTTTTTTTTTCCAAGCGCATATTTAGGTATTGGCGTAGACACATTCATTAGCTTCATATGCATTTCTATAATAAAAAATCTATTTCTATGAAAAAAAGAGAGCTATGGGGCGCCTGGGTGGCTCAGTCGGTTGAGCGTCCGACTTCAGCTCAGGTCACGATCTCACGGTCCGTGAGTTCAAGCCCCGCATCAGGCTCTGGGCTGATGGCTCAGAGCCTGGAGCCTGCTTCCGATTCTGTGTCTCCCTCTCTCTCTGCCCCTCCCCCGTTCATGCTCTGTCTCTCTCTGTCTCAAAAATAAATAAATGTTAAAAAAAAATTTTTTTTTAAAGAAAAAAAAAGAGCTACAAAAAATACTTGTAAATTGCATGCTTACCTTCTTGTAGATAGCATTTTTCATTACCTGATTTCATTTCATTTGCCTAAACATTCAGAGATCTAATGCTAAAGTTGGTGGCTGTTTCAATCTAGCTTCTTCAAGATTTCACCACAAAACAATGTTCTACTTTGATATACATCTAAATTTTAATTCCTTTACAAAAATTGGTTTTCAGCACCTGAAAGAATAAGGTTTCTCCTGATGATATAGTAATCTATGCAAATAAAACACAGATTCTTTTACCTATTTGTCTTTTCTGGATATTTCAAGTACACATGCATGTAAGTAGTTCATAGGATGGAAGCAAAGTTAGCCTTCTGCTGGGGTTTCAGCAGGCAGCAATTTCATCAACTTTTCTTAATCTGAATATTCTATATTAAACCACTACTTTTAAAAGTTTATGTAAAATAAATACATCTTGACAACAGCAAAAGCATCTCTTAACTTCTGTCAAGATAATTACTTTGAACTTAAGGTGAACATGGGAATTAAAATTTGCTTTTAATTTTTATTTTTTTATTTGAGAGAGAGAGAGTGCAGGCAAGCAGGGGACAGGGGCAGAGGGAAAGAGGGAGAGAGAGAGAGAATATCTTTTTTTTAAGTCTTTTCATTTACTTATGAGACAGAGACAGCATGAGTGGGGGAGGGGCAGAGAGCAAGGGAGTGAGAGAGAATCCCAAGCAGGCTCTGCACCCCAACTTGGGGCTCGAACTCACAAACCGTGATACCATGACCTGAGCCAAAACCAACCGTCAGATGCTTAACTAAGCCACCCAGGTGCCTCAGGAAAGAGAGAATCTTAAGCATGATCCACACTCAGTACACAGCCTGACCTAGGCCAAAATCAAGTCAGACACTTAACTGACTGAGCCACCCAGACACCCCAAAACTCATGATATCTTGATGGCTTCCCAGGATTAAACAATTACCCTGATAGGTCACTACTACTGCAACTTACTTCAACAACCTTATAGCCTACAAGATACTCATTTTATTTTTTTAGCGTTTATTTACTCTGAGAGAGCATGAGGAGGGAGGGGCAGAGAGAGAGGGAGAGGGAGAATCCCAAACAAGCTCCATGCTGTCAGCGCACATTATGGTAGGGGGGATTGATCTCATCAATTTTGAGATCATGACCGGAACCAAAATCAAGAGTCTAGCACTTAATAAACTGAGCCAACCAGGTGCTCTGAGACTCATTTTAGACCTAAAGACACCTGCAGGTCAAAATGAGGGAATGGAGGAACATTTATCACGCAAATGGATGTCAAAGGAAAGAAAGCTGGAGTATCAATACTTACATGGGACAAACTAGATTTTGTTCTTGTATTGTTTTTATCCTGTTTTGGTATCAGGGTAGTACTGGTTTCATGGAATGATTCTGAAAGTGTTCCCTCTATTCCATTATTTGTAAAACTTTGATAAAGAGTATCATTAATTTTTTTTAATATTTGGTAGAATTTACCAATATAACTATAAGGTCTTGGGCTTTTCCATGCTGGGAGTTTTGATTCTTAATTCAGCTTCATTCTTTTTATTGGTCTAAGAAGATTTCCTATTTCTTGGATTCAAGATTCATGATTCAATCATGGTAACTGGTGTGTTTTTAGGAATTATCTGTTTTATTTTCCTAAATTATCTGATTTGTATTTAAATGTATATAATAATCTGTTATCACACTATGTATTTCTGTGGTTATCTACCGTCTTCTCTTCCATTTCTTTTCAATTTTGAGTCTTTTTTCCCTAGTTAATAGAATTAAAACATTGCCAATTTTGCAGGGATTTTTTTTGAAAAACTGGTCATTACTTTTAATGTTATGTAACTGTTTATTCTATGTTTTTTGTTATTTCCTTCCTCTACTAAGTTTCAGCTAAGTTTATTCTTTTTCTAGCTCTCTGCAGTGTCATGTTAAGTTGTTTAACTTTTTTTTTTTTAACGCGTATTTATTTTTGAAACAGAGACAGAGCATGAACAGGGAAGGGTCAGAGAGAGGGAGACACAGAATCTGAAGCAGGCTCCAGCCTCCGAGCTGTCAACACAGAGCCCAACACAGGGCTCGAACTCATGGACCGTGGAATCATGACCTGAGCCGAGGTCGGATGCTCAACCTACTGAGCCACCCAGGCGCCCCAACTTTTTTTAATACAAGCATTTATAACTTAAGTTTCACTCTAACATCTGCTTTTGGTGCATCCCATAGGTTTTGGAATATTATGTTTTCTTTTTCTTTTGTTTTGAAACATATTTTGATTTGCCATTTGATTTCTTAACTGACCCATTGCTTGTAGTGTTAATATTACATATTAAATATTTAATATTTACGTTGTAAAAACAAACAACAACCTAATAATCCCATATCCTACTTCCATATGTCAGGAACCCTGACAATTCTCTAGTGGTATGAAAGACAAATATACAACTTCCAAGTTGGGCAAAGGATTTACAGGAAACCTACAAAACCAAATAATATTAAAGCACTATGGTCTATATCACTATCTCCTCTCTTGCTTCCTCTAGCTGGAAGTGGCCCTCATTAAAAACATCCAAACAGAATGAATTCTCACAGAAATCTAACAAACACTATTTATAAGATGTCTACTAGTCTGCTCCTTATTCACTAGGTGAAGCCTTTAACCTAGAAAAGGATCCATCTTTTTGCCTCAACACATACCTGATGATGAAGCTGGAGTCCTGTTAAAAGTGTCTCCATTTGCTCCAGAAGAATACCTCTCCTGTTAACAGGAAGAAAAGACTCATTTTCTACTTTGAAAATAAGAATGTGTCATCACCAATGCTAGAAAATTTTAACAACTGGACTTTGTTCCAAACAAAACAGTAACAGGCTCTAAGATTTTCTACGCCACTCATTCCTTAATTATTCCAAAACCTCTTCACTTTAATACTAAACGTATAGCATATTAATATACCACTTAAAACATTGATCAGCAAACTATAGCTATGAGCCAAAACCGGTCAGTCACTTGTTTCTGTAAATAAAGTTATATTGGAACATAGCCATCCTCATTTATCTAGAAATGTCTATGGCTGCTTTCCCACCAGGATACCGAAGTTGCAACAGAGATCCTAAATTCTGTGAAGTCTAAACTATTTACTATTTAGCCCTTTATGGAAAGAGTTTGCTGACATCTGACTTAAAAGTTTACTCACCCATATACTTGAAAAGTATAATTAAGTACTATTATTATATAAAATCTGACCAAAATAACACATGAATAAATCAATGCCTGCCAATATACATTTTTAAAAGTTCTGTATTTTACAGTATACTCATTAACAATGCACAGAATAAAGTAGAGCACAGAGGAGAGCAGTGGACAATAGTTTCTACAGTAAAGTACTACAGGAATTTATTTTTAAAACTTCAACTTTGTTTCTATAAAGGGAAACAAATTAACATGTTCACAATTTTTTAAAATGAATTCACTCTAAAATAAAAGGTCACTGATGCACTAAAAACAATATACCTATATATGTACAATGCAAATGCAGTATAAATACAACAAAGCGGTTCATGTTAGCTACTGGATCAGAATATGCATCATTAACTTTAATCAAACTTTTCACAGCAACAGCTGAAATGTCGATGATGTTCTCAAATACTACCTGTCCCATTTTCCCTACCTTAGTCTCAAAAACTATGTATTTGCAATTAATATATATGTATTACATTTCCAGTGATGTACTTGCATTTCTATTGGGCTCAGAAAATTCAACTTTTGTTATAAAACCAATAGCTAAATGTCAAGTTAATTTGGGAAACTTCCAATATTTCTTAGTGTATCTCTGTGTTAACAAAAACTTGAGTAACCTTTTTCTCACCTTAACTCCTAGGGTGCTCTTATAATCATTAACTGACAACTTAATTTCCCCTCATATAAGCTACCTCTACTTAGGACAAAACTTACAGAAGAGAGGTCTCAAATTCTTGCACATGAAAAGCAGAATTCAATACTTTAAAAATGAAAGGTGTCCTAAAACTTAAGATGATACCTTAATTAACTGGCTACTTTAGAACAGACATAATATTTCTTTACCTAAGTTCCTTTAAATAAGTCAAAAGAGTGCAAAAGTAGTACTTCTTTTCTTTTTTTTTTAATTTTTCAATGTTTACTTACTCTTTTTTTTTTTTTTTTTTTTTTTGAGAGGGAGAGACAAAGCATGAGCAGGGTAGGGGCAGAGAGAGAGGGAGACACATAATCTGAAGCAGGCTCCAGGCTCTGAGGTGTCAGCACAGAGCCTGATGCTGGGCTTGAACTCATGAACTGTGAGATCAGGACCTGAGCTGAAGTCAGCCACTTAACTGTTGACCACCCAGGTGCCTCAGTAATACTTATTTTCTAAAATTTCTTTCACAAAAGACACTAAATGACTTTTAAAACTACTTTTATAAAGCCCAAGAGCCACCCAATTATTCTCTGAGTTATTAAGAACAGAAAGGCAAATACTTTTGGGATTTTGGTAATTACTACAGTATAAAGTTCCAATTTACAATTACCATAGACATTAAAACAAGAATGATCTAGTTTTCTATCTTTAAAGTGCAATTCTAAAGACTTTTTTTTCCTAGTGGCCAAAGTATTATCAAGTGACTAGAATCCAAAAAAGGTCTGGTTTTATTTAAGTGATATAAAGCTAATAAAGGTAATGAGACACTTCGGCAGTCAATAACTTAAAAATTATTATTAGATGACCTTCAGGCTGTGGAATTTAATATTCCACATACACGAAATTTAAAAATTCCAAGGCAAATTCTGAAACATCATTAAAGATTCTTAACCTTTTTCATTACCTTAAAAATAAATTACCTTCATACTCCCTTCTGCTACTGCAGTACTTCTCTCTCTTAAAACAAAATGTCTACAGTTAGTTGCTGCCTCTACTTTTTCATATCCCTTTTTTCCTTAAATCTACTCCAGTTTAGCTTCCATCCTCATTCTACACTGAAAATGCTTTTAATAAGGAAATTATGTAATAAAATTACTACTTTTATCTTTCATTCTACCAGAGCTCTCAGCAGCATTTGAAATGACAGACTATTTCCTTCCTCTTTATAACATTCTCCTCTTGGCTTAAGGAACCCACAATTCTCTAGTTTTCTTTCTTGCTCCAGTGGCTACTTCCTCCTCAGTCTCCTTTTGCCAGCTCCTCTTATACTGGACCTCTCAAGTTGGACTATCCAGGGTCAAGCCCTCTAAGTCTGTTTTATACTATGTATCTTTACCTAGTCTGGTAGCTTTAAATCCCATTAACACACAGGGACACCTGGGCGGCTCAATCAGTTAACTGTCCAACTCTTGGTTTCAGCTCAGGTCACGATCTCATGGTTAGTGCACAGAGCCCGCTTGGGATCCTCTGTGTCTGTCTCTCTCTGCTCCTCCTCTGCTCACAGCTGTCTTGCTCTCTCTCAAAAATAGACATTAAAAAAAATCTTTTTAATAAATTTTAAAAATCCCATTAATATACAGATAATTACCACATTTATTTTAATGTTTATTTTTGACAGAGAGAGAGAGAGAGAGAGAGAGAGAGAGCGAGAGCAAGCGAGCATAAGCGGGGGAGGGCCAGAGAGAAAGGGAGACACAGAATCCGAAAGAGGCTCCAGGCTCTGAGCTGTCAGCACAGAGCCCGACGCAGGGCTCTAAGTCACAGACCGCGAGATCATGACCTGAGCTGAAGTCGGACGCTCAACCAACTGAGCCACCCAGGCGCCCTGATAATTACCACATTTATATCTATATCCCTGATCCCTCTTCTAAGCGACTAATGTATAAAAGCTACTTTACTTTTATGTTTTCATAGCCATCCCAAATTGAACACAACAAAGCTAGCATTCTTTGTTTTTACCCCTCCCAAGCTTATACATTTTTTCGGAGATTCCCCACTTCAGCAAATGGAACCATCTTCTATCCAGTTGCTTAAACTTAAAAGAAGTCTATGGTACAACACAAGCAATACAGTCAATGATACTGAAACAGCATTGTATGGTTTACAGATGGTAGCTACACTATCATCAGCATACCTTAACATACAAACTTGTCAAATCACTGTACACCCAAAACTAATATTGTGTATCAATTATACTTAAATTAAATAAAATAATAAAATTTAAAAAAACTAGACATCAACCTTGATTACTCTCTTTCACTCCCCACACCCAGTCAAGCCAGTCCTACTAACTAAGCTCACAACTACCTTCAGGCCCCTCTCCCTTTGCTTTTCCCTTTCCCTCTCTGACTTCATTTTCTACCACTCTTGTTTCATCTTACAGTGCTTTAGCCACACTACATGTAGTAGGATGAAATATGGCCACCCACATTACCTTATTTGGAAAAAGAATGCAGATATAATTACAGATTCTGAAAAAGAAGAGATTACTCGATTATCTGTGTAGACCTTAAATGTCACTACAAATGTCCTTATGAGAGGCAAAAGAAGTTAACCAAGGCCATGGGAAGACAGAGCAGAGAAATCAGAAATTTCAAAATATTTTACACATAAGGGTTCTCACACACAGCTACAAATAATTCATTCTCATTCTGGTAAACACATTTCTTTTGACCTTCTATGTACTCTTAATATTTTCAATTATGAAATATCACACCCTTTAAAGGTTGTTTTCTTTTAAAGGTCTTTTTCAAGCAAATGAATATTTCCACCAACATAGTAAGGTTTTGATCTCAATGACTTGTCAGAGCTGCTATTCAAATGAATTTATAGCTGGACAATTTATGAACCTTGGAGATGCCTCCTCCCTGTCCAATTTGGGGTCCAATACAGACAATTCCATGTTTTCTTCCCCCAGCCCCTTAAATTCCTTAGCAAATATATCTTTCACTTTATATTCAGAATCCCCTGAAATGCCTAAGAATGTATCAATTTATACAAAGTACCAAGATCTCATTTCCTATTTTAGGTTCCATGTCAAATAGAGCTGAGATAGGTTGTCCAAATAAAATGACCAGACAGGTTATATCAGACAGTGTCACATAAAATTTAAATTTCAAACAAATTATTTCTCCTTCTTTGATCTGATACAGAAATTAAAGTCCCAAAATACAGACAATATTATCCTCCATCCCTTCTTCTGATTGATGAGTCCTGGCCAGATCAGCCCCATTCACATCCACAGTTGAAGCCTGGTCCTTTCTTTGACAACTACTACATGGAGACATCTAAAATTACTGCAGTTACTTCAGTACCTCCAGGGCTGAAAAACTCCAACTCTTGAGTCTCATGTATCACACACAGATCTAAGGTTCTAGATAGCTAGCATGTCACACAAGAAAAAGCAAACACCTCAAAATTTAGAAAAAACAACCAAAGCCAGGAACAAATGTGACTGTTCTAAGAGCTTACAATGTAGGCCCTAATTTTTGTATCTGAGAGCATTTTCCAAATAAAAGTTCTTTCCCCCAAACATTTCACAATCAAAACTTATAGTGAAAACATCTCCCACACACTATGAGAGAAACCTACTATAAATGATAATAGTGTATAGACAGAGAAAAAAAAACAAAAGGCTCTCTAGTTTCAGTTTCTCTCTGGTGTCACCGAATCTCTATCAGTTGACTAGAATCTGTTGGCTGTAAATTGATGATTCTTCTTCAAGAGGATTCAGTTTTCTCTATTCTCCAGACCTGTTCCACCAACATCTCTGCCACCTTTGCAATCTCTTTAGCCTTCTCCTCAGCTTTCTCGTATCTTTTCATCACTCTACTCTAGACTTAATTGTTTAGATTTTGATTATGAGTCATCAGAGCTCCTTCCTCCAAGCCTGCCACTTTTATCTGGATGGCCATTTTATTTGGATGACCATTTTGACCAGCTTCCACAAGTTGCTCTTATTTAGCATATAATAATATCCCGGCTTTCTAGTAGAAGACACAATATCCTCCTACATCTCAGTGATAATTGTAGGCAGAAATTGCTTAATATCTTCTTAAGGCTCTAGCAGTTCAGCTTCCTTAGGTCTGCAAATACAATGATGTTCAAGGGCCACATTTCTTCTCACTACTTCAGAATCATAGTATGAACAGAGAAGCCCCGAACTTTATTTTCTTACCTAATTATTACAAACTTTGCTACTACTACTTAACAAAATTGTATTGTGGGTGGACCAATTATCTCACACTATTTCTACTTTAATCACAAGAGTATCTGACTTCTGAAATGTGCCACCAAAAAGGGAGACAGATGGAGGCAATCACTATGTAGACCTACTCCCATGGTCCTCTAACAAGAAGCATTCATTACACAGCTAGTAAGCAAATCCAATACCCTGTTACATTCACCATACCCACCACTCCAAAACTCATTCCAACAAGCTTACATGAAATATGCAAATGCCTAACAATTAAGATGTCTGGACTACATAATTGCTGCATTATCAAATTCTTCCTAACCTCACATCTTTTACTGGTCTACACCCAAGTAGTACACTTCCCAGTGGCCTATCAGTACAAAATCATATAAGAATGGGTAAAAATTAAATCTCCAAATAAAAATCCTCGAAAGTTTTCATAAAAGGCTGATCACATATTGTTTAAGATGGATTAAGCCAAGACAGCTGCAGGGTGAAGACAAATTCTAAAAAACAAAAAGCCCAGCTGTCTCTTAAAACAGAAATTCAGGGGGCCACCTGAGTGGCTCAGTTAAGCATTTGACTCTTGATTTCGGCTCAGGTCGTAATCTCAGCAGTATGTGTTTGAACCCCTTGTCAGGCTCTGCACTGACAGTATGGAGCCTGCTTGGGATTCTCTCTCCAGACCTCCCCACTCATGCTCGCTCTCTCTCTCTCTCTCTCTCTCTCTCTCTCAACATCAATAAACTTAAAAAAAATTGAAATAGAAATTCAGAACTACCAATCAAAATGGTGCCTTTAAATGAAACTAGGCAAAATAAAAGACCTCAGATCTCTCCCACATGTGTATATCATATAATCATCTTCACTTTCTGTACTTTTTATTCAACCAAGGCAGACAAAGGCATTGATTGCACCATGTTCCTCCAAGTCAACTAGGCCAGATAGCTAATTGCTCAACAGCATCAGGAATTAAGTTTGCAGACAAATACAAAAAATTTACAAATTGGCCCCACATAAATATTAAGAATCATAAGGTAAAGTTAGTATTAACATTTAATTTAGTATTCGTAATATTAAACAAGGTATGTTACTAAATAGCACAAATATTTCCAAAAAGGTAAGTCTGAAAGATCTGACAGTCAACCACCCTCAATTTCAGACAGCTTATTCAATAAACAAGTACAACATGATTGAGTCTAATGTACTATTTGAAGAATGCTTAATGAAGAAAAAAATCTCAGACTAAGAAGAAACAAAATTAAATGACTAAGTTCAAATGAAAAAGTCTGTATCTGTGAACTAAACTTTGTAATGTAATAAATTTACTGAGAACTGGGGTAAAAAGAACCATAAAATATCCTTTAAGTAATTCCATTTTTTAAAAAATACTCCCAAATTAAAAAATATATATATAAGCTGTAGATATTCATGACATTACAGTGAAAAGATAACATCTTAAATTCCCGCCAACAGAAAATTATATTACAGTAGATCCATTCCTTGAAGTACTATGCAACCTTAAGAAATTATTTTTAGGAAGTTAGTAGTAATATGGAATAGTGCTCAAGAGTGAAAAGGCTGGAATCAAAAATATTATTATGTACTATCATTTGTGGGGGGAAGAAAATTTAATAAAAATTTACAAGAATGTGCTAATAAACATGATTGTTAAGTACTTTTTCTCTTTTCCCAATATTGTAAAAAAAAAAAATTTTTTTTATGAGGCACAGGACTATAAAAAAACTAACACACAAAAGATGTCTTTCTCAAGTAAGCTCCAAAAAAAAAAAAAAAAACACGATAAATTCAGATTAAGATCTTGAGTATTTTGACACCCTCACCCAAAAATCTTCAGTATTTTGAAATAAACTTTATATACAAATCAAATCCAATTAAGAGAAATAAAGGATTACATATATTTTTATGTGATAGAACTTCCATTAAGATATCTCTTGAAATAATGAAGTGTTTGTAAAAAGTGACCAACATAAATGCAAACTGGAAATTCCAGAAGAAAACAATATAGTGGTGCCTAAGTGGCTCAGTCATTTAAGCAACTGACTGTTGGTTTTGGCTCAGGTCATGATCTCAAGGTTTCATGGGTTTGAGCCCCTCAGCGGGCTCCATGCTGACAGTGCAGAGTCTGCTTGGAATTCTGATTCCCTCTCTCTCTGCCCCTTCCCTGCTCATGATGTTTCTGTCTCTCTCAAAGTGAACACATGAACTTCAAAAAAAAAAAAAAAAAAGAAAGAAAAGAAAAGAATACCAACTTTTGAGACATTTTCAAATAAATAACACTTGTGCAAAAACAATCCTTTAAAATATATTAACTTCTAGGGGCACATGGGTAGCTCAGTCAGTTAAACATCCGACTTCGACTCAGGTCATGATCTTAGCTTACGCCATGATCTCATGGTTCGTGAGTTCGAGCCCCATGTTGGCAGCTCAAAGCCTGGAGCCTGCTTCGGATTCTATTTCCCCCCCTCTCCTTCTGTCCTTCCCCCGCTCACACTATGTTTCTCTCTCTCTCTCTCTCAAAAATGAACATTAAAAAAATATATATTAACTTCTAAAGTAGAGTTGTTGTTTTTTTAAGTCAACTTTCAAATCAGAACTGAAACCCAAAAAGCTATTCCAAGTCCTGTTCTTTTGAATTACAATATAACTCTCCAAATGCCACTAAGGAAAAAGATCTGATGATTTGCACATTTGAAGAGCCAAGTGATGACACCATCTCAATCAGCCTAACATACGCATCCTACTTGTAGGAAACCAATTTATAGAATTCAAAATATCACCCAACACCAAACTGTATTTTTCAGTTTTCAATACAAGTGTCTGTCAAACATGTTCAACCATATTTGTACCAGCCTGCTTCCACCCACAGTAAGTCCTCAATCACTGACATTTAAATTGTCAATAATATCACTACACATATTTTAGTTAATTATCAAATTACCTCATACTATTTTATTCCATTTGAGGCTTAGAGTGCCTCCTCTTCATTGCCCCTAAGGCAGTTAATAACAATCAGATGGAGGTAAGCACAGCACACTCCACCGGACTGTAATCTAGAACTTTCCCACCACAGTGATTTTCAACTTCAATAAAATCTGTAGTGTTTAATAACCACAAACTTTAAATTTTACTACCTTCTCAAATACAGGAACATAGGAAGACATATGAGGTTTGATTATTTCCGCTTCCCAATCTTCATCTCCCATGGTGGCTTCCAGTTCTATTTTTATCTAAATTTTTTTAAAAAAACGTACATTTGGCCTCTATTAGATCAGAATCATATACTTAACAACATGAACTGTCACAATTTCACATACACCTCCCAAAACTACTGAACTAGCTGCTGATCTTCCCCAAAGATCCCCTTATTTTTTATCTTTAAAAATGAGTTGAACTACTTAACCACTCTTGCAACCACAATGTCCCTACTGGGCCTTTCTCCAAAATCTGTTTACTGACTTTATCCTCTCCTTTCAAGGGTCTCCCAAACAGCTTACTGGATATTAAGGGTAAGGGAAATTTCTCAACTACTACTCAATGTTTCTCTCTTTGCACACCTCCCTTCAAAAGTAAAGATGTTTGGTTTGTAGGTTTTGATAGTTTACTGGGAGAGAGGGAGCCAGGGTCAAGGCCTTCAAGCTTGGCGGGGTAGGGGTCACGAGTTAGGTGGCCCAAATCCTTTCAACAGTGGACAACTAGTTACTCTAAGGGGCATTTGTACACAAATGATACTACAGCCACTCTTGTTCGGAGAAAACGCCACACACACAAACTGGGCAAAGATGCTTCTTTACCTCCTCTACAGGCCTCTACGCCCTACAGGCGTCAGCCGGGCTTTAAGACTTACACTGGTAAGTAAAGAAAAAGCCCCAAAGGACGGCTCCAAGGCCCACCTGCCCCAACAGTTCTTCATCTAGCTTAAACTCTGACTACCGGGAAACCCACAGGGGCCAGTGGAGACCCACGCCAGGAAAAAAGTCGCCAGGCCACTCACCTCTCTGCTGCTTGCTCTCCCGGGGTCCTCTCAGGCGGCGACGCCGCTTAAACGGCTGCACGTGCAGGACGCCGCTGACTGCGTCAGGTGCGCAGCTTCAACAACAAATGGCACCAGGCGACGAGTGCCTCCAGCCAATCAGCGCTCAGACCACCGGCGTTGCCCCGCCCCATCTCCAGCCGTGCGTTCCCTATTTGCTCGCATTTGAGGTCGCTAAAGCCAGACCCGCTCTCTTTTTCACACAGTGGCCCGTTAGGCCTGGGGGTATAAAGCTGGCCGTGAGCCACTTGTCTCTAGATTCTTGGGGCGGGGGTGGTCCTCAATGTGGAGATGCCCTAGATTTTCTCTGTGCAAGCCAAAGATGCACAGCCCCTTTTTATAATACCAAAAATAAAAGGGAAGATGAGTAATGCCCTGCCTCCAACCTCTTTGACTTGATCTTCCTGTTTTCTTGCTGTAGTCCCTGGCCGTTGGTCCCTCTGGTTCTTTATTTCTGAGGTGCTTGCTTCACAACTGGGGATTCCTGCTGCCTCAGCATGTGGCTAAGGACTGTGGAGCTGGCACGTTTCCGTTTCCTCCCCATGACAGCTAGGATGAGGCTCTGTCCTGCCTCATCCAGGATGTTGTAAAAAAAAAAAAAAAAAAAAAAAAAAAAAAAACTTACCCTTTCCTATAGAGTTGAGGGTGCTTCTCTTCAGGAAAGAGATGCCCTCTCATGCAGAAGGAAGGAAATTGTGCTGGAGTAGTTTCATTCATCAAGGCTTGGATTTGTGGCCCACCAATTCGCATCCCTAGGGGTACTAGCCAAACCTAAGAGTGACCAAGGATCATTTCCATGCTTAATGCTCTGACCAATCAGATATTCTTGTTTTGCCTCACAAAAAAGTAAAGGAAATTTCTCAATATTTTCCCTTCAACCAAAAAGTATAACAACCAACTGCTTTAGAAGTATTGTTTCCATTTTTTATTTTCGTGATAGTCTGACACTCGGGCATAGAGGATTAGGCACTTTGCGGGTTGCACTTCTTTCATCTTTAGAACCACCATTATTGTTTCTGTGTCTTCATCAAGAATATGTCATTATTTATCTAGTTAGCACTATTTTCAACGTGAATTGTTTTTAAAAGATTATTGTTAACAAAGATCAGGGGCACCTGGGTGGCTCAGTCAGTTAAGCATCCGGCTTCAGCACAGGTCTTGATCTCATGGTTTCTGGGTTTGAGACTCATATCAGGCTCTGTGCTGACAGCTCAGAGCCTGGAGCCTGCTTCAAAACTCAAAGCACAAAGATCAAGCCAGAATATATTTTATCTGTCATTTTTAATAATCTCTATTTTTTAATGTTTATTTATTTATTTTGAGAGGGGGAGGGCAGAGAGAGAAGGAGAGAGAAAATCCCAAGCAAGCTCCACACTCAGCATGGAGCCTGACTCAGTGCTTGATCTCACAACCACGAGATCATGACCTGAGCAGAAACCAAGAGTCAGACACTTAAACAACTGAGCCACTCAGGCACCCCAACAATTTCTAATTTTAAACTAGATTTTCACACCATGCCCTTTAAGAGGCAAGTACCTTAAATTGCTGCACATGTATGGGAGAGCCACCAATACTCCTGGCATTCTGAATCTGTAAACAGGGGTCCTTGAGGTATTTTAACTCACTTTGAATTGAATGTTATTCTTTCAAAACTTTTTGTGTCATGGGAAAATATTAAGTGAAAAGAGTAAGGTATTAAATTGTGTAGATGAATGATAACCAAGTAGATTCTGTTTTACATATAGAAAACTTGGACATATTTTCTAAAATAATTTTTTTCAGAACAGAGTTAAAGAAAATAACTTTTTAAAATTTGTATGTTGTTGGGCGCCTGGGTGGCGCAGTCGGTTAAGCGTCCGACTTCAGCCAGGTCACGATCTCGCGGTCTGTGAGTTCGAGCCCCGCGTCAGGCTCTGGGCTGATGGCTCGGAGCCTGGAGCCTGTTTCCGATTCTGTGTCTCCCTCTCTCTCTGCCCCTCCCCCGTTCATGCTCTGTCTCTCTCTGTCCCAAAAATAAATAAAAAACGTTGAAAAAAAAAAATTTAAAAAAAAAAAAAATAAAAAAAAATAAAAAAAATAAAATTTGTATGTTGTTGACACACACTGTTACATTAGTTTCAGATGTACAGCATAGTGATTCAACAAGTTTATACATTACGCTATGTTCACCACATAGCTATTCTCTGTCACCATAGGTCCCTATTACTATATCATTGACTATATTCCTTATCCTGTGCCTTTAATTCCTGTGACTTATTCATTCCATAACTGGAAACCTGTTATAGCCCATTCCCTTTTACCCCTTTGGCTCATCTCCCTAACCCCTTCCTTTATGGCAACCATCAGTTTGTTCTCTGTATTTATAGATCTGATATTGCTTTTTTTTTCTTTTTAGAGTCTACATAGGACTGAAATCAAATGTAGACATGTAGATGATACATAAAGACCAATACAATATTTGTCTTTCTCAATCTGACTTATTTCACTTACCATAATACTATCTAGGTCTATCCATGTTGGGTCAGATGCCACAATCTTATCCTTTTTCGTAGCTAGGTAATATTCCATTGTGCATCTATACCATATCTTTCTTATCCATTTGTCTATCATTGGACACTTAGGTTGTTTCCATATCTTGGCTACTTTAATAATGCTGCAATAAACAGAGAGGTGCATACATCTTTATGAATTAGTGTTTTCATTTTCTCTGGGTTAAAGAAAACACTTAGTCAACAATCTCTGCCATTCAGTCCTAGAACAGATTGTTATTGCTTTCAGGTATTGCAATGAAACTCTTCTATATGAAACATTCTATATAATTTTTGAGAGCTAGCTTTGGTTAAGAAAAAGTAAATTATAATGAAAACTAAAGTTTAATATTAAGGAAAGAAAAAATAAGCAATGGATGAAAATAATATAATTCAAAAACTGAACAGAAACAGTGAAAAAAAGACAAACACAATTAAGTAAATACTTGCTCTGTGATGTGTGTGCCAAGAAAGTAAAGCCAGTATGGGTATCTCCCATGTTTTGAAAGCTCACATTCTGCTACTTTGCTTTTATAAAAGACTTACATTAGGGCCTTTTTTCACTAACAGAAAAATCCAAGGAGGATTTCTGCTTTTACAAAAAAGCAAAAGCAAAAATAGCATTCAGTGTTTTTCTGCAGTGATGCCTTATAGAAGTAGCATGACCTGGAGCAGCGAGTGACACTAAGCTCCTTCCCCAAGAACTAAGCATGTCAGCATCAAGCCACTATAGCTTTGAAGTGTGTCTATGAGCATCTCAATTTGTTTTGGTATCTGTTAGCAAGATGTGTCCTCAAGTATCAGAAAAGTCTAAGACAGGTCATATATTTTGTCTGAGAAGTCTCAAAAACTTTTTCATATAAATTAATGGTAATTGTTTCTTCATTTGACACCATTGTGACTTATGAAAGGTTTCATAAGAACACTGCACTTTCAAATACTGGAGGAGACCTGTATGTTTTATATTCAGGTTCTCTCTGACAAATCTTAAATTAGTGATGGTAATAAATTGCAACATAGGGAAAATGCAGGAATTCATTTAGTGATTAAATAGGCTTTAACTGAATACCTAGTGTGTGCCAGGTATTATGCTAAGTGCTACAAGTAAAATTAGCCAATTTCTCAAGGAGAAGTCTAGGGAAGAGAATGGCATGGCTAATGGAATATAAAACCTTAAGATTTGTGGGAGTGCCTGGGTAGCTCAGTTGATCGGGCATCCAACTTTTAATCTCAGCTCAGGTCTTGATCTCAGAATCGTGAGTTCAAGCCCTGCTTTGGACTTAAAAAAATCTAAAATCTTAAGATTTCTGTCATAGAAGATTCACTGTAAAGTTTATATAGAGTTTATCCAAATTCTGTACATCCCATATAATAAGGTAGGATGAGTTTCCTCAAAAATGTTTCATAGTTTAGAATCAAAGTTTGCAGTTAAGACACTTTACACTTTAGAAAGAGGCATTACATTTTCCAAAGTAATGTAGATAAAGAGAATTGATATCTTAGACTTCTTATGTTTTCAATATTATCTCCACGTTACTCAAATAATGATTTTTCAATTGATGTAAACTGTGCCTAATATCATGTCAAGACTGTTAAATTTTTCTTTTAATCTTCCAGTAGGCTAAAAATTGGTCACCTCAAATGGGGGAGAATAGATGTTCATTCATAGGTACTGAGAATACTTGAGAATCTCTTACTATGCACATAAACATAAAAAAGATTTTTTTTTTAATGAATGGTATGGTTGGAGCTCTGTAAATAGATGGGGGGGAGGTTTACAGTGTCTCCAAGATACTATGGTGCTAGTAACACATCTAAGGAAAAAAGTCACCAAAGAGGGGTTTTCAGCATACCCCAGCAGAGTTCAAAGACATGAAAATCTCTATTTTCCCAATAATGATTAAGGGACTATTTACCAATGTGTGGTATACATACCACTGATTGTAGGCAATTCATGGACAATTTTCATTTTAAAGTAATATTTATTTTAATATTTTAGATAACTAAGAATCATAACAAACGCAGGATTTCAGAACTATAATTGCTTAGAATGACACTAAATAGTTAAGTTCAAAAAAGTTTATTCAATTAAAGAAAAAGTAAATATAAATGGTATGCAGGAACAGCAAAAATCATGAAGGTGGTATTCAAAGGACTGAAGTTTGGGAAACATTGGTGCAAATGGGAAAGACTTTGGATATGGGGACTGGTAACTAGACAGATTTTCTCTATTGTGAGGTAAATATATTTCATCATAACCTGTTCTGATTCTATGCTCACTTAGCAACTTCCTAAATAATAGTTCAACTTCCCCAAGTATTTCAATACTAAGAAAGGAGGTGCAGTGGATAAGACATATAAGCCTTAATTGCTCCCCATTACGAATGAATACATTTTGAGATTCTGGTTTAGAAACCAGTCTTATTTAAATAGCATTCCTGAAAGTTCCTGACTGCAATCAACCAGACCTCCTAGATGACATATCAGTAGTCCCTAAGTAGTTTTACAAGTGTATTTAAGGAGAGCTAAAAGTGAGTGAATAATACAAGTCAAATACTGTGTACCTTGTGCAATCCTTCCTAAGACTAAAGGGTCTTCTTGGCCCTTCACTGCAAAACAGTGTTTCACCAGTGAATAATGGAAGTTGGTAAACAGTCACGAGGAAAGCATAGTACTACCAAAGTCTAGCCCTTCCCATTCCCACTAGATGTTAGCTGTACTTAACAAAGAAAGTTGGCTTTTCTGTATCCCAAATGGCAAAGGAAACACAATTTGTGAATGTCATCACTGTAAATCTTCCTCGATATAAAAGAGAGAAGTATTTCACCTCAAGAGAAGTAGTGACAATTTGAGATGAGCACTGAGTGTTGTATAGAAGCTAATTTGACAATAAATTATATTTTAAAAAAAGAGAGAGAAGTAGTGACCAGGTCCAATCAATGAAACTCGATCAGGGATAAATCTCTTTCTACCTACCCCTACTAAGACTAAAGACTTTGAGCTTTCAAGCAGGGAGGAAGAAATTAATAGCAGTTGACTATGAAGTCACTATTGATAATTTCTACTTGTCCATTTAATAACTATGTGAACTTGGGCAAGTTATTTAATCACTCTGTCTGTAAAATGGGGCTAACCAGCTATAGTTGAGACGATTAGGCCCTACACAAAGGCCCCAAGCCAAGAGGCAAGAAGGAGCTGACCTCAGCCTACATACTACTTACCACGCCATGCACTGCAGAGCTGCATACATCCACATAAGGCACAATTTTCTAATTCCTTCTATTTACATATTTGTAATGGTTTCTGTTGTCCTACTTGGTCACTGACTTACAAAAAGATTTTACTGAAAATATTTTTCCCTGAAATCTATGTTTTAGAATTGTGAATCTTTTATATGGTGCCTAATGAAAAGACTATTAATTCAGGACCTACAGTAATTGTCTGTACTTGATTTTTCTACTTCCCCACCTTTCATTCCTGAACCCATTGGATTCTGGCTTTTACCCCATTGCTTTACCAATATTGCCAAGGTCAATAGCAACACTGACCTCCTTGTTTCTAAAACTGACTGACAGTTTTCAATTCTTAAGTTAACAGGTCTTTTATTAGTCTTTGACACTGTTGACTACTTCTTTACAAAAATATTTTCAATATAACTGGATAACCATATAGAAAGATATAAAATTCGATCTGTTCTTCATACGATATAACAGGATAAGAAATTCATATGTGAAAACAATAAAACCAGAGTTGGCTAACCTGGCTGAGAAGTAGGGGAAATCCATACTTCCCACATCTCTCAAACAAAGAAATGCGGAAGCCAAAGGACTTTGAACACCAGAGCCTGGGAGGAAAACAAACTGAATCTACTAGGAAGAAAATGGGAAAGCTGGGAAAAAGATAGGTGGGTAACTGCAAACTGGGGGAGATAAAAAAAAAAAAAAAGGTCACATGGGCACAGAAGGGAGTGACCCCCTTCTGTGGAGAGACAAAGGGAAGAGAAAGGGCAGCTAGGGAAGTGTAGGACCATAGCTGAACAGGAGAAAGACCTCAGACTGAGACTGAGAGGGATCCAATCTCTAACTGCAGGGCTTTCTTTGGACTGGAGCCGGCTTCCTTTTCACGCACATGGGGAGGAGGGGAGCCAGCCCTGGGTGGGGTGGTAGGTCAGGGGCTCAGTCCGTAGTTGGAGAAAGTGGTTCCTTCCCTGGAGGGCTGCACATTAGTACAGAACCTGCCTGCGTCTGCCACCCCAGGGCGCAGTGGCTGGGCCGAGGGCGCAGTTTGTAGGAAGAAAAGGCAGCCGGTCTCCCTGGAGTGCTATGGGAAAAGTCAAAGCCTGCCTGTGTCTGCCACCCGGGACTCACTGCAAGGGTGGTGGCTCTCAGTATGCAGTAGGAGACCTGCAGCAAACAGACTGGTGTCCTCCCTGAAGTGCGGCAGCACAGACAAGACCAGTCCGGACCACATATCACCACACTGAGAGGCACTTCCCCAGTGCCAGAGCACAGGGAGCAGGACTTTGAATCCTAGCCAAGCACAGGTCAGGGAAGTTGGTAGAGAGAGAAAGACCGCCCTATCTGCTTCCGAGGCATAGTGAGTACACTCAAACTGAGTCCACCGGTCCAGGTCCCTGGAGAAGCGACTAGGGGATCACCATTCCCCCCGACCACCACCATCACCAAGGCTGGGCCTCAGGGATCACACCCTGAGGCCCATAGAGGAGGTGTGTCCGGATTACACCAAACCACGCCCCTTTGCACTGGGTAACTGCGTATCCACTGGAGCAGCACAGACCCCGCAGACAGCTACTCCCGACACGCTATGCAGCATTGCCTAGATTAACTCTAGGTCAATTCTGGATATATAGATATATTCTCCCTGCCCCCCATTTCTCCTCCTTATCTCTTCCCTCCCCTAGGCTGGTTATACCTCCTTCTTTATAATCCTTTCTCTCTCTCTGGAATAATCAACCCATATAGTTTCTCTGTCTGGGTAACTTTATCTTCATTCCATTTTCCCCACCTCTGTCTTTATTATTCTTTCTCTCTCTCTGGATTAAGCCTTTTAGTCTCTCTGCCTAATCAATGTTTATTTTTTCTCTCTTTGTATGTGCTCTTCCATCAGCACCACCTCCACCCTCTTCTTTACTTGTAGTCGGTGTTTATGGGTTTTTTGTTTTTAGTCTTTACTTTTCTGTTTTTGTTTATTTGTTTGTGTTATTTGTTTGTGTGTTTGTGTGTTTTTGTCTCCTGTTTGTCTATAGGTTTTCCTTTACAGGGCTACTCCAAGGAACAAATCAAAGCACACCTGGTGGAGGGTCCAAAATATTACTACGAGTAGGGTAATAAACTAACCAAAGTCACAACAACAGAGAGCAAGTAACCATCTCCAAAAAAACACCTCCTGAAGGGCCAGGCCCTGGACAGTGTATGACCCTCCTCTAATATAGCAGTGCTTGCAGGTGCAGAGCACACAACAAGCTTTTAAAATGCACAAGGGACAAAAAATTAGCCAAAATGATGAAACGGAAGAATTCTCCTCAAAAGAAATTCCGGGAAGTAGCGAAAGCTAATGAATTGATCAAAACCGATTTAAGCAATATAATGGAACAATAATTTAGAATAACAGTCATAAAATTAATCACTGGGCTTGAAAAAAGCAAAGAGGACAGCAGAGAATCTATTGCTACAGAGATCAAGGGACTAAAAAATAGTGATGAATTAAAAAATGCTATAAATGAGGTGCAAAATAAAATGAAGGCAGCCACAGCATGGATTGAAGAGGCAGAGGAGACAATAGGTGAATTAGTAGATAAAATTATGGAAAAAGAGGAAGCTGAGAAAAAGAGAAATAAAAAAATCCAGGAGTACAAGGGGAGAATTAGAGAACTAAGTGATGCAATCAAACAGAACAATATCCGTACCATAGGAATTCCAGAAGAAGAGACAGAGAAAGGGGCTGAAGATGTACTTGAACAAATCATAGCTGAGAACTTCCCTGATCTGGGGAAGGAAACAGGCATTGACATCCAAGAGGCACAGAGAACTCCCTTTAGACATAACTTGAATCGATCTTCTGCACAACATATCACAGTGAACCTGGCAAAATACAAGAATAAAGAAAGAATTCTGAAAACAGCTAGGGATAAATGGGCCTTGACATACAAAGGTAGACTCATAAGGGTAGTAGCAGACCTATCTACTGAAACTTGGCAAGCCAGGAAGGAATGGCAGGATTCTTCAATGTGATGAACAGAAAAAATATGCAGCTGAGAATCCTTTACCTAGCAAGTCTGTCATTCAGAATAGAAGGAGAGATAAAGGTTTTCCCAAACAAAGACTAAAGGAATTCATCACCACTAAACCAGCCCTACAAGAGATCCTAAAGGGGATTCTGTGAGTGAAATGTTGCAAGGACCACAAAGTACCAGAGACACCACTACAAGAATGAAACCTACAGACATCACCATGATTCTAAACCCATATCTTTCAATAATAACACTGAATGTAAATGGACTAAATGCTCCAACCAAAAGACATAGGGTATCAGAATTGATAAAAACAAAAACAAGACCCATCTATTTGCTGTCTACAAGAGACTCATTTTAGACCTGAGGGCAACTTCAGATTGAAAGTGAGGGGATGGAGAACTATCTATCATGCTACTGGAAGTCAGAAGAAAGCTGGAGTAACCATACTTAGACAAACTAGACTTTTTTTTTTTTAATTTTTTTAACGTTTTTTAATTTATTTTTGAGACAGAGACAGAGCATGAACAGGGGAGGGGCAGAGAGAGAGGGAGACACAGAATCGGAAGCAGGCTCCAGGCTCTGAGCCATCAGCCCAGAGCCCGACGCAGGGCTCGAACTCACGGACAGCGAGATCGTGACCTGAGCCGAAGTCGGACGCCCAACCGACTGAGCCACCCAGGCGCCCCCAAACTACACTTTAAATTAAAGGCTGTAACAAGAGATGAAGAAGGGCATTATATAATAATTACAGGGTCAATCCATCAGGATGAGCTAACAATTATAAATGTTTATGCACCAAATTCAAAGCCCCAAAATATATGAAACGCTTAGTCACAAACATAAGCAATCTTATTAATAAGAATGTGGTAATTGCAAGAGACTTTAATATTCCACTTACAACAATGGATAGATCATCCAGACACAGGATCAATAAAGAAACAAGGGGCCTGAATGATATATTGCACCAGATGGACTTGACAGATATATTTAGAACTCTGCATCCCAAAGTGACAGAATATATTTTCTTCTCAAGTGCATATGGAACATTCTCCAAGATAGATCACATACTGGGTCACAAAACAGCCCTTAACAAGTATAAAAGAATTGAAATCATACCATGCACACTTTCAGACCACAATGCTATGAAACTTTAAATCAGCCAGGAAAAAGTCTGGAAAACCTCCAAAAGCATGGAGGTTACAGAACACCCTACTAAAGAATGAATGGGTCAACCAGGCAATTAGAGAAGAAATTAAAAAATCTATGGAAACAAATTAAAATGAAAATACGACAATCCAAATGCTTTGGGGTGCAGCAAAGGCAGTCCTGAGAGGAAAATACATTGCACCCCAGGCCTATCTCAAGAAACAAGAAAAATCCGAAATACAGAATCTAAAAGCACACCTGAAGGAAATAGAAGCAGCATAGCAAAGATACTCCAAACCCAGCAGAAGAAGAGAAATAATAAAGATCAGAGCAGAAGTAAACAATATAGAATCTAAAAAAACTGTAGAGCAGATCAACGAAACCAAGAGTTGGTTTTTTGAAAAAATAAACAAAATTGATAAACCTCTAGCCAGGCTCCTCAAAAAGAAAAGGGAGATGACCCAAATAGATAAAATCATGAATGAAAATGGAATTACTACAACCAATCCTTCAGAAATACAAGCAATTATCAGGGGATACTATGAAAAATTATATGCCAACAACCTGGACAACCTGGAAGAAATGGATAAATTCCTAAGCACCCACACACTTCCAAAACTCAAACAGGAAGAAATTGAAAACTTGAACAGACCCATAACCAGTGAAGAAATTGAATCGATTATCAAAAATCTCCCAACAAATAAGATTCCAGGACCAGATGGCTTCCCTGGGGAATTCTACCAGACATTTAAAGCAGAGATAATACCTATCCTTCTCAAGCTGTTCCAAAAAATGGAAAGGGAAGGAAAACTTCCAGACTCATTCTATGAAACCAGAATTAGTTTGATTCCCAAACCAGACAGAGACCCAGCAAAAAAAAGAGAACTATAGGCCAATATCCCTAATGAATATGGATGCAAAAATACTCAACAAGACACTAGCAAATCGAATTCAACAGCATATAAAAAGAATTATTCACCATGATCAAGTGGGATTCATTCCTAGGTTGCAGGGCTGGTTCAATATTCACAAATCAATGTGATACATCACATTAATAAAAGAAAAGATAAGAACCATAGGATCCTGTCAATCAATGCAGAAATAGTATTTGACAAAATTCAGCATCCTTTCTTAATAAAAACCCTCAAGAAAGTTGGGATAGAAGGAACATACTTAAACATCACAAAAGCCATTTATGAAAATCCCACAGCTAATATCATCCTCAATGGGGGAAAACTGAGAGCTTCCCCCCCCTCCCAGATCAGGAACACAAAAGGGATGCCCACTTTCACCGCTGTTGTTTAACATAGTGTTGGAAGTGTTAGCATCAGCAATCAGACAACAAAAGGAAATCAAGGGCATCAAAATTGGCAAAGATGAAGTCAAGCTTTCACTTTCTGCAGATGACATGATACTATACATGGAAAACCCAATAGACTCCACCAAAAGTCTGCTAAAATTGATACATGAATTCAGCAAAGTCACAGGATACAAAATTAATGTACAGAAATCAGCTGCATTCTTACACACTGAGGCAACAGAAAGACAAATAAAGAAACTGATCCCATTCACAATTGCATCAAGAATCATAAAATACCTAGGAATAAACCTAACGAAAGATGTAAAAGATCTGTATGCTGAAAACTATAGAAAGCTTATGAAGGAGATTGAAGAAGATACAAAGAAATGGAAAAACATTCCGTGCTCATGGATTGGAAGAATAAATATTGTTAAAATGTCAATACTACCCAAAGCAATCTACACATTCAATGTAATCCCAATCAAAATAGCACCAGCATCCATCTCAAAGATAGAACAAGCAATCCTCAAATTCATATGGAACCACAAAAGGCCCCGAATAGCCAAAGTCATTTTGAAGAAGAAGACCCAAGCAGGAGGCATCACAATCCCAGACTTTAGCCTCTACTACAAAGCTGTCATCATCAAGACAGCATGGTATTGGCACAAAAACAGACACATAGACCAATGGAATAGAATACAGACCCCATAACTGGACCCGCAAATGTATGGCCAACTAACCTTTGACAAAGCAGGAAAAAAGACAGTCTCTTTAACAAATGGTGCTGGGAGAACTGGACAGCAACATGCAGAAGAATGAACCTGGACCACTTTCTTATACCATTCACAAAAATAAACTCAAAATGGATAAAGGACCTGAATGTGAGACAGGAAACCACCAAAACCCTAGAGGAGAAAGCAGGAAAAGACCTCTCTGACCTCAGCCGTAGCAATTTCTTACTTGACACATCCCCAAAGGCAAGGGAATTAAAAGCAAAAATGAACTATTGGGACCTCAAGAAGATAAAGAGCTCCTGCACAGCAAAGGAAACAATCAACAAAACTAAAAGGCAACCAACGGAATGGGAAAAGATATTTGCAAATGACATATCAGACAAAGGGCTAATATCCAAAGTCTATAAAGAGCTCATCAAACTCCACACCCAAAAAACAAATAATCCAGTGAAGAAATGGGCAGAAAACATGAATAGACACTTCTCTCAAGAAGACATCCAGATGGCCAACATGGACATGAAAAGATGCTCAACGTCGCTCCTCATCAGGGAAATACAAATCGAAACCACACTCAGATATCACCTCACGCCAGTCAGAGTGGCCAAAATGAACAAATCAGGAGACTTTAGATGCTGGAGAGGATGTGGAGAAACGGGAACCCTCTTGCACTGTTGGTGGGAATGCAAACTGGCGGAACCTCTCTGAAAAACAGTGTGAAGGTTCCTCAAAAAATTAAAAATAGACCTACCCTATGACCCAGCAATAGCACTGCTAGGAATTTACCCAAGGGATACAGGAGTGCTGATGCATAGGGACACTTTTATCCCAATGTTTATAGCAGCACTCTCAACAATAGCCAAATTACAGAAAGAGCCTAAATGTGCATCAACTGATGAATGGATAAAGAAATTGTGGTTTATATATACAATGGAGTACTACGTGGCAATGAGAAGGAATGAAATATGGCCTTTTGTAGCAACATGGATGGAACTGGAGAGTGTGATGCTAAGTGAAATAAGTCAGGAAGAGAAAGACAGATACCGTATGTTTTCACTCATATGTGGATCCTGAGAAAACTCAACAGAAGACCAGGGGGGAAGGGAAGGGGAATAAAAAAAGTTACAGAGACGGAAGGAGGCAAACCATAAGAGACTCTTAAAAACTGAGAACAAACTGAGGGTTGATGGGGGGTGGGGGAGAGGGGAAAGTGGCTGATGGGCATTGAGGAGGGCACCTGCTGGGATGAGTACTGACAGTTGTATGGAAACCAATTTGACAATAAATTACATATAAAAAAATTAAAAAACAAACAATAAAACCATGCAAATACTAGAAGAAAACACTAGTGAATTCCTCTATACTTGGAAAAACATTCTACCTATCCAGAAGCAATCAAAATCCAGAAGCAATAATTTTATATAGTGTGACTACATAAAGATGAAAAAATAATAAAACTTAAAAAAATTTTTTTTTTCTTTTGTGGCACCTGGATGGCTCAGTTGGTTGAGCACCTGACTCTTGGTTTAGGCTCAGGTCATGATCTCACAGCTCGTGAGTTCAAACCTCGCATAAGGTTCTGTGCTGACAGTGCAGAGCCTCCTTGGGAGTGTCTCTCTCTCTCTCTCTCTCTCTCTCTCTCTCTCTCTCTCTTTCTCTTCCTCTCTCTGTCCCCCCATGCACATGCTCTCTCAAAATTAAATATACATTTAAAAAATCCTTAAAATTCTTTTCTTTTATTTTTTTAATGTTTATTTATTTATTTTGAGAGAGAGAGAGAGAAAGTGCAGGAGGTGGTAGAGAGAGAGAGGAGAGAGAGGATCCTAAGCAGGATACACACTGTCAGTGCAGAGCCCAATGCAAGGTCAGATCCCAAGAACATGAGAAAAGACCCAAGCCCAAATCAAGCGCTGGATGCTCAACCAAGTGAGCCACCCAGGCACCCCCAAAAATAAAACTTCTCATGACAAAAAATAAATAGCAAAAGCAAAAGACAAATGACAAACTGGGAAAAATTATTTTTAACATAATCCAAAAAAGGATTAATATCTATAATACAGAGAAATACTCAATTTCTTTCAAGAATGATGCAAATTAAAACTACACTAAAATACAATTTTTCACAAATTAAAATGGCAAATATTTGATAATGTATTCTACTAGAGAGGCGGCAAGGTAACAGTCACATTCATATTTCTGTTGGTGATGCACTACCCTCTAGTCCTGAGGGAAGGGGATTTGACAATATCTAGCAAAATTACGTGTGCACTTGCCCTTCGATTCCCTAATCCTATTTCTGGAATTTATCTCAAATATACACTGTCAGTAAATATAAAAGGGTATGTACACAAAGTTATTAATTGCAGAACTAAAAGCTAAAGACTGGAAAACTCAAAAGTCCCTCATTGGCAGACTGTAACATCCACGCATGCAGGGTGGAATAATTTTCCCTTCTTCCCTTCTAGGTTCTTTGGCTGGTCTAATAATTAAGTTGACATAAGAATGATTAACAAGGGGAAAACCAAGTTAAGTCATATGTACAGGAGCCCTACAAAAATATGAGATTCAAAGAAATGACCAAAGCAGGAGGCTTTTATTACCTTTTAGACAAGCAATAAGTCCGTGAAGAATTGACAAAACAGGGGGGCCTGGGTGGCTCAGTCGGTTAAGCATCCAACTTGGGCTCAGGTCATGATCACTCAGTTTGTGGGTTTGAACCCTGTGTCAGTTTCTGTGGACACCTCAGAGCCTGGAGCCTGCTTTGGATTCTGTCTCTCCCTCTTTGCCCTTCTCCTGCTCACACTCTGTCTCTCTCTCTCAAAATTAATGTTAATTATTTTTTTAATGTTTATTTATTTTTGAGAGACAGAGCAGGGGAGGGGCAGAGAGAGAGGGAGAGACAGAATCCGAAGCAGGTCCAGGTCCCGAGCTGTCAGCACAGAACCTGACACAGGGATCAAACTTACAAACCAACTGTGAGATCATGACCTGAGCTGAAGTCGGCCACTCAATGGACTGAGCCACCCAGGGACTCCCCAAAAAATGTTTTTGAAAGAACTGACAAGAAAAAAAGGTGTGGACTTAGGGTAATAAATTGATGAAGAAATAACAAGTTTTGTTTATACAGCCTTCTCGACTCCACATTCCATATCTCTGGCGATAAGGATGCCTTTCACCTTCCTGGTATGAAGGTGGGGGGAAGGGGAAGGGTGGTTAACCTTTCACATGCTTTTGATGACACAAAGGAGGCTCAGAGAGTCATTCCTGCATAGCTGTTTCTAAAGTACCTTTAATTCAATATAATCAATATCCAAAAGTGGCATAATTGTGGGTGGCATATTCTGCTCCCCTTCAGAGAACTCTGCAGCTATTAAAAAAAAAAAAAAAAAAGAGGATAATCTCTATATATTGCAATGGAATGATCACTAGGATTTATTTTATTAGAAAAAGACAGGTTGAATAACATGTCCAGTATGCTAGCATTTACCTAAAAACAGATACATTTGCTTATATTTTTTTAAAAAATGGGAGGATACACCAAAATTTATAAAAGTACTACTTATGACAAAAAAAGAGGGAACAGGTTGAGAAGGATAAGAATATGTGCTACACTTCCCTGAGCAAGTAGATTTGATTGTGAAATCATACGATTGTTATGCAAAATTATAAAACAAAACTAAGTTAAAATTTAAAAACCAATATTAAATTTCAAAGCAAAGGAAACAAATACACAAAAATACATACTGAGTTAATGATTTAGTCACACAATGAAAATTATTCCAAGTGATCCAAAATACAGTAATTTGACCATTTGTCTTTAGTGGGACAAAAGGCGAAATAACATACACAAACCTGCAAAAGTAAACTAATTCTATAATCATATTATTAGTAATAAAATTATATATAATTAAATTAATGTTGTTTAAGAATTAAGATTTTCAGTGTAAGAGAAAAAAGACTGAAATAGAAAATCAAAGAGGGTAAGTGATAATGCTATTTTCCTAAGTGTGAATTGAAAACAATAGTATGAATTCATGATATATAATCTCCTTTACGTAAATATATGTTAAAAAAAAAAAAAAGTATTTCCTAACTCTTTCTACTGAAAAAGCCTGGAAACAATGACCAACCCATTAGCAAGGAGCTGGCCAACATACAGACTGTGGTTCTAGATGCCATTTCCCATTACAAAAAACCACCTCTGGGGGAAAAAACAGATACCAGCAATATGGTTGGAAATATACAAGATAAGTCTGAAACATCAGCTTGCACCAAAAAGTAAGAAAGCTTTCAAAAATTACCAAAGCACTAAAGAGCGAAATGAAATGGGCTCCCACTAGTCAAATGCAGGACAATTAGGGCATCAGAGTGAAAATGATAATAACAGATTATAATACATTTAATAAAATAAAAACCCATACATATGTACTGGTAATGTATAAGTAAAGAAAAAGGAAAACAAAGCTTTTTCTTACAGCAAAATGTTAACTAATACATGTAGAGTTTTGTGGGGTTTTTTTTAAATCATCATTTTGCAAACATCACAGTAATATTTGAATCTGGCTTATTAAACTCATAGCAACAGTTTGGTGAAGAAAAGGACATTAATAAGGTCTTAAAGTGTCCCCCATAAATTATTTATTAATTATAAAGGAAAAAAACAGTAACTGTAGAATGGAGAAACCAAGCAGACACCATCTTAACCAAGGGATCAAAGTTGAAGTCATCATTGTGCTTATCTATTGTTACATAACAAGCTCCTCCAGGAATGCCTGGGTGGCTCAGTCAGTTAAGCATCTGATTTCAACTCAGGTCATATGCTGAGAGTCCTGGGCTTGGAGCCCTGCTCTGTTCTGACAGCTTGGAGCCTGCTTTGGATTCTGTGTCTCCCTCTCTCTTTGCCTTTCCCCAGCTTGTGCTCTGTCTCTCTCTCTCAAAAATAAATAAACATTAAAAAAATTTTTTTAATTAAAAAAAAAATAACAAGCTCCTCCAAAATTTAATGGCTTAAAACAATGTATTATTATCTTTCAAGATTCTGTGGATTGAGTGGGCTCAGGTAGTTACAATCAGATGTTGTCTGCAATTTATTTCACCTTAAGTTCCCATTTTAATTCTATTAAATATTCAATATGGCCTCTTTACTCGGATCTCTTGGCCACAATAGTTGGAAAAGTTGGGTGTTGGTCAGGCATCTATCTCTCTTTCTTTGAGCTACCCCAGAGTGAGGATTCCAAGTGAACAAACATTCCAAAGACAGCATTCCAAGAGATCAAGTCAGAAGCTGCAAGGCTTCTTCAGACCTAGAATAAGAAAAAACAGTGTCACATTTGCCACATTCTGTTGGTTGGAGAAAAAAAAAATCACAGAGCCAATGGAGATTCAAGGAGAGGGAACTGTACGAAGCCATGAAAACCGGAGACATGGTTCACTAAAGAGCTTGGAGACTAGGTATCAATGATGACCAACATGCCCATGTGATACTGCGATTTATACTAAGAAATATATATTTGGTCTTTGACCCCTTTCTGTCACAGAGCTAAAACTTTGAAATTTCTTAAGTGATGAGAGTGATAAAGATATCTTTTGTTGTGTTAATGAAGTAACTTTTGGGCTACTCTCAAGTATGGGATTGGTTGCCAGTGGAGCCAACCATGTATTTAGAAGGTTGAAATTTTCAGTCCCTTCACTCTCCACCTCTGGCAAGAAGAGAGGGGCTAAAGGCTGAGTTCAATCACCAGGGGCCAATGATTTAATCAATACTGTCTGTGTAATATGAAGCCTACTTAAGAACTCAAAAGGATGGAGTTCAGAGAACTTCCAGGTAGATAATAAGCACATGGGAATTTGAGGAGAGTGGTGCACATAGACAGGGCATGGAAATTCTATACCCTTTCCCCATGGACATCTCTTCCCAACTGGCTGCTCCTGAGGTATAGCCTTTTATAATAAACCAGTAATCTACTAAGTAAAATGTTCCTCTGAGTTCTCTGAATCACTCTAGCAAATTAGTCAAACCCAAGGAGAGAGTCATGGGAACCTCTGATCTATAGCCAGTTGGTCACAAGTACAAGGAACAATCTGTAGTTTCAAGGGGTGTCTGAGTGGAGGAGAGGGGGAGAATTCATGTAGGACTGAGCCATTAACCTGTAATCTGGTTCAATGTCCAGGTAGATAGCATCAGAATTGAGTTAAATGGTAGGACACCCAGTTGGTGTCTAAGAATTGCTTGATAGTGTGGGAAACTCTATTCCCATTCTGGAATTGGTATTAGAATCTTTATAATCAGTGAATATCATGTGCCTCATGATATGATGCAGTGAGAAAGACTCTACAATACTCCTGTATTATTCCTACCAAAAATGCAAAACTTGAATCTAATCATGAAGTAACATTAGGTAAGTTCAAAATGAGGGACATTTTACTAAATGGCCTATACTCTTCAAAAATATCAATGTCATAAAAGGGAAAGAAAGTGTTAAGGACCCATTCCAGATTAAAGGATTTTAAAGAGACATGAAGATGAAATGCAGCGTGTGGTCAATCCTGTGTTGGGTTCTGGATGAGGAAAAACAAAACAAAACAAAAATCAAAACAAAGCATCTTATAAAAGACATTATTGAAACAATTGGTGAAATTTTCATAAGACTTTTAAATAAGAGCATTGTGTCAATTTTTTAAAGTTCTAGTTTTGATCATCATACTGTGAAAATCCTTTTTTTGGGAAATATATACTAAAGAATTTAGGAGCAGAGGCATATGGTATGCAATTTAATCTCAAATGGTTTAGGGAAATACGTGCGTGTACAGAGAAAGAGAGAAAGCAAGGAAATGGAAGGAGAAAGAGAAAGAATAAAACAAATATGACAAAATGTTAACAATTGATAACTCTGAGTAAAGAATATATATTGGAATTCTTGGCACTACCTTTGCAATTTTTTTGTAAACTTGAAATTTAATATATATATATATATATATATATATATATATATATATATATCTTCAAAGGATTGAAACACATCAAATATATGTCTTTTTAAAAAATTTTTATGTTTATTTTTGAGAGAGAGAGACAGAGAGAGACAGAGAGTGAGTGGGGGAAGGGCAGAGAGAGAGGGAGACACAGAATCTTAAGCAGGTTCCAGGCTCTGAGCTGTTACCACAGAGCCTAACGCAGGGCTCGAACTCACAGACCGTGAGATCATGACCTGAGCTGAAGTCAGATCCCTAATTGACTGAGCCACCCAGGCACCCCTCATCAAATATATTTTTAATGATAAAAAATAAAACCAAAAAACCTCATTGGTCAACTTTGCAAGATGCTAGGCAACCAACTCATTTTGAAAACTGGTAAAAAGAAAGATGCAAGTATTTATACTACATTTCCCAAACACATTTTACCTTGGGGTAATCAAATCATGGAGAAAAATTCTTCTCCTTAGAAGAATTCCAATTAATACACAAACATCTCCACTCTGGATCCTCTAGGCCAATGGTCAGGAAACTATGGTCCTGGAGACAAATCCAGCCCAGTACCTGTTTCTATAAGTTAGAATACAGCCACTCCATTTGTTTACGTATCATTTATGTTGTCTCTATTTGTGCCATAAAGACAGAATTGAATCATTGTTGACAGAGACCATATGGTCACAAAGCCCAAAATACTTACTAATAGGCCCTATATAGAAGAAGTTTGACAATCGTTGTAGAGCAGAAAAATAATGTCTAAGAACTGCAGTTCCCAGCCAGTGAGAATACTACAGGGAACCCACAGGACCCCACAGAGCACAGTATTTTAAATTTTTAAGGAAAACAGAGAGACATCTGTCAGATACCATGTGAAGTAGCACCTTGAGATAATTCAGTTTCAACATTAGATCAAGTTAATTTTTTTAGATAACATTGTATCTGCCAAGTTGAGTTTTCAGTGGTTGCTATGATCTCAAACAAGTATTGTGCAAAATCTAATGTGAGTACAACTCTTGATTTCAGCTCAGGTCATGATCTCACGGTTTTTAGGATCAAGCCCCATGAAGGACTCTGTGCTGACAGTGGGGAGCCTGCTTGGGATTCTCTCTCTGCCCCTCCACCATGCCTCTACTACCACTCTCTCTTTTCCTCTCAAAGACAAATAAATAAACATTTTCTTTAAAAAATCCAATGTGAAACAGGAAACAAGGATAGTGGTATCTTATCTGATTTCAAGAAGTTATACAGTGCCCAATAGATGTATATATCCCACTAGTAAGCAATTAAGGCTATGTAAGAACGAAATAAAATATTTTTCTTTCAATTTATGTATGTATTTTTAAATGGCTACTGAGTTGTTAGGACATAAATGCATATTAATTTGTTTGGATCTAACTATTTAGTAAACTTGGTTACTAAAACATTTGCTTTAAAGGCTTTCAGACAAACTCACATGGCCTGTGGGGGGGGGGGGGGGTGCTTCAGTTCTCGGGAGATTGCAAGGCAGGCAAAACAAAGGCAAGCCCTTGAGCCAAACCTTCAGGGAACCACAAGATAGGTCAAAATGCACAATTACAATTCCTTGAGAAGAGGATTCCCATTGCTCCCTCAGGTACTAGCAACTAGCAGGAATGTAGGCTGCTGTCTTCAGGGTGACCTCAAGGTGGACAGTAAGAGATGATCATAGACCTCTCTTGCCAAAACTCAGCAGTCTTTTCTTAAATGTTCCCCTAGTTGTTTTACATTTTTTATTAGATGCCAGAGTCCCCAAAAAAGTTGATTCTGGCAGTCTTGCCAGCTTATGTACTGCTTTAACAGAGGGAACATGTTCAAGTTCCCTAATCTGCTATTTTCATTCATGTCACTCAGTACCATTCACTTTTGTGCTTTTCAGTCTTGTCAAAATTATCTTCTAGACCTGGAATGCAAATAAAGAAGAGAATTTTGCTATCACTGAAATTATCAAAAGAATGTTCTGCTTATTTGAAGGCAGGCTAAAGGGTAATTGCAAAAAGATTTTTAATAAGGACACCATTAGCAAAATAACTTTTATCTGCCTTAGAGGCAGTACTTCTTACATCATCTGCCTTGTTGTCAAGCCCTCAATAATACAGGCACTGTTTGGTGGTGTTCGAGAAATCAGGTTTTGAAATAAGACTTTTAGAGCATCAGGTTTTAAGTCTGACTCTTCTGCCATTTAATAGTTGCTTGGCCTTGGGTTAGTTACTTAAATTCTATAGGGTTGTTCCCATGTTTGTAAAATAGGGATAATGTACATTTCTAGAATCATGGTGGAGATTTAAAGAGGTATTATATGTAAAATGCTTGGCACTCAATATCAGCTTTTAAATTTGGATTTGTTACTTTGGATTATCACATTACAATGCACTTGTGGGTTTTTTTTGTTTTTGTTTTTATGGTTGTTTTCTTAAAAGAGAAAAAGATGCTACTGGCTTCCTATGTAATGGCGTAGGTGATGCTATATGCTTTCCAGGGGACTTTGATTGGGCTGACATGTTACAACATGCACACTCATTTTACTTAGATTATAGGTTTATTTGAGGTGGCTTTGGGAGAAACTACTAGGGATGCGGAGACGGTGCTAAAATATACCTCCAAAGGCCCTCTTTTAGCATGGAGACAAATTCGTCGATGCATTAAAATAATAAAAGAAAACAAACGCAAACAACAACAAAAACCTAAGTGTCCAGACATGAGAGTGAGAGTGCCACCCCAACATTTTTCAAACCAGTTTTCCTTGTTGTCCGTGGGATTCAAGCACGTGACGACAGTACAGAACACTAGCCAGAAGGGCCTGTGAAAAGAGACTGATAATGGGAGGTCAGCCCTTTCCTATGTGACCTCTGGAAGTGTAAAGACTGCAGGAGATGGCGTTCCTCGTCCTCGATGCCTTTAAACGTCAGGGAAGCATCCCACACAGGAACCAACAGCAGGCGGCAGAGGAGACAAGATTTGCGCATCTTGACCGCCCTACCTCCTAAAGCCGGGAGTGGAGCTGGGCTCTGCGGCGAAAGGCGCGTTGGCTCTCGCAGAGGCCTCTGGGAGTTGTAGTCCTCAGGGGCGGGAAGTTTGGCAGAGGCGCCTGGCTCAGTGCGCTCAGAACTCCATCCCCCGCCGGTCCCCGCGGCCGAGGCTGTTGTCTCTTCCTGTCCAGGGGAGGAGAACCCCTCCTGCCTCAAGTTGAGTGGATTTAGGAAAGGGTCTCCGTTTTCTCGCCCATTTTTCCCAGATTGAGGGCTTGGCCGGTGCAGGTAGGCCTTGTTCCCTAGTTTTTCAAAATCACCCCTCGGGAGGGGGCGGGGAGTGGGGGGTGGGAGGAACAGAGGGGAAGCGGCGGGAACCGCTGAGCTTGCTGAGGAGCCGGCTGTCATCGGGGAAGTTCTTTGGTGAAATACGCCCAAACAGTTGCTTCTTGGGGGAGCGTTGAGGCCAAAGTCGGGACAGAGGAGACCACCCCGGAGGGGAGACGCGCGCTCCTCTCTGGGCTCTGGTGACTCCCATCCGATGGGGGCTGAGAGAGAATTCGAGGGGCTGTGGGGAGTCGGTGCCTGCTTGAGCCTTAAGGCAAGGCTCAAGCCTGTAGGTAAACACCCGGGTGTGGGGGAGAATTGGGGTTATTGCGGCAGTGGGAAAGCCTTTCCCTGTCCCGAGTAGGGAAGAGTTGGAGAAAGCAGATCAGGGAAGAAACACCCTTGTGCCTTGAGCGAGGACCACAAATGGGTTGAGGGCCGAAACAGTTAAATCCTTGCCACACTTTTCCTCGGCTCAAATGTGAGACACGGTGTCTTGATAGTAGGTGGCTTGACATCTTAGCTGTCTTAGAATAATAGAGCTGGAAGAGGCCTTTTAGAGTATCTAGTCAAGCAGGTTCTCCTCACTCTACAGATGAGGAAACTAAGGTCCATCAAGTTGGAGGAACTGCCTCCCTTATCACCAAATAGCCAATTAATGGCCAACTTGACTCAAACCTAATTTTCAGGACTGTCAAGCAGTGCTTTAATCTATTGCTGAGATCAGTAGATCAGCAAATTGTAACCTGTTGCTTCTCCTTTTTTCTTTTTAATGCTGACATATGCAAAATAACAAGAAATCCCTGAAGGGAACATTTTGAAACTTCTCAATAGGTCAAAGAAACCCTTGTCTGAAGTTGAAGAAAAATCTCTACAAACTTAATAGTAATATAAAAGGTTGGTAGTAAATTAAGATGTCACCTTTCCTTTCTCAATGTATGCCCACTTGAGCTCTGAGAACTGTAGCCTTGATTTTTTCTTTCTATCTTAAATGCTGAATATCTCAGTCATATAAAAATAGTATGCTAATTGACAATACCCTAAATATTTACAGTAAAGGGTAAACAGCATGGGAATACCAACCTGAATTACAAAATAAAATAATAATTTATAGTATTTTTTTGAAAAGGAGATATCATAAAACTTAAAAAAAATCATTAGGAGGATAAAAACTTCTACTAGGACTGCATTTTATAATACACTTAAATTTCACTTCTCCATCAGCGTTCTTTCTTATTGCCTAAACATAACTTGAAAGCATTTAGTGTTCCCATTGCGGGTTCTTTGGTGCAATTGCATTGCTCTGGCTGCTAATTTCTTCTATTAGACTACATTGCCCTCCAGCACTGTCAAATTTAACACCTTTTGAAGCATTTATCGATCAGTTTGGAAACATGTTTCAATAGTCACATCAGAATTGAAGCATTACAGTTCTTATTGACTGACCATTAACTGATTCATACAGAAGAAGTTTAGATAAGTTTGTTACTGGACTTTATAGCAGGTACAGACTTACATAGAAGAAAACACATATACACAAAATAACTTCTTTAACCAGGCTGCTTTTTTTATGATATGGTTCCATTGGCTTTTATATTGGCAATACAGAGGTGGGTAAACTATAAGCATTGCTATGACCATTGCCGCCAGATGTATTTATTTTTTATAAAGTTTTATTAGAACACAGCCATGCTCACTCATTTGTATATTGTCTTCCGTGCAAAAGGACATAGTTGAGTACCTGCTGAGATCATGTGGCTCAGAAAACCTAAAATGTTATCTGGCCTCTTACAGAAAAAAAAATTTTCAATGCTTGCTCTGTTAAACTGAAATGTAATTACAGTATCTGAAACTACCATATGCAGAGGTAATAGTACTAATTTTCAGTCTCTGAGGAGGAACATATAAATACTTGTATAGTGAGTGGGTCCACAATACGATTGACTCTTTTTTTTTTTTAATTTTTTTCTTTAACGTTTATTTATTTTTGAGACAGAGAGAGACAGAGCATGAACAGGGGAGGGGCAGAGAGAGAGGGAGACACAGAATCTGAAACAGGCTCCAGGCTCTGAGCTGTCGGCACAGAGCCAGACGCGGGGCTCGAACTCACGGACCGCGAGATCATGACCTGAGCCGAAGTCGGACGCTTAACCCACCGAGCCACCCAGGCGCCCCGTGATTGACTCTTAAATAACACAGGTTTGAACTGTACAGGTCCACTCAGACATGAATTTTTTACAGTATAATACTATAAGTGTATTTTCCTTAAGATTTTCTTAATAACATTTTGTTTTCTCTAGCTTATTTTATTGTAAGAATACAGTATATAATACATACAACATACAAAATATGTGTTAACTATGTTATCAGTAAGGCTTCCAGTCAAAAGGAGTTATTAGTAAAGTTTTGGGGGAGTCACAAGTTACATGTGCATTTTCAACTAGGGGCGGGAGGGAAGTCGGTGTCAGCAGCCCAACACCTGCTTTATTCAGGGGTCACCTCTACATTTCTTTGGGCAAAAATGAGTGGGTACTATTACAGATTGATCCTAGCCTCTTGGCCAGATACTATAGCCATCCTTTTGCAAAGAATTGTGAAAGGACATTTCTGAGCCTAGTGTGGAAAAAGCTGACATCCTTTGAAATGTACTGATATAGTCAATACCTTTTGAAAACAGTGTCATATAAACTTTCTTTGGTTACTTCCTATGTCCTTTTTATGGAGAAAAGTACTTTTCAGCACAGGCATCAGCAAGCAGGTCAGTAAACTGTTATTTTCCTATTGAGACCCCATACTGAAACCAATTTTAAAGTCCATGATTAGGGACTCATTATTAAATGACTTAGCTTTGACATTAATAGCCTTTCTTCTGGGACTTTGTTTTATTTTATTTTCTTTTTAAGTTTATTTATTTTGAGAGAGAGGGAGAGAGAGTGCACATGCTGGGGAGGGGTAGAGAGGGAGAATGCATGGTCAGGATAGAGTCTGACCTTGCTGGAACTTCCAAAACTGAGATCATGACGTGAGCCAAAATCAAGAGCTGGACAGTGTAACTGACTGAGTCACACAGGCACTCCTGGAACCTTGTTTTCAAACTCAGAGGACTGAGTGAGATACTGGAAGTGAATATATCTGTATATGTCATTTTGCATGTTTCGCTCCCTATTATCAGTGTTAGGTCTATGGCAAATTGATGGTATAGAGCTATTTAACATTTCAGTTAATCATTGATAGCACTATTCTGTGTTATTATAATATTAGCTGTGGATTGCTAATTTACCTCTCAACCTAATTTATCAAACTTCAGATTACCTAGTAGTTCTACTTATCAAGACTTTCAAAAAGGCATTACATTTCCTTTGAAATAGCATTGTTGGGATATTTGAAGTTCAAGCTAATTGACTAATTGAGGCAACTGAAAATTACCAATTTCCTTACAATTCTTGGTATTTACTTGAATGTTATTAAATCTTTTATTGAAAAGCACTAGGGACTAGATCATTAAGATATCAATTTTCTGCTTGTTTGGAATAAAGAGCTAATTTGACAATGCCACAAAATTTCAGATTTGTTTAGAACAAATAGACGTAAGTGATTAAACTGGACCCTTTATATCAAATCTTGTATGCCCCTTGTGTGTTCCTTAACTTTGATTTTCTTTTTTTGGTAAGACTGACTGAAGTTGAAGGATCTTTCTAGATTTTTCTCATTCTGGAGGCGCTTGGGTGGCTCAGTCGGTTGAGTATCTGATTTTGGCCCAGGTCATGATCTCACGGTTCCTGAGTTGGAGACCCACATCAAGCTCTTTGCTAACAGCTCAGACCCTGGATCCTGCTTCTGATTCTGTCTCTGTCTCTCTCTCTCTCTCTCTGCCCCTCCCCCACCTCAAAAATAAATAAACATTAGATTTTTCTCATTCTGGGTTTCCTAACATTTAATCTTAGCAAAAGTATTATCTCCAGGAGTTACAAGAATCCTCTCTTCCTAAACTCAACTTCATTCTCAGTTTAGCATAGGAACCAATACCGCAGAAAGTATTGGTTAAAAACATTAAGTTGAGGGGCACCTAGGTGGCTCAGTTGGTTAAGTGACCAATTCTTGATTACATCTCATGTCATGAGCCTGCAGTTAGTGAGTTCGAGCCCCTCTTTGGTTTCTATTCTGGCAGCACAGAGCCTGCTTGGAATTCTTTCTCTCTCCCTCCCTCCCTCTCTCTCTCTCCCTCCCTCCCTACCCCATTCATGCTCTCTCTCTCAAAATAAATAAACTTTAAAAACAAAAAACATTAAGTTCAGGCAGACATTGCAATATACTGGAAATAACATATGGGACCAAAGTAACCTGGTTTCCATCCCAGCTATGGCTTCATTAGCCAAGTAATACAGTACAAGTTATTTCTGAGCTTCAGTTTCTTTTTTTTATAATTTGAAGGTTATATATACATCTTCCCAAATTCTAAGGATTAGTTGCATTTAAACATTTAAAACTTAGGCCAGTAGTAGGTGTTCAGTAAATAAAGGTTAGTTCCAACTCCCATTACTTATTTATTGGTGTGTCTTTTTCTCAGTTTTTCTCCAAAGTGACACCTAGTTTTCTTCTTCAGAAATTAATTATTTCCTTTAGGTCTGTTCTCTTTGTGACAGTTCAGTAATCCTTCGAAGCTCAACTTCTTTATCTTTCTTACCTTACTGAGTTTACTCACTGTATACTAAAGGCATGTAGATGTGTCAGCTGATTTTATTCAGGCCACTAAGTTAAGCCAAGATATAATTTTGAATTTTGTTAGTTACTTTTAAAAAGCCAAAAAATAAAATGATAGTTATATTTCTTGAATACTCATTGTGAGCAAGGTGCGTTACCTACATTATCTCATTAAATCTCCAACTCTGTAAGACTAGTACTTTTATTATCCCCCACACCAGTGAGGAATTTAAATAAGTTGCCCAATCTTAGAAGAGCCAAGATTCAAATCCAGGGAGTATGACATGAGCTTTCAACTACCACACTTTACTTAATAAATCAGAGTAGGCCATGCCCCAAATTAACCATTGTATATAATTCAAATAAAGGAATACCCTGGCAATGCTTTCTGAAGATAATTTTATCAGTTTTTGGAGATTGAGGAGCAATAAGGTTATGTTTCCTTATCAATATTAAATTTTTGTCTCTAGCATTTCTTAGCAATTCTATTGATCACTTTTCTCCCACTGTATACAGATTTCATTAAGCTTAGTTTTATTAAGTTCAGAAATAACAGCAAATTTCTGTACAGAGTTAAGCAGTGCCTGGCATGCTTCTAAATGTTTACACAAATGAATTTATAGATTTTTAGAAAAATTTTTATGTGCCTTAGATTTTCTTGAATGAATTTCCCCGTTTTTTGTTTGTTTAGAGAGAGAGACCACAAGCAGGGGAGAGGGGCAGAAAGAGAATTTTTAGCAAATTTCATGCTCAGCATGGAGCCCAACATGGGGTGTGTTTTTCTCAGTTTTAAAACTGATCCCATGACCCTGGCTTCATGACCTGAGCTGAAATCAAGATGCTCAGCTGACTGAGCCATCCAGACACCCCCACCCCCAGTTCTTATATTCTTTTTAATAAAAGGATACTAGTTGTCTGACAGTCATCTTTTCAATTCCTAAAATATTTAATTTTTGAAATTTGAGAGAATGTTTTAAAAGTTCTGTAAAGCTAATAACTTGGTTTTTTTCAGGAGGCAAATTAATGCTGTGACTGAGATTGTATCTGACAGGGGTTTGTTTAAGATAGATTCACTGTGGGAATTTCACAAGCCAATAGTATACAGGATAATGTCTCTTAATAAGCCAATAAAGAAATTACATACTCCAAATCAATGATAGACTATCACCCTGTTGTTCAGGACAAGGGGGGCATGAAAGGAATAAAGTCCAAATTTAGTTAAGGTATATGCTTTGGAGTTGGTACTTGGGAAAGACAGCTTAGTCAACCAGAGCTAATGTCCTTCTGCCTGCGCAAAAGTTAAAGTCTCCTGTTAAGGCGCATTGCTAAAGAGGGTCATTGTCCCTGTTAATGGGAAAGATGATTTTCAGCACTGCTGTACCAGGCTTTTGCCACTACAGATAAAAGTGGCCTTTACCTCAGCAGGAGCTAATTGCCCCCAGGTGTTTGGAGAGCTCTTTTAGATCAGCAAAGGGCTGCCTTGCCTACAGGGAACATTCTGATAGTCCTTACATACTTGCTATTTACAGTACAGATGTCCCCATGCCATAGTTGCTTCCTCATAGGTTTTTATTGATAAGCAGCTGAGCTAATGAGTTCTTACCAGTGAAAACAGACAAGATGATGACATCCTGACACAATTACTTCATTCTTCTATCAAAATGACTTTACTTCTAAAACTTTTTTTTTCTTTGTCATAAAGGGATGGATTAAAACAAGTTTACTTAGATTGTAAATGCGTAGATTTGAAATCATATCAAACCAATACACGACATAACTTCTCTACAATAGCTTTATTTCTTTCCCAAGTTTTTAATACCTATGTCCACCTTAATTCAGTATGTATTCTTCATTGATACATTATATAGAATATCTTCTCTCTATATCCAGGGAACAACTTTTTCAAGTTAATTTGTCACTGCAGTTTTAAATTAAGGAAATTTGTTAGGACTATTACTCCTAGTTTTATAATTAGTAGTTCAAAATAATCTTGAAAACTACTGCTTATTAGTTTTAAAATTTTAAACCAAACAAGTCAATTGAATTATTAATTAGTTTTATTATGTAAAGGAAGGAACTGAAAGATTAAGTTTGTGTTTTTGCTTCTCAACTAACTCTGTTTTGGTAAAATTACTTTGTCTCAGTTACTTTTATCTTAATGAAATTTTAATAACAATTACCATTGAATAATGTACACTTGATATTCAGGATCATTTCTGATGCTTCACATCCAAATATGTAAATTGTGAATCTGTGTTTTAAACAGTCAAGTAAACTTTTTGCCATAAAAAAAAATATTGCACTGATCTATTGCAAAGCTAATTTGGGAGCTAGGACCAACAATTGGTGTAGATTTTAATTAGAAGTGAAATGATGAACTGCAGGGTGCCTATGTGGCTCAGTTGGTTAAGAATCCAACTCTTTGTTTCAGCTCAGGTCATGATCTCATTGGTTTGTGGGTTCAAGTCCTGCGTTGGGCCCCATGCTAACAATGCGGAACCTTCTTGGGATTCTCTCTCTCCCTCTCTCTCTCTGCCCCTCCCCTCCTTGCTCTCTATCCCCCTCTCTCTCAAAATAAATAAATAAATAAACATTTTTTACAAATCTTGCACTGATATATTACAAAGCTAATTTGGAAGCTAGGACCAGCAATTGGTATAGATTTTAATTAGAAGTGAAATGATGAACTGAAAATCAGAATGGTAATTAACATCTTACTAGGTTTTATTATGTAAGTGATTTAGGATAAGTTGCCTAATTTCTAGACTTCTATTGGGCTGGATAATATTTTTTAAGTTTATTGAGGATGGGAACCATGAGTTAAAATTTAGGGGCGCCAGGGTAGCTCAGTCCATTGTGTCTGACTTTGGCTCCGGGCATGGTTTCACAGTTTGTGAGTTCAAGCCCCACATCAGGCTCTGTGCTGACAGCTCAGAGCCTGGAACCTGCTTCATATTCTGTCTCCTTCTCCCTCTGCTCTTCCCCTGCTCGTTCTCTGTATTTATCTCTCTCAAAAATAAATCGTTTTAAAAAATTAAAAATTTTTGGGGCGCCTGGGTGGCTCAGTCGGTTAAGCATCCGACTTCAGCTCAGGTCATGATCTCACAGTCTGTGAGTTCAATCCCCGTGTCAGGCTCTGTGCTGACAGCTCAGAGCCTGGAGCTTGCTTCAGATTCTGTGTCTCCCTCTCTCTCTGCCCCTCCCCTGCTCATGCTCTGTCTCTCTCTGTCTCAAAAATAAATAAAAAACTTTAAAAAAATATTAAAAAAAAAAAAAATTAAAAAAATTTTTTCCCTTGGTACCTAAGTACATTGTAGAGGCTCACTGAGAAGTTTTGAATGCATATATTGTTCAGAGTTTGCCATTACTCAGTATTTTAGTTGTCTCATCTTAAAATAATCATTTTTACTTGTGTACTCTGTATAGGAAGATACAGAAATAAAGTCTTTTATGACTGGAGATGGTAGTATTTTGATTTCTCTTTTTTTTGAAAAACCACCATTATGTAAGGTACTTCTTTAACATTATTTGTTTGTCTCTAGTAAGACTAATAAGTTAATGAGAGCTTTGTCTTAAATGCTGGGCAGGAGAGCAGAAAAGAGAAATGGAAAGAAAAGACAGAGGAAAGAAAATGCACATATTCTGGGAATAGAATATGTTGCCAACATCCATGTCAAACTTATTAGTAGCATTTGACAACATTTGCCTACTTCTCTCTACCTCATTACTGCAGAATTTTTCACTTAGAAAAAAGAAGAAAACCTCAAGAGGCTGCATATGTAAAAACACAAGTTTTGTCATTTGTTTTCAGAGAGGAATAATAATGTGTTGGAACATTTAGTTTCCCATTACAAAGTATTAAGTATAATATTCATTAGTTCATGTAGTTTTCAACCACACTAGTGAGGTAGATGTTATTGTTTCAGTTTTACACATGAGAAAATAGATTCATGGCAGTTAAATGGTTAATCTTAAATTACATAGATAGTGAGTGACAGGTAAGGATTGCTTACTCAAAAACCATGTTTTCTTTCTACTCTGTCATATATATATATTTAGAAAAATAACAACAGCAGACATAGGACCATTAAACAACTACAGCACCAATAAAACTTTACTTGTTAAGTCATCTGGTAATAAGAAACAGAAGAAAATGAAAGAAGACAGAGAAAGGGCAAAGAACAAGAAAGAAGCACAGCATAGTGACAAAGAGTACAGGCTCTGAGCTTACACTGCCTGGGTTTGAATTCTAACTCTTCCCCCTACCTATTAATTTTGTAATTGGTTAACTTCTCTGTGCCTTGTATCCTTATTTATAAAGTGAGAATAATCATAATAACTTATAGTTGAGGAATAAAGGTAAAGCACATGCCTTTAAATGTTAAAGCCTATTTATTTCACTTTACGGAGTTTGCTGTTGTGTGTGTGTGCTTTGTGAAATATAGCATCCGTACAGAAAAGTGCTTAATACATGTCTAATTGTAGAGCAAATGGCCATATAACCAGAATCAAGTTGAACAATAGGATTTGCCATCACCATATAAGGTCCCCTATAGTCCCTCCCTATCACAACCTCTTCTTTTACCCCCCAGAGCAGGATTTCTCAACGTCAGAACTATCGACATTTTGGGCTGGATAATTCTTTATTGTAGGAGGTATCTTGTTCATTGTAGGATGTTCAGCATCCCAAATTTACCCACTTGGTCTGATAGCACTTCCCCCAGTGATAAAAACCAGTTGGGTGAGATCAAATGCCTTAGTGTATCACTCTACAACTCTCCCTTCTATGTACAGAGACTCTAAAGGGATAAGGGTAGAAGCAGGGAGCTCCATTAGGAAACTGTTGTAGAAATCTTGGTAACAAATGATGGTGGTCAGATCCTGGATATACTTGAAGAGAGAGCCAACACTATTTTCCTAATAGATTGAATGTACACTGAGAAAAGAAGTCATGGGAAATTTGAAGGATTTTGGCCTGATTAACTGGAAGAATGGAGATGCCATCAATTGAAATCAGGAAAACAATGGGTGGGGTAGTTTTTTGGGAAAAAATTAAAAGTTCAGTTTTGGACATACTGGTTGTCTGTATATCCAAATAAAGATGTTAAGAAGTATGTATACATATATCAAATCATTGTTATTCATCTAAAACTAATACAGTGTTGTCAATTATATTAATTTTTAAAAAGCCTGTTAAGTAGGCAGTTAGATATACAAGTCTGATATACAAGGAGAGAAATTCTGTTTAGAAATGTTAACATGGAAGTGGTCATTGTCTAGATCAATAGAACTTTGTACAATGATGGAAATGTTTTATAGCTACACTGTGCAATACGGTAGCCACTAGCCACATGTGACTATTGAGCACTTCAAATGTGGTTAGTGTAACTCAGATACTGAATTTTTAAAAATTTAATTGTAATAAAAAATTAATTGTAATTAATATAAATCTACATTACTATAAATTAATATTAATAATACTAATATTAATAACAATTTAAATTAATATAAATAGCTACAAGTGACTAGTGGCTGCTGTATTATATGACATAAATGATGTTACATGAGATTGGGTAACTACCTGTAAACTGAAGGCATACAGAGAAGAAAACCTTGGGACTCTGCAGTTTTAAGAATTCTGGGACATAAGAAGCAAATAGTAAATGAGACAGAAGGAGGAGGGACCAGTGAGATATAGAGAAAACCTGGAGCCCTAGTGAATCTAGTTTATTAAGGAGGAGAGTGATCCCTTATGGGACTTATTTCTGATAGGGCAAGTAAATTAAAGACTAACAAAATGACCAGTGGGTATAGGTCATTGGTACTGTAGAACACTTTCTGTGTAATGATGGGGAAGATAGCCTGATTAGCATGGGTTTAAGAAAGAATGGGAAGATCTTACCTACTTTATGTTTTCTACTTGTCCTACCTCTTTTATGTTTTTCTTCTTTCTTGCCTTTGTTTAGGTCTGCAATTTTTTTTTATCATTCTCTTTTCCTACTCTACTAGATTTTAAGTTATATACTGTTTTCTATTTTAGTAGTTACCTTTAAAATTACAACATGCATTCAAAGTACAGTGTTGATCCGGACAATACAAGGACCTTAGAACACTGTGAGACCACTTGACTTTTTTTCCCTTTGGTCTGGAATTTTAATTCTTTTTTTCCCAGTCTTATGATAAGATTGTTTATGAATTCTGCATGGGATTTGTTAAATTTCTTGTTATCTTTTATGAATTCTGGAAAATTCTGAGCCTTTATCTCTTCAAATATTACCTCTGTTATCTCCTTTCTCTCTGTTTCTCCAATTTCATGCATGTTAGACCTTCTTATTCTTTCTCACATGTCTCTTAACCCATCTTCCACATTTTCTGTCTGTTTTTTTCTCTCTCTGCCCTTCTGGATAGTTTCTTCCGATTTATCTTCTAGTTCATTAGTTTTGAACTTTTTTTTTAATGATTATTTTTGAGATAGGGAGAGTGAATGGGGGAGGGGCAAAGAGAGAGGGGGGCACAGAATCCGAAGCAGGCTCCATCCCAGCTCTGAGCTGTCAGCACAGAGCCTGATGCAGGACTGGAACTCACGAATGGTGAGATCAAGTCAAGTCAGATGCTTAACCGACTGAGCCACCCAGGCACCCCTTAAATAAAAAATTCTTAATAGCAAGTTGACAATAGAAGGAAGAAACCCTCTTGAATTTAGTTTCTATGATGAGGAAGACATTGTGCTTACAATCTTTTTTTCTTTGTTTTACTTTATTTTATTGTTTATTTTTAAATTTTAATTCCAGTATAGTTAACTTACAGCATTGTATTAGTTTTAGTTGTACAATATAGTGATTCAACAATTTCGTATTTAACTCAATGCTCATTAAGATAAATATACTCTTTAATTCCCATCACCTGTTTCACCCATCCTCTTGCCCACCTCCCCTCTGGTAACCATCTGTTTGTTGTCTACAGTTGAGTCAGCTGGGGCAACTGGGTGTGTCAGTCACTTAAGCCTCTGACTCTTGATTGTGGCTCAGGTCATGATCTCACAGCTCCTGAGATGGAGCCCTGCCTCGTTCGGGCTCTTATGCTAAGTGTGGGAACTTCTTGGGATTTTCGCTCTTCCTCTCTCTCTACCTCTTTCTCTCTCTCTACCTCTCCATCTCTCAAAAGTAAATAAATTTTTAAAAAAGAGGAGGTTTTTTGTTTTGTCACTTTTTTCCCTTTGTTTGCTATTTTGTTTCTTAAATTGCACATATGAGTGATAGTGTAAAATATTTGTCTTCCTCAGACTGACTTATATTGCTTAACATTACTCTCTGTAGATCCAACCATGTGGTTGCAAATGGCAAGATTTCATTTCTGGGGGGCTGAGTAATATTCCACTGTATGTATATCTACTTTGTCTTATATATAAAAATAGGTAGCATAATTGTTTTCTGATCTTGTTTTCATAACCCCTAAAGTTGAAGTCTTTATGAATCTATGCTGTTGTTTCTTCTGGTTCTTATGAATAGTACTTTATTTCTTTGCATATTAGGTTATTTTTGACTGTGTGCTGTTCATTGTCTTTGAAAGATTATTAGCAGGTCTTCTTTGAGGCATACGATTAAGTTGTGTCCTCTCAGAAAAGATTTACATTTGTTTCTAGCAGTTACTTAGAAGCCCAATTAGGCAGGTTAACTTTAAATTATATTCACAGCTTTAAGTGTTTTGACCTCCTTGCAAATCCACATAAAGCACAGTTTGTGGTATATAACACTTCCCCCTCTGAAGATGCATGCTTGTGCGTGTGCACATACACACTGCCTGTGGCAGTGTCAAGAAATCTTGTTTGTAGTTCCATTGTGAGGGAGTGAGACACTATTACCGCTTGTTAATCCCTAATTTGATGGTAAAGCTCTTTGTACTCCCAGCTGTGTTATTGGAAATAGAGGGGATGGTGTCTTACTATATCATTCCTTACTTTGGGTGAATCATAGGTTTTATCTTCTATTTCTCTAATACTTCACATGGCCTTGAAAACCTCAGTCCCTTTTCTCCTGGTACAACAAATACTCTCTGGACAGAAGCATTTTCTTGAGCTGTTTTTCATCATTATTTTTGATGCTTTTCAAAAGAGGTTTTCTGTATTTTATGCAATAATTTAAATAGCTTTCTGCAGGAAAATGGGCCCAAATAGGCTACTCTGTTTTATTACCGGAAATGGATTGTTCCACTTATTTTTAGTTAATCTGAAAAATAAACAGTAACTCCATTTCAACTTAGCAAATTTCTGATAAAATATTTTAGGCATATACCTCATTAAGTAAGGTATCATCAGCAAACTCCTATATTTTTCCAGTATCTTTATACATGCAAATGTATTACTAGTAGCAAAATAATTTTTAATTTTTTATCCATTCTGATTTATATAGGACTGACTTCATCCGTGCTTAGAGACTAAGAAAAATGGCAAATATGGATAGTGATTCTAGGCATCTTCTCATCCCTGAAGTAGATCATGAAATAAATCCTGGACCTATGAATATCCAGTTTGATTCATCAGATCTAAGATCCAAAAGGTAAGTGTTTAAAATAAAACATTTATTTCATAATTAAGGTTTTATTAAACTAGATCCAATTATATAACAAAAATGTATAGCTTTGAATATAAAATATCCAGTCCTTTGAATATAAAATATCCAGTTTCTTAATAGCATCTGTATGTTTGTATGTGGGAGAGAAAAAATGTGAATACTATTTCCTCTTTTGTATCCGATTTTTTTTGACTCAGCTTACCATCTATGTTGTGGGAGGGGTTGGAGTAAGATTTACAGTGAGATGCATTTATGTAACAAATATATTTTGATTACCTGCTTTGTACAAGGTAATATGCTAGGTGCTGAAGATAAAACAGTAAAATTAAATAGTCTTTATCTTCACTGAGTTTAAATTCCAGCAGATAGTTTAAGATAATTTGAGTTTAAATTTTGTTTCATTGCATACCTTGAAAGCCCAAAAGAATTCACTGAAAAATTATTATAAATAGAGAATTCAGTAAAGTGGCTGTTTACAAAATAGGCAAAGATGAATAGTATTCTAGTAAGAAAATGTAATAGAAGAAAAGAAAAAATATATGAGTAACATTTACATGTGCAAAATTTGCATGATAGGAACTTTAAAATACTACTGAGGGATCTAAAGTAAGATTCAGAGTATTTTTTTCAAATCTGACATGCTGATTATGAGTTGAACTGTTCTTTTTTTTTGGTAATACAATACTAAGATAAACTGCTACCAGTACATCAGATGTAATAGTCTCTTAGGACTGAGAATGTTTTTTTTTTAATTTACTGAAAGAACTCTTGAGCTTATTTTTTTATTTTTGGTTATTTTATCATCTATCTCTTATGCAATTATAAAAATGAAAATATAAGCAAAATGTATCAGTTAAGATATTACTAATGCTTCACATTTCGAATCTGATTCTTTGCGATCAGTTTTATAATTTGGTGTCGTCAGAATTGGTTTTTTCCCCTCCCACACACAATTGTCCTTTGTACCATTAAGAACATTAATAATGTCGGGGCGCCTGGGTGGCTCAGTCGGTTGAGCGTCCGACTTCGGCTCAGGTCATGATCTCATGGTCCCTGTGTTCCAGCCCCGCATCGGCCTCTGTGCTGATGGCTCAGAGCCTGGAGCCTGTTTCAGATTCTGTGTCTCCCTCTCTCTCTGCCCCTCCCCTGTTCATGCTCTGTCTCTCTCTGTCTCAAAAGTAAATAAACGTTAAAAAAAAAAAAAAAAAGAACATTAATAATGTAGTATTTGTTGAAAGAATTTTGTTTCAAATCACTGACACCTTCTTTTAGTTTTGATGCTTGCACTTTCCTGATCTTACCAGAAGGTGTCACCAAAGGTTTTCTGGCAATATCATGGCTTATATTTCTTCTTAAATGGTCCTTAAATGGTTTGATGAGTGAAGTGACCAGGAATTACAGTTACCTGTCATACCATCAGGAATAATTACTTTTATGACTGCCACCTGGCTGACAGTGATTAAAAGGTCTATGGGATTATGAGATGCATTCGTATTTTAGAAATGTATATATGTTAGAATTGGTAAAATATGACATATAATGAAAAAGCATAATTTGCACTCAGTGGAAGGATTCTAAAATACATTGTCATGCTCTTTAATTTTAGTCCATAATTTAGTGTTTCCCCCAGCCCCAAAATGCCAGCAGCCAATTCCAAAGTTTATATGGCCCAGGAATTTCACTACTTGTAAGCATGAACTCACGATGTCAAATAATATATGTACAAGGTTGTTTAATGCATTATTTTATAATAATAGTAAAAGATTTAAAACCATCAAAATGTCTTTTTTTACAGGACTGAATAAATAAATTTTGGCATATTGATACAATGGAATATTTTCCCCCATTAAAAAGAAAGAAGTGGCTTTATTACATATTAAAATGGAACAAGTCTTCAACTTACTTTGTTAAATCAAAAAAATGAAGAATAGTGTGTATAGAGTACCATCGTTTGGGTAAAAATAAATTTAAAAAACTGTATATGATACAATATGTATAAGTGACTCTGGAAGAGTAAGTAGTAAACTGTAAGAGAGGTTGCCTCCTCAGAGAGAGAGTTAGGAGGTGGGCGGTGTGGCAGATAGACCGAACAACTATTCAACCACCCTACCTATTCCTTGCCAACAGGATTTTAATTTTGTTGACTGTGGCAATAGGTTCCAATCCAGGAGATGTAGGAGGATTGGTTTAAACTAGTCTTGATAATCCTATTTCTATTATCCAGACACTTAGTTTTTCAGTCTTTCTTGAAACTAGAGATGGCAATGTGAAAATTGTCTTATGAGAAATATAGTAGCCATCAGAGAAGATAATGAAACGAGTCTTACAATTTTCACTTGTTTATTCCAACATCAAGTGAATACAAGAACTCATGAATGCTTATTGAATGCTCAAGATGTTCTTAAAACCTCTAAATTCTATAATTGACCACTGTGACAATAGAACATAGGTCATTAAAGTGCATTCCATTGCAATAAGTTGGCAGGAGTTCAGACAGTTCTGTGAGAATTTGTTTAACTGTGTAGATTAAATGGAAATATATTTTCTGTAATAAAACTTGTCAAAATGAGAAAGAATCAACTATTGACAATCATGGGATAACTACATAGGTAAGCATGTTTTAAGGAAGGCAAATATTTATAGAGACTTAGCAGTAATGAATGATAATTTCCCTGTGAAATAATTTCTCTTTAAAAAAAACAAACTATTATTTGATGAGAAAAAAAGTAGGAGTACCTAAAAACTTTGTTATTTCTATAAAAAGATTACTTATATGCATAAAAAATACTCAGACATACTGAGGGAAGTTATCTTCTATCAGAAGAACCAACTTAGACAACTATTTCTAAAACATTGGTCATTTTTGAGTCACTGTATAGTTTTGATGGTGTCCCATTATAGTATTACCTGTGTAATATAATTTAGATATATTTTAAAAATCTATACTTTTTAAAATTAGGCTTAATTTACCCTCATCTTTGCATGTTTGTGAAATCATGTGTTTTAAGTATTGTTTATACTTTATTCTACCGTGCATTGTGGTAAATATTAAGTAGTTAAGATAGCATTCATCCTTGTGCCACCTAAAAATCCTTACATGTAGCCACCCTTTGGGAAACTATGTTAGGCTGTCAGAGTATAGCAAACAACTATTGGATACTTTTAGATTACTTAGCCTCAGTTCAGCTTGTGATTAATTTTATCTCCACTAGGTGGCAAGCAAAATCATGTATCAGTTCAAAAGAGTTCTTAAAACCGTTTCACCAATCACATTGGTGGAAGTGGGATCTAATTAGTCAGATGGCAGAGGAAGCATGTCACCATAGAGTAGGAATACATGACATTACCATTTGGATCATTTGAGGAACGTCTGCAGACTACAGACTACATGTGTACACCTTTCTCTCTACACACCTCTCCTCCCCCTTCAGTTTCCACCTGGTTTGGGGTGGAGTTAGGAATGTGGGTGGAGGGACAGAAAGGTTTAGAAATCTCCTATGCCATATGTGATATATTCCATTGGCAATCACTCATCTAAGAGATTGTTTTCCTGCTTTTCCCAGACTTTCTGGAACCCAAGATAGAGCTGGTATTCAGGATTGCTTCATACTGTGCTGCGACTCTGGGATTATGCCCTTTGGGAGTTGAACAGTCCAGCCAGCCTGAAACCAAATTGTGAAGTGGTTAATTTGTTTTGAGCTCTTCTTTTTCAGTTTTTTTCTACCAATATTTCCTTTTCCATTTTTCCTAGGGCCTAGAGCTTTCATGCTCTTCTCTGTATGCCCTGTGTTCCCCAGGGCAAGAATTCACTCAGGAGTTTTCTTTTAGGCAATGCTTGGTAAACCATACTTTTCCTTAGCCCTTTTTACCAGTACTTATCTGTCCTGTTCTTGTAGGGATCTGTTCTCTGTTTGGTGTTTTAATGGCAAGCAATCTAATGTGTCAGAGATTTAGTCTATTATCTTTCTATGGCTATTTGCATTTTAATATGGTAAACCTGGAAATACAAAAGCATAACCTAAAAGTTAGATTTTTGTAATTGATAACATTGCAAGAGGTCTGGTAAGCCAGTGGAGTAGAAGTAGATATTTAAAATAAGCAGCATTCTAGGGCATCTGGGTGGCTCAGTCATTTAAGCGTCCAACTATAGCTCAGGTCATGATCCCGCAGTTCACTGGTTGAAGCCCTGTGTGGGGCTCTGTGCTGATAGCTCGGAGCATGGAGCTTGTTTCAGATTCTGTGTCTCCTTTTCTCTGTGCCCCTCCCCTGCTCAAGCTCTCTCTCTCTCTCTCTCTCTCTCTCTCTCAAAAATTAAAATATAAAAACATTTTAAAAATTAAAAAAATAAAACAAAATAAGCAACATTCCTGATGTCTTACAATACATGTTGCTATGGCCCCTGGATTTTTAGAATGTGAACTAGTTTGCACACATGTAAGCTAGCCTCTTTCTGTTTCATCTGTCAATAATACTGAATAGCAATAATTGTGGTTTTAGGGGAGAGAAGGACTGACAAAGCAAAGTGAGGAGTTTATTTGTAAGGGTAGATCCTGGCCCAATAATAGTGATTGGAAGTGGTCACTGAGCCTTAGTAGTTTCATAGTTTGGGATTATGGAGATGTACAACAAAAGGTAGAAAAGTAGTTTTCCCAGGAAGATTGGTTTCCAGACCTGCATAAATTACATTTTGAGGAACGTGCCGTCTGTGTTAAGTAGATGAGACGAGGGATTTAGCAGAAGCATAGAGCAGATGGCCACCATGCTGGTTGTAGCACTACTTTCTATACTCTCCCTCTCTTCCTTCTTTTTCCTCCTACTCTCTTCCCTCTGCTTTCCCTCTTCAGTCCACTTCTCTCACCCTTCGCCCTATGTTCCACTATTTTTTTTCCCCACTGGAACACTTTTTTGCTAAATGCTTAAAGAGAATGCTTTTTAAGCTAGAAATGCTTTAAATGGGATCTTATTTCGGGGCGCCTGGGTGGCTCAGTCGGTTAAGCGCCCGACTTCGGCTCAGGTCACGATCTCACGGTCCCTGAGTTCGAGCCCCGCGTCAGGCTCTGTGCTGATGGTCAGAGCCTGGAGCCTGTTTCAGATTCTGTGTCTCCCTCTCTCTGACCCTCCCCCGTTCATGCTCTGTCTCTCTCTGTCTCAAAAATAAATAAACATTAAAAAAGATTTTAAAATAAATAAATAAATAAATGGGATCTTATTTCTAGTCCCATTGGAATCCTTTTATTCTCTGAAATATTTGTTCTTATATATTTTTTCCTCCTTCCTCTTTTTCCAAATGTCTTTGTTTGCTCAACTTCTCTGTTGTATCCCTATCTGCTTACATGATTTGCTTCCACTTCTTTTCCTAGATCTTTCTGTTTTCCCTAGATCTATCTGTTATATCTGATCTTGCTGTTTGTCGCCTTGGAGTTAGTTCTGCTTTATTTTCTTCCCTTCCTCCCTCATTAACGTTATTTGGAGAAGCCTGAAGAAAGAAGTATCCCAGTTGGTTTGACTGGTGCTCATTAGGGTCAAGTCCAAGTAGGTCTTATTGGGAGGAAAGGGTGTGAAGAATTGGATTGGCATCTTTCTCTGTCTACTCAGTATTTTTAACATATCCAAGTATATGGTCAAAAGGCATTTAGTGCAATAGTATAATTACTGCAAAAGTGATGAAACCAATTGCAGGTATACAACTAGAGAATTGTTAACAGACTTAACAAACAGACTTAAAACCAGATTCCCCACATTCCTAATCTTTCTTTGTTGAAGTTACTCACCATGTTCCCTTTGGGTCTGCTTTTTCTAAGTAGAAGAAAGGATGGAGTGTGGTGGTGTTACTGTTTTACTTCAACCTAGAGAAAAATTGAAGAACTATATATTAGTATTTATATACAAGTGCTTCTAACTTGAAATTTTTTAAAATTCTTTTAGCCTCAATTCAGTGCTGATACTAAAAACAAACAAAAACCCTCACATTGCTGTTACTGCTCATTTTGTGGCCCTAAAAGAATTGTTTTTAGGACAGTAGAATTAAAACAATTTACAGATTCTCTTAAACCAAAATGTGAAAGCTTGAATTGCATTGAATTCAAGAATTTTGAAATTCATTCTTAGCAGAACCATATTTAATTAAGATACACAGGCCTGAGAACTAATATTCAGGTGAAGTTCTGTGTCCGTATGGTATTGATGAAGTTCTTACAGCTAAATAAAGCTTAGAATGCTAAAATAAGGAACCCATAACTTTCAACCAGGGGTTAATTAACATTTACTTTTTTCATCATACCACCCTTATCAGTTAAAAAATAAAATAATCTAAAAATAATGGGACTGAATATGTGTATGTGTGTACATATGTGTGGGTATTCATTTGCAAAGTATGTACTTATACTTCTGAACGTTATTATGTACATTATAAAACAAAATAGAAATTATAAGATATAATCTTGATAATTAAATTTTATTTATGAACAGTATATTAAAACTTATGTGTATTATCAATAATAAGTGAATGTGCTCTATTACTTTAAAATATTTTATAGTATTTTGCTACACAGTAATTCAAACTGATTTGAAGTTTATTTGTGTCTCATCCAGCAATTATGTGGAAGTTTTTGTTGAAATTTACTTGGTAGATTTCATCCTCCCTGATGTCACTCAGTTCTTACATTGAGTGATTGCAGTGCTGTTTTGTATATTCTAGTATCCCATGCTATTTTTAAAGTCCAAAATACTAGTGTTTTTTTAATACTGTTAATTTGAAAACAACCAGTACTTTTGTTCCCCTTTTTTGGTTCCCTCTCCAAATTATCCCTCACTCTCTCCTCCTTCATTTCTTACATCATTCTAGCTCTACTTTCTGCTCAGTTCTAGCATTTACTCCCCAACATATACGCACCTGGAGAAGGTGGGGGAAAGACAGTTGCATCTTCAGAGGTGGCTAATCTCTCTGCTGGGGAAGGGGAGAACTTAATAGACAGAACTGTCCCTACCAAGTTAACTGTGGGAGAAATCAAAACTGCTACAACTCCGTAGCTTCCGGCCAGAGTGGAGGAGCTGCCCACCTAGTCTGAACACTCCACTTAAGGGACACTAAATATTTGAGGAAGGTCCTGAAGTTCTTCTGGACCAGTTTTTTCAGAAGTGTCAGTTTGGAAAGTAACCAGGGTAGAAGGAAGCAAAGGGGAAAGAAACATTAGATATAGTCTTATCTAATAATTTATTTTAGAATTATAACTTTTTTAAATGTTTATTAAAAAGTTTATCAACTTTTATAGCTTTTTATAAAGCTTATAAAAAAGATTTCATATAAAAAAACCCGACTCGGTCGTTCACTCGGTTAAGTGTCTGACTTCGGTTCAGGTCATGATCTCACGGTTTGTGAGTTCGAGCCCTGCATCAGGCTCTCTGCTGTCAGCAAAGAGCTTGCTTTGGATCCTCTGTCCCCCTCTCTTTCTGCCACTCCTCCACTTGTTCTGTCTCTCTCTTTCAAAATAAATAAATAAACTTAAAAAAAAAAAGTTTTATAAACTTATTTTTTATTTGAAGATTTATATTTGCAAATTTCCATATTTGAAATATTTTGAATGTTTAACTTCACTGATTTTTAAACATTTTGTACTCTATAAACACTTTTTAGTGAAAATACTGATTGATACTTGTATTACATGAAATACAAAGATACTAACTAGTGTTGTCATTTGCTCCATTAAAATTATTATTTTGACTTTTTTATATTTAATAACAGACTTAAAGACCATTTACATACTTTGGAAGTTTTTAAATATTAAAAAATTTTCATCCATGTATGCAAAATTACAGGTATGAATTTTTATTGGTGACAGACATCATTTTCAGCAATAGAATCATGTAACAAATGGAAAAATTTCTAAACATCCATTATCAGAATATTCTGTGTTCAATGTGAATTTTTAAAAAGCAAAACTACTTTCTCAGTCATTGTCAAAATATCATCTGTGCCTTGAAGGGAGATAGATTAAGTATGTGAGGGCTTTTTGGTTTTTAAAATTTTTTTAATGTTTATCTATTTTTGAGAGAGAGACAGAGTGTGAGTAGGGGAAGGGCAAAGAAAGAGGGAGACACAGAATTTGAAGCAGGCCCCAAGCTCTCAGCTGTTAGCACAGAGCCGGATGTGGGGCTCCAGCTCACAAACCACGAGGTCATGACCTGAACCAAAGTCAGATGCTTAACTGATCGAGCCACCCAAGCATCACAAGGCCTTTTTGGTTTTTAATATATGCTCTGTACCTATGTAGCATGCTGTTGATAGCAACTTACCATCACAATAGGAATTAACAAATTTGGCACAGTTGACTTTTTTTTTTAATTATGAAATTTATTGTCAAATTGGTTTCCATACAACACCCAGTGCTCATCCCAACAGGTGCCCTCAATACCCATCACCCACCCACCCCTCCCTCCCACCCCCCATAAACCCTCAATTTGTTCTTAGTTTTTAGGAGTCTATTATGTTTTGGCTCCCTCCCTCTCTAACCATTTTTTTTCTTCCCCTCCCCCATGGTCTTCTGTTAAGTTTCTCAGGATCCACATAGGAGTGAAAACATACGGAATCTGTCCTTCTCTGTATGACTTATTTCACTTAGCATAACACTGTCCAGTTCCATCCATGTTGCTACCAAGGGCCATATTTCATTCTTTCTCATTGCCATGTAGTATTCCATTGTGTATATAAACCATAATTTCTTTATCCATCCATCAGTTGAGGGACATTTAGGCTCTTTCCATAATTTAGCTATTGTTTTTTTTTATTATATGAAATTTATTGTCAAATTAGCTTCCATACAACACCCAGTGCTCATCCCAAAAGATGCCCTCTTCAATGCCCATCACCTACCCTCCCATCCCTCCCACCCCCCATCAACCCTCAGTTTGTTCTCAGTTTTTAAGAGTCTCTTATGCTTTGGCTCTCTCTCCCACTCTAACCTCTTTTTTTTCTTTTTTTTCCTTCCCCTCCCCCATGGGTTTCTGTTAAGTTTCTCAGGATCCACATGAGAGTGAAAACATATGGTATTTGTCTTTCTCTGTATGGCTTATTTCACTTAGCATCACACTCTCCAGTTCCATCCACGTTGCTACAAAAGGCCATATTTCATTCTTTCTTATTGCCACGTAGTACTCCATTGTGTATATAAATGACAATTTCTTTATCCATTCATCAGTTGATGGACATTTAGGCTTTTTCCACAATTTGGCTATTGTTGAGAGTGCTGCTATAAACATTAGGGTAAAAGTGTCCCTATGCATCAGTACTCCTGTATCCCTTGGGTAAATTCCTAGCAGTGCTACTGCTTGGTCATAGGGTAGGTCTATTTTTAATTTTTTGAGGAACCTCCACACTGTTTTCCAGAGAGGCTACACCAGTTTGCATTCCCACCAACAGTGCAAGAGGGTTCCCGTTTCTCCACATCCTCTCCAGCATGTATAGTCTCCTGATTTGTTCATTTTGGCCATTCTGACTGGCGTGAGGTGATATCTGAGTGTAGTTTTGATTTGTATTTCCCTGATGAGGAGCGACGTTGAGCATCTTTTCATGTGCATGTTGGCCATCTGGATGTCTTCTTGAGAGAAGTGTCTATTCATGTTTTCTGCCCATTTCTTCACTGGATTATTTGTTTTTCGGGTGTGGAGTTTGATGAGCTCTTTATAGATTTTGGATACTAGCCCTTTGTCTGATATGTCATTTGCAAATATCTTTTCCCATTCCGTTGGTTGTCTTTTAGTTCTGTTGATTGTTTCCTTTGCTGTGCAGAAGCTCTTTATCTTCATGAGGTCCCAATAGTTCATTTTTGCTTTTAATTCCCTTGCCTTTGGGGATGTGTCAAGTAAGAAATTGCTACGGCTGAGGTCAGAGAGGTCTTTTCCTGCTTTCTCCTCTAGGGTTTTTTTTTTTTTTTTTTTAATTTTTTTATTTATTTTTGGGACAGAGAGAGACAGAGCATGAACGGGGGAGGGACAGAGAAAGAGGGAGACACAGAATCGGAAACAGGCTCCAGGCTCTGAGCCATCAGCCCAGAGCCCGACGCGGGGCTCGAACTCACGGACCGTGAGATCGTGACCTGGCTGAAGTCGGACGCTCAACCGACTGCGCCACCCAGGCGCCCCTCTCCTCTAGGGTTTTGATGGTTTCTTGCCTCACATTCAGGACCTTTATCCATTTTGAGTTTATTTTTGTGAATGGTATAAGAAAGTGGTATAGTTTCAACCTTCTGCATGTTGCTGTCCAGTTCTCCCAGCACCATTTGTTAAAGAGACTGTCTTTTTTCCATTGGATATTCTTTCCTGCTTTGTCAAAGATTAGTTGGTCATACTTTTGTGGGTCTAGTTCTGGGGTTTCTATTCTGTCATTGGTCTATGTTGTTTTTGTGCCAATACCATGCTGTCTTGATGATTACAGCTTTGTAGTAGAGGCTAAAGTCTGGGATTGTGATGCCTCCTGCTTTGGTCTTCTTGTTCAACATTACTTTGGCTATTCGGGGTCTTTTGTGGTTCCATATGAATTTTAGGATTGCTTGTTCTAGCTTTGAGAACTAGAAGCTATTTTGATTGGGATTGCATTGAATGTGTAGATAGTTTTGGGTAGTATTGACATTTTAACAATATTTATTCTTCCAAACTAGAAGCTATTTTGATTGGGATTGCATTGAATGTGTAGATAGTTTTGGGTAGTATTGACATTTTAACAATATTTATTCTTCCAATCCATGAGCATGGAATGTTTTTCCATTTCTTTATATGTTCTTCAATTTCCTTCATAAGCTTTCTATAGTTTTCAGCATACAGATCTTTTACATCTTTGGTTAGGTTTATTCCTAGGTATTTAATGATTCTTGATGCAATTGTGAAAGAGATCTGTTTCTTTATTCTGTTGCTTCATTATTAGTGTATAAGAATGCAACTGATTTCTGTACATTAATTTTGTATCCTGCAACTTTGCTGAATTCATGTATCAGTTCTAGCAGACTTTTGGTGGAGTCTATTGGGTTTTCCATGTATAATATCATGTCATCTGCAAAAAGTGAAAGCTTGACTTCATCTTTGCCAATTTTGATACCTTTGATTTCCATTCATTGTCTGATTGCTGATGCTAGAACCTCCAACACTATGTTAAACAACAGCAGTGAGAGTGTACATCCCTTTTGTGTTCCTGATCTCAGGGAGAAAGCTCTGTTTTTCCCCATTGAGGATGATATTAGCTGTGGGCCTCTTATAAATGGCTTTTATGATGTTTAAGTATGTTCCTTCTATCCCAACTTTCTCGAGGGTTTTTATTAAGAAAGGATGCTGAAGTTTGTCAAACGCTTTTTGTGCATCGATGGACAGGATCATATGGTTCTTATCTTTTCTTTTATTAATGTGATGTATCACGTTGATTGATTTGCGAATGTTGAACCAGCCCTGTAGCCCAGGAATGAATCCCACTTGATCATGGTGAATAATTCTTTTTATATGCTGTTGAATTCTATTTGCTAGTATCTTATTGAGAATTTTTGCATCCATATTCATCAGGGATGTTGGCCTGTAGTTCTCTTTTTTTACTGGGTCTTTGTCTGGTTTAGGAATCAAACTAATTCTGGCTTCATAGAATGAGTCTGGAAGTTTTCCTTCCCTTTCTATTTTTTGGAATAGCTTGAGAAGGATAGGTATTATCTCTGCTTTAAATGTCTGGTAGAATTCCCCTGGGAAGCTATCTGGGACTTGACTCTTATTTGTTGGGAGATTTTTGATAACCAATTCAATTTCTTCGCTGGTTATAGGTCTGTTCAAGCTTTCTATTTCTTCCTGTTTGGGTTTTGGAAGTGTGTGGGTGTTTAGGAATTTGTCCATTTCTTCTAGGTTGTCCAGTTTGTTGGCGTATAATTTTTCATAGTATTCCCTGATTATTTCTGAGGGATTGGTTGTAATAATTCCATTTTCATTCATGATTTTATCTATTTGGGTCATCTCCCTTTTCTTTTTGAGAAGCCTGGCTAGAGGTTTATCAATTTTGTTTATTTTTTCAAAAAACCAACTCTTGGTTTCATTGATCTGCTCTACAGTTTTTTTAGATTCTATATTGTTTATTTCTGCTCTGATCTTTATTATTTCTCTTCTTCTGCTGGATTTGGGGTGTCTTTGCTGTTTTGCTTCTATTTCCTTTAGGTGTGCTGTTAGATTTTGTATTTGGGATTTTTCTTGTTTCTTGAGATAGGTCTGGATTGCAATGTATCTTCCTCTCAGGACTGCCTTTGCTGCATCCCAAAACGTTTGGATTGTTGTATTTTCATTTTCATTTGTTTCCATATATTTTTTAATTTCTTCTCTAATTACCTGGTTGACCCATTCATTCTTTAGTAGGGTGTTTTTTAACCTCGATGGTTTTGGAGGTTTTCCAGACTTTTTCCTGTGGTTGATTTCAAGCTTCATCACATTGTGGTCTGAAAGTATGCATGGTATGATCTCAATTCTTGTATACTTATGAAGGGCTGTTTTGTGACCCAGTATGTGATCTATCTTGGAGAAGGTTCCGTGTGCACTCGAGAAGAAAGTACATCTGTTGCTTTGGGATGCAGAGTTCTAAATATATCTGTCAAGTCCATCTGATCCAGTGTATCATTCAGGGCCCTTGTTTCTTTATTGATCCTGTGTCTAGATGATCTATCCAATGTTGTAAGTGGAGTATTAAAGTCCCCTGCAATTACCACATTCTTATCAATAAGGTTGCTTATGTTTGTGATTAATTGTTTTATATATTTGGGGGCTCCCGTATTCGGCACATAGACATTTATAATTGTTAGCTCATCCTGATGGATAGACCCTGTAATTATTATATAATGCCCTTCTTCATCTCTTGTTACAGCCTTTAATTTGAAGTCTAGTTTGTCTGATATAAGTATGGCTAGTCCAGCATTCTTTTGACTTTCAGTAGCATGATAGATAGTTCTCCATCCCCTCACTTTCAATCTGAAGGTGTCCTCAGGTCTAAAATGAGTCTCTTGTAGACAGCAAATAGATAGGTCTTGTTTTTTTTTCCATTCTGATATCCTATGTCTTTTGGTTGGCGCATTTAGTCCATTTACATTCAGTGTTATTATTGAAAGATATGGGTTTAGAGTCATTGTGATGTCTGTAGGTTTCATGCTTGCAGTGATGTCTCTGGTACTTTGTCTCACAGGATCCCCTCTAGGATCTCTTGTAGGGCTGGTTTAGTGGTGATGAATTCCTTCAGTTTTTGTTTGTTTGGGAAGACCTTTATCTCTCCTTCTATTCTAAATGACCGACTTGTTGGATAAAAGATTCTCGGCTGCATATTTTTTCTGTTCATCACATTGAAGATTTCCTGCCATTCCTTTCTGGCCTGCCAAATTTCAGTAGACATATCCGTCATGAGTCTTATCAATCTCCCTTTAAATGTTAGAGCATGTTTATCCCTAGCTGTTTTCAGAATTTTCTCTTTATCCTTGTATTTTGCCGGTTTCACTATGATATGTCGTGCAAAAGATCAATTCAGGTTGCATCTGAAGGGCGTTCTCTGTGCCTCTTGTATTTCAATGCCTTTTTCCTTCCCCAGATCAGGGAAGTTCTCAGCTATGATTTCTTCAAGTACACCTTAAGCACCTTTCCCTCTCTCTTCCTCCTCTGGAATCCCAATTATGCATACATTATTTCGCTTAATTATGTCACTTAGTTCTCTAAGTCTCCCCTCATACTCCTGGATTTTTTTTTTAATTTTTTTTTTTTAAATGTTTATTTATTTTTGAGACAGAGACAGAGCATGAACAGGGGAGGGGCAAAGAGAGAGGGAGACACAGAATCTGAAACAGGCTCCAGGCTCTGAGCGGTCAGCACAGAGCCCGACGCGGGGCTTGAACTCACAGACCGTGAGATCATGACCTGAGCCGAAGTCGGACACTTAACCGACCAAGCCACCCAGGCGCCCCTTTTTTTTTTTTTTTTAATTTTTTTTTTTTTTAAATGTTTATTTATTTTTGAGACAGAGAGAGACAGAGCATGAACAGGGGAGGGGCAAAGAGAGAGGGAGACACAGAATCTGAAACAGGCTCCAGGCTCTGAGCGGTCAGCACAGAGCCCGACGCTGGATTTTTTTTATCTCTCTTTCTCTCAGCTTCTTCTTTTTCCATAATTTTATCTTCTAATTCACCTATTTTCTCCTCTGCCTCTTCAATCCGAGCTGTGGTCACCTCCATTTTATTTTGCAGCTCATTTATAGCATTTTTTAGCTCCTCCTGTTTCTTAGTCCCTTGATCTCTGTAGCAATAGATTCTCTGCTGTCATTTTCTGTTATATTGCTTAAATCGTTTTTGATCAATTCGTTAGCTGTTGCTACTTCCTGGAGTTTCTTTTGAGGAGAATTCCTCCGTGTCGTCATTTTGGATAGTCCCTGGAGTGGCGTGGAACTGCAGGGCTCTTCCTCTGTGCTGTCTGGAGTAACTTGTGTTGGTGGGCGGGGCCGCAGTCAGTCCTGATGTCTGCCCCCAGCCCACTGCTGGGGCCACACTCAGACTGGTGTGTACCTTATCTTCCCCTCTCCCAGGGGCAGGACTCACTGTGGAGTGGTGTGGCCTCTGTTCGGGCTACTTGCACACTACCAGTCTTGTGGTGCTGTTTCAATGGGATCTGGCGTATTAGCAGGGGTGGATCTACAAGGCGCACAGGGGCTGGAGGGGTAGGCTCAGCTCACTTTGCCTTTGGTGGTCCGCTTAGGGAGGGACCCTGTGGCACTGGGAGGGAGGCAGACCCATTGGAGGGATGGATCCGCAGAAACACAGCGTTGGGTGTTTGCATGGTGCAAGCAAGTTCCGTGACAGGAACTGGCTTCCTTTGGGATTTTGGCTGGGGGATGGGCGAGGGAGATGGCGCTTCCCAGTGCCTTTGTTCCCCACCAAGCTGAGCCCCGTCCTCCCGGGCTCAACAACTCTCCCTCCAGCTCTCCGAGAAGAGCTGTTGACTTATAACGTTCCAGGTGTTAAGTCCCACTGGTTGTCAGAACACACTCCGTCCAGTCCCTCCGCTTTTGCAAGCCAGACTTGGGGGCTCTGCCTTGCCGGGTGTGCTGGCTGCCCCTCCACTGCCCTGGCTCCCTCCCCCCAGTCTGTGTAGTGCGCATCGCCTCTCTGCCCTTCCTACCCCCTTCCGTGGGCCTCTCGGTCTACACTTGGCTCCAGAGAGTCCGTTCTGCTAGTCTTCTGGTGGTTATCGGGGTAAATTAGGCAGATGTGGGTGGAATCTAAGCGATCAGCAGGACGCGGTGAACCTAGCATCATCCTTTGCCACCATCTTCCTGCCCTCTTCCACAGTTGACTTTTTATAGCAAAAAGTAGATAACTTGTATTTAAGTTTGACACTCTTTAAGGTATTTTGCCAAAAGATAACCAATAAATTTCTTTTTGTGTGTGTGTGTTTAATTATTTATTTTTGAGAGGGAGACAGAGAATCCTAAGTAGTCTCCGTGCTAGCAGCACAGGACCTGATGCGGGGCTCAAACTCACAAACCGTGAGATCATGACCTGAGTCCAAATCAAGACTCAGATACTTAACCAACTGAACCACCTAGGCACTCCTATAACCAGTAAATTTCTGTATGATACAGAAGATGTTATGGTCCCTTTTGATCTCATTACTAAATTTTGAAAAAATGTGTTAAAGGCCTGTTTTTAAAGTCTTTAATCACATATGTGTACAGAAGACTGTATAGCTCTTAAGTACAATTTTAAAGATAATTATAAAGCCAATACCTGTACAACCAACACCAAGGTCTAGATATAACAGCACCTCATATGTTCCTCATATGTCTTTCACCAAACACTCTTCCTTCCTCTGTAGGTAAACACTCTTCTCCCATTTGTGTAACCATTTCCCTACTTTTCATTATTTATTGTCTCTGTATCCCTAAAATACTGAAATCAGTTTTACATTTTTGTAGACTTCATGTAAATGAGATCATACTGTATGTATTATTTTGGAATTTTTGTTTATAATTTTCACCCAAGTTGTGTGTAACAATAGTTCTTTCCAGTGCTTTCTGGCATTTCATTCTATGAGTATCTGCAGTTTATGTATACATTCTACTGTTGTTGGACATTTGAGTTGTCTCCAGTGTGGAGATCTTACAAATAGCATTCCTATAAACATTAGTCTATGTGTATTTAGCATACATGTGCAAGAACTTCTCTAGGATAAATTCCTGGGAGTGCACTTGCTTGGTAGTGGTGTGTGTGTATATTCAACTTAACTGGATAATGCCAAACTCTTTTCTACAGGAATTCTATCAGTTTACATTTCCACTATATTGTATAACAGTTTCCATTATCTCCTACTAGTGCTTGGTATTGTCAGATTTTAAAATTATAGCAATTTATAATTTTAAAATTATAGCAATGGAATCTCATGTTTTCTTACAAGAGAATGAAGCCATTCATGGGATTACAGGTGATTGTGTTTGTTATGCTTTTTTTATACTTTGTAGACTATTTACACTTACCTCGTTAGCTACCACTCCATTTCTTTTGTTCCTTTTTACAGAAGACTCTTTGCAAGGATTATTTATACTCATCGTATCCAGTTTTTCTCTTGATCCCAATTCAGACAGGCTTTTGCCCTTACTACTCCACTGAGACTACTCATATCAAAGTCACTGGTGGTCATTTCATTGATCAGTTCCCATCTCATTTGTCTTTGCAGTAGCACTTGACACAATCATTCTGCCTGAAAAATTTTTAATTGGTTTGAGGATAACTCAAATTAACCAGATTAACACCCTAAGTTGATTTTTATACAGGTTGCTTCTCATTTTGTACAGTATTTGATACTTTGATTACTCCCTCCATCATTTCTCCCCCCAAGTTTTATTTTAAATACTTTAAATGTACAGAAAAGTTGAAAGAATTATCCCCATAATTTTTCATTCACTTTTTTTCTGATTATAAAGGTAATACAAGTTTCAATGGTTGTAGTATGGTTATATAAGATGTCATTGTAGAACCTGAGTGGAGTGTTAATGGGAATACTTTCTGTACTATATTTCTAACTTCTATATGACTCTAATTTATTTCAAAATAATGGGGCATTTGGCTGGCTCAGTTGGTAAGTGTGCGACTCTTGATGTTGGAATCATGAGTTTGAGCCCCACGTTGGGGATAGTTTACTTGAAAAAATTATTTCAAAATAAACTTTTTTGTAAAGTGTTACACCATACTTTACTCATCGTATTCTAATGAGCTTTTAATTTTTTTTTAATGTTTGTGTATTTTTTGAGGCAGAGAGACAGAGAGACAGAGTGTGAGTGGAGGAGGGGCAGAGAGAGAGAGGAAGACACAGAATCCGAAGCAGGCTCTAGGGTCTGAGCTGTCAGCACAGAGCCCAACGTGGGGCTCGAACCCACAAGCTGTGAGATCATGAGAGCCACCCAGGTGCCCTGTAATGAGCTTTCACAATATGCCATGTACTATTCTGTGCCCTGAGAATATAAGAGTGACCAAATTGACTAAAGTCCCTCCTCTTGTAGATCTTAATTTACTGGAGGCAATAAAATATATTTACCAATAATAAATAAATATATATTGTGTTGGGGAGTATAAATGCTAAGGAGATCTTGTAAAGCAGAGAAGATCTATGAAATGACAAGGGTAAAGAACTGGGTTGAAATTTTAGCTATGCTGTCAAGGGTAGCTAAATACCTTATTCCACAAGTGAGGAAAGACCTGAAAGAAGAAGCCATGCAGGTATTTAGGGAAAGGCCTTCAGAGGCTTTGTTTTTACCTGAAATTACTAACAAAGATCCTGGAGCAGGTGTTTGTTTATAGTGTTTCAGGAACTGTGAAGAGGCTGGTGTGATTAGTATGGTAAGCATTGAAGTCTAAGAGATGCAATGGGTGGGAGAGTTTGGCTAAGTCAGTTGAGTGTCTGACTCTTAATTTTGGCTCAGTTCATGATCCCAGAGTAATGGGATCAAGCCCTGCTTGATTCTGCTTAAGATTTTCTCTCTCTCTCTCTGTCTGTCTCTGTCTCTCTCTCTCTCTGTCTCTCTCTCTCTGTCTCTCTCTCTCTGTCTCTCTCTCTCTGTCTCTCTCACTCTCTGACTCTCTGCTCCACTCATGCTTCCTCTCTCTCTCAAAAAAAAAAAAAAAAAATTCAGACTGGAGATAGTTTGAGTGCCATCAGCCTATGCATGATATTTAAATTTATGTGACTAGATGAGACCACCAAGACCATGACTCTAGATAGAGAAGAAAAAATGCCACTGGATTAAACTCTGGGTTACTCTGATATTTGAGGGTTGGAATTAGAGAAGGAATCAGCAGAAGAGTCTGAGACTGGGGGTTCTTCCCTTTTGGATCATATCCTTCATTGGCATGTGAGGTCTTCTGTGTCCTGGCCCATGTTTGCCTTATATATTACCACTTTTCCCACTACTTACAGTTTTCAAAAACACATCATGCTCTCTCTCCTTGTTCTTTCTACGTGTTCTTACATATTTTTTGGAAACACTATTTCTTTCCTACTTTTTCCCATGTCTGTCTACCTCTGTATCTTTTAGGATTCACCTCAGGTGTTACTTCCTTAGTGGTCTGCCAGACATGGGTTAGCTTCTCCTTCTGTTTGATCACACAGTACACTGCACGTACCCAACACCACACAAGTCTGTCCACTCTTTCTTGCTCCCACTGTTTTTCATGAGCACTCACTCTCTTTTTCTATTTTTCCCCCTGGACTGGGATTGCTTACTTACCTGTCTCCTCCAGCAGATTATGATCCTTCAGTTTCTATGTCTTAGTTATTATTAAATGTTTAGAACTATGCTTAACTATGCTTGGTTGGCACTTAAATAATATTTAATAAATTTTGAAAACCAGTACAAAATAATTAACCATAGTAGAGAAGATCCTTAGGCTCAGCCTTTGGTAATATTGAGTGAAACTGGAATGTAGAGCAGGATTTTTGTGGAAAAGGATGTTGTATAAGCACCAGGGAAAGCGAGAAACACATCAGCAAGTTGGAGGTTACCAATATTTTTGTTGTAGCAGCAAGAAATTTCTAGGTACAGTGACTTGATTAACTTCTTTTCTGTCTTCATTGAAAATCTGCCTGTCAGACATAGCATTTTACCAAGGAGGAAGAAACAAGTACTGTGGGTTCATTATTTTGAATATTTATTTGCTTGAGATTTTTAAATACTTGATTCCCTTTTCATTTTTTAACAAACTACCCCAATTTGGCAGGTGTTGGAAGGCTTCAGCTTTCATGGAGATGTGAATAAAGGAACAAACAGCTTTAAGTCATAGGTCTTCACATTGAGTATGAACCTTAAAAGTCAAGGAATTGTTATTAACTTTCAGAGGAGTATAACTGGTCAGTAGAAGGGTGGAGACAGATTTAAAAGCCAAAAGTTTTTAAGGAATGTAAGGAGTGGAACCTAGAAAAGGTGTTAGGTAGAAATAACATTTCTCTGTTTATAAGTTTGTTAAATGAATATATGGGATTTTGAGTCACATTTCTAAATATTTTAAAAATTTTGCTGAATGTTTAAGGTACTTTTTTTCTGTAGTATAGCCATAAATATTTATAAGGTAAAACAAATATAACTTCTACATGAAATGTCATAATTTATTTTCGCTGTGATACAGTTGAGCTACACTTCAAATGGGAAGTAATACTGATAGGGAGCAATCATGTGAAACCGTGTTCAAAAGAAAAAACCCAAATTTCAAAAGTATTTAATTCTTAATACTGTTCTCTGTATAATACTAATTTTAAAAATGTTTTCAGATCCAACTAAAGTTCAATTTAGAAATGTAATGTATATTTTTTGCTCTCAGATGAAGCTTTAACATATGTTTCTAATAATTTAGTTAAGATATGCTGAGTTGGATATTTTTAAAGAGAATCTGTTTTGAAAAGATTCCAAAATATTTGTTTGAACAGGCACTCAGCATCTCGATGAAAACTGTTGGAAAAGAAAAACTTTCAGAGTCATTCTGCTCTCAGAGTACCCAAGCCAACTAAACTGGTACAGTTAACACTTTTGTTAGATGCCAGAAGCCAAAAAATGTAGCACTTCCTGGACTGCTTTTCAGCAAGGCCTTCAAGCCAATTTAGTGGTTGATATTAATACCGTTGAATTTTCAGAGTAAGAAGCTACAAGTAGAATATTTATACTTTTCTATCACTACCATTCTTGTTAGTTTCTTTTAGTAATCCTTGATTAGTTGCATTCTCTCCTTTATGTTGACTTTAAGCTATAGTTCTTTCTTGAACTTTGCGGGATATCATTCTTACAAAAGAAGAAATGAATGCTCTGTAGATTGTGACCCCAGGTATGATTAAACTGTTTCCTGGACATAAATATTTTACATTGCTTTTTAGTACTACTGATGCAGTAGATATGCAAATTATATAAAATACCATAGTGCTTTGGGAGGATTGGTAGTTACCTCAGACTACCAAGTAGGGATAGTTTATTCAGCCTTTGACTGTTTCATTTTCTTTATATCCCCTTCATATTTATTGACATCGCTTAGTTCACTTAGTAATGATATGCTTAGTGTAGATATAATGTCACGTTGATCTCCATATCCATATTATTTGCTCTAGTAAGTGCTCTTCTTTAAGATATTTGGTGTATTGAATTGGAGAGTACCTGTCCTACTTAGGTGCTGTGGTGGAGAATAAATAGCAAAAGGAAGATTCAGAGATTCTGTATACTAACTAGAGAGACAAGATTAAATTTAACATCTATACTACGATTTCTCTTATAGCTAGTAGTTGGAAAAAATAGCAGAAACTAAAATTTCAGTCACTTGGTTTTTCAGGTGATTCCACAGGACCAGATTAACTGTCTCCACAAATGACTAGCATAAATTTTAAGCTTCTTTCAGAACTATAAATATAGAAGAGTTATATGGAACCAGAGAAATCTAGTTTTTTTTTCCTTCATTACTTGGATCTGTATGTAATCTGAAATAGCATATTACATGCAGTTTGGGGCACAGTATCATTTGTGACTTTGAGGGATCTGAGAGTCAGTGGAGGAAAGCAGTCCTTTTCATGCTACTCTGCCTGGTCTTTCTGTTTTGGAGTCCATTACTGGAAGCTTAGAAAGCAAATGAAAGGAGTTTTGTTAGGAATTGGCAGGGTTAATGACTGAAAATGATGATTGAAAACCAGAATCTACAGTTAATTGGGACACAGTTATGGGAAGGGAGTATACACATAAATAATAACATAATAGGATTTGTTACCGAAATCCAAGAGAAGTAGAATGAGGCAAAATATCTCTGGTGTCTTGATGTTCCATTTGACAGTACTTTGGATAAGTTTCACAAGGGAGATGGTTGAGATCACTTATCTGTATTTTATTTGTCATAGGAAGTAACATTGGCCCGCAAAGAAGGAATAGAGACTGTTGAGTAGAAGAACATTTATGTCAGTAATTTCTCTGATTTAGTGCCAAAAGCCTTTTGAGAGAATATTCAAAGTTGTGTGGATCTAAATTTCATTGTTGAAAACTGACAGCTGCTATATTTATTTTTAATAATTGATTGAAGCTCTTTCTGTTATGTCTCCTCTATTGCTAAATTCCTAAAGAGTAGAAAAGAGTGTTTATGATAGTATTAGGAGACAAAAGCTTTATTCTGTGGATTGGATAATGCTTCTTTTGTAAAATTTTCTTTTCCCACCAAAAGTGAGAAGTGAATGTCTTGCGGTGGTGCATCTCATTTCTAATGGAGGACAAGAAGTTATTTTCTTCAATGGCTGACTTCCAGAATTTCTGCCTGAATGTTCTTTGTCAAGTGTATATTCCCTTCTCTAGGCCTTTCTATATAGAGCCCACAAACATCGTCAATGTGAATGATGTCATTCAGAGGGTTAGCGACCATGCCTCTGCCATGAACAAGAGGATTCATTACTACAGCCGGCTCACCGCTCCTGCAGACAAGGCACTGGTAAGGGGAAAAACATGGCTAATTGTCTAAGGTTACATTGAAATGAACAGTGAACAGCATAAGCCAGGGGAACTCCCAGTGATTGAATTTTTTGCTGGCCATATTCCAAGGATGGCATCATGGAAAGTCAAGATAGTAATTAACACATGTCTTACATCTCAGGCTAGTTCATTCTTATCTAGCATAACTTAGAGATTTGGAACAACCTCTCTATGTTGACAATAGCCTAAGAGATTTGTTGGATTAAATTCTGCTAGTCCCCAGTCCTAAGAGCTCTTTGGAGGACAAACTACTTCTGAAATACTTGACGTTATTGATTAAAAACATAAATAATAACAAGTCTGGTTGGTCTGTTCAGTTTTTAAGTTTGAAGCTACGAGGGAAAGATGTTTTTAGAAATTTTCTGCAGGAATGGGAAACTGAAATACATGCAAACGTATAATATTTTTACTATTTAGCACTGTCCTTTTGTAGATAAAATACATAGGTCAAAGAGCAGATTTTAAACATTTTAGGCTTTGTGGGCCCCATACAGTTACATATTCTTCACTTTTATTTTATGACCATTATAAATATAAAAACCATTCTTAGCAAAGGGGCTGCAAAAAATTGGTTTGAAGGCCAGATTTGACCCATGGACTATAGTTGTTGACTCTTGATCTTCTAAAATCTATATTATTTTAGGATCAGAAACATATTGGAAATAATTTGTTTGCTTATAAGAATTATCATATATGAGATATTCGGAATCTTAAAGCTTAAAGAAAAATGGAAATTTTAGATATTTACTAAAGGGCAATGAGGGGCGCCTGGGTGGCTCAGTCAGTTGAGCGTCTGACTCTTGATTTCGGCTCAGGTCATGATCTCACAGTTTGTGGGTTCGAGCCCCATGTCGGGCTCTGTGCTGACAGCACGGGTCCTGCTTGGGATTCTCTCCCTCCATCTCTCTCTCTCTCTCTGTTCCTCGGCTTGCTTTCTCTCTCTCTTCCAATCTCAAAATAAATAAACATTTAAAAAATAAATAAATAAAAATAAAGGGCAATGATTAGGATATCACTTGAACATAGATATCTCACTAAAGCCTTCTGAGGTATTACGATCTCCTTTTGTATAGCCAAAATAAGGACATCCCACATATTCTGAGTGGTGTCATTTTTTTTCCCCAATTTTTTCACTTTTTCCTCCCCCAGGCATTTATATCAGTAGTTACAGTAAAGTCTTAGTTCTATAACAGAATTATCTCAGCCCTCTGTGGAGTAGAAGTAATCTGGTATCTCTGGGTCTAATTCAGACCTCCTAGGGGTTCTGCTTGTGGAAGCAAAGTTCAGAGATACTGACTGGGCCAGTCTAGGCCTGAATGGACATTGCTTGCCTGGAAATTAAGTCAGCATTGTACACCAAATTGAATACCTTTTGTTAACTGACAGTGAAATAACTCTAAATCAAAGTATATAAACAGCGGTCAACAGAGATCAAAAGGTAACAGTGTGATATGACCATTTTTAATGAATATATGTATACATCCATGCTCATTTTCTGAGAATTCCAAAATTATTTTTCTTAAAAGATTTTTAAGGGCAAAACAATGTGAAGCCGTAAGTGTCAGGATTTTATAGAATTAAACCTTTTATTTCTGAAAATTTCCTCATTTACCTTAATATTTTTATTCTAAAATCAGGAAGAGAAGAAAATTGTTTGGCTGCCAACATCTCCTAGATCCTTGTTAATAAAAGCAGGGCCTGCACAAGCCAGCAGTATTGGCATCACTGAGAATTTACTAAAAATACAGAATCCTATTCTTTACTCCAGACTTACTGAATCATAATCTGTGCTTAACAATATCCCTGTGTCAATCACAGGAAAATTCAAGTTTGAAAAGCACTGCCCTAGATTACTATCAGAGTGTGGGATCCAATTCTCCATTTTTTCTGTAATTCCTAAGAGTTGGGAACTTCTTTTTTTTTTTTTTTTTTTTTTAATGTTTATTTATTTTTGAGGGAGAGAGAGAGACATATAACATGAGTAGGGGAGGGGCAGAGAGGGGAGACGCAGAATCCCATGCAGGCTGCAAGCTGCAGGCTCCAGGCTCCAGGCTCTGAGCTGTTAGCATGACTTGACCTGAAGTCAGATGCTTAACTGACTGAGTCACCCAGGGACCCCAAGAATTTGCAACTTCTTAACTTCTCTAGCGTGTAATCCTGCCCCCTATAACTTTTGATTTTCACTTTTTCTGACCTTTGCTCATGGTTTATCTCCTGACTGATGCAAGCATGGCCCTTCCCCTTTTTCTTTTTTATTCCCAGGAGGAATGAGGATAAAAGAGAAGGCAACAAAACCATTTCCATATATGCCTTTTCATTCTTAAGTAGGCTTAATACTCAGTGTAGAGCCAAATGCAGGGCTTGAACTCATGACCCTCAGATTAAGAGTTGGATGCTTAACAGACTGAGCCACCCAGGTGCCCCTCCATATATGCCTTTTTATTTCTCAGAAGTAGTTGTTTCCAAAGCCACACCAGGCATAACATTTGAGACATTCTTTTCCTACAAGATACCACGAATCATATGCATAAATAGAGAATGATTCGACACTTTCTTTTTGCACCAGTCCATATCTTGTCTTACTACTGAGGCCCAGTGTTCCATCACTTCCTTGACATCTTCCCCAACTATTCTAGTCCCCGTTAATTTTTTGTCATTCCTTCCATATAGTATCCCACACTTAATTTTTTTTTTTTTATCTCTGATAGCTTTATCTGATTGCTTCATGTATCTTCCAGCTGGAATTTAAGCTTCTTAAAGTTGTGGACTGTATTTTTTTTCTTGAACACTAAACTTAGCACAAAGTTGTAAATTTACTTACTAGGTGCTGAATATAAAAGATTGTTGATTTATGCCAGACAGCTCCTATGTCTTTAACTACTGTACTACTATATATAGGACTGCATATTCTCAAGAGCTATTCTCAGGGAGATGGGCATAGTTATACCAGAGTACTGTAATATCTTCCCTCCATAGGGAGGTAGAATTCAGAATATGTATGAGGGGGCAAGGTGGGAGCTATGTGTATAGGAAATATATTATCTGTTCAGTCGTCTGTGTGCTTTCAAACTCTCTTAGCTCCTTCCCTCTTGCTTACATACTCCATCTTTAAGAATTCTTGCTTTGCCTTTCCTTAGGCTGTGTTAGCTCACCTTTTTTTTCTTCTGCTTTTTAAATGCTTTAGTAAGCATTTAAAAGAATGGTCTATATTTATTTTTCCATTGTTTATCTTCTATTGACTCTCAATCCTTTTTTTTTTTTAATTCAAGGTAGTTAACATACAGTATAGTCTTGACTTCATAAGTAGAACCCAGTGATTGATCTCTTACATATGACAACCAATGCTCATCCCAACAAGTGCCCTTCTTAATGTCCATCACCCATTCACCCCATCCTCCCATCCACTTCCTCTCCAGCAACCCTCAGTTTGTTCTCTGTATTTAAGAGTCTTTTATGGTTTGCCTCCCTCTCTATTTTTATCTTATTTTTCCTTCCCTTCCCCATGATTATCTATTGTGTTTCTCAAATTTCACATAGGAGTAAAATCATACAACATCTGTCTATGATTGACTTATTTCGCTTAGCATACTCTCTAGTCCCATCCACATTGTTGCAAATGGCAAGATTTCATTCTTTTTTTATCACAGAGTAGTATTCCAGTGTGTGTGTGTGTGTGTGTATACACCGCCTCTTCTTTAATCCATTCATCAGTCACTGGACATTTGGGCCCTTTTCGTAATTTGGCTATTGTTGATAGCACTGCTATAAACGTTGGGGTGCACATGCCCCTCAAATCAGCAGTTTTGTATCCTTTGGATAAATACCTAATAGTGCAATTGCTGGGTCATAAGGTAGTTCTGTTTTTAATTTTTTGGCTTTCAATTCTTTATAATTTGAGTTCCCTACCTACCTCTTTGGTAAAACCAGTCTCACAGAGGAGTTCAGTGGCCACTTGACTCTTGAAATTCCCCTAACCTAAGGTCCAAATCTCCTCTATCTAGAATTCTTTAATCTTAGTCTTTGCTGACTCTTCTTTATTTCTCATGAAAATAAATAGAAAAATATTTTGGCAGTTGTGTATTTTTAAGAATTCATTCTCATTTCACATGAACGGTTTATTATATTCTTGAAACTCTTTTCCTTTAGATCTACTATATTTGGAAAGGATTTTTTATGTTAATAAATCAGAAATACGTGTTTATTTGTTCATGATACTTAGAAATGTGTCTAGAGTCAGGTAATCTGATGTATAGAAAATATCCTGTTTTGCACATTTACTGGTTCTAACATTTCTCTGTGTTTCTTCTCTTACTAGATTGCTCCAGATCATGTAGTTCCAGCTCCAGAAGAGTGCTATGTATATAGTCCATTGGGTTCTGCTTATAAACTCCAAAGTTACACTGAAGGATATGGTAAAAACACCAGTTTAGTAACCATGTGAGTAAACTTAATTTTTGGAGCATTACTTAAACTATAAATAAATGAAAATTACTGGTTATTTTAATTTTTGTCTTAATTAAGATATTTGAATAGTTAAACTCCTTATTTTTACTGCTGTTACTCTGTGTTTTCAGTTTTATGATTTGGAATACCATGATGGGAACATCTATACTAAGTATTCCTTGGGGCATGAAACAGGTAATATAATTTTTCAGCATGCTTTTTGCCTGAATTTTTTTCTCTTCATATTGTAAGCTTTATAATAAAGGTTTTAATAAATCTACGTAAAATTTATTAAAGAAAATAGGTAATTATACTTAATTTTACATTGTCAGGTTTTTATCATAATTGTTTAAAGTAACATAATATGGTTGCATATGAATTTATTCTAACATGATATATGTTCTTTTTGTGTTTTTAAACAGGCTGGCTTTACTACTGGAATGTGTGTCATCATGCTGATGGGCATTTTAACACTTTATTGCTGCTATAGAGTAGTGAAATCACGAGCTATGATATGTAAGAGTTTGCCATGATAAAAATAGAGTAGCTATTTGGGTATTAATAAGTATTTCCTGTTACAGTAGATCATTAATGTGTACATTCCATGTGTGTGTTAACTATTTTGTGCCTAAAGATTTACTTGTCTTATTCATAGCATTCAGCTGAACTGATAAGTCAGTGAATTAGTGACTGCCTTTAAATTCAGAGAGGTTTGTAATTCTTTGCAGAATGCATTTACTTTGGTGCTAATTTCCTCATAAGAATAATTTTAAAGGTCATCTTTTAAAAATAAAGTCTTTTTCAGAACTAAATTGAGAATTCTATGATTCTTAACAGTTAATGGTAACTTTTGATCTATCCCTACCAAGAGATCTAAATGTTGGAATTCCTTAAAACTAGAAAATGTAACTAGAAAAATATGAAAATATGAACGTGTCCTTTGTAGTGAATTTGCAAAGTTTATTTATACGTTGCCTCTATTCATCTATAAATTCTGGATCAGAGAAATACCATTTTACATTGTTTTAAAATAGTTTAGGACTGAAATAGACATATATTGTTTCAGTGAATCTTAGCAATTCTAAGTCAAGAGACCAGATTTTGCCTTCAATTTTTTTTGGTGGGGAGGGGGTCTCTTAAGCACTGGTATATTTTCTCTTAATTTTATTTATTTATCCCAATCCCATTTATCCACAAGTCTCTTGGTGTTCTTATAGATCTGCTAAGTGCTATATATGACGTAAGCATTAGCCTTTTGGCTGTTATTTCATGTCAATTTCTTTTCCATTCAACAATTTAATGGCTTTAGTGTTATATGAGTTTGTTTATATCTGCCTGTCTTTTCCATTGTAATTTCTTTCTTCATTTGATAGAAAAGGGTAACCTTTCAGTGTCTGTTTTTACATTGTCTTCTAACTTTTCTGTTATTTAATTTTTTAATTCTTAGCTCAATTGTCTGAAATTATCATGTGGTATAAAGTATGACTCAGGAAAATTTTATTCCATACTGTTATTTAAGTATGACAAATATTACTAGATAATATCTTCTGACTCTCACTGATGATTTTGTCTAGCCTTGATTTATCATTTGTTTTTATTAATTATATGATACTATAATCTATTTCTTATATTATCTATACTGTTTCATTGATCTATATTTCTTTTTTTTTTTTTTTTATTTTTAAAAAAAATTTTTTTTTTCAACGTTTTTTACTTATTTTTTTGGGGACAGAGACAGACAGAGCATGAACGGGGGAGGGGCAGAGAGAGGGAGACACAGAATCGGAAACAGGCTCCAGGCTCTGAGCCATCAGCCCAGAGCCTGACGCGGGGCTCGAACTCACGGACCGCGAGATCGTGACCTGGCTGAAGTCGGACGCTTAACCGACTGCGCCACCCAGGCGCCCCGATCTATATTTCTTTTTTATGTGTTCTGTAGTTTTTTAAGTTTTTTATATGTTTTATTTATTTTTGAGAGAGTGAGAGGCAGAGCATGAGCAGGGGAGGGGCAGAAAGAGAGGAAGACACAGAATCCAAAGCAGGTACCAGGCTCTGAGCTGTCACCACAGAGCCTGATGTGGGGCTTAAACTCATGAACTGCATGATCATGACTTGAGCTGAGGTCAGACGCTCAACCAACTGAACCACTCAGGCGCCCCTTAATTTTTTTTTTAATGTTTATTTATTTTTGAGAGGGAGAGTGAGAGAGAGAGCATGCACGAGTGGGGGAAGGGCAGAGAAGAGTCAGAGGATCCAAAGCGGGCTCTGTACTGGCAGACAGAGCTCAGTATGGGGCTCAAACACACAAAGTGTGAGATCATGACCTGAGCTGAAGTTGGATGCTTAACTGACTAAGCCATCCAGGTGCCCCTGTTCTATAATGTTTTTATATGATTTAATATCTAATATTTGGTGGTGGAATATTCTTAATATTTTGTTAAATATTTTGAGTTAATTGAGGGAACACAAATTATGATTATGGGATGTATGATTAACATCTAATTTTATTCTTTCTTTTATGTTTATCTAGCATCAGTGGATACCACTACCTGGGAATATCCAGATGTCTGCAGATATTATTTTGGCTCCTTTGGACAGTGGTCAAGTCTCCTTTTCTCTTTGGTGTCTCTTATTGGAGCAATGATAGTTTATTGGGTGCTTATGTCTAATTTTCTTTTTAATACTGGAAAGTTTATTTTTAGTAAGTATCTATATCTTTAACATTAGTCACTTTTAGATACAGTAACTACTGAAATGTTTTAGTTTCAGCCTTAAATTCTGGACTTGGGATAAATAAAGCAAAAAGTCATTTTGTAATTCTGAAAAATATAGTTGATTCAGTTTGTTTTAATATCACAGATATACTTTTTATCCATTTATGAACTGTATATATATTTGTGCTTTCTATGTAAAAAGGATAAGGGATCTTTTTTGCCCCCTAGGTACAAATTTTTTCCCCCTTGGGAGCAATATTATTTCCACTGAAAAAACATGATCTATGCTTATATCCACTCTGCACCCCAATTAATTACTATCTTATATACAATTCTCTTTTTTACATAGAATTTAAATTCATAGAAACACGTAAATCTTAGCCGTATAATTTTGACAAATGAGTACATCCATGTAACCCACACCCCCTTCATGAAACCATTCCATCTTCCTAGAAAGTAGTGATAATATTTTTTTATTATAAAAATTCAAGTTATTTGTTGCTATTATAAAAGAACATAACTAATTTTTAGATGTTTATCTTGAATCTAGCAGATGTGTTGAACTCTTACTGATGCTAATTTTGTAGAGTCACTTTGGATTTTCTGTTAAGATAGTTACCTCCTCCATGAGTAATGAAAACTTCCTAGCCAGTTATTACTTTCTAAGTGATTCATATGTGTATACATACATTTGTATTTATGTATGCCATACCCTTATATTTATATATGTATATACATACAAACACATACAACATATATATGTGTATATATATGTATATACACATATATATAGACATGCTTATCTTTTTCAAAGTGTAAAGTTGTATAGATGCAGTGCTGGTAGACATCCTTATATTGTTCCTGTGGAAATCTTTCTGATGTCTCACCATTAAATATTATGTTTGTTGTGGGATATTGGTTACACCCTTTAGCAACTTAAAGATATTGCTGCCTATTATTTTCTTAAGCAGTTTTATTCATGTGTGTTGGATTTTATCAGATGCTCAATAATCTTGAGATGATCATAAAACTCTTCTTTAAATTGTTAATATGGTGAATTAAATGAATACATTTTGTAGTATTTAAGTCATTCTTAATATTCTGTTATAAACTTAGTTTAACAGTCATGATGTATATTTTTTAATTGCTTACTGGATTCAGTTTACTTTTGAAAGGAGTGTGGCTACTGTTTTATTTAGGACCTTTGTGTCTTTTCACAAGAGGTATTACCCTGTGTGTGTGTGTGCCTGTGTGTGTGTGTGTGTGTGTATTTTTTTTTTTTTTCTTTTCTCACACTGTCCTTGTTGAGACTTAGGGCTGCTGTAAAAATTACCGTGAACTTTTTGGCTTAAAACAAGAGAAATTTATTCTCTCAGAGTCCTGGCAACCAGAAGTCCAAAATTGAAGTGTCACTAGGGCTCCACTCCCTTTGAAGCCTTTAGGGAAAACTCCTTCCTTGCCTCTCCTAGCTTCTGGTGAAGAAGCCATAAAATTCATTTATGGCTTACCCTAACCAATACAACCTTATCATCACTTGATTATATCTGCAAAGACCCTGTTTCCAAATAAGATCACATTCTAAGGTTCCTATGGGCATGGATTTGGGGGGAGACTCTTCAACCTAGTATACTCGGTATCAGGGTTTTACTAGCCTTATTTAAGTCTTTGGCATCAAGATGTATATAAAGATTGATAACTTCCAATCTTATCACTAATAACCCTTGAAGATCGCATAAAAACCTAGAGCACTAAACTCCTCCTTTTATCTTGAGAAGCATACAGTGGAAGTGAAGATGAATAATTCACATACTTTACTTTATGACCTGAAAATCTAATCCAACATTTTTATCATCACTTTTTAATGCTTATTAAGATTATAAAAAATTAATATCAAACAGAATAAAGTAACAAGAAAACACGTTCTTTACCCATTCTCTCATTAACTATAGAATAATATGAATGCTCAGATATCTGCATATGCTTTTGACTTTGCTACTTCCTTTGGTGTAATTTAGTGGTTCTTGTGAGTAATAATTACTGTATAACCGTCAGTCTATAAAAGCATGTAGTATACTTTCTAAAAACTTTAAGTGGTTCTCCTGATAATCTTGGCTATTATAAGTGTTGGTTTTCCCCTTCTTTATATAAGGTGTAACTATACTTACATATAAATTAGTGTGGGTAAAAGAAAACAGTTGTACAGTTTGATTCCAGGGCTTTAACTAAATTCTGATTTGTGGCTAGATTTTTTTTTTTTTTTAATCCTCAATCGTGAAAATTTTCCATAGTGAGAACTCTGAAGTCAATGGCATCATTACTGTAAGTACAGAAAGCTGACAAAGGCGAAGCTGTGTTAACAATGAAGCAGTCTTGGTTCCTTGTACTAGGTATATTACCCCATGCTAGATCTTAAAAGATTTTTATAGATCAAAGATTTTAGAGGGTGATTGGTTTAACAGCTTTTATTTGGTATTAAAATGTATTTTTTTCTCTAATTTTTAGATTTTATTCATCACATTAATGACACAGATGCTGTACTGAGTACCAATGATAGCAACCCGGGTAAGTAGCTTAGAATTTGAAGCTTAGCTTGTTTTTGTTTTGTTTTGTTTTGTTTTTAATGTTTGTTTATTTTTGATTGAGAGAGTGACAGAGAAAAAGAGGGAAAGTACACGCATGAGTGAGGGAGGGGCAGAGAAAAAAGGGGACAGATGATCTGAAGTGGCTCCGACCTGACAGCAGAGAGCCTGATGTGGTGCTCAAACTCATGAACCGCTGCCAGATCATGGCCTGAGCTTAACCAGCTGAGCCACCCATGTGCCCCTGTTTTGTTGTTTTAAGTTTATTTATTTATTTTGAGAGTGAGAGGGAGTAGGGGAAGGGGAGAGAGAATCCCAAACAGGTTCCATGCTCAGCGTGGATCCCAACATGAGGCTTGAGATCACAACTGTGAGATCATGACCTGAACCAGTATCAAGAGTCAGATGCTTAACCGACTGAGCCACCCAGGCGCCCCTTAGCTTGTTTTGTTTTGTTTTGTTTTTAATTTTCTACTTCACTTCAAAACGGATTTAAGGTAGAATATATTGCTTTATCTTAGGTAAATAATTAATGTAATATCATTATCATTATGTTAACTGAGCCACTATTAAATTTTCAGCAACTGGTGTCTTTGTAAAAAAACACACTCCATAAAACGTTGTGTTAATGTAAGCTAAACAAGGTTGAGTTCATATTATGCAATTCACAATTGTAACTAACATCTATAAAATCCATATTTGCCTATAAATAGTCAATACTTGTTTTTAAGAGCCTCTATCTCTGCTAATTGTTTCAGAAGTCTAAAAGCATAGTTCTCAGTTTGTTAACTTTTTTAGATGTTTATTGTATTAGTTACTAATATTTAAGATACACAAAACTGTATGCTACAGAATAATTAATTTCCTGATGAACAAAGGTTAGTAAATACAGAAAAATAAACTGAAGGCTTAGCAAAAATATCTTAATTTCTTGGAAAAGTTTCCTTCAATTAATTTATTTACAATAAATCTTTGTAGCATGTGGATTTATCCATGAAGGCAGTCACAGGGAAGGTGAATAACAAAGCTATGATAACCTTGTTAACAGTCTCACTGTTAAACTTGTACATCACCTAAGGCTTTTATGTATTTAGATTTCAGAGATACCAAATTGATATAATTTTTTTAAAGTTTTTATTTATTTTGAGAGAGAGAGAGAGAGAGGAAGAAAGAGAGAATCTTAAGCAGGCTCCATGCTGTCAGCACAGGGCTCGAACTCACAAACTGTGAGATCATGACCTAAGCAAAATCCAGAGATGGATGCTTAACTGACTGATCCACCCAGGAGCCCCCAAGATGATAACATTTTGATGGATGAATGCATTGATCTCTGAGAAGACAGTTCATTCAATATATATTTTTTAAGCCTGTGTCAGGAACTGTTCTAGACTTTGGGGATGTAGGAGACAGGCAAAAGTCTCTCTCATGAAGCAACCATTTCAGTATTTACTATTCAGTATCTTACTTTGCTCTTTAATTAAACCTATTAACCTGTATTTTGTTAACACTAGCAAATGAGTGAGTGAAGTACCAGCTTTTTTCTGGACACGCACACACACCTTTGAATAATTATCCTAAAATATTTTGGTATAATTTTAAAATCTCTTCATACACTGATGATTTCAAGAACACCATCAGCAAAGTCAATTTACTTTGCATAGTGGTATGTTGATACTAGCACTTGCTGATTCATCTGCTTATTTTGAAGAATGTATTAAATAGTAAGAGTATGAAATAGTCCATCTCAGTTAATATAAAATTACAGCTGGCATTTTTGAATACTTACTGTGTAGCAGGCATTAGTCTAAATGTTGTACAGTACCTCTTTGCTTCACTCTCTAGATGCAGAAACCAAGGAAGGCACAGAGAAACTAATGACTTGCCCAAGGTTACATAAGTATTAAGTGACAGAGTCACGGTTCATTATTTAGTCAATTTATCTCCATAGCCTGTGCTTTTTACCACTGTAATTACTAGCACAAGAAAAATTCAAGTTAATTTACTTCTGTCCAGACATAACAGAGAAAAATACATGTTGAAATGCTAAGTAGGGACAATGGGTGCCTCAGCAGTTGAGCATCCAACTTTGGCTCAGGTAATGATCTCACAGTTCATGAGTTTGAGCCCCACATTGGGCTCCCTGCTGTCAGCACAGAGTCTGCTTCGGATCCTTTGTCCCCCTCTCTAGGCCTCTCCCCAGCTGTGCTGTTCCTCTCTCTCTCAAAAATAAAATAAACATTAAAAAAAAATAAAAATGCTGACTAAGCAAGAAAACTAAGTGGCTTTGTGGCATGCCAAGAAACAGATAGAGAATAAAATTAAAAACAGAACTTAAAATGAACGTATCGTTTTCTCTTTGACTAGTAATGAGTATGAATGTTGCTCAGTAGGAGTATTTTTCACCAGCATTAAGAGTTCTTTTAAAAAGAGCTGATTATTAAGAAAAGTACTATTGTGAAAATAGAAACACAGAATGATGTGTATTGCCTCTCCTTAACAAAAGAAATTACCATTTGAAGATCAGTGTTAGGAAAAATGTTTTACTCAATTCCCACTTCTCTGGATATCATCTAGGCTCTTAGGCTGCTGTAAAATGTGATAAACTTACGGAAGAATTATCCCAGATTGCTGGAATTCAAGGATTCTTAAGCCATAACCAACAATTCAGTGTTGGAAATACTGTGTCAGCTGTTTCAATGATGTCCACTTTTTATTCCAACCCGATAGATTTTGTTAAAAGAAACCTGCTCTTTGGCCTTTGTGTGGGTTATTAACATAAAAGTAACAAATCACCCTGAATATTTCTTACATCATTGTATAAATGAGATCAAATACCATTCATCCCAAAATTTTCTCTCTGGCAATGGAACCAAAGGATAGTTGGTGGGATATTTTATAGCTTCCCATAAAAATTAAGGATATACCTCAGAATTGTCTAAGATTCTACCACCTTTAATTGTTTGCAGATAAAAGAGTCCTATCCTATATCTAAATATAACCCTCCATTTTTTCCAGAAAGGGGAAACTTAATATTCATGAGACAAGTTGAGGTTGGTAGAACAAGTGTCAGTCTTTTGGGATACTCATTGTCTGTTCTTTGTGGTCTTCTCTTATCTGATGCTTTCCTGTTGCAGTGATTTGTCCAAGTGCTGGGAGTGGTGGCCACCCTGACAATGGCTCTATGATTTTCTATGCCAATGACACGGGACTGCAGCAGTTTGAAAAGTGGTGGAATAAGTCTAAGACAGTGCCCTTTTACCTCATAGGGCTCCTGCTGCCACTGCTCAATTTCAAATCTCCTTCATTTTTTTCAAAATTTAATATCCTAGGTAAGCCAAGGCATTGTGTTATAGAGCTTCTGTGTAGTGGAGTACATGTTGGATTCTGTGGATGCAGTCTGGTTGGGGAGTTACCCACCAGGCCTGTTCATCTATGTTCAATTTGTTCATTTGTATGTTACCCTGCTTTTTGGTTTTCTTTGTGGAGTTTGGCACAGAGGAAAATGTAGATGACCATTTTAAGTCCATGTTCTTTTTTTTAAAGAAGAGTTACTGGATTTCCTGTTCTATCCTTACTGAAACACTATTCCTCGTTTCTTCTGTGGGTACAATTAGAGGAAACATTAAGATTTCAGGAGGAGAGATCCATACTGGATATTATAGGAATTCTCAATCCTAAGGATTGGAATCATTAGAACTTACTAAGGGAGGTTATGGAATATTTTTTTCCTACAGTTTCTATTTAAGAGTATAGCACAGAATTACCACCTTCCGACCTGGGATATCATTTTTTATCTAACTCAACCTGCCCAGCTTTATTCTGCTTTTGCCATCCTCCTCAGTGCTTTCTCTCTACTGGAGAGAAAAGGCCTCTTTAAAGGAAGAGACTTCTTACTGTGAGCCCTGTTTTACGGAAATTTCTGAAATCACTGAAGAAATTTCAGAAATTTTAGCATCGTTAAAGGAATGTTTTCACTTTTTTTTTTTTTTTTTTTTTTTGGCAGCACTTTTGCAACACTGAGCTTTTAGACGGCGAAAGGAACCCCTAATGAAAGCTTAGATCTGGTTAGCTAAAGACAAGGATAACATTCATAAAAAATTGATAACCCCAAATAAACCATAGGATTTCACCTCCTCCCTATAGATCTGATCTCCTGGTAGGCCCTAGAGTATAAAATAATTAGATTACTCATCACATCAAGGAGCTAGCTTTTTGAGTTTCAGAAAACCAAAGTAGGAGGTAAGGGTATTTTTCTATACCTCTCTGTCTCACAATAGGATTCACTGCAAGACTGCCATAGACACCCACAGAGAATGAAAAGTTGTGGTTATATAAGCTTTGGCCTCTTGTTTTTATTCTTTCTGAATCAGCTAATCTGCAAACCCAGAGTAGCTCATTTGTGGTTTCCTGATTTGCTTGCCGACTTTCCTATGGAACAGATCTTTAAAAGTTGGCGTATAAATTTATAGAAATATTTGCTAAACAATCACAAAACTTGTAACCAGGTTGATTATTTTCCACCTCCTTAAGGATATTTTGCTTTTGCCCTTTTTCTTGATACTCTCCCTTTTAAAACTGTAGCTTCTTTACAGAAATTTTTATCTAATTCTTAAAGAAAGAAACCTACTTGAATTTCCTGACTCTACTCCATAATGACTGGATTTAACTCCTTAAAGGAATAATTCTTTAACTTCTAGATTACCAGAAGCTGTGAATGTCCACCTCACCCTGTGTATAAATACCTATGAGTAGAATCTGTAATCTTTTCATCTAATAGGTAGTACTGCCTAGTTGAAACCTTATCCAGATACGACATCAGAGCGTTCATGGATTATTTGGCTTATCACCTTTCTCAAATAGGTTTATAATCCACAGTCACTACTTTTCTTTCTCTACTTTCTTACCATCTTTCAGTAAATACTGTGGCAGACTTTTCCTGCTTATTGACTATCTCTGATATTTCTAATACAAAGAATAAGAGTCAGTTTGATGTTGGTTTTTTCTCCTATGTAACCATAAAGTTTTGTAATGAATTCTTTGCATGTATCCTCTACTTAACTCATAAATAAATTAGACAGTCTTGGCTTCTTCAGTATATGAGCTACCTTCATCTAGTTCTTAGGCCCACTATATAATGTTTTGCTTTGTTTTCTGAAAACTCACATAGCTTGTTTCTGTTCTTTAGATCACACCTGGGTTTTAGTGGGCATAATCCATGAAGGTAATAATTTTCCAAACTTTGCTGAGAATATAGAAACAAAGCTTAATTTTAAAATAGTCTGTAAAATACACAAAAATGATCAATGGTTTCTGAATTTTTTCTCACAGGCACAGTATCTGTTCTCTATTTGATTTTCCTTGTCACCTTGAAGGCCATTCGCTTGGGATTTCATTTGGAATTTCATTGGTTTATGCAAACAGAATATTTTGTACCAGGTGAGCTGTTTTGGTCAAATAAAGAATCAGTAAATTACAAAAAAATGTGACCTTTAGTTAACTATTGTTAAAGTATTGCTATCATAAAACAAATAGTGGTATTTTTTGAACAAGCACTGTTTATCAATGCTTAATATTAAGCTAAAAACAGGGGTACAGTTGAAATATCTCTGCTTTTCTTTCAGTTAGGAGTAACCAGGGTCTGTTGTCCTTTCTGCTTTAGAATTGAAGTTCACTGAAGTTATAATGCAATTGAAAAATCAAGAACTCATTTTCTAGACTTTTCTGTGAAAGTACACCCTTAGAATTTCAGAGATTTAGAACCTGGTCAGTGTTAATATATGTAGATAATACTCTTCATTAACATCACTGTTCTCCTCATGGTTTTTTTTAAATTGTTTTTCAGGCTAATTGAGATGATAATTTTAAGTGTTCCCTCCCTCCTTTTTTCTCTCATGGTTATAAATTGGGAATTTCTTAAGTCACTCAAATTTAGAGGATTAGGAAGCAATGAATGGATAATGCTAAATGAGAGAACAGATTAAAAAATAGAAGTGAGTATTATACTAGTCTCCTGGAAACTAATGAAGAGAAAGTAGTACAAAATCCCCTTGTTTAGGGGCACCTGGGTGGCTCAGTCGGTTAAGCAGCTGACTTCGGCTCAGGTCATGATCTCACGGTCCGTGAGTTCGAGCCCCGCGTCGGGCTCTGTGCTGACCGCTCAGAGCCTGGAGCCTGTTTCAGATTCTGTGTCTCCCTCTCTCTCTGCCCCTCCCCTGTTCATGCTCTGTCTCTCTCTGTCTCAAAAATAAATAAATGTTAAAAAAAAAAAAATCCCCTTGTTTAGAGAGACTGCTTTCTTTCCATTCTTCACCTGTTAATTCAGGCAGTCTAGAATTCAAATTTATTTAGTATCTGATGTTACTCTCTAAAGTCAGCAATTATAATTGTCTACCACTCATTCTATTTCTCTTGCTACAACATTCCTGGGTTTTCCAGGTGTATTGAGTTGGTATTTGTTGAAAGTTGTTTGTTATGGTTACTTGTTTTCAGATCATCTTGGTGCATTAGCTTTGATTTTTTTATTTCTATAAGAAGTTCATAAGTCAGTGTCAATTTGGGATAAAGGAAATATTGGATCTTGAAAGGCATCCTTCTCTTTCAGTTTGTATTTAAAATTGAACACAGATGAAAATGGCAACATTAAGCTAGTGCTTCCATTCATTGATAAAAATAGTCCAGGATGTTTTTTTCTAAAATTAGATCCATACTGATTTATAGTAAGAGTCTTAGTGATAAATGTTTCTGCTAATGATAGGACATGAGAGAAATATGAATGAAAAAAAGAGAGTATAAATATTTAGAAGATGAAAAGGAGAACATATTTAAAAAGAGGTTAAGCCATTTATTTCACTTTTTTTTTTTTTTTTGAGAGAGAGAGAGAGAGAGAGAGAGAGAGAGAATGAATGGGGAGAGGGAGAGAGAGAAAGAATCTCAAGCAGGTTCCACACTCAGTGTAGAGCGTGACCCAGGGCTCTATCCCACAACCCTGGGATCGTGACCCAAGCCAAATCAAGAGTCGGACACGTAACCAACTGAGCCACCCAGACATCCCTCACTTAATTTCACTTTTAAATGCTATGAAGGGAGAATCATGAGGATTAAAGAGGCTTGTGTTAATATTTATGGTCCTGAAACTGGTTACTTTATCATGATTGAAGAATTTCTTAGGAATGAAAATATAGCATAAATCTTTTTCAGTAAATCCTAATTTAATTAAGAGTCAGGGAACTTTGGAGGGTATGACTCTTTACTGTCCTGATGAAGAATTCACATAAACTTGTATTCTGATTGAATCTTTATTTATATACTTTTGTTACTTAAAATTCCTTTCTTAATTTAGTGGATCCCATTACTCTTCTTCCTAGGTAATTAGAAAATAATGAGAAAAAAAAAATCTCCTTATGTATTTCATCCCATCCTGCCTGCCTCCAAGACTTTATTTCTGTAGTTATCCCTTCTGTCTTTTTAATCATGTATCATCAAAATTTTCCTTTACTCAATTATTCCTATCAGAATATAAATCTGTCTTTCAGTCTAAAAACAAAAGCTCATACGACCCTGCATTCCCCTCTAGCTGTTGTTTCCCTTTAAAGAAAAACTCTTTGAAAGAGTTTTCTGTGCTGTTTCTACTTCTCCTTCCATTTTGCCTTGAACTCATGTCTGTTAGGCTTTTGCCCCAGTCACTCCACTGACAACCAATAACTCCTTCTCTTCCTGCTCAACCTATCAGTAGCATGGGCACATTTGGTCACTGCTTCCATCTTGAAACGTTTTCTATACTTAACCTCTAAAACCCCGTTTTCTCTTGATTCTTCTACATGACCACTCTTTCTCATATTTCTGACCGGTGAATTACAGAGTTATCCAGGGTTTTACTCAAGCCTCTTTTATCTCTACTCTTATTCTCTAAGTAATAGCATGTAGTCACCTGGCTTTATATATTGTTTATATGATGACTAGTCCCAATTTTATATCTCTAGCCCAGATCTCTCCCCTGAGATCCATACTCAAATACCTACCTGCCCCTTCTACATCTCCCCTTGGATGTCCACTGGGTATCTCAAATTGAAATTTATGAAAAACAAATACTTGTTTTATTCCTCATCCACCCCCATCCCTCCAACCTGCTTAACCTGCTCTCCCTGGTTTCTGTATTTCAGAAAGTTGTAGCTCCAGTTTTCCACTTGCTCAGGCCCAAAACTTTGGAGTCATACTTGACTGTTCTTTTTTTTTCCCCACCCTACATGTCTGCAAAGCATGTCAGCTGTACTTTTAAAATAAATCGAGGGCGCCTGGGTGGCTCAGTCGGTTAAGCGGCCGACTTTGGCTCAGGTCATGATCTTGCGGTCTGTGAGTTCGAGCCCCGCGTCGGGCTCTTTGCTGACAGCTCAGAGCCTGGAGCCTGTTTCAGATTCTGTGTCTCCCTCTGTCTGACTCTCTCCCGTTCATGCTCTGTGTCTCTCTGTCTCAAAAATAAATAAACGTTAAAAAATAAAATAAAATAAATCGAGAATCTGACTACTTCTTTTTTTTTTTAACGTTTATTCCTTTTTGAGAGACAGAGACGGAATGTGAGGGAGGAGGGGCAGAGAGAGAGAGACAGAGACAGAATCTGAAGCAAGCTCCAGGCTCCGAGCTGTCAGCACAGCTGTGCGGGGCTCGAGCCCACAAATTGTGAGACCATGACCTGAGCCAAAGTCGGACGCCCAACCAACTGAGCCATCCAGGTGCCCCGGAGAATCTAACTACTTCTTACCCTTTCCACCAAAAAGAATTGTGTCAAGATGCTAATTTCTCATCTGGATTTTTATAGTAGCCTCTTAACTAGTCTCACCCTTTCTACTCTGTCTCCCCTTCAGTAGTCTTGTTCTCCCCCTAGCAGCCAGAGTGATGTTTTTAAAACACAACGTCCATAAGCCTCTAACGGTTTCCCTTCTCATTCAGAATAAAGCAAGTCTTTATCATAGTCTTGGTCCTATATGATCTGACTCCTGGCTTTCTCTCTGCTATCATTCCCTACTACTCTCCTACTTATTTAGTCTACTCCAGCCACACTGTCTTCCCTGCTGTTCCACAAGAATGGCAAGCATGCTTGTGTCCCCAAGTCCTTGCACTGTTAACTGTGGACACAATGCCCTTGTCTTTTCGCAGGTATCCATATGGTTAGTATCATTAGAGAGGCCTTCCATGGCTTCCTGCCCACTCCCACCTCTACCAAATCTTATATGCAAATATTCCTGGTCATCTATATCTTTTAAGTTCTTAATTCTGATACTGAATTGGCATATTAAGGGGTATCTGTTTTTCTAATCTATTTGGGTCCTGAGTTTCAGATAGAAAGTAGCAGAAGTTAAGATAACAAACATTTCTAAAAATGTTTCCAAATTTATTTGTTTCTTAAATTAAGAGATTGAAAGTTCACTTGGTAAGGAATACCTGTATTTTTTTTTAACCTGTGTATCTGTCTCCCTTAAGAAGAATATTAGCTCCTGAGAAAAGAAATGTTTCTTTGTTTTTGTTTTCTATAATTCTCTATTACTATTGTACCCCCAAGGCCTATAATAATTCCAAGGGCATAGTGAGTAGTCACTAAACAATGTTGAGTGAATAAATGTGTTTATCCCTACTCCTCCCTAAATGTCATTAAAACAACAGTAAAGAAGTAACAAACAAAGGGGACTGTAGAAGAGACAACAGCAGGCAAGAGATAGCAACAGATTGTTAGATGCTGGCAAACTGGAAGATGGTTAGACTGACAGCAAAGTAGACAAAGCTGAAATGTAAGTATCTATAGAGAGGGATTCCACTACAGAGGAAGCCATTTTGAGCTACACATTGAAACCCTCAGTATTTGAAGGTTTTTGGGTAACTCACAAAGCAAGAGTAAGGAAAAGGGCCTAAAATGGATAGAATTCCCTGAAAGTTTACATCAGGAGTAGTTGTATTATAAACCCCTTTCCTCCTCAACCTAGCAAGAAATGGAAGACTGAATAGTCAGGCTCAGAACTCAGTCCCTCCAAATACAACAAAGGGTGGAAAAAAGGCTCTAGTCTGAAAACAGGGACTAAGCGAAAGTGTATATGCTGAATGGTGAGAAGGTCCTGCCTCCCTGTACCCCTCCAATTCTCTTCTCTTTACTCTTTGGCTCCCAGAATGCTGACAACATAGAATAACAAAGGATTCTCCTCTGTAGAAACTGACAAACCCAAGAGGAAAGACCTAGAGTCTTGGATATTTGGGTTCTCCCAAAGAAATGGCAAGTACCTTGCTTGTATCAGACCATTTAGATGTTTACTAAGTATACATTTTTTTAGTGCTTCACTTTTAAATATTAAAAAATAGACAAAGATCACTAGATATTTGTGGAAAACCTCTTACATGAAAACAAAACTGGGGCAAGAGGGAGGACCTTGAAGGGACAAGAAGAATAAGAGGGAACAAAAGAAAAAACTTTCAAAAAATTACCTTCTCAAAGTGACACAAGACAGTGATATATCCATGAAATAGTATTTGGATGCCAAGGAAGGAAAAAAAGAAGGAGGTACCTTGGATTTAGAAACCAAAAATATAGTAGATGGGGCGCCTGGGTGGTTCAGTCAGTTAAGTGTCAGACTCTTGATTTTGGCTCAGGTCATGAACTCATGGTCCTGAGATTAAGCCTTGTGTTAGGCTCTGACCTGAGTGTAGAGCATACCTAAGATTCTGTCTCCTTCTCCCTTTGCCTCTACCCCACTTTTGTGTGCGTGTACACACACACACACACACACACACACACACACACTCTCTCTCTCTCTCTCTCAACCTCTCTCTCTCTCTCTCTCTCAAAAAAAAAAAGAAAAGAAAAAGAAACCAAAAATATAATGGAAATTAAGAATGCAAAGAAAATTTGGAAGATAAAGCTAACTTCCCAAAATTATATTAGAAATCATGGATGTATGGGAGGAAAAAAGGGAGAGAAGAAGGAGGGAAGGAAGCAAGGAAGGAAAGGAAAGAAGGAAGGAAGGAAGGAAAAACAGAAAAGATAAGAAAATTAGAGCATTAATCCAGGTAGCCCAATAATGAAAAATAGTTCCAAGAAACAAAGAATATGAGGGGGGAAGAAATTATCAAAGAAATAATTAAACTTTCCTGCAAACCAAAAAACATGAGTTTCTAGATGTACAGGACCCAAAGTGCCCAGCACTGTGAATGAAACCCATACCAGAGCATATCATCATAAGATTTTAGAACACCACAGATAAAGAGAAGACCCTGAAAGCTTCTATGGATGAAGGATAGGTCTGTAAAAAAGGTCTGGGTTCAGAATAGTATCAGACTTTAATAACTCCAAAAGCTAGAAAAGTGTCATGAAGGTCTCAGAATAAATTATTTTAACCTAAAATTTCAAATCCTACCATACCCTCACTGAAGTTGTAGAGTACAGTAAAGCTATTTTCAGAAAATAAAGTCTCACAAAATTTTACCTTCCAGGAACTCTTTCTCACAAAAAACTGCAAAATGTGCTCCACCAAAAAGCAGTAAATTGCAAACTCCTCTGAGTGGCAGTGAAGGGATAGCCTAGGAAACAGCTGTACAGCAGGCCTAGCGAGCACCCTGCCCAGACCACAGCAGCAGACAGAGCACCCCAGGAAGCAATTTTTCCAAAAGGAAAATGAAATGGAAAAGATTGTTTGATGTGTTGTATGGATAGAGTGGGTAAAGTTTTACCATTCTTCTGGAGAGTTTGGGGAAAAATTAGTGTTAACTAGACAGGCAACCAAAAAGTAAAAACCTCCATATCTCCATAAAAACAGGCCAACAAAAGTATTTTTATATAAGAAAACATAATAATAACTGAATAGTACAGAATAACCATGAAAATTAAAACACTGAATATTGATTTTGTAAAATCAAAATTTGAATTGTGATTTTATGGAGGGGTTAGAGATGGGAAAATGTGAGTGATGGTAGTAATAGAAAAGGACTAAAGTCTTCAGGTAGAAAAGCAATGGATTATGTCTAAAATTTAAAAAATAAGGGAAAAGGAATATAAGCATATTAAAGATAAGCAGTTATAATTAGTTCCCCCTAGGAAACAGGATTTAGGTTGGGAGGTATGAAGCAAGAGAATACTGTTATTTTGTTGGGAGCCCTGTAATACTATTTAACTTTTAACAATTAGCACACATTTAAGACTGCTGTTAAGAATACATTTTAACAACGAAAACCTATTAAATGCTTTGGAACTGATTTCACAAAGATTTCAGACACTGATATTCAAGGATTATGGGGTGATTGTCCATTTGATAGCAACATTGTGTTCATATGCAACCAGAAAAAAATAATTTTCTAACTACATATGATTTAAGTAGTTTTGTTATTAATGTTATTAGAAGCAGACTGCATTCTACTGTGCATTCATCGATGCTTAATAATGTCTCCAAACATAATGGAATTTTTCTTTTCATATTTTTAATGTGTAGGCCTTACCATTTTTTTGTTTTTGCTTTTGAACTTTTTATTGAAGCATAACATCCACATATAAAAGTGCACAACTCATAAGTATTCATCACAAAGAACATACTAGATACCTAGCACCAGATAAAAAACTAGCACTCCAGAAGTCCCATTCAGTATGCCTACCAGCCACTGTCTCCCTACAGTGATAACCACTGTTCTAACTTCTAGCCCTAAAGGAGGTTGTCGGTTGTTTTTTTAACATCACGTAAAAGGAATATAGAACATACATTCTTTTGTGTCTGGCTTCTTCCAATCAACATTATACTGTGATACTGATCCATATTATGTCTGTTTGTAGTTCATTCATTCTCACTGGCATCTTACTATATAACTATACATACCCACAATTTGTTTTATCTTTTACTGTTAAGGGACATTTGTCTCCAGTTGTTTAGTATTATGTTTATTGCAGTACTCTATTCTCCTACATATCTTTGATGAAAATATGCCAGCTTTCTCTTGAGTATTAACCTAGGAGTGGAATTGTGAGGTCAGAGGGTATGCGTATACTCTGCTTTGGTAGATATTACCAAATGGCTTTCCAAAATGGTTGTACACTTAAATGGGTGAAGTGCATATGAATTATATATCAGTAAAACTGTTGAAAAGAATTTCAGCGTTTTTTTCAAATGTTTATTTTAGAGAGAGACAGACAGGATGAGCAGGGGAGGGGCAGAGAGAGGGAAACACAGAATCTGAAGCAGGATCCAGGCTCTGAGCTGTCAGCACAGAGCCTGACACCGGGTTTAAACTCACGGAATGCAAGATCATGACCTGGTACAAAGTTGGACCCTTAACCGACTGAGCCACCCAGGTGCCCCTCAGGTTTTTAGGAAAGATGCTCAAAAAGAGTTTTTGTTGGCTAATTGGAAAAAGCTGGATATTTATTCTAATTTGACAAACAACACTGGTATCACCTGACATAGTTAGAAAAGGATCAACTAACAAGTTGCTTCAGGAAGCATTTAGTGGTAATAGGGGTTGACTGCTTTGAAAGACAGGAAAGATTAGCTATACTGAAGAGAGCTTATTGAAAACTAATAGATCTTAGCAAAAAGCAAAATCAGTTTGAAGAACAATTTAAAATCAAATTTTGACCACTGATAACAGCTGAAGTCCTTTATTCTGAATAGAAATTAATACCTCTGATTATGAGTCATACATTGTCAAAAAAGACATGGCTCACCGCCCTCCAGGAGCTTACAGTTGAGCAGTAAGACCAGTTTGTGAATTAATGATCATAATGCAGAGATATATAAAAGAGACGTAATAATATAGAGAAATTTCATGTAAATAAGAATTAGAAATCAGGGGCACCTGAGGGTGGCTCAGTCAGTTGAGCATCTGATTTTTGAGTTTGGCCTAGGCCATGATCCAGGGTCGTGGGATCAAGCCCCGAGTCATGCTTTGCTCTCTCTCTCCCTCTGCCCCTCTCCCCCACTTGCTCTCTCTCTCTAATAATAATAATAATAATAATAATAAAGAATTAGAAATTAGATATGGGTTCTAAACAGAGAATGTTTTAAGGGCCAAGGAGTTCTTTAAATGAAGAATTGGAGGACGGGGTGTGTTCCACGTCAACAGAACAATATGTTTAAGCAATAGCTAAGGCCTGAGATAACATGACCCATTTAGGAAATTACAAGAATTTGGGAGGCTGCAGTGAAAGAATACTTGTTGGGGAAGTGACTCGAGATAAGGATAAAGAGGCAAAGCCCAATTATGAAGAGCTTTCTATTTAACTTAAAAATAACTTTAGTGGGGGCGCCTAGGTGGCTCAGTCGGTTAAGCGGCCGACTTCGGCTCAGGTCACGATCTCGCGGTCTGTGAGTTCAAGCCCTGCGTCGGGCTCTGTGCTGACTGCTCAGAGCCTGGAGCCTGTTTCACATTCTGTGTCTCCCTCTCTCTCTAACACTCCCCCGTTCATGCTCTGTCTCTCTCTGTCTCAAAAATAAATAAACATTAAAAAATAAATAAATAAATAACTTTAGTGGCTCAAACCATCTTTCTGTTTTATTTAAGGTTGGCTGAAGTAGGAGATAGTCCTCTATGTCTCCAGGAGGTCAGTAAGGTAGAGGAAAAGTAGTCATATAATTCCCTGCCTAAACATAGGATTCATAATGGAGCTGCTCCAGTCACATTACTACTACTATTAATAATAATAATAATAATTAAAGCTGAGGTCAGAGGTGCTAAAGCCTCATTTATTCCCTCTCTCTGAATCAACAATATGTAGAAAAGCAGTGTTAATGAAAACACTGTCAGAACCTGGGGATATAGCTAAAGTACTGCTGAGGTGATAATTCACAGCTGGGTGATGAGTGATCTAGTTTGTATATTGTTGGCTCCTTTGACATAAATGAATTGACCATAAATGTGTGGATATACTTCTGGGGACTCTTTTCTGTTCCATTGATCTCTTTGTCTCTTTTTTGCCAGTACCATACTGTTTTGATTACTATAGCTTTGTCCTGTAGTTTGAATCTGAGATTGTGATGCCTTCAGCTTTATTTTTCCTCAAGACTGCTTTGGCTTGGGGGTCTTTTGTGGTGTCATATACATTTTAGGATTGTTTGTTCTATTTCTGTGAATAATGCCATTGGAATTTTAATAGGGATTACACTGAATTGCTTTAGGTGGCATGCATATTTTAACAATAATAATTCTTCAAATACATGGAGATGGCATATCTTTCTATTTCCATTTGTGTCTTCTTCAATTTCTTTCATTACTCTCAGTTTTACCTTATAGGCCTTTCACCTCTTTGGTTAAATTTATTCTTAAGTACTTTATTCTTTTTTGATGCTATTGTAAATGTGATTGTTTTCTTAATTTCTCTTTCTAATGGTTCATTGTTAGTGTATAGAAGTACAACAGGGGTGCCTGGGTGGCTCAGAGTGCGACTTCAGCTCAAGGCATGATCTCGTGGTTCATGAGTTTGAGCCCCACATCGGGCTCTGCATTGCACTAACAGTGTGAAACCTGCTTAGGATTCTCTGTATCCCTCTCTCTCTGCCCCTCTCCCACTCGCACTGTCTTTCTTAAAAATAAAGAAATATAAGCTTAAGAAAAAAAGAAATGCAAGAGGTTTTTGTGTGTTGATTTTGTATCCTGAAATTTTACTGAATTTATTTCTTAGTTCTAACAGTTCTTTAGTGGAGTCTTTAGAGTATTCTATAGGCAATATACTGTCATCTGCAAATAGGGACACTTTTACTTCTTCCTTCCTGATTTGGGTGCCTTTTATTTCTTTTTCTTGTTTAATTGCTGTGGCTAGGATTTCTGGTACTATGCTGAATAAGAATGGTGAGACTGAGCATCCTTGTCTTGTTCCTAATCTTGGTGAGCAAGATTTCAGCTTTTCATTGTTGAGTATGATGTTGGTCATGCCCTTTATTACATTGATGTACATTCCCTCCATACCCAGTTTGTTGAGAGTGTTTATCATAAATGGATGTTGAAATTTGTAAAATGCTTCTTCTGCATCCATTGAGATGACCATATGATTTTTTATCCCTTGTTTTATTAATGTGGGGTATTAACTGATTTGTAGATGTTGAACTCTCCTTGCATCCCTCAAATAAATCCCACTTAATCATGCTGTATTATTCTTTTAATGTATTATTGAAAACAGTTTGCTAATGTTTTGTTGAGGATTTTTGCATCTGTGTTCATCACGGAAACTGGCCTGTAATTTTCTTGTAGTGTCCTTGTCTGGATTTGATATCAGGGTAATATTGCCCTCATAAAGTGAGTTTACAAGTGTTCCCTCCTCTTTTATTTTTTGGAAGAGTTTAAAAAGGATTAATATTAATTCTTCTTCAAATATTTGGTAGAAATCACCAGTGAAGACATCTGGTCCTGCCTAGACTTACTTGTCTTTATTGAGAGATTTTTTATTACTGATTCAATCTCCTCAGTAGAAACTGGTGTGTTCATATTTTCTATTTATGATTCAGTCTTGGTAGTTTGTATGTTTCTAATAATGTATTAATTTCTTCTAAATTGTCTAATTTGTTGGTGTGTATTTGTTTACAGTAGTCTTTTATAGATTTTTATTACTGTAGTATCACTTGTGAAGTCTTCTCTTTCATTTATGTTTTTTTAATTTTTAAATTTTATTTTTGGAGAGAGAGAGAGAGAGAGAGCACATGAATGGGAGAGAGGGGCAAAGGGAGAGAAAGAGAGAGAATCCCAAGTGGGCTCCACACCCAATTTAGGGCTCAATCCCTAAATCCCATGATCCCGAGATTATGACCTGAGCCAAAATCAAAAGTCAGACAGTCAGCTGACTGAGCCCCCCAGGTGCCCCTATTTATAATTTAAGTCCTCTCTCTTTTTTCTTGTTTAATACAGCTAAAGGTGTGTCTGTTTTGTTTATCTTTAAAAAAAAAACAGCTCTTAATTTTATTGATCTTTTCTGTTGTCTGTTTAGTGTCCATTTCATTTATCTCTGCTCTCCTCTCATTTCTACCCTCTTGTTATTTTTACTTTCTTCTACTACTTGAGGTTAATTTGTTCTTTTTTCTTATTATTACTTGAGGTATAAAGTTGGTTGTTTATTTGAGCTCTTGTTTTCTAATGTAGATGTTTATTACTATAATTTTCCCTCTTAGAACTGTTTTTGCTTCATTTTTTAAGTTTTGATATATTGTGTTTCCATTTTCATTTGTCTCAAGATATTGATATCTCTTTTGATTCCTTCTTTGGCTCATTGGTTGTTCAGTAACATGTTATTTAATCTCCACATTTGTGAATTTTCCATTTTTTTTTCCTGTAATTGATTTCTAGTTTCATACCATCATTGGAAAAGATGCTTGGTATGATTTCAAGCCTCTTAAATTTGAGATATGTTTTATAGGCTAACATGTGATGTATCCTGGAGATGTTCCATGTGCACTTGAGAAGAATGTGTATTCTGTTATTGGATGGAATGTTCTGGAAATGTCTGTTAAGTACATCTGGTGTAATGTGTCATTTAAATCCAATATTTCCGGGGCGCCTGGGTGGCTCAGTCGGTTAAGCGTCCGACTTCGGCTCAGGTCACGATCTCGCGGTCCGTGAGTTCGAGCCCCGCGTCGGGCTCTGGGCTGATGGCTCAGAGCCTGGAGCCTGCTTCCAATTCTGTGTCTCCCTCTCTCTCTTCCCCTCCCCCGTTCATGCTCTGTCTCTCTCTCTCTCTCAAAAATAAATAAAACGTTAAAAAAATTTTTTTTTAATTAAAAAAAAAAAATAAATAAATCCAATATTTCCTTTTTGATTTTCTCTCTGGATTATCTATTCAATGTTGAAAGTGTAGTATTGAAATCTTACACTTTTATTGTATTATTATCTATTTCTCCCATCAGATCTGTTCATATTTCCTTTATACATTTAGGTGTTTTTATGTTGGGAGCATAAATATTTGCAAATGTTATACCTTCTTGATGAGTTGATCCCTTTATTATTATATAATGACCTTCTTTGTTTCTTATTACAGTCTTAGATTTAAAGTCTATTTTGTCAGATATACATATAGCCCTGCTTTCTTTTGGTTTACATTTGCATGGAATATCTTTTTCCATCCCATCACTTTCATTCTATTTGTATGCTTAGTGCTGAAGTGAGTCTCTTGGAGGCAGCATCTGGTTGGGTCTTATTTTATCCATTCAGCCACTCTGTGTCTTTTGGTTGGAGAATTTAATCCATTTACATTTAAAATAATTATTGATAGGTGTAGACTTAATACTGCCATTTTACTAATCGATTTCTGGTTGTTTTGTAATTTCTTTGTTTCTTTCTCTTTTGCTCTCTTCCTTTGTGATTTGATGACTTTGAATTTTTACCGAAGAGTTTTTCTATTGTTTCTCTGCAAAGAATATGGTCATGTGAATAATATTTTATCATCTTTCTAAAAATGGTACCTCTGTTACTATTACATAAATATAATATAATGCTGACTATTGATCTGAAGTGATGATGTTATCCTTGAATGCACAATTTATTAAGAGTTGATTTTGGGGGAGGGTGCCTGGCTGGTTAAGTCAATAGGGTGTGCAACTCTTGATCTCCGTGTTGTAAGTTCGAGCTCCACGTTGAGTGTAGACTACTTAAAAATCTAAAAAACTTTTTTAAAAAGCTGATTTTTTTAAAGCAGAAGTTGGAGTTACCTTCACATTTTATTTTATTGGTTACATGTAAAAAATTTTAAAGATTACAGGCAGTAAAGGGGAGAATTTTCTTAAGAAAAATATACTTGGAATTGTTTCCACAAATAAAAATTCAGATAAAAGATAACAGACCAACAAAAACTTAATAGAAAACTAAAGTGTATAATTTTTAATATCTTACATCTTGATTTCTTTTAGAAGCTAGTGCTTAATTCTTATTTTCTTTGCTAAAATATTATGGCAAAAAGTCAGTAGACTTTCTTTTTTTGTTTCTACTTTTTACACAAGGAATCTCCCCAAGATGACTTGTTCTCCACTTTGTCATCTACTCTGTCCAGATCTAGCACTGTTTTCATGTAAATCAAGGCCTTATTCCCCCTTACAGCATTTTTTTTTCATTTTTGTGTTAGTAGACCTCAAAGACAGAAAATAACAATGCTTTTGAAATATTGTCTTATTATTCTTATTTCATCGTAACTTTGGACTTATTGTAGAAAATTAAGAGAATATAGGTAAGTGTTTAATTTAAAATAAATTCCACTAGTCATGGGGTGGCTCAGTTGGTTGGGCATCTGACTCTTGATTTCACCTCAAGTCACGATCTCATGGTTCGTGAGTTCAAGCCCCATGTTGGGCCATGTGCTGACAGCATGGAGCCTGCTTGGGATTGTCTCTCTCCCTCTCTTTATGTCCCTCTGCCACTTGTGCTCTCTGTCTCTCTCTCTCTCTCAAAGTAAATAAATATTTAAAAAATAAAATAAATCCCATTAGTCAGAAGTAACCACTATTTAAATCTTTGTGATTATCTCTCTATTTTTTTTCTATGCATATATATATACATATATATGCACACAAAATATTTTAAATAAATGTAAAATCATACTATGCATGCTACTTAAATCATGTACATTTGCCTTGGTGTTAAATAATTATCTAGAACATAATTCATACATACTGTATACCATTGAGCAACTGTATCATAGTTTAACCATTCCCCTCTCTGTAGACATTTAAATTATTTCTAGTATTTTTAAGCAATGCTTTTTTAGATTAGCCTTTGAAAAATTTTAGATGACTAATTCTCCCTTTTCTGATTCATTTTCTAAAAGTGTTTTTCTGACAGATTCAAATATTAGAAGAGGAAGACCTTTAGAGTTAGACCTAAAATTGAATCCTGCTTCACCACACATTAGTTGTGTGACCTCAAACAGGAATATCTGATATAAAGTACCCTCACAGAGTAGTCTTCTCTTGATTCCTTTTTTGTTTTGTTTTGTTTTCAAGTACTTTGCTCAAGTATAATGCTAGACTTGAGGAACTTTGTAAAGGCATTTTAATGTTATTATTCCCTGGATAAAGCAAAGACAACTAATTTTTCATAATCAACTTTTGGCCACTAACATTCATTTTCTACTTGTCAGTTTTAATGTGGGGTTTTTTCACTCTCTTTTTCTCCTAGAGATAAGATTTCAGTTTCCACAGCTGACTGGAGTGCTTACCCTTGCTTTCTTTATTCATAATTGTATTATCACACTCTTGAAGAACAACAAGAATCAAGAAAATAATGTGAGTAATTGTCAGAGGAATTACATTTTGTTATTGGATCTTTATTCTTAAATTTAAACCATAGAGCAGTGGTCTGAGCAAACTTTTTCTGTAAATGTTTTGATGGTAAATATGTTAGGCCTTGTGGGCCATACAGTCTTTGTTACAACTACCTAACCCTGCTGCTATGTCATGAAAGTAACCACAAACAATATTTAAGCAAATGGATGGTGGCTGTGTTTCAAGAAAACTTTATTTACAAAAACAAACAGTGGGCCAGATTTCATCATGGACCATAGTCTGTCAACTCCTGCTGTAGAGTAATTACTAAAAAAATAAAGAGGCATGCTAATAGCCAACAGTGGTGATAAGTCTGTTTTATCTAAAAGATCATGGAAAAAATGAAACAAAGAATAGGTGGGACAAATGGAAAACAAATAGCAAGATAATAGATTTAAACCCAGCCATGTTGGCAATAACTTTAAATATAAATGGTGTAAATGCTGCAATTAACGGATAACAGACTGGGGATGCCTAGGTGGCTCAGTCACTTAAGCATCTAACCTTTGATTTCAGGTCAGGTCACGATCTCATGGCTCATGAGTTCAAGCTCCACATTGGGCTCTGTGCCGACAGCGCAGACCCTGCTTGGGACTCTGTCTCTGCCTTTCTCTCTCAGTCTCATAATAAGTAAAAACTTAAATATACATACATACATATATATGTGTGTATGTATAATATATGTGTGTGTGTGTGTGTGTGTGTATGTATATATATTACACCAAACTGATTAAAATACAAGACCTAACTACAGTTGACCTTGAACGGGGGTTAAATAAAGAGTGCTGATAGCTACACCCTCCACCACCATAGTCATAAACTTGTATATAACTTTTCCCCAGAGCTTAATTGCTAATAGCCTACTGTTGACCAGAAACTTCATTGATAACATAGTTGATAAACACATATTTTATATGTATTATGTATTTTATACTGTATTCTTATAATAAAGTAAGCTAGAGAGAGGAAAATGTTACTAAGAAAATCATAAGGAAGAGAAAATACATTTATGTTACTGAACTGAAACTGTTGGAAAGAATCTACATATAAGTGGACGTATGTAGTTCAAACCCCTGTTCCATGGTCAACTGTATGTGTTGTCTGGAAGAAACTTAGTTTAAATATAAAGATATGCCATGCAGACACTAGACATAAAAAAGGCAGGGTAACTGTTTTAATATCAGACAAAGTCAACTTTAGAACAAGGAGTATTGCTGGAGATAAAGAGCAACATTACATAATGATCTTTAGGGATCAGTTCATCAAGAAAACATAGTAATCATAAATATGTATGCACCCAGTGACAGAGCCTCCAAATAAATGGAGCAACTGTCAAAACAGAAAGAAGTAGACAAATCCGCAATTATAATTGGAGATTTCATTACCCCTCCCTTAATAATTGATAGAATAGAAAATAAATAAGGATATAAAAAGCCAAAACAGTATTAACCTACTTGATGTAATTAGCATTTTTAAAGGTCTTCTCTCAAGCAACAACTCAATGCACATTCGTTTCAAATGTTCATGGAACATACAACATAGACTATATGCTAGGAAATTGAATAAATCTCAATAAATTTAAAAGGATTGAAATCATACCAAGTAAGTTCTTTGACCACATTGAAGTGAATTTAAAAATCACTAACAGAAAGAAATTTCGAAAATTGACTAAATACATGGAGGAAATTAAATAACAGCTTCCTAAGTAAGCAATGAGTCAAAGAAGAAATCACAAGGAAAATTGGAAAGTACTTTGAGATTACTGAAAATGAAGGTACAACATAGCAAAACTAATGGGATGCAGCCAAAGCAGTGCTTAAAGGGAAATTTATAGCTATAAATATCTACATTAAACAAGAAGAAAGATCTCAAATCAATAACCTAACCTCTACCTTAAGATAGTGAAGAAGAGCGAACTGAACCCAAAGTAAGCAGAAGTTAAGGAATTACTTGTGGCCTTGTCTGCAGATTCTGAACTCAGTTTGATGGCTTCTAACCATGTAAATGAAAACCATGGTGAAGCTCTATTAGAGGCCTATATAATTGTTACTGAAATAAAAAGGAAGAAGAGTTCACTGTGCCTGGGAATTCTGAGAAGGCTTCAAGTAATGTTTGGCAGAGTCATTTTGAAGCAAAAATCTAAGTAGAAGGAAGTTAGTTCTCAAATTAGAGCAAAAATATAAGTCAGGGTCTCCCATTTTCATGTTTACTATTAACTGGTAACACATCTGGCATATTGCCTGTAAATGGGATTGAGTAAATCTAGATTTTCCAAACTTTCTAATTTGGTGACCTTCAATTTGTTTTGATATATAAAAATAGTATTATGTGATACCTGCCTCTCAGGGTTTTAATCACAATTAAACATTATAAAATAGGAAAAGTATTTAACATGCTGTGGTGTACAGTAGGAGCTAGAAATTTTTTGTTTCTGTGCCCCTCCTTCTTTTTCTCCTGACATTACATACCGTGGATCTCTCAGCTAACAGGGGAAAGTATTTTCCCATGCAGAGTCTTTCCAGTACTTTAAAACTTGTTTTGTAATGAGAACATATTAATTCTTCCTATAATGTTAATAGGGTAGATCCCCAGAAAAAATATATAATCGAACCATGTCAATTCGTTCTTTATCTATTCTCTCATCACTGAACCAGATTTTAATTTTAAAACTGGCTTTTCACCAAGGGTTCATAGTAATACAAGAAAGTCATGTGTAGAATGTTGCTTCATTGTTTAATAAGAACCATAATTGGGATATTCTTTATTAAATTGCTTACCATCTTTCATGCACGGGCTGTAGAGAATTATTTCTTTGTGTTCAAGACTAGGAAAAGTTTCTCCTAATGAACTCATTATTTGACAAGGATCATATAACTACTCTTGTTTCTGTTTTTGCCATGACTTCTGGAAAACTTAAGAATTATCATTTGGTATACCTTTTCTTAGACACAACTTACTTTTAGAGTTTTTATCTTTCCTCTCACATTAGATTTAGTTTTTATCTTGAAAATGTTTAGTCTCATTATACTTATACTTTTGTCATAAACAGTTTTAAATCTTCCAAGGGAATAGGAAAAATAATCTTATTTATCCTAAGTAAGTATTTGGAACTTTAGGATATAAGGGGAAATTGAATATATATTTTTAAAGTTCTCTACTTTTAAATCCCTTCCTTCTTCTTCACAAGTTCCCAGACTAATTGCCACTTGAACAAAGCTACCTACTCCAAGTTTTAGGAAGTTTATAAATATATGTGTAAAATATCTGCTTCAACTCTGCAGGAAATCTGTATATCTCATTAACAGTATGTTCCTTGGTGCTCACTAAGTCACGTATCTATACTAATCAACTCTTCTCACACCAACTTAGACCAAGTGCCCTAGAAACCCACTTGGTGAGGTGTAGAATTCTCATGTATTGGATCATTCTATCCATAAGGCTGTGCTTCTCAAACTTTACCACTAAAGTCTCCTAATGACAGAGAATACCTTGTATACCTGGGAATCTGTAGGTGAAGAACACAACTTCGACAAATTCTCATGTTTAATTTTAAGCATGCATGTACATTTTTATTGTACTCTAAATTATTTTGTCTTACTAGAAAAGTCTTAAAATCATGAGTTAAGTTATAAACAGACCTCACTTTACACACTTCCTATATGCATGACTTATAGTTACTTTGGTTTAGTTAAATTACCTCAGTCCCCCTAACAACATGGTTCAAATTCCAATTACCACAGGATTTGAACTATGAATACTTACATAAACTAGTAGCTACCTGCCTTTCAGTTCACAAATCACTACTGAAATAACAGGCATATGTCATGATTCATTACCATTCACATCACTTCTTTCAGAGTCTGTCAGAGATTGGTCACCACACATCTCTAATTCACTTTACACACAGACTGCCAAGCGGATGGTTGAGTTGCCCCCTTGTAACCTGGTCGTAAATCCAGATAATATTTTACAAAAATGGAAAATTGAGAGAGGGAATTGGCCAAAAAAGGTGAAAGTGCAATAATGAACACAAAGTGATAATACTGGAAATACAATTTGAATGAAACATAGATGGAGTCATAAAGGAAACATCTGCTTGTGGAAAGGTAGACACTGCTGCCATTTGAGACCCTCCAGATGGGCAGTCACAGGAACTTGGGGAAGATGAACCTCTCAATGTGAATGAAGGAAATGGTTGTGATGAGAAGAACGAAGTTGTTCCCGAGGAAGTGACACCAGCAGAAAACTTCACACTGAAAGAATTCTGAGATACTTCACAACTTTGAAAGCACAAAAGATGAAATGGTGGAAAGCAATGCAACCTTAGAAGGAAGGAATATGACAATTCACTAAGGTGTGGAAAAGATGGTTGTTGTAGATTGTAATTATACTATGAGAAGGAGGAAACAGTTCAAACTGTCCTTGGTAAGTTTTTACAAATAAATAAAACACTTTAATTCTCATTGTTTCTGAGGTTTTAAAATAGTATATTAAATAAATAGTACTTTTACTATCTTTTTCATTTCCTTTTAAATTTGTAACCAATGGAGTTTTTAATGTTTTGACAAAAGTTGTTAAAGATCATGGAACAATCATAATTTTTCTCATATATTATTGTGATCGCAGTGCACATTTTTTTTTAACATCTGATAATTTATTTCTTTATTTTTTATGTTTTATTTTTATTTTTGAGAGAGAGAGTGAGAGGGCAAGTGAGCAAGAGGCAGAGAGAAGGAGAGAGAGAGAATCCCACAATGGGGGGGGGGGGCGGTATGGAGAGGGAGAGAGAGAAGCGGGGCTCACCCAAAGCAGGGCTTGACCTCACCTAATGTGGGACTTGAGATCATGACCTGAGCCACTGTCAGATGCTTAATGACTAAGCCACTCAGGCGCCCCAACAACTGATAATTTATTGAAATCATTGGTGTCAGTATCTATAATAGTGACTTTGACCACTTGATATTTAATAGTATCTGAAGGGCTAAATAATCTCTGAAGGACTGTGCAAGTCAGTGAGTGGCTTATGGATCCTCGTCTGGAAACGACTTTGGAAAATCTTAGGAATCTTAGTACCTTCTGCCCAAGGAGTTTTTCTTGTAGTGACTCTCAGAGTCCTGGTAGGCCTCTAAACTGGTTCTTTGATATTCTTTTCCTTTGTGCCTCAGATCGAGTCAGCATGAAGCTTCCCCAGGGAATATACATTGTGGCTGATTAGGGTAATTCATATTCGATTAATTCCCACCTCAGGTTTTTTGGGAGTCTTTCCAGTGTCTGTAAGCCATGGCTGCAGTGCACAACTTTCGGACTACTTGTTCCTGGGTGAGAGCGAACAGCGGTAAGACAGGAGCAGGTGGACCTCAGCTGTGCTGCAGCTGCCACCACATCTTCCTCAAAAAGGTGTCCAGGCAGATTTAGTCTCATCCTACTGTGAAAAGACAGGACAGCCTATACTTAGCTTTGCATTTCCTAAAACTCTTATGTAGAATTGCTTTTCTGGAAATGCACACCAGTGTATCTAGAGGTGAGCATTCCCCAGTGGGAGAAACTCAGCACTGCTCAGAGAGATAGACTCAGTTCATGGTTTCCCAAGGATTATAGAAGAGTTTCTGCCTTTCCTAGTGGAACACTCAGTGGACCTCAAAAATCTGTTTTTTTATGTAAATACCATAAAATGAGTTCTTGTTTCTGCTGAGTTTTGGGACTAGCACTTTGTAGAACTAGTATGTGAGGTTCAGCTGATAATATTTGACTCAAGTTTTATCCTTTGTAGGAAATATTTTAAAAAGTAAAAGCTTAAAAGTTTAAATGGTCGATGGTTTCTTACTGTCTTAATTGAAACTATGGTATGAAATGTGCTCTAGCTTTCAAAAAATCAGACTTCATGTTAACTTCTTAAAATGTTAGTAACTACTAACGATAAACATTTGTGAAGCACTTGGTGCCAACAAAATTCTAAACACTTTAAATACATGTAAATATATATACTCTCCTTTTGATTATACTGAAATTAGCTTATATACTTGCATAAGCTAAGCTAAATGGGTACTATGTTCTGAGAAAAAATTGGTCATTTGGTTTATTTAATGACTATACTTTTCAGTGGGTTTCAGTAAGGAATTTAACTCATAGAAGTCCTGTTAATATTATGATTTATTTTCTTGAGATTTAAGCCAGAAAATGTGAAGCTTGTCAGGGACTCTGACTTGTTAATATTAATATTATGTTAGTCATTCAGAGCTCAGTAAACAAAGGGTTGAAAGTAGAGAAGAAGGGGACGCTTGGGTGGCTTGGTTGGTTGAGCATCTGACTTCGGCTCAGGTGATGATCTAACCATTCCCAAGTTTGAGACCTGTGTAGGGCTCTATGCTGACAGCTCAGAGCCTGGAGCCTATTTCAGATTCTGTATCTCCCTCTCTGTCTCTGTCCCCTCCCCCGCTCATGCTCTGTCTCTCTCTCTCTCTCTCAAATAATAAACATTAAAAAAAAATTTTTAATAAAAGAAAGAGAAGAAGGCAAAAGAATAAAAGGGCCTCATTTTGTTCTGTATAAACTACAGTCGGACTTGGATGCAAAGACATTTGTGAAGGAGAGCAATGAGGCTCCTAAACAGGTGTAATGATTAGATTTTTCGGGTTTGTTAAGTTTGATTTAATTTCATGGTTTTTTTTTTCACTAAACATAATTTTTTTTTATGTGTAGCTAAATGGGATATAATTTCTATTCTTTAGTAAGACATTCCTTACCAAAAGAAAACCAAAAAAGTTGTAGAGTTGAAGATCATCCAACTCATTCTTTTTCTTTCTTTTTTTTTTTTTTTTTTTTTTTTTTTTTCAACGTTTTTTATTTATTTTTGGGACAGAGAGAGACAGAGCATGAACGGGGGAGGGGCAGAGAGAGAGGGAGACACAGAATCGGAAACAGGCTCCAGGCTCCGAGCCATCAGCCCAGAGCCTGACGCGGGGCTCGAACTCACGGACCGCGAGATCGTGACCTGGATGAAGTCGGACGCTTAACCGACTGCGCCACCCAGGCGCCCCACTTTTTTTTTTTTTTTTTAAAGTGTATTTATTTTGAGGGAGCAAGAGTGGGAGATGGGCAGAGAGGGAGAGAGAGAGAGAATCCCAAGCAAGCTCCACACTGTCCACGCAGAGCCCAACTCAGGGCTCAACCCCGTGAACCATGAGATCCATGACCTGAGCAGAAATCAAGAGTCAGACGCTTAACAGACTGAGCCACATAGGCACCCCTCAACTCACTCTTTTTCATCACAATATGTCGTCTCTGTAACCATCCGGAAAATGATCCTGGATTTGTGGACTAATCTCTTGGTATTTCCTTATGATGTTTGAATTAGAACGTACACAGTGCTTTTTGTTTGTTTGTTTTGCCTGTCTTTATTTAGTTTCACACCCTGCTAGTTCTTTAAAAATAATTTGAGATGGTTTCTATCTTAATTTGTTATTTACTTTTTGCTTCTTCATATTAATCTGTGTAGTTTACTTAACACTACGTCATCAGAAGTTTTGATGTAAACGTCTGGGGTAGGTCTGTGTGGTCAGTTTCTGTCATTTTTGTTAGTAAATGCTCCACTGGATAGTATTTTCACTATGAACAGTATGTGGAACAAATTATAAACCATAATTTGAGAAGCAGAATGTGCTTCCAGCACCACTTGTGCCTCCTTGTAAAGCTGGTCCTCATTCTGAGGTGGCGTTCTTCCCATCATTAATTAGTTCCCTACCATTGCCCTGCCAGCCATTGCTCATTCATGAGGCAGAGTAGGTTACCTAATTAATGTGTAGGATTCGTACTGTCATTTGTACCTCTTTTTAAACCTATTTTTTACTTTGAGACTTGCCTAACAGATAGCTTTTTTCTACCCTTTTCCAATAAATGGGCTTTTAAGAGGCTATATCTCCAGGCCAAGTACAGTGATGGCTTGTATTCAAGCCAAAGAATAACAAAACCCACATGTGTGCATGGTATTCATAGGTGGCATGTTTCCCAGGATCGTGCTAAACCTCAGCTGCTTTCATATTAAAACATCTTTTCTGTTCTTTAGAGTAGTTTCAGATGAAAACAGATATGCAACTCTTGACCTAGTTCTATTGAATGTACATTTCAACTACTATAAAATGGACTTTTCTGATTTTAATATTTCTCTTGCATCTCTGTGTATTCAGTTGTGTCCTTTGTTACTCATAACTTGTTACCTCTTTATCTTTGTTCTCTGTATTATTTACTAACTACGACACAAATGCATTCAAGACTGATCATTTCTCCATTGCAGTAGTAAGGGCATGCAATTTGGAGCTATAACATCTTTGATTTGAATGCTGACTTCACCAGCTACTTTCTTTGTAACCATGAACAAGTTTTGTAACCTTGCTGCACTAGTTTACTCATCTATAAAATGAAGAAATGTATCATACTTACATTTAATGATATAATACATATAAAGGGCTTAGTGCATAGTGTAACACCTAGCCAATGTAATAACTGCCTAATAACTATAACCAGCTTAGTTATTATTTTTTCTGTACATTTACTAGGTTCTACCTGTGTGCCTCGTATTGTCCTGGGCATTGAGGATATAAAGACGAAAAAGACACAGTCCTTGTCCTCAGGGATCTCATAATCTAGTAATATGGAACAACTTATACATAGAAAAATTAACATAACAACATAATACAAGAACCATTAACCTTGGCTACTTTTTGGGTGTTGAGGGACATTTTGTTTCCACTTAAGATCTTTCATATTGTGAACATATATTACTTTTATAATAAAAACTAATGACAACTGCAATACACTCTAAAAGGTGCTGCATTTCAGATATGTATTCAGTGCTATAAGAACAGGAAAGCAGGGGGCACCTGGGTGGCTCCGTGAGTTAAGAGTCTGACTTCAGCTTAGGTCATGATTTCACAGTTGGTGGGTCCAAACCTTGCACTGGACCATGTGCTGATAGCTCAGAACCTGGAGCCTAGTTTGGATTCTGTGTCCCCCTCTCTCTCTGCTCCTTCCCCACTCATGCTATCTCTGTATCTCTCAAAAATAAACATTAAAAATGAAAATTAAAATAATAATAATAAAAAGAACAGGAAAGCAGAAGGAAAAACTATCTGTTTAGGAAGCTCTTGCATCTTAGACTTTTCATCTTCATCAGACTGTCCCCAGAGTCTACTAAGGTACACATCTTTTTAGAAAGCCTGGCCAAAATAATGTGGCAATTAGGTGCTATTATATAGGCTGAAGACTGTATAGCTGTCTCTGACACAGCCATCTTGGCCTCCCGAGATTTTGCATTTTATAAGACTACCTCTGTTTTTGACTGGTGTTGAGTAGGTTGAAAGTAGGACTTTTTTTTCTTTTAAGTTTACTTATTTATTTAGAGAGAGAGCACGCAAACATGCAGGAGGAGCAGAGAGGGAGAGAGAAGATCCCAAGCAGGCTCCATGCTGTCAGCACAGAGCCCGATGTGGTGCTCAAACTCATGAACCACGAGATTGTGACCTAAACTGAAACCAGGAGTCAATCACTTAACTGACTGAGCCTTCTGGGTGCCCCAGTGGTAGAAGGACTTTTAAACATCATAACAGGAGACTACTACCCTTTGCTATGAAAGTTAGAGTTGCCAGATTCATTTCTGTTCATCTTATACAAGACCATGAGACAACCTTAGGAGTGACTGAAGGCTAGCCTGAAATGGGCCCTAGGCTTCGTGAACTTTAAAGAGGAAAGACTCTGAAAGCCCCCTGGAGTTTTGGTAAGCCACTCCTTCCGCAACCCTAAACAGTTAGAAGCTTTTTGAGAATGCTAGAATCATCCTGCATAGTCTAAGCTCCTGTAGCTTCTTAGGCCTGTCCACCATGTAGTTCAGGGTAGAGAATCCTGGTTTGTTTTCAAGTTGATTGTCTACTTAGACCTAACATTAGGATTTCTCATAGTTTGTTACTTGCTTTTAAGTGAATTTATCAACATTCAAGTTTATAAGTTTCTACTATTGCTCAACCCATTTAAGGAAAGAGTCGTCCAAAAGATCAGTAATGTTCCTTAATGCCAAATGTTCACTTATAGTGTTATCAAACTAAAGTAAAATTGTATATAATTTTTTTCTTATCTGTTTTCTTAGCTTTCAAAGCAATTTGTGTTTAAAATGAAAAATGAATAGGCTTCTTGCCATAATTTAGTTGTGCTGAATTGTTTGGCTGTAACTTTAGTGGTGATGGAGACCAGATTCGTGAGCTGTGGGATCTGTTCTGTTTGGATCTGACAGCTGGCTGCGTTAAATATCTTGGAGCTTTTTACTTCATATGGGGGTAGGAGGTCAGGAGGGTAGGAGCAGCAGTGGAAGAAAGCAACCCACTTGATTTAATATGCTGCATTTGTTTACTGCTTCCAATAATAACATTGTGCAGCTGTTTGAACAGCTGCCTTTTGATTTCCTTTTGTTTACTGTTTAGGTTTATTAAGCTTGTCTTTGATACCTGCTTACTGTCTGCTCTTTAACTAGCATTTCTTCTTTATTAAATATATTTTTTAATGTGTACCAGTTTCTTTCAGCCTAGGCATGCTTTGATGGTTTAACACCGTCATTTTACTAAAAGAAGGAATTTTAATTCTGTCGGTCATACTGAAGATGACTTATTTTGCTTTCTTATTGTCCCTTAGCTTTATTATTTTTAGTGAAATGTTTTTATAATTAGGTAAATAAATTACCTTAGAAATTAGTCATAATGTTCTGTTGAGTCACCACTTATGTTAATTTACTAAATCTGCCAACTTGTAGCTTAATCTGCATACTCCAAAATAGTAAAAAAAAAAAAAAGTCAGGTTAATTGTAAAGTATGTGAATTTTGTTTTATTTAGTTTCTGTGAACAGATTGGATACCTGGAAGGCACATACACACAAACACACATAACAAAAAGATAAATCTTGTATTTATTTGTCAGTTTTCTTATTTAGTCTATTCAGGCAGACTTAACTGCAAATTTATTCAGTATCATGGGAATTTTGTTCTCTTTTTACAGGTGAGAGACTTGTCCATTGCTTATATGCTGGTGACATTAACCTACCTCTATATTGGAGTCCTGGTTTTTGCTTCATTTCCTTCACCACCATTAACCAAAGATTGCATAGAGCAGGTAAGGCACTAGGTACCCTCTCTTTGTGATTGTTTATACATTCATATCTGCAAAGCAGGCAGGGTGAGACAGTAGCAAGATACAATACCAGACAGACCTGGGTTTGAATACCATCTCTACTATTTGCTGTACATGTGAGAATTTAGGCACCTTCCCTATCCTTTCCGAACTTCAGTTTTCTATCCCATGAAGCAGTGTAATACATACACCATAGATTTTTAAAGAGATTCTTGAGAAAGCATACTGTATGCTGGCCTCTTTTGGCACTCAAATAGATGATTCCTATTGTGTGCATACTATTATTATTGTTTGGAAAACTGTTACTAGTGCTATTCATGAATTTATAAAACCTCCACTGAGAATACATTCAGTCTCCTTATTTTGCAAAGCCCAGATCTGGAAATGTCCTGGATAATCTGATGTCTTTGCTCATCAGTCCCCAATAATAGGTCTAACACTCATTTTGTACTGCATGGCAGCCAGTAAAACAAAGAAAGACTATTTAACCATTAAAAAGAGAGGGAAAGACAGAATGAATAAAAGGAAAAAATTACAAAAAAGTTGCTATAAGTAATACTTTATTTGATTTGGCCTATCATAAATTTAGGAATAGTATAGTTTCTAGTTTAATGTGACTGACTGACAGATTTCTCACAAAAATAGCATTTTACAGATGGCTTTTTTCTAGTCTCCAATTCCTCCAATAAGAAATTCCTCCAATAAGAGTGTTGTGGAATATACAGTGTGATTTATTATGGATGAATTATAAGAGTTATTTCAGCATAATAACATTAATAATGTTCTCATCTTTATAAGAGAAATAAGTTTGAGTTATTACTGTTATGATAGCTTGAAATGTTCTTCTCTTGATTTCCTTGATTCCAGAAGTTCTTTGGCAGGAAGATGCTTGCTGAAAATTCCCCCAATGTGAACAATCCCATATAAAGGTCACTCCCTTGGGAATAGGAATAGCTATGGTATTCTTATTTGAAAATTAAAAAAAAAAATTCTGATTAACTTTTTTTTAGATGCCAAACTAAAATGGATAAAATCATGACAGGAAATAAAAATAAATCCTTCTTTTAGTTATAGCCTGCAAATAGTAATGATACAAGGTGATCCAGAGCGAAGGGGAAGGTTTCTTTGTCATTTGTTTTAATGTCAAATCAATTGAAGACTGATACTTTTGTAAAACTGAATAAAAATGCGGCAATGTCAAATTTGTATCAAAGTTTCTAAACACTTATTTCAATTTCTGTACTTGGTTCATCGAAGAATAATAGTTAATGTAAACAGTTTGTGGATGAGCAAACCACAATTTGAGTTGCACATATGTTCCAAAAAAAACAGACATTCCATTATATAAATTTGTATATACTGAATTGATTTTTAACATTACTTCATTATCTTTCTTGGATTAGAATTTTTTAGACAACTTCCCTAGCAGTGACATCCTGTCCTTCATTGCAAGGATATTCCTGCTGTTCCAGATGATGACTGTATACCCACTCCTAGGCTATTTGGCTCGGGTTCAGCTATTGGGCCATGTCTTCGGTGACATTTATCCTAGGTAAGGGCTCCTCTTCTCTTGGCCAGCAAGATGTGCCAAGCAACAAATGACTGTGCAAACAGGTCAGTTTAAAATGTGACTGATCCTTTTGCTATAAAAATTTGCCTAATGAAAATGGTTACTAAAGATAGGTCACTGGTGTTCTTTTCCCTGAAGAGCTTTAAAATTAGAAGCTACTTCCTTGTCCAGATTGATTTAAAGATAATCCCCTCGGGGCGCCTGGGTGGCTGGCTCAGTCAGTTAAGCATCTGACTTCAGCTCAGGTCATGATCTCAAGGCTCGAGCCCCACATCAGGCTCTGTGCTGACAGCTCGGAGCCTGGAGCCTGCTTCTGATTCTGTGTCTCCCTCTCTCTCTCTCTGCCCTTCCCCCACTCACACTCTGTCTCTCTCTCTCAAAAATAAATAAACATCAAAAAAAATTTTTTTAATAAATAAATAAAGATAATCCCCTCTAGTTTAGTTATATTAGCTCTGATATCAGTTATGTTTATCTTACGTTTTAGCTGCCAATTTATTTACACATTGCCAGGAAGTTAATAGTATATAGTACCTGTATTGGCAATGTATGGCTAATGAGAAGCAACTCTTTTATTTTAGTTATTGATTATTAATATTTACTCATATATTTATTAACATTCATGCATTAAAAAAATTTTTTTAATGTTTATTCTTGAGACAGAGAGAGAGAGATGGAGCATGAGCCAGGGAGGGGCAGAGAGAGAGGGAGACACAGAATACGAAGCAGCCTCCAGGCCCTGAGATGTTAGCACAGAACCCGACACAGGGCTCAAACTCATGCATGAACCGTGAGATCGTGACCTGAGCTAAAGTCGGATGCTCAAACGACTGAGCCACCAGGTGCCCCTAACATTCATGCATTTTTACATAAATCATAATTGTTTAGAATTGAAGGTGAGATATATAACAAGTTTAAATTCCTATTTGTTCCTGTAACTACTGCTATAGTTTTCAGTCTCTTATTGGTGATAGAGCAGTTTTGAGTCCTTTTGAAAATCTGTTCAAAGCTAATCACCCTCATCCAAGAGAAATTTTCATAAACTGCTTCAGTGTTTCCCTAGAACTTCATGCTGGATTCCTGGTTAAGTCCTGCTAACATTAAGTTTTAGTATAGATTCATCCTCTTAAAAAGTACCTAGTCCTAACCTATTTTACTTGAAATAAATGGTCTTAAATGAAGAAAACTTTCATACAAAAAATTTTGTAATTACATTTACAGTAACCAGCTAAAACAAGTCTTCATCAGTTCTTCTCCAAAGTGAACTAATGCAGTATTTTCCCTCATTCACTAAATAATTAATATAAATATGTTTGTTTAAAAATAAAAAATCTATGAAAGCAAAAGTCCAGAGGTACCAGGTCTCTAGCATTGATAGTAGCAACAGCTACAGTTCTAACATTGCTCACCTTGGATTTCAGTACATACAAGACTCCTATTGTGTTTATACCCTGTGTTGTATTTCCATTCACCAGAATAAAATAAATACAATGAAGACATAGATGAAAAAAATTCTAGGTAAATGAATTATTCCTGTTTTCTGCCATTATTTTACATAATGGTGGCTATTAGAATGTTTTTTCTTCTTGGAAATAGTCTGAAATTTCCCTTTCATGTTCACATTGCATTTCTTTCTCTACCACCAGGAACACACTACCATTTATCCTGCAGTTACAAGTCCTCTACAGACTGCATGATTCAGAGCATACTTTTTTGAGCTCAGTACCTCCTTTATACTCTTAAAGTTTATTGAGAACCCCCAGGAACTTTATTACCTTTTGTGAGTTATATCTATCAATATTTAACATATGAAAAATTAAAACTGAAAAATTTTTAAATATTAATGAATTTATTCAAAAAACATTAGTAGGGTGCCTGGGTGATTCAGTCGGTTGAGCATCCAGCTTCGGCTCAGGTTATGATCTCATACTCCGTGAATTTGAGCCCCATGTCGGGCTCTGTGCTGACAGCTCAGATCCTGGAGCCTGCTTCAGATTCTGTGTCTCCCTCTCTCTACCTCTACACCCCCCAAAAGTAAATAAGCATTAAATAAAATATTTTTAAAAAGCAATAATATAAAACTATTACTTGTTTTAAAATAACATATTTATGAAAAATAATTGTTTCCCAAAAAACTTTTATTTTACATTTTCCAAACTTTTTAAAGTTTTATTTATTTAAGTAATTTCTACACCCCACATGCGGCTTGAATTCACAAGCCTGAGACCAAGAGTCACATGCTCTTCCAACTAAGCCAGCAAGACACCCCACATTTTCAAAACTCTGATTTGCTAGAAGATAATTGGATTCTCCTACCTTCTGCATTCAGTCTGTTAAAATATGTTGTTTTCATTAAAATCTATGAAGAAAATCTAGCCTCACATAGACATGTTGTTGGAAAAGCAATCTTTTAATAGCCTTTTCAGACTATTATGGATATTCTTCTTTGATACTTTGCCAAATTTTAACAAGTGGTAGTTTCCTATAAGTTAGTCAAATCAGAAATTCAGTTATATTAAAACCCATTGGTCTGTCTTACACTTTGGATCCTTTACCCGTGATGTTTTTGTAACATCATGTTTAGTCACCTGGAAAATATCATTTCACTGATTTCTGCAGATCTTCCAAATGTTGACACACTTCCTTATAATATCAAAACCCACTTTCGTAATATTGCCACCAATTTCATTATAAACCTCTTTAAATATTGAAAAACTGTCAAACTGAGGGTGGCAAGTACAAGCTGTCCAAAATTCTAATTTTTACTTGAAAGCTCAAATTTTATCATTGACAACACATACACATGTTTTCCTTGAAGTGACAAGATCATAAGCTTTCATTTTTAAGAAAATGTCCGTCGGGGCGCCTGGGTGGCTCAGTTGGTTAAGCGGCCGACTTCGGCTCAGGTCATGATCTCGCAGTCCGTGAGTTCGAGCCCTGCGTCAGGCTCTGTGCTGACCGCTCAGAGCCTGGAGCCTGTTTCTGATTTCTGTGTCTCCCTCTCTCTCTGACCCTCCCCCATTCATGCTCTGTCTCTCTCTGTCTCAAAAATAAATAAACGTCAAAAAAAAAAATTAAAAAAAAAGAAAAAGAAAATGTCTGTCTAATATCCGAGTCTGAAGAACCACAGTTTGTCTGCCTTTCAAATAAAAATAGCATTCCTTGGAAAAAACGGCTAGGTTGCTCTCCAGCTCAGTTGCACAAGTACTTTTCCTCAAGACAACCAATATACCTCACCGTGCAGCAGATAAGCTGTATTATGTACTTCCTGTTTAATCACACAGAATAGCAAAAAGGTGTGTGTCGAAAACATGAAAGTTAATAAAACTAATAACTTTTACTTTTTTATGAAGGATTTGCTTGAGAGTGTTTTGCAATAAAGCATACAGTATAGAATACAAAATGGTGCAACTGTCTATCCATGCTAAGGGACCAGCAGTTTTACCTACAATTGCTTTTGCAAAGCAAGTAATGCCTTTTATGATTTGAAATTAATTTTTACCTCAGTGACTTCCTGAAAAGGTATTGGGAACTTCCCTGGGGTTTGTGGTTACACTCAGAACCACTTCTTTGGAAAATACACAACGTTATTTCCTATTATAACACAGAAATAACAAAAGAGCCATTGTCTCAAAGCTCTGGAGCAATTTTTAAAGTTGGAGTTTCTAGATAAATAATAAGATCTGGAAGCCTGAATATCTTTGTAATTCATGAGGATGTAGGACTAACTGCTTATTTGTATAAATATTTTTCCTTATTCTCTATAATCTTTATTGGGTTTTAATTACCTTCTGATAACCTGGGCTCACAAGGTTGCTTTAAGGTATAAATTTGGCTTTTAAGAATCAACTTTTTGGGAAATGGAGTTATTTCTTGAGCATCAAATTTTATGTCCATTCTTTTTCTTTTTCTTTTTCTTTATTTATTTATTTTGAGAGAGAGTGAGAAAGAGTACATGCATGGGAGGGACAGAGAAAAAGGGAGAGAGAGAATCCCAAGCAGGCTCCACGCTGTTAGCACAAACCTGATGTGGGGCTTGAACTCAAGAACTGTGAGATCATCACCTGAGCCAAAATCAAGAGTTGGATGCTTAACCAACTGGGCCATCCAGGCACCCCTACATTATTTTTCTATTCATTATTTTCTATTCACTGAATATCTTTAAGTGACTGAACCTGAAGGATGAAAACCTGCCCATTTTGCCTTTTCCCTTAAAGTAAATAAATACTTTACAGAAAAACACATAGAAAGTTTGTTAAATACAGAAAAGGGGCAAAATTACTCCAAATCCCAAATCATAACACAATTATTACTGCCTTTTTAGTATATTTCCTTCTGATATCTTTTCAAATGTTTTCAGATTTTCTGTAGTAAAAATCTAGCTTGCTTTTTTCCAAGTTGTCTAGATGACTTTTTACCATCTAGGTAACAATGATAAGTTATTTTGAATACTTTTTAATATATCCCATCAGTTAAATTATTACCTTGCTGTATATCTAGGATACTTCTGGTTTTGCCACAAATATCTTGAAGTTAATGGCTTTTTCATATTTTTGTTTATTAAGAAATTCCAAATGCAATTATAGACCAAAGGGTGTGAACTCTGATACACACTAGTTTGTTCTGGCAAATCTTAGCCTATTCATATATTTACACAAAAGGACCAAGGTCACTGTCCCGTCACTATCATTGAGTACTATCATTGCCTTCAATTTTTGCTGCAATTTTATTGTCAAGTTTAAGACATTTTCATTTTAAAAATATTAGTAATGAATTTTATTCTCATATTAATGGTTATAATTTGCCTGTTTTTATTTTTATCTTTTCTTCCAAACTCCTCAACTTCTAGCATTTTCCACGTGCTGATTCTTAATCTAATTATTGTGGGAGCTGGAGTAATCATGGCCTGTTTCTACCCAAACATAGGAGGAATCATAAGGTACAGCCTATAAGGAAACTCTGTCCCTTCATATATTGGCCTTTATTTTTATGGTTTTCCTGTTGATATTGTCATTGTTGTTGTTAATTTAATTATATGAAATTATTGTATTTAAAACTGGTAACATTCAAATGTAGTTCTCTGCTGTCAAAGTGCTCATTATCTTCCATCACTGCTTCTTCCTGATTCTAGAAGCCCCGTTATCCCTTGGGCATCTTTCCCCTTCTCTTTTTCTTTTATACCTTTTTCTCTTTATACAAGATAAAAAATTTTTTATATAAAATCTATAACTTCTTGGAGTACCTGAAGATCTCTAGTATGTTAAGGCTGTGTTCTAAGTTTTTAAATCCATTTCTATCAAGAACGTGTTTCACTGTGAGTTGCAGTCAGAGAGTAAGAGTTGAGATGGGAGTTTAGATCCCAATATGGCTCTTTACTTAATATATTTTCTCTAAAAATGTTGTGATGGGTTGAATAGATGGGGAGTGAAGTTGTGACCTCACATTCTCATGGAATACTGGGCTGATTTCTCTTCCTTGACTATAGAAAGCAGGGCTGAGTCACTTTTTTGAAGACCCTTACCTAAGAAAGTAGCAAGAATCAGGAGAGAGCATTGGCCTGATGCTTATTGAATATAATGGATTTTCAAGTTTCTGTTAAGCTAAGGATAGGGTAAAGAAGAAGAAAGTGCAGATCTGACAGTCTTTTGTTGAGGTATTTTTGTTACTATCTTTGATAATTATGCTGCATCACAGAGATACTCATCTGTTCTCCTTCTCAAGCAGATGCTAGCAGTCCTTCAAAGACTCAGAATGCATAATTAGTTTATAAAAGATCAAAGATAGGAAGCCTGTCTCCAGATGTTTCTGAGGAAGCAGCCACAAACATGGACACATAGAAGAACTATGGAGATTGGAGAGATGCATAAAAAACTCTGTCAAGCAGATGCTATAAAGATGAACAGGAAATAATATTTTATATTAGCTTAGCAAGTAAAATGTTTTCAACTGACATGCATTATGTCTACAACACTTGAATCAAAAATAATTTTGTTGCCTTATTAGACTAAAGAGGGTTTAAATGGTACTATATTTACCTTAATTGTAAATCAGCAAAAACAAAATGCAAGATTAATATTAATCCAAAAAGTTTTTATTTCACAGGTATTCAGGAGCAGCATGCGGCCTGGCCTTTGTATTCATATACCCATCTCTCACCTATATAATTTCCCTCCACCAAGAAGACCGTCTGACATGGCCGAAATTAATCTTTCACGTTTTCATCATCATTTTGGGCCTGGCTAATTTGATTTTTCAGTTTTTTATGTGAAATACTCAATGTTTTCTCAAGATCTTTTGTGGTATTTTCAACTTTGACAACAATTCCACATAAATTCACTTGTAAATGGTGTTATTGCTGTAATTCTAAATGTTTTCCTAAGATAATTTGGGGGGAAAAAAAAGGAAATGGAGGTCCATTAATAAGTAATTTTGATTAGAGTGGAAAAGGGGGCAATGATCTTTATCTCTTTTCATATTCACCACCTCCTCATTCTCACTGTCTTTTCTGAGTAGAAGCGTAAGCCCTTAGGAAAAATCACGCTGGTTTTTGCTTTTACAGTTTTAAGGTGCATAAGTTTATTTTGACTACAGTAAAGATTCTCAGGGTGTCACAGCAACTATTGCCAGATGCTATTTCTGTTTTATGTTTGAATGTATTCACTTTCATTTTATTACTTGCTAGATCATTTCTGCAGTTTGTCCAAACATTTACTGTTTGGGACAGTAAACCAAATACCTCATTTTTAAAAAGAAATTTCCATGGCATCAGTGTTAATAGAGTGAACTCTTAACTGCATCCTTAATCTCTGTTTAAAAGAGAGAAAGAATGTCAGTATAGGCTTTGTGGTCATGAAATTTACACAAAATAAAAGAACTGGGAGAGTTTATTGCTGTCTGACTCCTTTTGTTTCTAATCTAGTACCAGTGACTTAGGTCAGAATTGTAGTTCCCCCAGCCACATTTTGCATAGGAACCAGTATGGTTGTCTCCATCAACCCAAGAGGACTCTTACTTTTTAGATTTCTGAGCATTGCATAGGATGTCATGACAGGACCAATGGGGAAGAATATAGGAAACCTGGCAAAGAATGTCAGGTGCATGAGTCCTTATAAGAGAGAAAGGAAATGGAGAAGGGACTGGAAAAGTGAGGCTTCCTTCCTAGTGTGTTGGGGATTAATCCAGGAAACAATTAATTCTGTTTGAGGTAAGACTTCCAAGAACTGGTTCCCCAACCACTCCACCGCTTACTTCTTAAATGGCAGAGAAGAGGTTAAATCCCTGAATCTGAGAAAAGGATTAGGGAGTCCGAATTTTTTAAAAAAAATTTTTAATGTTTATTTATTTTTTGAGAAAAAGAGACACAGAGCGTGAATGGGGAAGGGTCAGAGAGATAGGAGGACACAGAATCTGAAGTGGGTTCCTGGCTCTGATCTGTCAGCACAGAGCCCAATGCAGGGCTCAAACTCACAAAGGGTGAGATCAGACCTGAGCCAAAGTCGAATGCTCAACTCACTGAGCTGCCCAGGTGCCCCCTCCTTTTTTTAAAATTCAATTAGTTAACATACAGTGTAGTCTTGTCTTCAGGAGCAGGGCCCAGTAATTCATCTCTTACATATGACACTCACTGCCCATCCCCACAATGCCCTCCTTAATGCCCATCACCCATTCAACCCATCCTCCCACCCACCTCCCCTCCAGCCACCCTCAGTTTGTTCTCTGTATTCAGGAGTCTCTTATGGTTTGCCTCCCTCTCTGTTTCTATCTTATTTTTTCTTCCCTTCCCCTATGTTCATCTGTTGTGTTTCTCAAATTTCACATAGGAGTGAATCATATGTTATCTGTCTTTCCCTGACTGACTTATTTCGCTTAGCAAAATATAATCTAGTTCCATCCATGTTGTTGCAAATGGAAAGATCTCATTCTTTTTCATGGCCGAGTAGTATTCCATTGTATATAGGTACCACATCATCTTCCCCTATTCATCAGTCAATGGACATTTGGGCTGTTTCCATAGTTTGGCTATTGATAGTGCTGCTGTAAACATTGGGGCACATGTGCTCCTTCAAATCAGCATTTTTGTATCCTTTGGATAAATATCTTGTAGTGCAATTGATGGATCATAGGGTAGTTCTATTTTTAATTTTTTGAGGAAACTCCATACTGTTTTCCAGAGTGACTGCACAGGTTTGCATTCCCACCAACAGTGCCAGAGTTTCCCTTTTCTCCACATCCTCACCAACATCTGTTGTGTCCTGAGTTGTTAATTTTAGTCACACTGACTGGTGTAAGGTGGTATCTCTTTGTGGTTTTGATTTGTATTTCCCTGATGATGAGTGATGTTGGATATCTTTTCCTGTGTCTGTTAGCCATTTGGATATCTTCTTTGGAAAAGTGCCTATTCATGTCTTCTGCCCATTTCTTCGCTGGAGTATTTTTTTTTTTTTTTTTTTGGGTGTTGAGGTTGGTAAGTTCTTTATAGATTTCAGATACTAATCCTTTATTCAAGATGTCATTTGCAAATATCTTCCCTTCTGTCGGTGCCTTTTAGTTTTGTTGATTGTTTCCTTTGCTGTACAGAGGCTTTTTATCTTTATGAGGTCCCAATAACTCATTTTTGCTTTTGTTTCCCTCACTGCTGGAGACATGTCAAGAAGTTGCTGCAGCCTAGGTCAAAGAGGTTGCTGCCTGTTTTCTCCTGTAGAATTTTGATAGTTTCCTATCTCACATTTAGGTCTTTCATGCATTTTGAATTGTTTTTTGTATGGTGTAAGAAAGTGGTCCAGTTTCACTCTTCTGCATGTCGCTGTCCAGTTCTCCCAGCACCATTTGCTGAAGAGACTGTCTTTTTTCCATTGGATACTCTTTCCTGCTTTGTCAAAGACTAGTTGGCCATATCTTTGTGGGTCCATTTCTGGGTTCTGTATTGTGTTCCATTGATTTATGTGTCTGTTTTTGTGCCAATACCATACTGTCTTGATGATTTCAGCTTTGTAATACAGCTTAAAGTCTGGAATTATGCCTCCAGGTTTGGTTTTCTTTTTCAACATGACTTTGGCTATTCAGGGTCTTTTCTGGTTCCATACAAATGTTAGGATTGTTTTTCTAGCTCTGAGAAGAATGCTGGTGTTATTTTGATAGGGATTGCATTGAATGTGTAGATTGCTGTAGGTAGTGTCAACATTTTAACAATAGTCTTCCAATTCATGAGCATGGAATTTTTTTCCATATCTTTGTGTCTTCTTCAACTTCTTTCATAAGCTTTCTATAGTTTTCAGCATACAGATCTTTTACCTCTTTTTACCTGGGTTTTTTCCTAGGTTTCTTATGAGTTTTGGTGCAATTGTAAATGGGATTGATTCCTTGATATCTCTTCTGCTCCATTATTGTTGTATAAAAATGCAACTGATTTCTGTATATTGATTTTATATCCTGCAACTTTGCTGGATTCATATATAAACTCTGGCAGTTTTTTTGTGGAGTCTTTCAGATGTTCCATGTAGAGTATCGTGTCATCTCCGAAGAATGAAAGTTTGACATCTTCCTTGCCAATTTAGAGGCCTTTTACTTCTTTTTGTTGTCTGATTACTAAGGCTAGGACTTCCAACACTATGTTGAATAACAGTGGTGAGAGTGGACATCCCTGTCATGTTCCTGACCATAGGGGAAAAGGTCTCAGTTTTTCCCTGCTGAGGATGATATTAGCAGTGGGTCTTTCGTATATGGCCTATATGATCTTGAGGTATGTTCCTTGTATTCCTACTTTCTTGAGGATTTTTATCAAGAAAGGATGTTGTATTTTGTCAGATGTTTTTTCTGCATCTATTGACAGGATCTTATGGTTCTTATCCTTTCTTTTGTTAATGTGGTGTATCATGTTTATTGATTTGCAAATGTTGAACCAGCCCCACAGCCCAGTAGTAAATCCCACTTGATAATGGTGAATAATTCTTTTCATATACTGTTGAATTCGATTTGCTAGTATCTTGTTGAGAAGTTTTGCATCCATGTTCATCAGGGATCTTAGCCTATAATTCTCCTTTTTAATGGGGTCTTTGTCTAGTTTTGGAATCAAGGTAATGCTGGCTTCAGAGAATGAGTTTGGAAGTTTTCCTTCCATTTCTATTTTTTTGGAAAGGTTTGAGGAAAATAGGTATTTAACTCATCTTTAAATGTCTGGTAGAATTCCCCTGGGAAGCTATCTGGCCCAGGACTCTTACTCGTGGGGAGATTTTTTGATAACTGATTCAATTTCTTTGCTGGTTATGGGCTTGTTTAAATTTTCTTCTTTCTTTTTTTTTTTAATGTTTGTTTTATTTTTGAGAGAGAAAGAGAGACACAGCATGAGTGGGGGAGGGGCAGAGAGAGAAGAAGACACAGAATTTGAAGCAGGCTCCAGGCTCGGAGTTGTCAGCACAGAGCCCGACGTGGGGCTCGGACCCATGAACTGCAAGATCATGACCTGAGCTGAAGTCGGATGCCCAACTCACTGAGTCACCCAGGCACCCCTCAAATTTTCTTTCTTTCTGTTTAAGTTTTAGTAGTGTGTGAGGGTCTAGGAATTTGTCCATTTTTTCCAGATTGTCCAGTTTGTTGGCATATAATTTTTCATAGTATTCTCTTGTAATTGTTTGTATTTGTATGGTAATTGTTGTGATCTCTCCTCTTTCATTTATGATTTTATCTATTTTGGTCCTCCCTTTTTTCTTTTTGAGAAGTGTGGCCCGGGGTTTATCAATTTTGTTTATTCTTTCAAAAAACCAGCTCTTAGATTCATTGGTCTATTCTATTGGTTTGTTTGTTAGTTTTTGGATTCTATATCATTTATTTCTGCTTTAATCTTTATTATTTCCCTTCTTCTACTGGCTTATTTGCTGCTCATTTTCTAGCTTCTTTAGGTATAAAGTTAGATTGTGTATTTGGAACCTTTCTTACTTTCTTAAGATAGGTCTGAATTGCAATGTATTTTCCTCTTAGGATCACATTTGCTGCATCCCAAAGGGTCTGGACTTTTGTCTTTTTATTTTCATTTGCTTCCATTAATTTCTTCTTTAATTTCCTGGTTAACTCATTCATTCTTTAGTAGGATATTCTTTAACCTCCATGTATTTGAGGGCTTTCCAAATTTTTTCTTGTGGTTGATTTCAAGTTTCATAGTGTTGTGATCTAAAAATATGTGTGGTATGATCTCAATCTTTTTGTAGCTATTAAGGGCTGATTTGTGACCCAATATGTGATTTATTCTGGAGAATGTCCCATGTGTATTTGAGAAGAATGTATATTCTGTATGAAATGTTCTGAATGTATCTGTTAAGTCCATCTATTCCAGTTTGTCTTTGAGAGATGTTGTTTCCTTGTTGATTTTCTGCTTAGATGATCTGTCCATTGTTGTAAGTGGGATATTAAAGTCTCCTACAATAATGGTATTATTATCCTTAAGTTTACTTATGTTTGCGACTAATTGATTTATATATGTGGGTGCTTCCAAGTTGAGGGCATAAATATTTGCAATTGTTAAGCTCTTCTTGATGGATAGACCTCTTAATTATGATATAATGCCCTTCTTCATCTCTTGTTACAGCTTTTAATTTAAAGTCTAGTTTGTCTAATGTAAGTATGGCTACTCTGGCTTTCTTTGGCAACCATTAGCATGATAGATGGTTCTCTGTCCCTTCATTTTCAATCTGCAGGTGTCCTCAGGTCTAAAATGAGTTTTTTGTAAGCAGCATTTTGATGGATTTATATTTTTATCTATTCTGATACTTTGATTGGAACATTTAGTCCATTTACATTCAGAGTGATTATTGAAAGATATGAAGTTAGTGCCATTGTGTTATCTGAAGATTTTGTGTTTCTGATGATGTTATTGGTCCTTGTAGTCTTTGCTGCTTTCCACTCCGAGAGTCCCCCTTAGAATTTCTTGCAGGGCTGGCTTAGACGTTACAAACTCCTTTAGTTTGTGTTTGTCTATGAAAGTCTTTATCTCTCCTTCTATTCTGAATACCAGCCTCGCTGGATAAAGGATTCTTGGCTGCATATTTTTCCTATTCAGCACATTGAATATTTCCTGCCACTCCCTTCTGGCCAGTCAGGTTTCAGTGGACAGGTCTGCTGCTAACCTTACATGTCTACCCTTTTGGTTAAGGACCTTTTGACCCTCACTGCTTTCAGAATTCTCTCTTTATCTTTGTATTTTGCAAGTTTCACTACGCTATGTTGTGTTTTTGTTGATTTTAAAGGGAGTTCTCTGTCCCTTTGGACTTTGATGCCTGTTTCCTTCCCCAGATTAGGGAAGTTCTCAGATATAATTTGTTCAAATAAACCTTCTGTCCCCTTTTCTCGTTCTTCTTCTGGAACTCATATGATAGGGACATTGCTTCATTTCATGGAATCACTTAGTTCTGTCATTCTCCCCTCATGATCTAGTAGTTTCCTTTCCCATTTTTTTTTTCAGCTTCATTATTTTTTGTAATTTTATCTTCTATTTCACCTATTCTTGCCTCTGCTTCTTCTATGTTGTCACTGTATCTAGTTTATTTTGCATCTCAGTTATAGCATTTTTAAATTCATCCTGACAAGTTCTTAGGTCTTTGATCTCTGAAGCAAGTATTTCTCTGGTGTCTTCTGTGCTTTTTTAAGCCCAGCTATTAGTCGTAGGACTGTTATTTCAAATTCTTATTCAGATATAATATTTATACCTCTTTTGAGCAGTTCTCTGGCTGTGATTTCTTCTTGACCTTTATTTTAGGGAGAATTCCTCCATCTTTGTTATTTTGGCTAAGTTTCTATCTTTTGCGTGTTTTAAAAGCATGTTATGTGTTCTGCATCTGAGAGTACTACTGTATTAAAAAGGGGTCATACACTGTCCAGGGCCTGGGACTCCAGGAAGTGTTTCTGCTGCATGCTGCATGCACTCTGTTACTGTATTTTGGCTGCTGTGTCCCACTGGTCAGTCATCTGCAGAGGTCTTCCTTGCTTGCAGTGGTGGTGTTTAGACCTTTAACTAGGTGTGCTTTGATTTGTTTGTTGAAGTGACTCTGGAAAAAAATAGTGGGGGTGGGGGGCCTGATCTCATAAAAAGAGAAAAAGGAAAGGGGAGAAAAGAAAACCAAACAGACAATCAAAAAACTATAAGGCTCATTCCAAGGAAAGGGATAGGAAAGAAAAGGAAGAAAAAAAAGTAGAAGAGAACACACACACACACACACACACACACACACACACACACACAGGAAATGACAAAAAACAAATCAGAAACTATGAGCCTGATTCCAAAAGAAAAAGGGAGGAAAGAAAGAAAAAAGAAGAAAAACAATTTTTGTCTGTTGTTGCTTGTGGCTATACTGGTCTGGAATAGAATCTGGCTACATTGGGTCAGTCAGTCTTCCTCTAGTAATCAGTTGCCAGGCACTGAGGGACAGGGTTTGGTATAAGTGGGTCCCAACTCCACTGGGGTCCACTGTGCTGCTCTCTGAAGCCCCAATAGTGTTTTGGGGAAAATGGCATCACCCCAATTTCTCCTCCCCAGACTGGGAATCTCAGCCTGTGCTGTTCAGGCAGCCTTCACAGAATGGCGAGGGTGGTCAGCTTGCCCTGCGCCCCAGTTCTGAGCCTTACCCTTGGTGCTTGGCTGGGATTCAAAACCCAATGTATTAAAGGACTCTGTACCACATCGATCTGTTCCCCTCCTCCAGAATAAAGCCTCTCCACCCTGCTGATGAAAGGCCTTTGGCTGGCACCTGCAGAGTCTTTTGTCCTTGGGGAGGCCATAACCCCTCTTCCCAAAGTACTCCAGGAAGGGGTCTCTCTCTCCTAGTGTGCCCCTGAGATCGCTACACTATGCTCTGCACTCCTGGGCCAGCTCCTTCCTCCGCAGGAGCACGTGCCACAGCTCCACTCTAGAGAGAGAGTTACACACCTCCAAAACCTCCAAGTTTCAGCTCCCAAGGCTGTTTGCAAACACACACACACACACACACACACACACACACACACACACACACAAAACAAAACCTGACATCGTCCATACTTAGTTTTCCAGTCTGTAGTTTAGGGAAGTTTTCCTCTTGTGCTAACTCTGATGCTGGACTTTCACAATCCCTCTCTCTTTCTCTCCCTTTTGTCTTTCCACAGAAAGTGTTCTCTCCCCTCTGTGGGTATGCCATTTTATCTGTGCCAATTCACATACACACCCCTTGGTCCTGCCAAACTGTCTCCCTTCATCTGTAGAGATCCTTCTGCTGCTCCGCAGATTGATTTCCTGGGTGTTCCAAGTGATCTGACCTCAATACAGCTGTGTCTGAGGGCCAAGAAAAATCCTGGTTCCCCTACTTCTCTGTCATCTTAACTCCTCCAGGGAATCTGAATTCTTAAAATTAACACTCTCCTCTTTTTCATTCAAACTAAAATCTAAACCAGAATTCAAACCCATGTCTTCCATGTAATAACAGACTTCATGTTCAAATGCAAAAGTTAGATTTCTCTAATTTTAGGCCAACATTAAAAAGTGCATTTTGTTAATATATATCCCACATTCCAGGAAAGTGTGTAGATCTATGTTACTTCCTTCTTTTGAGAAAGACGGGTAAAATGGTTTTTGAAAGATGGACGAAGTGATCTTTTTTAAGCCTAGTAAGGACCCCAACATTTGAGACCAGCAATACTTTCTTTCATGAAAGTTTACTGTCCCATCGATAGACCCATACCTGTATTGATGAGCTGTATTTCTTAAAATTCTTTTACGTAAAAGTCTCATGAAAATTCTCAAGCATACACAAAAGTAGAGAAAACAGTAAGATAATCCTGCCACATCCCCATCCCCTATATTAATTATAAAACTTATGCTGCATTTGCTTCATCTATCCCCTTTTTTCCTTTTCCACTGTAATATTTTAAAGCCAATATCAGACATGTGATTTCATCTCCACAGACATTAATATGCAGTAATTGCCTTTTGAACTTACCATTACTTTTGTTGATGGAGGCAGTCTGAAAAGTTTTTGCTAGCAGAAACTGCTGGTTGAAGACAGGTTAATTAGAAGATTCTGCGTTAAGTTTCTGTATCCCTATGTTAACCTCTTAGAGTGGAATATTCACATTGAGGAGGTGTCTCAATGCTTGGGATCTCCTGCCTCTTTGTGATTTCTTCACAGAAATCTTCTTCACTTCAGTGTGAAGTCTTCTTCAGTTAGAGACATAGGAATCAAAAGCTACACAGCAACTTGAGACCCACGTTTAATCCCTTCTTATCCCTAGTCACCACCCTTGTCTTTGAAAACTTCAGAGACAGAATTTTCTTTTGTCTCTTTTCAGTAATGTACTTGAATATTTTAACACATGGAAAAATGACTTGGTATATTTTTGTCCATGTAATGATCAAAGTGAATATGACAATGAATGCAATATTTACTAAATTAAAAAGCAGTGTGGATATTTGCTTTTTGTTTTCTTTAAAAGACTTGATAATTTAGAACTTCTAAAATCCTACAGGAAGCTTATGCTGGATAACTTTGCCTTCTTAAATTTCTTTTCATGAAACTGACACCTTTGGCTTGTTATTTAGCTTGGCCAGAATGTTCTTTGTGTGAGTGTGTATGTCCTGGCTCACACATTAGAACAATGAGATATGAATTCATTCAGATCACATTACAATTAATTTTATACTTTCTCTACTGTCATCTTTTTAAGTTTCCTAATTAAACTTATGTTACTTTTTACTCTGATGTGGTTAACCTCAGTTTCTTGGAATTTAGCTTATTTAGCACACAACCGAGCACATTATAAAACTTAAAAAGGCTTGTGTAGAGAAGTCATCCCTAGAACAGTTCTGGATGAAAATATGGTATGCTCATACTAGGCCAGAAAGAACAAAGAAATGTCCTTTGACATTTGATATCTGTGGGTAATCCAAAATCAGTTTCGTCATCACACCCAAAAAAATGTATTACAGTAAAGAATAAATTTACCCACAAAAAGGGACTGTGTTAAAGGAAATCAGTCACTTTACTTATATTATGTTTTGCAATCTATATTTTTACTTATTTGTTTCCATAAATAATTGAGTAAACTACCACATTCAGTGCTTTGGAGGAGTCAAAGATGAATAAGATTTCATTCATATTCTAAAAGAACTTTAATCTGGTAAAGAACTATGTGAGTAGTTAACTATAAGGCAAGGGACCATTAGAAAAAACAAAACCCTTTCCAGCTGGGATTCTCAGAGAGGACTGGTAAAGAAAATGTGGGGTAAAGCAGCAAGAATCCGTTTTCAGGTTCCTCCTAATATCTGTCCAAAATGTTATATATTTGATGTATTTTGATACATCATGGGATCATGTAAAATATAATCTCCTCTATTTTGGCAATGATATAGTATTATTATAAATATTATATTGTTATAAAAGTTAAATATATTATTCTAAGAAGTTTTATGAAAAGTGTTTAACTGCTTCTGTATACTAATTATTGTTCTCTTTGCATTCTTCTTTAAATGTTTTATTTATTTTTGAGAGAGAGAGAGAGAACATGAGCAGGGGAGGGGCAGAAAGAGAGGGTGACAGAAGATCCGAAGCAGGCCCTGTGTGACAGCAGAGAGCCCAATGGGGCCTCAAACTCCTGAACTGTGAGATCATGACCTGAGCTGAAGTCATACACTTAACCGACCAAGCCACCTGACTGTTCTCTTTGCGTTTTTAACACTACATTTTTCACTACTTTGAATCTTGGGACAGGAAAGCACAATTGTTTAATAGGAGAAATAAGTAGTAACATATTAGGCAGTACGAACAGAGAGATTCCATAAAATTTTCTCTCCAACTATTAGGATTCAAAATGTCAAATGTTTGAGTTTTTGGATAAAAGCAGAAAACATTGATGCTGTATGTTTCCTTTATTTTATTTTATTTATTTATTTTTTTTGTATGTTTCCTTTAGAAAGCACTGCTTTTTGAATCTGGTGGTGGCAGTTTGTTTTCTTATCCCAATTTGAATGTCAAAAACAAAATCCAAATCTAGTTGACACTTAAACAATAGATTGTTACATTAGTCTGTGATCCAAAGTGAAATGCGCACAAGGCGGCCTGGCTGGCCCCAGTTTCACAGTTGACTGCCGACTTCACTTCAGATTATATAAACACGTATTGCAAAACAGCTCTGACGGGAACCTCATATCCTAAACAGTATTCTCTGAAATGTAATTTGTTGTCTTTTTATATAAAAGAAGAAATTAAGTCAAAATTATTTTGAAGAAAAACAACTCCAGGATTTTGTGTAATTGAATTTCCCGGGAAATGTTATTGCCTAGTAGCACAGACCCCAGGGTAGAAAGAAGCTTGAGTGCCATATTTTGCAGAGTCAAATTTCTCAAGTGACTTGACGTGTGTCAAGGAGCCCTCCTTAGGGCACAAACCTAACCAAAACCTAAAATGATCACCCCTTTTGAACAATAAAGTGTTGTGATCTCTTGCTACCAGAACATTACAAACAGAACATGGCACTTCAGGTAAGTTTAGCCCAGTTTCTGGCAAAGAGCTCCCCGTGTCATAATCTTCCCAAACCATTTAAGGGCAATGAAGAGCTCTATTTTTCTGCCTTTCCTAAGTAAAATTTCTTTTTTTCCCCCAATGTCATTTTTTGTATGTTTTCTTACTCTTCTGCAAGAGAAAATAAGGATGTCTTTTTAAAAGATTGCAAACTTCTCCATTCTCCTTATTCATCTCAGGCCATAAGGTAAGGATTACGATTGGGATTGGGACTGAAAAGAATATCAAAATCTCCACATATTTCCTCCTTTGGCCCTCTCTTGATCCCAACTGATCCAATTATGTTTGGTCGTAGCAGACACTTACTATACACTTCAATTAATTAATGAGACAGATTCAACATTAATGGACAACAATAAGTTAATTGCTATTTTCTAAAATTTTGTTCTATCATCATCCCTCCTCAAAAAAAAAAATCTGAATTGGTTCAGTCAGATTCGGGATTAGTCCCTCAGTCAATGTTTAAGTACTTGACTGAATGCCAGACCCTGTGCTAAGCATAAAGCATACAGTAGTGAACAAACTGGATGTGGCCCTGGGAGTTTAGCATGTTGCCCACCCTCCTGTGTATGAGGCATCTGGTCATTTTCCCTCTGAAATGCCAGGCATTGACCCTTTCCTGCTGCCCGGTCTGCACTGAATGCTGTGATGTAGCCACATCATCCACGTTTTCAAGAGATGAGTATAGGATAGGTGCGATAAATGCAACTTTATGTTGCATGTTTATCAAGATAAAACTTTTTAAGATCCTAGGATAATTATAATCACATAAAATTATGTAAACATATGGACAAAAACTGGAAGGGGCCAGAGGAGAATGAACATGGGTGACCTGTTGAGGTGACAGCATTCCAGGTAAATCATTTGTATTGTCATTTTATTATTTGCATAACCTATTTTCTTCCTTTTTTTAAAAAAAGTTTGTTTTTATTTATTTTGAGAGAGATAGAGAGCAAGATGGGAGAGAGGGAGAGAGAGAGGGAAACAGAACCCCAAGCAGGCTCCACACTGCCAGTGCAGAGCCCAATGCGGGACTTGAACCCAAGAAACGCAAAATCATGACCTGAGCCTAAATCAAGAGTCGCCTAAACTACTGAGCCACCCAGCCACCCTGCATAACATGTTTTCTAAAAGGATGTCTAGGAAAAATCATGCAAAAGAAGGCTTGCAGAAATCAAGCTACATTCAACCCATGAAGTTAAGAGCAAGCCACAAACAACTTTTGGAACAGGTGAGTGAGATCTTTTATTATAGGGGCAGACCCAGGTTTTGTGGGTCCAGAAAATTTTTAAGGAGATACATGCAAAATTAGGAAGGCAGCCGGGCAAGTGAGCTGTAACTTTAGCTTCTTTAGCTTTTAGTTAAATCATCCACAACTGCTCCAAGAGTGGGGCATTTAGGAGGCTGAAGGAGGTGTAATGAAGAAAAGTTTTATGTACTCCAATATGGGAAACTGAGTTTCTGTTACATTTAAGAACTCTAACTTCTACCAAGTCTGAGCTTTTATTTCTGAGTCAAACAGGGTTTAGCAAAATAGCATGGGGTACAAATTCATTAATGGTCAACTTGGGTTCAAAATAGGACGTTTTTAAGTTTTAGAGTTTTTACTTGGTGGTGGGTCTCGCAGTGGTATTTTTTGTTGTTGTTATTGTTGTTGCTTTTAATTTTTGCAGAGATAAAGAGTTCAAAGAATGCTGTTTAATTGTCCAATAGCTATTTAATGAATCTTAGGGATGAGGAACTTTTTTTTTTTTTTTAGTTGATTTAGTTTTTGAGAGAGAGAGAGCAGGGGAGGGGCAGAAAGAGAGGGAGAAAGAATCCCAAGCATTCTGACAGTGCAGAGCCCAATGTGGGGCTTGAACCCACGAAACACGAGATGATGACCTAAGCTGAAATGAAAAGTCAGACACTTAACCAACTGAGCCGCCCAGGAAGAGGAACTTTTTAAGGGCTCTCGATGAAGAAAACATGCTACCAAGAGCAACATTTATTTATTTACTCTACCATGTTCCAAAAAGGATATATTTCTACTAAGGTAAAATCAGTTTTTAAAGATTAACTTGAACATTTTTTAGAAAATAAATTAGAAATTTATGACACTCCTTATGTACAGGAAACTAAAACAATTCAAATAAATTACTCCTTGGTGCCATATCATAGTTTTTTTTTTGTATGTAGATGATGCCTAATCCAATGCACTAAACTTTTACTGATTGTCCTAGATTTGGAAATGCAGAGTCAGTCTTCCCAGTGCTGCCAGAATTCTGTATTTAATATGACAGTGATTATGTTCTTCTGTAAAATCATTCAGTGCTCCAATAGAAAAATGGACAAGGGCCTTTGGAGCAGACAGTTCTCAGAAGAAAAACTGCAAATAAACATGAAGAAAAAAAGCTCAGGGTCAAACTAGTGATCCATGCTAATGGATAATCTCAAAAACATAGTGTAAATGAAAGAAGCCAGCTGCCAAACACAAAATATTGTATGGTTTCATGTATGTGAAATGTCTAGAAAGGGCATTTTATAGGAACAGAAAGCAAAACAATGGTTGCCTGGAAATGGGAGTGGAGGCGGGATTAACCTTAAACAGTATGGGGTTGCGGGGGGGCGCTTGGGGAGCTCAGTCGGTTAAGCATCAGGCTTCAGCTCAGGTGGTGACCTCAAGGCTCATAAGTTCTAGCCCTGCTTAGAGCCTGGAGCCTGCTTTGGATTCTGTGTCTCCCTCTCTCTCTGCCCCTCCCCCACTCACACTCTCTCTCTCCTTCAAAAACAAATGACCATTAAAAAAAATTTTTTTTTTTAAGAAACAGGTATGGCGGAACTTTCTAGGATGATAAAAATGTTCTTTTAGCCTCTTGAAAACTGAGAACAAACTGAGGGTTGGTGGGGGGGTGGAAGGGAGGGGAAGGTGGGTGATGGGTATTGAGGAGGGCACCTGTTGGAATGAGCACTGGGTGTTGTATGGAAACCAATTTGACAATTTCATATTTAAAAAATAATAATAATAAAATTTAAAAAAAGAAAAGAAAAAAGAAAAAGGGGACATCAAATTAAGAGTCAAGTAATAGTGTTAGACTGCATTAATACTTTCTCCAAAAATATAATTGAAAGGCTATTTCTTTTTTTTTTAATTTTTTTAATGTTTATTTATTTTTTTTTTAATTTTTTTTTTTTTTTAATGTTTATTTATTTTTGAGACAGAGAGAGACAGAGCATGAACGGGGGAGGGTCACAGAGAGAAGGAGACACAGAATCTGAAACAGGCTCCAGGCTCTGAGCTGTCAGCACAGAGCCCGACGCGGGGCTCGAACCCACGAACCGTGAGATCATGACCTGAGCCGAAGTCGGACGCTTAACCGACTGAGCCACCCAGGCGCCCCAATGTTTATTTATTTTTGAGAGAGAGAGACAGACAGACAGACAGAACACAAGCAGGGGAGGGGCAGAGAGAGAGAGGGAGACACAGAAACTGAGGCAGGCTCCAGGCTCTGAGCTGTCAGCACAGAGCCTGACACGGGGCTCGAACTCACGAACTGTGACATCATGACCTGAGCTGAAGTCGGACGCTTAACCAGCTGAGCCACCCAGGCGCCTTGAAGGGCTATTTCTAATAAAAAACAAGTAAATTTAAAAAAAAAAAAAAAGTAACTATGTGAAGTTATGTATATGTGAATTAGCTTTGATTATGGTAATCATTTCACAATGCTGACTGTCAAATCAACACATTTTAAACCCTAAATATGTTCAATTTTAATTTGTCAATTATATCTCAAAGCTGAAACAGAATAAATTTTTTAATTGGTCTCAAAAAAAAAAAAAGAAATGTTCTTTTAAAAAAATTGTTTTTAATGTTTATTTATTTTTTGAGAGAGAGATTGACAGAGTGTGAGCAGGGGAGGGGCAGAGAGAGAGAAAGACAGAATCTGAAGCAGGCTTCAGGCTCTGAGCTGTCAGCACAGAGCCCGACGTGGGCCTTGAACACACAAACTGTGAGATCATGACCTGAGCCGAAGTTGGACGCTAAACCAACTGAGCCACCCATGCGCCCCTAGAAATGTTCTCAAAGCAGATTGTGGTAATGGCTACACAATAATTTCTAAAATCATTGGATTATACTCCTACATTGGTTGAATTTTATGGTATATATTATCCCTCAAAGCTGTTAAAGAAAAAAAGTTCAACCTTACTAGCAAAAAAAAAAAGAAAAAGAAAAAGGAAGAAAGAAAGAAAGAAAGAAAGAAAGAAAGAAAGAAAGAAAGGAAGAAAGAAAAAAGAAAAGTAGGGACATCTGGGTGGCTCATTCAGTTAAGCATCAGACTTCAGCTCAGGTCATGATCTCCAGGTTGGGGGTTTGAGCCCCGCGTTGGGCTCTGTGCTGACAGCTCGGAGTCTGGAGCCTGCTTCGGATTCTGTGTCTCCCTCACTCTCTGCCCCTTCCCCACTCATACTCCCACACGCGCTCTCACTCTCTATCTCTCCCCAAAATAAATATTTTTTAAAGTAATTTTAAATGCTTTCTACTTGGCAAATACTAAAATAATAGTAATATCCTGACAACAGTGTGGAAAATGGACAGTGAAACACACATGGTAGGTTTATAAGTGGGCACAGACTTCCTGTAAGTTATTTGGCAATAGGCACCAAAGCTTCAAAGTGAGCCTTTAACTCACTTCCACAGGTATATCCTAATGAAATAATTGGACAAGTGTTGACATACATACACAGAGATGTTCATCTCTTTGTTCTTTGTAGTAGAAAAATTAAAAACAACCTGTTGTCCAACAGTAGGAGATGAATTATGGAATAGCCATCTAACAGAATATTATGTAGCTATTTAAGTGATGATGCAGATATATAAATGTAATGTCAAAAGACATTTATAAATATTAATAGCGATCATAATTCACTATGTATAGAATTAAAAAAATTTATACATATATAAATATATATGCATTTGTATATCTATAAAGGGCTGGAAGTTTATATAAAAAATATGAACATTAGTTATCTCTAGATGTTAGGACTACTTGGTCGTTTTTTTTAATTGTCTTTTCTTTATCTGTATTTTCTAAAGTGGTAAAGTAAAATATATCATGTTTTCTGAAAACAGCAATAAAAGCTGTTTCTTAAACAAATATCTTTCATGGGGTGGCTAGGTGGCTCAGTTGACTAAACATCTGACTCTTGATCTCAGCTCAGGTCTTAATCTCAGGGTCATGAGTTCAAGCCCCAGTTGGGCTCTTTACTTGACATGGAGCCTACTTAGTAAATATCTATCAAGGCTCCTGGGTGACTCTGCCGATTAAGCATCCGACTCTTGATTTCTGCTCAGGTCATAATCTCATGGTTGATGAGATCAAGCCCTGAGATGGGCACTTGCTTCATGGAGCCTACTTTGGATTCTCTCTCTCCCTTGCTCTCTGACCCTCCTCTGCTCATCCTCTGTCTCTCTCTGTCTCTCTCTGTCAAAACAAATAAACTTTTAAAAATAAATTAATTTAAATAAATAAATTAAAATACCTTCACTGCAGTGTCCAGGTATGTTTAATCAAATATCTGAATACCATGGCCTGACCAAGCTGATACACAGTTAACCATCACACTCACCAACCTACAAACCACAGCAGCAGGTAGCACATCATTTCCTCTCCTTTTTCTGCCAGTTTTCCAGGAATTCCCTAAAGCTATGAATATCCAAGGTGCTACTGAACTTGGGTGTTAGGGAAACAAGATGTCATATAATGGCAGAACCAGCAGATAGCATCTCTGAAACCCTGAGGGATGAGGCCCAACTGGAACAGCTTACACAGACCAGGCAACCCTGGGACCTAGAATGAGGTACATGAATGGATTTCTGGTCAGGCCATTGTTCAAGGCACAGCAGGAACAAAGCAATTCTAACCCCTGTCCATTGGGCTCAGCACCTCCCAGGCCTCAAATGAGCCCAAAAGGCAAACTCGTGGGGTCAAGTTTAGGCAACAAATCTCTCATGGGATGCTCAGAGCCTCTCTGATGACAAGTGAGATTGTTTTCTGCACATTTACTGGTCATTGTGAGGTTTCCTTAAATTGTTTATTATGTAAAAGCCAAGTCTAAATCATCTCAGATATCCTCCTACTCTGAATCCTGATTTGAAATCTAGGTAAAGGTATATTGTTGTTTTTCTAGGTCCTTTTTAATATAGCTCTCTTGGTTCCTTTGTTTCTCATGACTTTTTGCCTGATAGCTGGAGTATGAGTAATGTTCTATGGTTAATCAGATTTAGCCTGCTGCAGAAATCATTTCAGTTTATCAAGTTAACTCAAGGATATTCTCTCAAAAAAATGTTAAGGTTTGGAGGGGTTCCAGTGGTTCTCAACCCTGACCTAGTTTACTCGGCTCAGTAAGGCACCCAGAACAGCCAAACCACCTTCTTTAGTACTCCTCAACTGTGTGGAAATTGCCTATTGTTATAGCTCTCTCCCAGCGAATGGGAGACAGGTAGGAGCACAAAAAACTGAAAACTTGAATAGATTAATTTTTTTAATGTTTATTTATTTATTTTGAGAGAGAGAGAGGGAGCAGGGGAGCGACAGAGAGAGGGTGGGGAGAGAGAAAATTGCAAGCAGGCTCCATGCTCAGCACAGAGCCCAATGCAGAGCTCGATCTCATGACCATGAGATCACAACTGCAAGATCACGACCTGAGCTGATATCAAGAGTAGGATGCGTAACCAACCGAACCATCCACAGACCCCTAGATTAATATATATTTTTTAAAGTTTTTTTTTTTTTAAGTTTATTTATTTTGAGAGGGAGAGAGAGAAAGCACATGCGAGCAGGACAGGGCAGAGACAGGGAGAGAGAGAATCTCAAGCCAGCTCCACACCGACAGCGTGGAGCCTGATGTGGGGCTCAAACTCATGAACATGAGACCATGACCTGAACCGAAATCAAGAGTCAGATGCTTAACAGGCTGAGCAACACAGCCGCCCCTTAAAGATTTTATTTTTAAGTAATCTCTACACTCAACATGGGGCTTGAACTCACATCCCCACGATCAAGGGTTGCATGCTCCACTGACTGAGCCAGCCAGGCACTGCTTTAATAGATTAATATTAAGATATTCTATACAAATAGGTACAGATCAAATATATTTTATTATTTGAAGGGTGTAACCTACATGGAATCCAGCAACACTTTATTTCAGTCATCCATACCATCTGTGAAACAATCATCAGTAACTACAGATAATAAAATCACTTGTATTATGGATACTGCTTTTTATTGGGTTTTGGTTTCCCAAAGGTCCAGAGGGAAAAATAGAATGAAGCACCAACTTTGTCACATACAGCCATGTAATACAAATAAAAATTTCTGACTTAAAATCTTTTCTCTTTCAAAAAACTATCAGTTTAGTTTATAGGGCACCTGGGTGGCTCAGAATGTTAAGTGTCCAACCTTGGCTCAGGTCAGGATCTCGTGGTTTGTGGGTTTGAGCCCCACGTTGGGCTCTGTGCTGACAGCTCAGAGCCTGGAGCCTGCTGTGGATTCTGTGTCTCCCTCTCTCTCTCTACCCTTCCCCAGCTTGTGCTCTCTGTCTTTCTCTCTCTCTCACTCTCAAAAGTGAATAAACATTTAAAAAAATTTTTAAACAAAAAACTATCAGTTTATTCTGAGTAAAATTTAATAGATATTTTATCCTTAGCATGGGCCTCAAAACTGAGAATAATTATAAATCAAGTCAGTTTCAGAATCCTTTTCTTGCGTGCATATGCATTTTTGCGCTCTCTCCCTCAGTCTCTCTCTCTTTTTTTTTTTTTTTTTTTTTTTTTTGCTTGCTAATCATAAGCCACAACGTAAATTTCTGCAAGAGCCAGGATGCCATGCCACAAAAGATCAGTCTGGCTTCAGAGATTCTACTTATTTTCCCTGCGTAGAGTACAGATGTTTTTTTGTTGAATCGGGACCATAATTTGCATCTGGTAGGACAATGGGCCATACATATTCTCTTCTCCTGTCCACACACAGAGCTGCATTGACAATAGCAAGAGTTGCTCAGAGATAGAGGCAGAATTTGACTCTGCGAGTGCAAAATTCAGCCTGATTTTAAAGAGTAAATGGTCCAGTTAACATTTCATGAAGAGCAAAGCAGCTAGTGTATTTGGAAGTTTCCTGTAAAATTTCTTGAAATTTTCCTTTGAAATTTCCAGCCCAGTGTATGAAGTAATTCCAGACCCTAATGAGCTTCAGAGGCCTTTGGGGCTGTAAATAAGAACCAAAATGATTGTCTATATTGGATCCAGGACTTTCTTAGCCAGTGGATAATTTATTGTTATGCTCTATGTCCTGGTTTTCCCTCAGAGATTGATGTGTTCTCTTCTGTTTCCAAAAGGCTTTTCTAGCATTCACCTTTCTTCAAAAGTAACCGTGAAAGATAAGTCAAAAGTTCCATACCTGTTTTCCATATGGGGAAGACTAGGGCCCAGAAAGGTTAAGCAAATTTTTTACTTGGGCAACAAAGGAACTCTGGGTTCTCAAGTGGTTATGGAAATATAGTCAAAATGGAAACGAAACTTCTGCTTCCTTAAGTTATCTTTCCTGTTTGTTTAAAATGGAAATCCTTTCATTTTACCAAATTTATCAGTTCCTAGGAGATTGCTTTTTGACTGATGTATATTTGGAATCCCCTCTAATTGGAACCAGGACATCCTAGTCATTCATGAGGAGCCTCTTCTTAAGCCTCTCTTCCCAGATACAAACACAGCCCTTTTCTGGCTGAGCAGATCACTGCTGATAGATTTTACCAGTATTGTACAGAGAGTTTAGAGAATGATTCATTTAATTGCCAGCTCTGCAGTATATTATCTTTGAAACCCATGCATTCGGGTTTGTTTTTTTTTCTTAATAAGACTTTTGATATCTACCTCCAGAGTTTCCTTATTTGCTTTTAGGCTCCAAGACGTTTTGGTCCTCTGAATTGAGAAATAAAGTAGATTTAACCTTGAGAAGGAGAAAAAGTAGAGGGAGTTATTGGTTTTATGAATTTCCAAGGAAAAAAAAATGAAAAAGGGACAATCTTATTTTTTTAAGTCCACGAAGTCTTGAGCTATATGACATACTTCCCTTTTTAGAAGTAAATTATAAGGAATCATAGAGATTTTTTAGTTCAATCTCCCCATCTTACAGATGAAGAAATTAAATTGAAATGAGTGTGATATGTGTAGAGTTATTTCCATGTCAATATGTACAAATTCATTCTTTTTTAAAAAACTGTGTACCTCTAAGAATGCACCTTAATTTATTTAGCCATTTTTCTTTGGGGATTATTTTTTCTTTGAAGAATATTTTGTTCCAGTTTTTCACTATTAGAAACAATGCTGCAGTGAATAACCTTGTACAATGCGTGAGTATTTTTACCTGATAGATAATCAGAAATGAAGTCAAAAATTTAATAGAAATAGTTCTGTGAAATTGTACCCATGACTGCACATCTTTGCCAACACTGGATGTTATCAGACTTTTAAGTTTTAAAAATCATTTTGGTCTTGAGAAAAAAAACAATAATTTTTATCTTTTACGTTTAGCTCATTAATCTATCTGACATCTATCTGAAATACATGCCTTCATGCATTTTGTGAGGTAGGGGCCTAACTTAATCATTTTGTCAATATTTAATATGAGAGGAGCAGAGCACCTGAAGCATGTGAAGAGTAAGGATGGCAGCCAAACTTAACCACTACATAATCCACTCAGCAAAGTAAACGTCTTGCAACCTACCAGATCTGTCCCCTGTGGCCACTTCTGAAGGCTACATAGGGGCCATGTGCTGTTACATCAGAGTTGGATCACGTACGCATTCTAGGATTTAACTATACAGGCTTATAACTTTCAGAGGGCCCAGATACTATGGACTTTAGGGCATTTTAAGAGACCTGTAAGTGTAATTTTGCCTACAGTAATTTTTTTTTCCTTCCATGTCAACAAAAGAACCTAGATTGCCCCACGCCCCGTCCAACAGATACACCTAAGACATGCCTAGAGCAAGCTGCCTTTTGTGTCCCTCACGCACAGTCTCCAAGGATCTTACAAAAATATTCCTTTCAATCACATATATACACATATAGTATGCTTCTGAAAGGACATTGGAAATGCAGTTTTCTCCACTTAATTAGGTTTGGAGTTTTGAAGTTTTCCAACGACTTTTTTTTTTTTTTTAATACCCCTTATGGATTGGTACCTACCTAATCCATAATCAACCTACTGTTTCTCCCCAAGATTTAGAAATCTCAGTAGAGTGCTCTGGGCAGCCACTACCAATTGATGGGAGTTGACACAGTGGTGGAGTCAGTTTACCATCTCTGGTCTAGGTTTATTTATTTATTTATTTATTTATTTATTTATTTATTTGTAATGTTTATTTTTGAGAGAGAGAGAGAGGGTGTGAATAGGGGAAGGGCAGAGAGTGAGGGAGACACAGAATCTGAAGCAGGCTCCAGGTTCTGAGCTGGCAGCACAGAGTCCAATGCGGGGCTCAAACTCACAGACCATGAGATCATGCCCCGAACGGAAGTTGGATGCTTAACCAGCTAAGCCACCCAGATACTCCTAGGTCATTGTTAATAAAAGTCTCATGGTAGTAGTGGGAGATTTTTGTCTTAAGTGTAAACATTTTATTGCCATGATGTCTATCAGTGGCCTTGCCCATAAATGGGAGATGAAGATTACTGGAGGAAGAAAAATAAGATGTGGCTCTTTGGGGAAGAAGGCCCTTCCTTTTTCCTTTAGTGTCTGAGGAATGTCACAGGTCTTCCTACTTTCTATATTGAAGGGAAAATTCAGTGATATGATTTCGTATCAAGACTTGAGAGGTTGCGGAGGGGGTACAGCAGATGCCTTTGGTGCTCACCCACATCCTCTAGCACTACTTGTTATCATAAAAGCAGGTGGCTTCTGTGGCTCTGCCCGAAGACACTCTGGCTACAGGAGCTCATGTGGCTTATGCACAGGGCTGGTGGCAAGTGCTGGGCGATGGCTTCAGGAGCAGAACTCACCCAGCAACAGATGAGAATTGTCCTGCAACACTCCAAGAGGTAGTCTTTGCAGTCTCCTAGGAGTCTCCCAGCTGCCCCAGTGGTAGTGGGCTCATTTATGCTTCCTCTCTATAGGCTGTTTTTCTTCCCTGTCTCAAATCCCCAGTCCAAATAACCTATTTAACCAAAAAACCTAACAAGATCCCCTTCCAAATAACCTACTCAAACTCCAATTCTTGTATCAGACTCTGCTTCTGGGAGAACCCAAACTAAGAAGGACACATCACCTTTGTAGTGGGGAATGACACAGCCTTTTGAGAACTAATATTAGCTAACAAAATATTATAAGGAACCCCTATTAAGTAATACAAAATTTTAGTTCTCCACTCTATAAAGAGAAGCAAAGCCTTCTGGGAAGGGCATCTGTTTTTGCAGAAGCAAGGGAGCTACAAAAGGGAGGAACCCTGTCATACCTGCCATCCAGCTAAAGCGGGAGCATGCTGGGCTTGCTCAGGGAGCTCCCCAGAGCCCAGGGACAGGTGCCAGGCTCAAGCACCAGGAACAGTATCAGAGGCAACAGTGATAAATAAAATACTATGTTGTGATTTCTCCATTTGAAAATAAGTTTATAAATATATCATTTTTTCCAAAAAAATATGTCACTCATGATTGCCAAATGTCGTTTGAGGGCAAGACTGTCACTGTTCTTAAGAACAGATTTTATCCTTTAATTTAAAAAATTGTTAAAATATTCATGAACAACATGATGAAATGATGTTGATAGAAGATACTATTTTTATATAATATTTTTATTTGGCTGAATTAAAAGCTGCCAACCATTTGCCAGTGCCCCTCTTTTTGGGGGTGGGGGGGTGGGGACGGTTCATGAAACCCTAAAATCTGGGAACCACTGATCACAAATCCAATTGGGTATACATTTTCTGTGATGCAGGGGTTTATACAAACTAGCCATATTGTAAAGCCAGTGTAATGGCTGGTCCCTGACATCATAGGCCAGCCCATCTAATGAATTTTGGGGTGGTAGCAGAGGTACAGATTTCTCACAGAATGTTTTTCTGAAGCTAACTGGCTACTCCCTCATGCTCAGTGGTTGTCCTTGTGTTCTTCACATGTCTGCCAGGATTTCTCTGTGATGTTCCTAAGCTTTCCCCAAATAGTATAATTGCTTTACTCTACCTGCCTCTCCCTCAGCACCTAGACATAAGGGAGAATAGAGTCTTCTCGTGTCCTCAGTCAATCCCTAATCTCCTAATGCCCCCTTTAGGGGGCTCTCACTTGGAAAAGAACCTGCTTTAATAGTACAGGCTATTGTTATTGTTGATGATATTGCTTTAACTCCAATGAGGTCAGTCACACTACTGGGAGAAGTTATCTATATCACTCCATTCTTCAAAGGAATTCCCCCAGTAACAAAGTGCCATGGTTTACCTGCATAAAAATGAAATTCAAGCCACTTCTTAGTTTTAAATTGATAGAGACCAAAGGTACCATTAATAAGAAATAAGGAACACAACTTTGTACATAAGAGAAGAGGAGAGTGGCTAAGCTAAGGATGTTCTCACAAAAAGAAAGGCTGGACAATTTTTTAAAGAGATTGAGACAATTATATAAAAAGAGAATCCCTATCTCCATGGGCTCTGGGGAAATGAATTACATGGGGACAGCCTTTTAAACTGAGTAGGATGGAGGTTGGTAGGGAACATCTTCCTCTCTCTATTGATCCCAGCACGGAAGATCAGAGATGTTGCTCTTCAAATTCTTAGATAAACATTCCTGCCTGAGTACTCTTGTTTTCTGTAAATGGTAATTTCATAGTGTATCTCTAGTCTAGGGGGCATTGTGTTTTGGGCAAGAGGGTCAGGAGACCTACCTGACATGGCCATTCTAGAACTAAGATTCCAGGTGTGATAGTTTGCTGGGGCTGCTCTAACAAAGTAGCACAAACTGGGCGGCTTAAACACCAGAAATGTATTATTGTCTCATAGTGGTGGAAGCTAGAAGTCTGAAATCAAAGTGTCAGCAGGATTGTTTCCTCCTGAGGCCATGATCTGTTCACGGCCTCTCTCTTTGGCTTGTAGATGGCCATCTTCCTGTTCACATGCCCTTCTCCCTGAACGTGTCTCTGGGTCCAAATTTCTCCTTCTCCTTAATCCAATATGCCAGGGTGCCAGGCACATTGGATTAAGACCCACCCCAGTGACCTCATTTTAACTTATACCTCTGTAAAAACCCTATCTCCAAATAACGTAACATTCTGAGGTTCTGGGTGTGAATTTTGGGGAGACACAATTCAACCCACCACCAGGCAGCCATTCTGGCTTCAGTTTCTCTGGAGGAGAATTTTGGCCTTAATGTTTTTAAGGGCTCTTTCAATCCCAGCTTTCCAAAATTCAGCCCTTAGGAAGCTGCCAAACCTACCCACCCCCCACTAGCCCTTCATTCACAGGACTATAAATATAAGAATTTTCCTGACCCAGGACTGCCAGGAGGGCGGGAAATGAGTGGGGAAATGCTGCAAGGGTGGAGTTTTCCTTTAACCTTTTGTCATTTGCATGAGTTCTGTAATCAGAGCAACACTCAGGGTGTGGTAAACTGTGGGTCCTGACATCCTAAGGCAAATGAGCAGACTCAATGACATTTGTTCTTTTCCAAATCCAGAGGTCTTCTGTGCTCCAACTATAGATGACAAAATAGTTCCAGGAGAGCTGCAGTGTTTTGTTCTCCCTGCCAATTCATTAGCAACAGAACGGTTGCCAGGCTATAATCCAGCCAGGCTGACATCAGCTCCCCAGTAAAAGGACAGAACTGGAGTTGGGTTGTGAGGCCAACAGGGATCAGGAGGGCTCAGCTGTATTGACGCATGGCGAAAGAAAGAAAGAAAGAAAGAAAGAAAGAAAGAAAGAAAGAAAGAAAGAGAGAGAGAGAGAGAGAGAGAGAAGGAAGGAAGGAAGGAAGGAAGGAAGGAAGGAAGGAAGGAAAAGAACATAAAAGGACGGAAGGGAGGGAGGGAAAGATGGAGGGAGAGAGGGAAGGAGGAAAGAGAAGAAAGTTGGGAAAGCTTATAGAAATGAAGAGGTCACCCACCTTTTTAAAGGGACTTAGACAGGAAGATAGGATGGAGGGAGCACTAGGCATGGTCATAACACAAGTTAGGGTCTTACCAGGATTGTCTTCAGTGAGCATTTAGAAAAATTAGGTTTTGCTTGACCTGTAAATAAAAACCATGAGTTTTAGAAACCTAAACTGAGAGCCTGGGTGTAAAAAGAAACCTATATAAGGAAGCTGAGCTGGACTGTAGTTATGGGAGGCCCAGGAACAGCCCACTTCCTTTCTTTGTGCCTTTTTTATTCATCTCTAAATGTGGGGATGGTAATACAATTGCACTCCTCTCAACTTAAAAATACTTTTCTTCTGAATCACCTGACAAGGCTTTTTTTACCCCTTCACAGTGCTTATAACCATTACGAGATCTTCCAGAGCCATTTTATCAGTCTAGCAGATCTTGCTGGAAGCTTCTAGCACTCCAGATGCTGAGTGCTCTGTCACTGAATGCTCGCTATCCTGCTTGTCTTAATAAAGTGCCAAAACTTTACATCTAATCTGTGTTTTATTAGGAGCTTCCTGGGCTTTCTTTCCATGGCATTTCTCCATCTCTACTTCTGGACTTTCTTCCCAGGTTTTATGATGTTAGACAGCGAGCTTTGGATGATGCTTTATAGCTGGATGTTATAAGTGTGTCCACATCCTACCTCTGTTTCTACCACATGCAGCAGGGCAGGGGAGGAAAAATAATCATCCTGGTGGCCCCATTCCCAGCTTCGTGGAGGCAGAACGTGTCCCTGATGGGGTAGGCACGTTTCTGGCTCTGCAAGGGTCGGACAAGAGATGTCTGCATGCAGAAAACTAGGACACCAATGAGCTCATCACAAAAGAAAAGTCTGGAGTTAGGTGGATTGAGAACAAATTATAATACATTCAGCAACTTACTGTGCTTCAACCCCATTTTCCAACTGGGTTATCCTTGATTTAAGTATCCCAAAATGCTATGTTCTGCCATCTCTCCCCATCTATATCCTCAGATGTTGACTCTCAGATCCTCCCAATTAAATTGAACTCTTGAATACTAAATGTGGTCCTACTTCTTTAGAAATAATATCCATTTATTTATCCATCCATTCATTTTTTCAGCAGCAAGGGTTGGGTATCTCTCATCCACCAAGCACAGTGCTCAATCAAAACAGTAGGAAAGGCTTCCTACCCTGTAGGAACTCCTAGTCCAAGGTCTCCTCCAATCAATGAAGGTTCTGGATTTGGGTTTTCACTTTGACTTTGACTTTTTGAACTTACAGTACGTGTGCTTCCTTTCCAAGGAGGAACTTGGCTTCCTTGCTAATGCAGAGCATGGATATCTGCCAAGTCCTTGTACTCAACCAGACATCCAGTCTCCATTCCTTCTGGTCCTTCCGGTCTCTCTCTGAAGCCCAGCATGATAGTCCCTTTTCCTACAGATTCTGCTTGCTTGAGTCCAGAAGTTCTATCCACCTTCTGAAGGTTATACACCAAAGCCTTTGGGCCTATAAAGCCTTTCAGATGTGACTTTTGTAGAAATTCTTCCCTGTTTGTTTCCTCTTGACCTACCACTAGACTATGACAGAGTTCTAAGACCCCAGTGTATCTGGGAGTTCATCTGTGACAATTAAAAGTGAGATCCAAAAGGGAAAGTCTAGCTGTTTCCCTTCTGAACCAAGCCAGTCTGACTGAACTGTCAGAATAGTGTCTGGTGGCAGCTCCCTGCCAGGCGCTTGGGAGCCCAGGCAAATCTGCCCAGCCCAAATTTCTTGGCCACCCTTACAGTTCTGCCTTCTGCTGGGGGTGGGGGGAAGATGGTCATTGTGCAGTGATGTGCAGAGGAAGATAAGTGGACATTGGGCACAGCCCATACCTAAGAGGCAGTCATATCTAGAGGATATTTCTGCCCAAAATGCTGCATGTGCAGCAGTGCAAGGAAGGGAAAAAGGCCATCCTTGTGGTCCCACTGTATCTAATCTGGAGGAGATCATGAGACATCCAAACTGGACATTCTACAAAACAGTCATCCTGGACTCTTCAAAAATACTGACGTCAAGAAAGATGTTTTAAAATGCAAGGGAGCTGTTTTAGATCAAAGAAAGCTAAAGAGACATAACAACTAAATGCAATGCATGATCCTTGATTGAATCCTGAATTGAAAACAATGTAGCCATAAAGGATATTAGTGGGACAATTATGCTGTGTGTGTGTGTGTGTGTGTGTGTGTGTGTAGAAAGAGAAGGAAGGGAAAACAAATATGGTAATCTGCTAACAATTAGTAAGTCTAAGTGAAGGGTATGTGGCCATTCGTTGTACTGTCTTCTCAGCTTTGCTGTTGAAATTTTTCAAAATCACAAGTGTAGAATTTGAGTGTAGCCTGATGTGGGGTGAATGACTGTAAGAGGGGAAAAGACGGTTGAGCAGACTTGGCAGGAGCCAGGAGAGGTATGGCAACTCCAGACTGCTTCTGGACCAGATTCCTAGTCCCAGTGAAAATCAGGCAAAATTCTAAGCTGCCAAACTGGCAACAAACATGGGACCTGCAGCTTAGTGCACACCTGGAAGCTTTGGGTCAGCCCTACCATCTGGGGACCAGATGTGGGTGCAGCAGACAAATTCCAGGCCTACTAACAAGCCAAGAACTCCCAATAATGCCACGTGTAGCTTTCAGAGGCTCAGGACTGAGAAATGCTGAATGATCGACGGTTGGCTGTTGTTCCAGAGGCCAGACAGGATCAAGGCCAGCAGGAACTGACACGTCTGCCTGTTGACCAAGGAGGCCAAAAGCCCGCCTGAGGTGAGGGTTGGGGCTCATCAGGAGCTCATCAGGGAATAAATGGTTCTCTTTGCTCTTAACTGGTTAAATTTTACATTGCCAGATTAAGTTACTGATTAAGCTCACAGACGTCACCCTAATTTCCTTTTTTTCCATATCTTTCTTCTATTCTTTATTTGTAATTCTTGCTAGCTGTCCCTGTACCTCTCCTGGTTTTATGCCATTATGATGTATGGAAAACATTAGAAGACTCTCTACAGTGTCTTAAAATGACTGAGTATAAAGATGCAAAACAACAAATAAAAAGCAAAAATCCAAAACAACAACAACAACAACAACAACAACAACAACAACAACAAAAACGCCAGCCAAATATCAAAGCTGGTTTTGGACTCAGTAGTGTCCACGTTGTTTCACATGTTGTTTCCAAAGGTCAGGGAGCTAAGTGCTAAAGTGACCCAACATTCAAGCCCTCCCTCTAGCTGTGTCATCTTTTGGCATTTCTGTTAAGTTTATGGCCCTTAAAGGAATGGCTGACTTCTTCTTGACTCTCATGTAATCTCAGCTGTCCTGAGCAGAGCTGCTCAAATTCTGGACAGGACCAGCAGTTCAACTGCCCCCTGTGTGAGGCTCCTGAGTTTTCTTCCCCTCTACGTGGAGATGTACACCATGAGAGGTCAGCCAGGGGTTGGTGGGACAGACCCAGCCAAAGGGCTCTGCTGTTTCCACCATGCAGCTCAGCTCAGTCACAAAGCAGCCATGACAAGCAGTGCCAAGACCATCTGTTGGGATCCAGGAATAGATGAATTCCTGGTGTGAGTAAGGAAAACAGCAACAGAGTCTGCAACAAATGTGATTAACACACAGGATCCAGCCAGGCGAAGCCTCCTCCTGAGAAACCATAACATTTGCAGAAGTAGAGTTAAGCAAACCCCAGTGTATTTCACTCTCACTCTCAATCTCTTTCTCTTTCACTCTCTCGTGCTCTTCCTCTCTTTCTTTGAGAAGCAAATCCCTATGTTCCAATATAAATATTAAACAAGAGCCAATATACAAAAGATTTCGAAACTCAGCCAGTCTGATTGGACCTATGTGGCTCCTCCCGTCACCTCAGGATAATTTCAGGATAGTTAGTGCTCCACCAAATCCACAGTTTGAAAACCATTGCTTCGATCTCTCTTCTCCACACACAGAGGGAAGATGGCGTCTTCTCCAACCATGCCTTCTTAGGTATTTTACAAACACCTCCCCACCACTCCTTGACCTGTTTTTATGCTTCAACACATACCAAGAACAGGTGAGATCTGTTATATTTCTTTCTTAGAAGTCTGGAAACTATTCTTTGATGGAAAAAGAGTCTAATGATAACTTATGATTTCTTCAAAAAAGAGCATTAGCCTGAACTTAATGTGTTTCATCCTATTGGAAAAATAGAGGTCTGATCGCATGGTTTCATTTCCATGGGGTTGAAAAGGTAACATTTACGGGAGCATCGGGTCAGTTCAGTCGGTTCAGCATCAGACTTTTGATTTCAGCTCAGGTCATGATCTCACAGTTCATGAGATCGAGCCCCATATTGGGCTCTGCACTGACAGTGCTGAGCCTGCTTAGGATTCTCTCTCTCCTTCTCTCTCTCTGCCCTTCACCCACTCTCCCCTCCTCTCTAAACAAATAAAAAAAAATCTTTAAAAAAAAGAATAGGTAGCATTTGTGGATTCATCCTTCAGCTTCCTTATGAGATGGGAGAACCCCAGGGTGTGGCTATCCTCACAGGTTCTGTTGCGTTGGTTTTATGTTAACTCAACATCTTTGGATCCAACTGAGGTTGTTCATTTTTGTTTTGTTGTTTTGTTTTGTTTTGTTTTGTTTTATCATTACACATTGTATTAGCTGCTTACTTTTCCTGCCATTGACCACTAATTACCTTTTCATCTATAACCTCAAATGTCATGAGACAGAACACTGTGGGAAAGTTCACCTCTGAAGCAATGGAAAGTTCCTGAATGTGAGAACAACATAGTAACCTACAATAGGAAAGGCCATTAAACAGTATTATTACATCAGTTATCACAATAGCAAAGACTTCTGAAGTGGAAAAAAAATTTATTTTATAGGACTACCTGTCATCCCAAAAGAACAATGTGTTTTTAGTCATTTGTTTCAAAACCATTTGGCTCATTCCTCGGCTACCTAGTTATTTTTTAAATTTTATTTCATTAATGGTTAGACTCTATTGTCCTAAGCCACACCAGCCAAAATGCTATACACTGTCTTAACATACAGATATTGGTGATCCACATGTATCCTGGTCTTTCCTCATCTTTAGTCCCCATCAGTACCCCTTCTGGAAATCACTAGAGAGCATATCACCTGGGCTCACCAGAAAGTTCATGGGCTACCACCTCTGCCTGCTTCTGCCCTGCCCTTCTTCAACTGCTTACATCTTCATTACTCATGCAGTTGTGGGAACTTGTCTCACTGCAGCCTCCGGTGTCACCAGCCAACCACCCCCTACAGGCCCATTTCCCCCCTCACCACCCCTGAAACACGGGGCCTTCAGTGTACCAATATGGAGATGAATATGCTGGAGGTCGTGAAGTCTCTCTCCCTTTTGTGTAACATTATTTCTATGAGTAGATTACTGAGGCAGTATTACCTTTCATCCATTGTCTTAGAGCTTCTAGTGAAAACAGTTGTCTTAGTCCATTTGGACTGTTACAACAGAAATACCGTAGACTGAGTGGCTTATAAGCAACAGGAATTTATCTCACAGTTCTGGAGGCTGGAAGTCCAAGATCAAATCATGTTGGGTTATAGTAAAGGCCCTCCTCTGGGTGGTACACTGCCGGCTTCTCACTGTGTCCTCACATGGCAGAGGGGGCTAGAGAACTCTATGCGGTTTCTTTTATAATAGCACTAATCCCATTTATGAGGGCTCTACCCTCACAACCTAAGCTCTTTCCAAAGGCCCAACCTCCTAATATCATCACACTGGGCTTAAGGATTTCAGCAGAGGAATGTGGGGTGGAAGGGACACAAACATGCAAAGCATAGAAGCGATGATTTCAGATTTTATGCACAGAACTTTCTCTCCTGGGACTGAGTTCTGGATAACCTGGAGGCAAGACTAGGGTTTGGGGAATCCTGTGTATTTAGAGCTATGATTCCCTCTAAAGGCTTAATAAACTTTTTTGCTTGAGTCTCTCTTCCCTTAAGTAAATTATCTTTCCTGAGTTTATTGGCCTCTTTTACAAATCAGCTTCTGGCAGCACAGTCCACTGAACAGGCCCAGACACATCTGAATCCCAGCAGGGGATGGTTTAGGCTTAAGCAGAGGCCACTGCTGCATAACTTTCAAATTTAAATTTACTTCAGGCTCTTTACTGAATATGCATGCTTTAAAAAAAAACAAAACAAAACAAAACAAAAAACAGATAACTCTGGTTACATCAGTCATTCTTTCCTAAGTTAGTCATGGTCTTTTCTTTTGCCTTGTCCTTAGGAGCTCTTAGATGTCAAATGGCAGGTTGGTAAGGTTATTACTGAGTATTTGATTCATACACATTAATCACATGAGTAGAAAGTGTATCATTCCTATTTCTCCAGGTCAGCATTCTGTTTGCCTCAAATAAATTTAAGTCAAATGAATCTTCACTAGGATGTGGAGATATTGGAACCCTCATACACTGCTGGTGGGAATGTAAAATGGTGCAGCCACTTTGGAAATCGGTTTGGAGATTCCTCAAATAGTTACTGAGCAATTTCATGCGACCCATCAATTTCACTCTTAGGTATATAGCTATGAGGATTGAAAACATAGGTATACACAAAAATTTATGCACTAACATTTATAGCAACATCACTCATCATAGCCCCAAAGTAAAAACAACCCAAATGTTTATCAACTGATGAATTTAATAGTGGAAATGGTTGCACAATCTTGTAACTGTACTTAAAAGCACTGAATCACACACCTTAAAGGGATGAATTTTATGGTATGTTGATTATATCTCAATTTTTTATCTTTTCTACATAGTAAGCATTCAGCACAAAAAGAGCCTGCCTTTTTATTATTATTATTAATTAAAATTCAGTCCAGTCTTTATTCAGATTTCTTTAGTTTCTATCTAATGTCCTTCTTCTGTTCCAAGACTACTTCAAAAAGTAGTCTATGTTTACAACAAAGTGAAGCTTTCTTGTGAAAGGCAAAATCTTTGTAAAGCCCAAGTAGAAAAATGAATGCTTCTTTTATTTATTCATTCAACAAATGTTGAGAACATAGTATGGCAATATGCCAGTCACTGCAGAGATAATGGTGGCCAATGCAGATATATCCCTGCCTGCACAGGGAGATACAGGAAAGTCAATACAATTTGACAGAAGCTGTGCCCACGAAAGCACAGAGCTCTGTGGGGGCACATGGGGGGAACACCCACTCAGTCCTGAGAAGTCACGGAAATCTCTCTGGAGCCCTTTATTTCTAATAGAGACCTGAAGTTGAGCCAGAGTCAGGGTTGCAAAGAGCAGAGGGAGGAAATGTTCCAGAAAAAGGGAACAACATATGCAAAGACCTTGAAGTGGGAGAGAACACAGCATATTCTGGGAAAAATTCAGAATGGCTCTTGAAAAAGAGAGCCAATCTAAACATTTGGTGTGAACAATTCCAGACTATTGTGTTTAGGATTTCAATACATTTGCCAGGGTTCCAACTTGTTCAAACTTTACTCTATGTGTCTTAGAATGTTTTCAACTGCAAGAAACAGGTATTTTGACTCCCACAGGCATAGTGAGTTAGGGCATTTATTATTTCATATGACAGAGAGAATAGAAGTACGGCAGACTTTAGGAGGTGTGTTCAGTGGTTTGATAATTTCACTAGGAACCCAGCTATCTTCTGTCTTTCTCTCTGCTACCCACCCATTTAGCTTCTTTCTAAGGCAAGTTCTCCACCAGGCCACAAGACCTGAGGCAACAGCTTGACTGTCCCCTTTCATTAGGAGAGACATTTACTTTGCTTTTCTCCAGTAAGCCTTTCCTAGCATCTCACTGGCACAAATTCCTGAATAGAGAGCTGGCAGGGGAGTAAGTCACCATGAGTGGGTCAGATTAATTATTTTCAATGGCTTGAATGTTGGGGCATCACGTGACCACAATGGGGGCCCTAAATACAGGTGGGTGCTTTGGGTTGGCACTACTTTTACCAGCACCTGCCTTGGACCAAGACTATGTCCAAGTTCAACTTCAGAGTATGATAAGCAATGTGTTTTTTTTGTTGCCACAGGTTTTATGAAAACTGGCATTCATACTGACAAACTTCCTAAAAATTATCTTTAAGCCTCTTTCTCTTTCCCCAAATTTCCTCTCCGTACCACTGGCACCACATCTCTTTCCCTCTTTCCACCACATCTTCCTCTCCAGACCTCTTTCAGCCAAACCGGTTGTTACCTCTTTTTTCCACTCCTTTTCTTTAAATCATTCAGTGTGCATTTTCCACCCAGCAGAAACCACCCCTCTCTACACGAAGGAAAAGACTTTCATGTCACCTACTCTTCCTCCTGCATTCTCCTGAGGGTCTCCATTTCCCCTGCCAGGAATTCAACAGGGATCTAGAAGTTTGTACTATTGTTTCTACACACAAAAATCTGGATCGTGATGGTTCCAAATGCTTTTATATTTTTTTCTTAATGTTTATTTATTTTTGAGAGAGAGAGAAAAGACAGCGAGTGGGAAGGAACAGAGAGAAAAGGAGTCACAGAATCCAAAGCAGACTCCAGGCTCTGAGCTGTCAGCACAGAGCCTGATGCGGGGCTTAAACTCATGAACCATGAGATCATGACCCGAGCCAAAGTCAGAAGCCTAACCAACTGAGCCACCCAGGTGCCCCCCAAATGCTTTTAATCAACAAGCTTATTAATTATCAATCATTATTAAAATTATGCATGGTCACACAGAAATTGTTTTACATGGGAAAAAAATAACTTCAATATGGTTAAAAATACCCAAACTATGAAAAATATAAACTATGTCTGAAAACAAACAAAAAATTGGGAAATGTTTGTAAAATACGTGACAATTTTCTTAGTGTAGATAATTATTTTTACAAATCACTAAGAAAAAGACGAACATCCCAAGGCAAAAGATATGAGCTGTCAGTTGAAAGAGAGATAACATTTATTTTAATTTTTGCCTATCAGATTGGCAAAGATTTTAAAACTTACTAATCCCCAGTGTTGGCAAGAATATGGAGCAATAAATAGTGTTGATGAGAAGGTCATTGGAACAACTTTCCTGGAAGCCAATCTGCATTTGTATCAATATTTTAAAAATATTTCCTTTTGATTGATGAATGCTTCTAGGAATTTATTTTAAGGAAATATTCAAGTAAGTGCACAAAAATTTATGTACAGTATATTTATCATAATTTTTTTAAGATTTTATTTCTATTTATTATTTTTATTTTAGAGAGAGAGTCCATGTGGATGCAAGCTGGGGAGAAGTGTGGGGAGCAGGGAGAGAGAGAGAGAGAGTGAGAATCTTAAGAAGTCTCCACACTCAGCATGGAACGGGACATGGGACTTGATCCGATGACCCTAGGATCATGACCTAAGCTGAAATCAAGAGTCAGACAGTCAACCAACTAAGCCACTCAGGTGCCCTTTAAGATTTTATTCTTAAACAATATCTACACTCAATGTGGGGCTCCAACTCACAACCCAGAGATCAAGAGTAGCACGCTCTACCATCTGAGCCACCCAGGCACTCCCATAGTCTTTTATAATAGCAAAATTGAACAACTTTACTGTCCAACTAATTGACTTAATAATGGTAAATTTGTTTTTGCAACGACTTGCTTACCTCTGATTGCATCTCCACAATCTATCTCAGTGTCAGGTCCATATATGAATATTTATTAAATGAATGAACAAATAAATATGGTAGGTATTCTATAGACATTAAGAATGATGATACATATTTACTTTTATTGAAGTTGAAAGCTATCTGTGAGCTATTATTATTATTATTTTTAATAAATGCAGTTTTATTAATATTCATATTTTTTCAAGACACCATGATAGGGTGATCAATAAGAAATGTTCAAACACAGGATAACATTCTCTAGGAGATGGGGAATGAAAATAGAGTTTTCAAGAGGTAAAAAGCTTTTTCCCATTTTTTTTAAAGTTGATATTAGGTATCAAATTAAATCATTCTGTTCTATATACTTTAAGCAGTGATGTTAGAGTTTCATTTTATTTTTTTTTAATGTTTATTTATTTATGTGGGTTGGGGGGAGCAGAGAGAGGGAGAGAGAGAATCCCAAGCAGGCTCTGCAATGTCAGCACAGAGCCCGATGCAGGGCTCAACCCCACAAACCATTTGATCATAACCTGAGAGTCAGACACCTAACCAACTGAGCCACCCAGGTACCTCGAGTTTCATTTTAATCTATCAATATTTATAATACACAAGAAATAACATAGTTTTCAACTTATTAAATTAAATGAGTAACTACAATGGAGGAATCTGAAGGACAGTATCTTAACCAAGTGACCAAAGTTAACAGACCAACAATGGGATGTGAGATATTATTAAGAGGAAAAGTATATCTGGCGTGCCTGGGTGGCTCAGTCAGTTAAGTGTCCAACTTCGGCTCAGGTCATCATCTCATGGTTTGTTAGTTTGAGCCCCGCATTGGGCTATCTGCTGTCAGTGCAGAGCCTGCTTCAGATCCTGTCTCTCTCTCTCTGCCCCTCCCCCACTCGCTTGTGCGTTCTCTCTCTCTCTCTTTCTCAAAATAAATAAACATTAAAAAAAAAAAAAAAAAAGAGGAGAGGCACCTGGGTGGCTCAGTCAGTTAAGCATCTGACTTCGGCTCAGGTCATGATTTCATGGGTTTGTGAGTTCGAGCCTCGTGTCAGGCTCTGTGCTAACAACTCAGAGCCTAGACGCTGTTTCGGATTCTGTGCCTCCCTCTCTCTCTGCCCCTCCCCTACTCTCACTCTGTCTGTCTCTGTCTCTCTCTCTCAAAAATAAATAAAACTTTTCTTAAAAAGGGGGAAAAGCATATCAACAAAAGAAAGGAGAAAAACGATGTGATCATTTCAATAGATGCAGAAAAAGCATTTGACAAAGTACAATATCCATTCATGATAAAAACCCTCAACAAAGTAGGTCTAGAGGGAATATACCTTAACACAATAAAGTCCATACATAAAAAACTCACAGCTAACAGCTTCCTCAATGGTAAAAACCTGGGAGCTTTTCCCCTAAGATCAGGAATGAATAAGACAAGGGTGTCCACTCTCACCACTTTATTCAACATATTACTGGAAGTCCTAGCCATGGCAATCAGACAACAACAACAAAAAAATAAAAGCCATCCAAATTGGTAAGGAAAAAGTAAAAATTTTGCTATTTGCCAATGAAATGATACTATATATAGAAATCTCTACAAACACCACCAAAAAACTACTAGAACTGATAAATTAACTCAGTAAGGTCTCAGGATACAAAATCAATATACAGAAATATGTTGTATTTCAATGCATTAATAATGAAGTAGCAGAAATTGAAATTAAAAAAACAATCCCATTTACAATAGCACCAAAAATAATAAAATATCTAGAATTAAACTTAACCAAGGAGTTGGAAGACCTATACTCTGAAAACTATGAAATACTGATAAAAGAAACTTAAGATGACAGAAACAAATAGAAAGATATTCCATGCTCATGGATTGAAAGAACAAATATTGTTAAGTTGTCCATACTACCCAAAACAGTTTACAGGATAGATGCAGTCCCTATCAATCCATTTAATGCAATCTCTATCAAAATACCAACAGCATTTTTCACAGAACTAGAACAAACAATCCTAAAATTTGTATGCAACAACAAAAGACCCTGAATATCCAAAGCAATCTTGAAAAAGAAGAGCAAAACTGGAGGTATAACAATCCCAGATATCAAGATACACTACAAAGGTATAGAAATCGAAACAGGAGGGTACTGGCACAAAAATAGATCAATGCAACAGAATAGAGAGGCCAGAAACAAACCTGGGATTATATCATCAACTAATCTTTTTTTTTTTTTTTTTTTTAAATTTTTTTTTCAACGTTTTTTATTTATTTTTGGGACAGAGAGAGACAGAGCATGAACGGGGGAGGGGCAGAGAGAGAGGGAGACACAGAATCGGAAACAGGCTCCAGGCTCCGAGCCATCAGCCCAGAGCCTGACGCGGGGCTCGAACTCACGGACCGCGAGATCGTGACCTGGCTGAAGTCGGACGCTTAACCGACTGCGCCACCCAGGCGCCCCATTTTTTTTTTTTTTAAATTTTTTTTTCAACGTTTTTTATTTATTTTTGGGACAGAGAGAGACAGAGCATGAACGGGGGAGGGGCAGAGAGAGAGGGAGACACAGAATCGGAAACAGGCTCCAGGCTCCGAGCCATCAGCCCAGAGCCTGATATCATCAACTAATCTTTGACAAAGGAGGCAAGAACATGCTTTGGGAAAAAGACAGCCTCTTCAACAAATGGTATTGGGAAAACTGGACAGCTACATGCAAAAGAATGAAACTGAACCACTTCTTTACACTATACACAAGAATAAACTCAAAGTGGATTAAGGACCTAAATATGAGACCTGAAACCATAAAAATCCTAGAAGAAAGTACAGGGAATAATTTCTCTGTCCATGGTCGTAGCAACATTTTTCTAGATATGTCTTCTTGAGGCAAGGGAAACAAAAGCAGAAATGAGCTATTAGGAATATACCAAAAAAAAAAAAAATCTTCTGCACAGCAAAGGAAACAATCAACAAAACTAAAAGACAACCCACTGAATGGGAGAAGATATTTGCAAAAGATATCTCTGATATCTGATATATATTTTGGATACTAACCCCTCTAATTTTGGGTTAGTATCCAAAATATATAAAGAACTTATACAACACAACACCTAAAAAACATATAATAAATAATCCAATTTAAAAATGTTCAGGGGTGCATGGGTAACTCCATCAGTTAAGTGTCTGCCTTCAGATCAGGTCATGATCTCATGGTTTGTGAGTTAGAGCCCCATATCAGGCTCTGTACTGTCTGCACAGAGCCCGCTTCACATCCTCTGTTCCCTTCTCTCTCTGCCCCTCCCCACTTGCATGCTCTCTCTCTCTCTAAAAAAAAAAAAAAAACTTAAAAAAAATGTGCAGAAGACATAAACAGACATTTCTCCAAAGAAGATTTACAGATGGCCAGCAGATACATGAAAAGATGCTTAGTATCACTCATCACCAGGGAAATGCAAATCAAAACCACAGGGAGATATCACCTCACACTTGTCAGAATGGCTAAAATCAATAACACAAGAAACAACAGGTGTTGGTGAGGATGTGGAGAAAAAGGAATCCTCTTGCATTGTTGGTGGGAATGTAAACTACTGCATCCTCTGTGGAAAACAGTATGGAGTTTCTTCAAAAAATTAATAATAGAATTACCACATGATCCAACAATTTCACTATTGGGTATTTACCCCCAAAATGTGTAAACACTGGGGTGCCTGGGTGGCTCAGTCAGTTAAGCGTCCAAATTTGGCTCAGGTAATGATCTCTCAGTTAGTGGGTCCAAGCCCCGCTTGGGGTCTGTGCTGACAGCTCAGAGGAGCTTGAAGACTACTTTGGATTCTGTGTCTCCCTCTCTCTCTGACCCCCCTCCACTTATGCTGTCTCTGTCTCTCTCTCTCAAAAATAAATATATTTTTTTAAGAATATGAAAACACTAACTCAGGAAGACATATGCACCCTTATGTTTATTGCAGTATTATTTGCAATAGCCAAATTATGGAAGCAGCCCAAGTGTTCATCGACAGATGAATGGATAAAGAAGATGTGAGGTATATAGATAGATAGAGATATATATTAGAATATTATTAGATAATGGAATATTATTCCTCCATAAAAAGGAATGAAATCTTGGGGTGCCTGGGTGGCTTAGTTGGTTAAGCGTCCAACTTCGGCTCAAGTCATGATCTCACAGTTCATGGGTTCGAGCCCTGCGTCAGGCTCTGTGCTGACAGTTCAGAGCCTGGAGCCTGTTTCAGATTCTGTGTCTCCCTCTCTCTCTGCCCCTCCCCTGTTCACGCTCTGTCTCTGTCTCAAGAATAAATAAACATTAAAAAAAGAAAAGGAATGAAATCTTGCCGTTTGCAACAACATGGATGGATCTAGAGAGTGTAATGCTGACTAAGTCAGTCAGAGAAAGACAAATACCACATGATTTCATTCATATGTGTAATTTAAGAAATAAAACAAATGAACAAAGGAAAAAAGAGACAAACCAAAAAACATACTCTTAACTATAGAGAACAAACTGATAGTTACCAGAGGGGAGGTGGGTAGGTGGATGGGTGAAATAGGTGAAGGAGATGAAGAGTATACTCATCATGATCAGCACCGAATGATGTATAGAATTACTGAATCCCTATATTGTACACCTGAAACTAATATAACGCTGTATGTTAACTATACTGGAATTAAAATAAAATTTTATTTTTTTAAGTAGACTCCATGCCCAATGTGGGGCTTGAACTCACAGTCCTGAGATCAAGAGTCACATGCTGTACCATCTGAACCAGCCAGGCACACCCCCCTCCTTAAAGAAAATGTAGAAAGAAAGAAAGAAAGAAAGAAAGAAAGAAAGAAAGAAAGAAAGAAAGAAAGAAAGGCACATTACAAAACTACATGGATAGTGTCAAGTATACTTAAAAAAAAAAACCCACAAATGACACATCATCTCATGTTTGTATAAAAAAGCTTGTGTATGGGGCGCCTGGGTGGCGCAGTCGGTTAAGCGTCCGACTTCAGCCAGGTCACGATCTCACGGTCCGTGAGTTCGAGCCCTGCGTCGGGCTCTGGGCTGATGGCTCGGAGCCTGGAGCCTGTTTCCGATTCTGTGTCTCCCTCTCTCTCTGTCCCTCCCCCGTTCATGCTCTGTCTCTCTCTGTCCCAAAAATAAAATAAACGTTGAAAAAAAAAAAAAAAAAAAAAAAAAAAAAAAAGCTTGTGTATGTGTATCCACAGAAAAAAAAGGCTAGGAAGATATATACCAAAATATAAATCGTGGTTCTTTCTAAATGGTGAGATGTTAGGTGTTTTTTGCATTCTTTCTTATTCCTTTAAAGAATGTCCAGATTTTTTTAAATGAGCACTTATTACTTCTTTATGAGAAAAAGAAAATGAATTAAAAAAATTTTTAACAACAAACATTGCTCTTTATGAATGTATGTGCTATTGAAACATACATACATGAAAGCATGAACTACTTTGCAGTTTTACACATCTTGCCTGGATAACCTGAAGATGACAAATCCTTGTAGCAACTTGCTGCGAGGAAAACTCAAAGACTTTTCAAAGAAAATACAGACAGAAAAGTCACAGAGAGCAAAGGGAATGAGGAGCCGGCCAGAGTCTGACTTTCTGGTGTCCCCTCATTCCAGTGTGGAACTTGGAGGACTCTGTTACTACTGAATTGGAAGCCAGCCTTCTGGGTCATTATGAAGGTAGGCTTGTAAAGGTAGGAGGATAAAATATGTTATTTACAGTATGTTGGTTTGATTTATAACTTTTAGATATTTAGACACATGGTACGTGGCTCTTCATTTGTATTCTTGCCATGGGTTTCACAAATGTTAGGGACAGGCCTGGAGGCAGAGAACAAAAGTAAAGAGACCAGTTTGTCATCTGACGAACACTAAATGTCATATGCAGGCATCTACAGAACAGTGTAGATTGTGCTCTCTAACCTCACGGACAGCTCAGACCTATATCTACATCTACAGCTTCCCATAGGCTCGCTGGTATCATCCGGACTCTCTGTGACTATGTGAAGCAGAGAATCAGTGGTGAAACATCTAGAATATACCCAGTACGTTGGTGGAAGCAACGTTTATTAAGGAGCAATTGACAGGCCATGCACCTCCTCAAAATGGACAAGAGGATTCCCAAGCCCTCAGGGTCTAGAGGCATGGAGATACCTGAGACTTATGTGGAAAAGAAAAACTTCCATCCAGTTTTCTAGAAAAACACTGCTTCCTGGTAGCTCTGGTTTGAGCCTACTCAGAGAGTTCAAGGCAGAGTCAAACATAATAACACAAAAAAATTCATAGAAAAGGCAATGTAAATATATTCTAAATATATGAAATATATACATTCATATATGTAAACAGATAGGTAAGCCTATATGTATATAGGTTCACAATAAGAAAAAAATTAAAGTATGCTTTTCACATGCCCATTATCAAAGATCAAATGATTTGATAATATGCAGCATTAGGTTTGATGTAAGGCAATCATCAAACTCATGCATTTTTGATGGAAGTGTAAAGTGGTACATCCTCTTTGAAGTTATGTTTTGGCAACATTCAGCAAAGAAAAAAAAGGACATTGTCTTTGACACAGCTCTTTCAGTTCAAGAAATTTATCAGATACACACCTGCTTGTATGTGTGTACAAAGAAATTTGCACAATACATATGTGTGTCACAGCAGAAGATTGGAAATAACCTGAAAGTTCATTAATAAGTTACTACTTAAGTAAATTGAGCTATTGGAAATAACCTGAAAGTTTATTAATAAGTTACTACTTAAGTAAATTAGGCCTCATCCATCCAGTAGAAGCTACATGACTCTAACAAAAGAAACACGCTGCTTTACAAATTGCCCCAAAGATAGTATTGGGACAACTGGAAAAATCTTTATTTGGACTGTGTATTAGATAATAATATTGTATCAATATTAAATTTCCCAAATTTGATCATTGTATCAGGGCTAGGTAAGAGAATGTCCTTGTTCTTAGGAGATACACAAATGAGTATTTAGGGATAAAAATATCTACAACTCACTGTGAAATGGTTCAGCAATCATAATTTTAACAATAACAACAATGATCAAAATTATATACATACAGAGACAGAATGCAGTTATGGAAAAATGTTAATTGATGAATCTAGGTGAAAGGCATACAAAAGTTCATTTTACTATTCTTGGGGTGCCTGGTGGCTCAGTTGGTTAAGTGTCTGACTCTTGATTTCGGTTGTGGGATCAAGCCCCAAGTCTGGCTCTGTGCTGACAACTCAGAACCTACTTGGGATTCTCTCTCTCTCTCTTTCTCTCTCTCTCTGACTCTCACTCTCTCAAAATTAATGAATTTTTTTTAAAAAAGAGTTCATTTTACTATTATTGTAACTTTTCTGAATATTTGAACTTTTAAGGAAAGAAACAGTTTAAAAAGAAAGAAACAGAGGTACAGAGCAGTCTAGTGTGTTACCTTTTGGGAAAAATGCATATGCCTTTGGAAGCAAACAGAAGAAACTGATACTACTGGTTGCTCCGGGAAGGGGAGTTCCTCTGGGGGATGTGGTCAGAGGGAGGTTTATTATATTGTGTACCTGACTGTACTACTGGGACTAAATTTTTTTTTTTTTTTACCTTGTGTGCATATCCTCTATACAAAATGGGAGAGAAGAACAAGTTATTTAAAAAGCAAACACAACTACTAACTAAAAGATACTAATTCACTTCCACTGTACAAATGGTTATGGAAACTATCACTTTTCCTAATCCATTTTAGGCATTTCTATGTACCCTGATCAAAATCAGTCAATATCATTTTTTTTAAATGAAGAGCAGAACAAAAAGCTGCTGCCCAGAGAAAGTCACTGTTAATATTTTCCTGTCACCTTGTAGTCTTTTTCTCCCACACACATTTTTTAACATAGTCAAGATCCTACTTAATATATAATTTTATGATTTCCCTTTGTTTTTGTTTTAATATTGTGTCAAACATCTCATGTCCTTAAAAACTCTCTAGACAACAAGTTTGTTTGTTTTTTAATTTTTTTAATGTTTATTTATTTTTGAGAGAGAGACAGAGTGTGAGTGGGGTAGGAGCAGAGAGAGAAGGAGACACAGAATCTGAAGCAGGCTCCAGGCTCTGAGCTGTCAGCACAGAGCTGGATGTGGGGCTTGAACTCACATCCCTGAGATCAAGAGTTACATGCTCTACTGACTGAGCCAGCCAGGCACCCCACGGACAACAGTTTTGATAGCTGCATAATGTACTAGCCTATGATGCCTTGTAATTTAATGATTCCCTATTGGACCTTCCGGTTGTTTGCCCTTTTTTTTCTATTATAAGTAAATGTGCAGTGAACGTAATTACTTAAAATTCTTCATCTGCATTTCAGTTATTTCCTTAAGCTTGATTTCTATCACAGAAACTACTGGGTTGTGGGATAATAACACATTTAAACACTCTTGAGACATATTATCAAATTCCTTTCTCAAAAGATTGTTCCAGCTGCTTCTTGCAGCGCCAAGGACCTTCTTGAACTTGTGGGGACAGGAGCCTCCCTCACAGCGAACTGGACTAGAAGTCAGGAGAGCTGGTCTATGGTCCCTGCTCTGCCACAAATCACCTTTGTGATCCTGAGAAAGATATTTAAAAAAAAAAAAAAAGTTTTTTTAAAAAATATGTGTAGACCTTACTTTTTTTTTTTTTTTAAGATTTTATTTTTAAGTAATCTCTACATGTACCATGGGGCTGGAAATCACAAATTCAGATCAAGAGTCACATGCTCTACCAACTGAGTTAGCCAGGCACCCCAATGTGTTTTTTAAATCAGTTTCACATTTCTTTTTAAACCTCACAACCACCTCCCTGAAATAACAGGGAGGTATTATTCCCATTGGAAAGATCAGAAAGCAAGGCTCAAAATGGTTAAGTGATTTTTCCAGGGTCGGACCTGGTAAATGACATGAAATGTACAACTTCTGGTTCCTATTTCAGGATAATTTCCATTATCTCACACTGCCTCTTTCTTTTCAACTTGTCAGGCAATCATTTTGGATCTCAAGGTGGGAATTGTTCTGTGCTTCTCAGATTTCACCTTACACACAAATTGCCTGAGGAACCTTGTTAAAATGCAGATTCTAATCAATAGATCAGGGTAGTGTCTAAGATTGTACATTACTAACAAACTCCTGGATCATACAGGGCTGCTGGTTTGTGGACCTCGCTTTGTATACGTGCTGCCGAAGCAAGCACTGGACCTCGCTTTGAATAGCAAAGTACAAGACAGTCTTTTACACTCCTTTTGGCAAAAATATTGCATATTTGTGTATTTTTCACGTAGGATAAAATTGTATCATATATAAAAGCCATTCATCATATAGAATTCACCAGGTTCCACACTGTATCCATCAGTGGATGAGGATCAATAACTAACTACAGCCTGGATTCCATAATTTTTTTGCAAGTTTCATGTAATAAAGCTTTTAAAAGTTAAGTCTAATAAAGAAGTTCTTCAAAACCAAGAATCTGGATTGCAGGAGCAGTCCAGTACTGAGCATGACATTTGGCTGGAAAAGCAAAAGCTTTCTTGTGTGGATACACAAGAAATTAACTAAGAACTCCAGGGTGCCTGACTAAATACTGGCAAGGGAGAGCATTCCAGGAAGGGGATACAGGCTTGGAAAAGCAAAGGAAATAGGAATGGGTCAAATGTTTTAGGGACAATGACTAGACTCATTTGGGAGGAATGCATAATTTATGAAGGGAGATAAGTGCAACTCCAGGTCAGATTTTTATAGCTTGTAGATAGATGCTTGGTTGAATTTAGATCTTTGTTTAATGGTACAGAGGTAATTGCCACTGAAAGCTTTTGAGTGAAGGAATGATAGAAAAGGTGTTAGAAAGGTACATCTTCAGAGGGCAGTGACTAGAATGTTAAAAGGCCAAGTCCATATTTAGGTGTCAGAGAATGGCAGTGAGAGTGAATATGAGAAGGTACAGATACATTAGATGTTGTGAGAAAAACAATGTATCTTGATTGTATTGGTTAATTACATGTGGCAAGTGATGGAAGAGTTTTAGGTGAATCTTTGAAGTTCCAAGGCTGGATCATAGGAAAGTAATGGTACCATCAGCAAAAATTGGGATGTCAGGAGATAAGTAAACTACATAAATAACCACAACAACAATTGCCCACACCAACTTTAATATCGTGGCATGGCCCAGAATGCTATGATCGCAATAGCAGAAGAAAGGTTATTTTGAAATAATTTTGCCTGAATCATCTGATTATTAGTTAAAATTCTGGGGTTTTTTTGGGGGGGAGGGGTAATGCTTACTTATTTTTGAGTGGGGGAAGGGGCAGAGAGAGAGGGAGACAAAGGATCTGAAGCCAGCTGTGTGTTGACAGCAGAGAGCCTGACGCGGGGCTAAACTCTCGAACCGTGAGGTCATGACCTGAGCCAAAGTTGGACACCTAACCGACTGAGCCACCCAGGCATCCCAATTAAAATTCTGTATTTTGATGGAAAAGCGCTTATATTTGGTTTTCCAGGAGTGGTGGGTATGCCTAAATTTTTGCCTCCTTGCTACCCATCCTAACAATTGTCACAGTTAACACAGTTGACTAGGAGTAGAAGGAAATTTGTACGCTTGAATTAGGACCAAACTGGGGTTCCAAATCAAAAGGGGGCGGCACCATAAATTCCTGCCTTCTGCCTGCTCTCAGCACAAATCAGTACATAAAGGCACTAATCTAATTCTGATTTTATCCTGATTTAGTGCAGTCCACTGGAAACTTCCTTTCTGGAATCTGAAGTTCTTTATAACTGAGTTCAGCTCACAAATGCACTGGCTTTGTTGCCTTATAGAGGCCTTGATGCCCTCAGAATAGCAGAGTTATTTGTAGCAAAGGGCAGACCTTTGTACTCCATTGGCAGCTTCTGCTCAGTAGAGGTTGTGGGAGCCCGAGAGGAAGAAGCCCAGACATGTATGCAATTTCCTCCCCTGTTCAATTCACTCCATTGTCTTTTTGGTGGTTTGACCTCTTATGACAATTGTAAGGTGTCTTGGAAAATTCTGAGATATAATTCATAGCTCTTGCTGTACAGAGAGAAGATTTTTAATTAAAATGAAAGCAATAATAGAACTGTTTTTTCAAAGAGGTTTGGGTTTTGTTTAAGCTACATGTCTTCATCAAATTCCAACTGGGATAGTCTCGTGTGGATTTTTTTTCTTCTCACTTCTTATCACAGATAATAAGAATTTGTAGGACACCCACTCTGTTTAGAGTGCAATAATATGCCATTGTTTAGAGTTCAAAACAAGATGCTAATTCAACAACCCCAATTAAAGAGGTTTCTTTCCCCCCATTGTAGTGGCCATTTTTATCTGAGAAATTGACTGTATTTCAGTGGTAGAATTGTGTGGTATAATATAGCATGATTTATCATAAATTTGCAGTTTACTATGAAATGAGATGGGGCAGTGATCTGCAGCCAACAGAAAAGGGTTTATTTCCATTCCTCCCTCCCCTCTCTGGGGTGAGAGATGTTCCAAGCCTGAAGGAAACACAGATGCAACATCACCATCTGGCACGGCAAGGTGTGTGATGTGTTCTCAGGATCATTCTGTTTTTGTCTGGTTGTAAAAACCTGCCCCGTGTTTTTATTACTCAATCACTTCTTGGGCCGGTAAGCCTGGTATAGGTGCAGAAATTAGTTCAGATATGTCTTTAACCACAGGATAGCCTTAGCAAATTAGGCAACTGATTCAGAGTAACTGATTGTTTCAACCACAGTCACACAGCAGAAAGATCACAAAACCAAATAAGTGCCCTTTATCTTGTATAAGAACAAATGCGCACAGAAAGAGAAGATAAATCTCTGCCGGAAACCAGCTAGATTTCATTTGTTACTTCAGCTGTTTGGCAAGATCTTTTCGACACATGCTTTTTAGAAGGTTTTTCGGTTTGTTTTTTTTTTTTAAATCTATGGAACTGGCTGAGTTTTTTGAAATGTCACTTCATCTTGACATTTGGAATGATGATTAAAGCTTAGCTTACTGGCCGTGTCCAAACACAAGATGAAGGGAAGGATTTCGGTAAAATCTCTGGATGATTTGGGCCAAAAAGAACTCTTGGTAATCTGGGGCCCATTTCTGTTGTGTTTCACTTTCAGTAATGGGGTAACAGGGTCAGAGACTAAACAATGTGTGTCGCTTCAAGCTTTGCATTTACCTTTCGGGATTTTGTCCTAAATCTTTCAGAATATCTGATTTATTAAGTTTTATAGAGTCAAAATATCATTTGAGGGTAACATAGCTTTTACTTACGTTTATAAAGTTAAATCCATTGACATCAAAACTTTAAACTATTAATTTTTACATCCCTAGAAACGTGGTTTAAAATGTTCAGTATGATATGAATATATCCCTATTTGATTTTTTCCTCATCTTGCAGTTAATATAAGGGTATCATAGAAGGTAGTCTCAGCATCAAGAGCAAACTGAAATTTTAATGGAGGTTATTATAAATCCACATGCAGTTGTAAGAAATAATACAGTGAGATCCCTTGTACACTTTTCCCAGGTGCCCCAGTGTTTACAATTTCTTTTTTTTTTTTTTTTTTTGTATGTTTTCATTTATTTTTGAGAGAGAGAGAGAGAGAGAGAGCAAACCAGGGAGGGAAAGAGATAGAGAGAGAGACACAGAATCTGAAGCAGGCTCCAGGCTCTGAGCTGTCAGCACAAAGCCTGATGGGGGCCTGAACTCATGAACCACAAGATCATGACCTGAGCTGAAGTCAGACACTCAACTGACTGAGCCACCCAGGTGCTAAAATTGTAGTACAAATTGGGGTATTGGCATTGATACAATCCAGCGACCTTATTTGTATTTCCCTAGTATGTGTGTTTGTGTGCTCATTTACACCACATTATCATCTGTATAGTTTTGGGTACTTAGCACACATACTAAGATATACACAGTGCCATCACCATAGGGATTCCTTATGTTGCTTTTATTTATTTTTTTTTTAATTTTTTTTTAGCGTTTATTTATTTTTTGAGACAGAGAGAGACAAAGCATGAACGGGGGAGGGTCAGAGAGAGAGAGACACAGAATCTGAAACAGGCTCCAGGCTCTGAGCTGTCAGCACAGAGCCCGACGCTCGAACTCACAGACCGCGAGATCATGACCTGGGCCGAAGTCGGCAGCTTAACCGACTGAGCCACCCAGGTGCCCCATCCTTATGTTGCTTTTAAATAACTACACACACTTCCCCTCCACCCATCCAAACTGTATTAGGTTTTAACCCATCAAGTAGTTCTTTACATAGATTGGAAAGCCAGTATATATAATGATTAATACATTAAGTCCCACTGCCTGAGTTTCAATCCTGGCTCTGCCACCACATTAAATAACTTATCTACCTGACCTTATTCAAGCCTCACAAAAGCCCTGTGAGATAGACATTCTTGTCCTATTTTAAATGAGGAGACTGAGCCTTAGAGAAATGAAAGGCAACATAGGGGGTGCCGGGGTGGCTCAGTCGGTTGAGCGACTGACTCTTGATTTGGGATCAAGTCACGACCTCAGGGTTTGTGAAATCGAGCCCCATGATGGACTGTATACTGTCAGTGCAGAGTCTGTTTGGGATTCTCTCTCTCTCTCTCTCTCTCTCTCTCTCTCTCAAAAATGAATAAATAAACATATAAAGAAGAAAAGAAATATATATATATATATATACACACACATATGTAACGGCAATACAGTATTTGCCTAGAGTAACATACACATTTGAATTAACATTCAAACCCACATCCATCTGACCCCAGAAGCCATGCTTTTTCACAGCAGAAAACGTATTAATTTCAGGTGTTCCAGTTAGACAGTGTGCTGGTTAACCATTTGTTCCAGCCTCAAACTCACACTTCTAGTCCCAGCTTTGTGATGCAAAACACAATTCTCTTTTGCCAAGTTTGTTCTTCATAGGTTCTGCCAATAGGAGATGCTGGGGAACAGGTCACTTGCTCTTTCCTATTTGTTTCCTGTTTGTATCAATGCCACCTTGCAAACAGCTCTTCACCCTGACAATGGCAGTTCCTTCTAGTAGCCACAGTTAATTCCAGTCTGCAGGTGGTCCACATTCCCAGAATTGGCTCCATTGCAGTCCTCAGTGATACCACACCATCCAACCACGACCCCACTTCAGAGATCTGGCTCCCAGTAACTCTGGGAGTTACTGAGGAGCCTCCTTCTAGTTCCAGAGGCATCTTAAATCTTCAGTCTCTGCCCTCTGAGCATCTAAATTTTAGTATTCCAGCCTCTCACTTTGTCCCTCCCCATCCTGAAGTTACTACTTCTATGATTATCTTAATGTTCTCTTCTTGTGTTTCTAGGTCTCCAGCACTTGATAAACAACTCTTTATATTAAATAATGGGTCAATGATTTACTTATTCCAGTTGTTTATTAAATGAATTATTTATTAAAATAATTGGTATCGTTTCTGACTCCTGATTGGGCCCTGGCTGATACAAGTAGCTAGCTCATAATTTGGAAATTCATTTGTGAGATTGACCAAGAGTGTAGCAAGATTATTTGGCAAATAGGGCTTTATAATTTTAACAAAAAATATTTGAAATTTTAAAATATGGTGAAAAAGATGACAGTGCATCTGTTATTTCAGTGTCACACCATCATTGTCTAACAGACCTACCCACAGATTATATTCTTCTTTACTGCAGTGCGCCTGTGTTTAACTTACTATTTATTATTGCTTAGAGCCCACATTCTATGAAATTAGACATAAACCTGTAGAAGATTGGTAAGTGGCAAATGTTTTTTCTTTTAAAAAAATATTTTTTAATGTTTACTTTTGAGAGAGAAAGAGTGTGAGCAGGGGAGGGACAGAAAGAGAGGGAGACACAGAATCCGAAGCAGGCTCCTGGCTCTGAGCTATCAACACAGAGCCCAATGCCAGGCTCAAACCCACAAATCATGAGACCATGACCTGAGCCAAAGTAGGACACTTAACCAACTGAGCCACCCAGGCACCCCTGGCAAATTATTTTTCTAGAGTAGAGCTATAAATAATTTCTGTTTGGTGGAAAAAGGAATCTCAAAGGTTATAGTATTTTTAATGTTTATTTATTTTTGAGAGAGAAAGAGAGAAAGAGAGGGGAGAGTGAGGGAGAGGCAGAGAGAGAGAGGGAGAAAGAATCCCAAGCAGGCTCTGTGCTGTTAGCACAGAGGGGCTCAAACCCATGACCTGCGAGACCATGACCTGAGCTAAAACTAAGAATCAGACACTTAAGTGACTGAGCCACCCAGGTGCCCCTCAAAGGTTATAGTTTCATTATCCTACAGGGCATTCAGCGCTTTTTTTTTTTTAATTAATGGGTTTTACTTTTTTAGCAGTTTTAGATTGACAGATAAGCTGAACAGATAGTACAGACAGTTTAATGTATCCTCTCTCTTTTACTCAACTTCCACTGTTTCCCCTATTAATAATACCATGCTTCATGTGGAAAATTTGTTACAACTGATGAACCAATATTGATCCATTATTATTAACTAGAGCCCATAGTTTACCTTGTGGTTCATTCTTTGTGTTGTACATTCTATGGAATTTAACAATGTGTAGTGTCACTTACCCACCATTCATGTATCATATGGAATGATTTCACTGCCCTACAAGTCTCCTGTGCCTTACCTATTCAACCTGACCACCTCACCTGAATCCCTGTGAACCACTGCTATTTTTTTTCTATAATAATATCTAGTAATTTTTATTTGTATTAATTTAATGAGTTTTTCTCCAAAATTATTAAATTAATATGTGTATATCCAAGGCATAACATAATGCAAAAATATGAGAGGCAAAAGTTAATCTGCATCTTCTATTTCTCATTTCTTGTCTTACTCCTCTTCCTGGAGAGAACCATCTATCTCAGGTGTGCATTCTTCCCTAGTTTTCTTCTGGTTTTCACAAAATCCAGCGTGCTTGTGTGTGTAAGAACCACTGATCTTTTGGGGTGCCCAGGTGGCTAAGTCAGTTAAGCATCTGACTTTGGCTCAGGTCACAATCTCACAGTTTGTGAGTTCAAGACCTGCATCGGGCTCTGTGCTGACACCTCAGAGCCTGGAGCCTGCTTTGGATTCTGTGACTCCCTGTTTCTCTACCCCTCCCTCACTCATGCTCTATCTCTCTCTCTCTCTCAAAAATGAGTAAACATTAAAAAAAAAAAAAAAAAGAAGAAGAACCACTGATCTTTTTATTGTCTCTACAGTTTGCCTTTTTCCAGAATGCCATATGTTTGGAATCATATAGTATGTAGCCTTTTCAGTATGGCCTCGTTCATTTAGTAAAATGCATTTAAGGTTTCCCCATGTCTTTTTGTGTCATTTCTTTTTAGTGCTAATATTCCCTTGTATGGATATATCACTTTATTTTTCCATTCACCTCTTGGGGGTCATCTTGATTGTTTCCAAGTTTTGGTACTTACAAATGAAGCTGCTGTAAATATTTGTGTGTAGGTTTTTGTGTGGACATGAATTTTCAACTCATTTATGATTGCTGGATCACATGGTAAGGGTACATTTAGCCTTGTGAGAAACTGCCAAACTGTCTTCCAAAGTGGCTGTACTATTTTGCATTCCCATGAAGTTTTAAAAGAAAATCTAATTTAAAAAAAATTAGATGGGGGTCAGGCACCTGGGTGGCTCAGTCGGTTGAGCGCCTGACTTCATCTCAGGTCATGATATCACGGTTGGTGGGTTCGAGCCCCGCATCGGGCTCTGTGCTGACAGCTCAGAGCCTGGAGCCTGCTTCGAATTCTGTGTCTCCCTCTCTCTCTGCTCCTCCTCTGCTCATGCTCTGTCTCTCTCTCTGTCAAAAATAAATGAACATTTAAAAAAAAAAAATAACAAAACAAAACAAAACCCCAACATTTAACTTGGCAATCTTTCTTTCATAAACCACATATATTCAGTCTCTTGAATTCTCCTATGAACCAGTTTTACCATCTTGATGGTGCCCCAATTAACAAGGTAAATAAATATTCAACATGTGCTCACTTAAATGTTCGTATTAAAGGCCAGTTTTCACCTTTTAAACATTTTACTTTGACAATAAGAGCCAATGATATTTCCTACATGGAAGATGGCCCTACTGATTAACCATAGGAAGAAAACCCTTTCATCTTTTTTCTAAGTTATGGTAATGACCTTCACAGTCACACTCAGATTCCTCAGGGTCAACTCACGTGTAAACTGGCTCAGCAACCCTATTAAAGGCTAATATTTTATAAGTGCGAAAGAGTAGCTGGTGAACATTCCAGTGAACTGATCCATAGATTCATTAAAACAAAACAAAAAAAAATGTTTCAACTTGAAAACCAATTACTAGATAAATGCTAAGTCACCCTGGTATAAATCTGATTAAAGTGAATTTTTCAAGTCATGCAGTCTCCATTTTTCTATATATTTTTAATTTGGTGGCTTCTGTTAAAGGAGAAGATTGAAATCAACCCTCTGCAACTAGGTCTTAGACTTATCTTTAAGAAATAGAATCCTCACAGTGTTTTGAGGCCTACTGGCCGAATTCTGACACTGCACAGAACTTCCCCAGGCGTAGAGACAGAGTAGAATTACGAGTCTGGTAGGCAGGGAGGCTAGGGTGTGTGGTTTGAATGTCAAGGGCATTCTCGGGCTTGCTGCAAACCTCACGCTGATTCGTCCATTCTCAGACTTTTGAGCTGAAGCCTACTTCTCTGCAGTCTCAAGTTATTCCAGACCGTGTATAGAATGATTTTCTCTCTTCACCTTCCTCAGATGTGGAGCTCCAGCAGCGGCTGGCACTGTGCACATGTAACCTGCACGCCACACATCCCCCCCTCGGTTAATGTAAAGGCCCCAACATAAACATTAGTTCTCTTGAGTGTTCCAAGGATTTTAAAGGGTTTGGTGTTGTAAAAAAATATTTAGTCAGCTCGTGACAGCTACAATCCTGCTCCTGTTTCAGCTTTTAAAAAAAGAAGGAAGAAATAAAAAAAAGGAAACCATACTCATTTCTTCCTTCCACAGCTCAGTGACGTTCCAAAAAGTAGAAAGAATCCCTTAGCTTGCCTCACTGGTAGAAATGCCTGGTTGGGACATTCCTTTGGCCACTTTAGCTGAAAGCTGCATACCTCGGGGACTGAAGCATCCCTGCTTTAGTCTCCTGTCTGAGAACTGACTGAGAACTGTCTACAAAGATAGGAGAACTCTGTGCAAAACCCCCGGAGAAAGCAACCCCAAACCACACCTGAACCCAGATGGAGGCCGCATTCCCAGAGAGAAAACACAGCCACTGAGATAGTGGAACCACTCAGGATCCCTTTTTATTTTGACTGTTGAACAGGTAATTACTGTCTTAGGAGTGTTTTTTTCCAACATATCGAAGGAAACTCTTTTACCTGGTGAAATGGGGCAGTTGTCATTATGACACACTGTGGTAACCTTCTCCAAGAAGGCATCCTTGCAAGCGAAGGAAACTGCCCTATAGGAAACGGAAAAGTTGGCCTGTCCTTTTTTATCTAAGATACTCATGTTCCTGGCCCTTTTGCTACAGTAGTTTGTGCTTAATTCTTTGTTGTGTTTGGCAATGAGCTGGTGAGAAAAACAAGGGTATTAATAATGATAATAGACATTTGAACTTCCTGGGTACACTATGTGCTTGTACCCAAGTGCTGAATAGAATTTTTTAAAAAGATATTTGTGTGTGTGTGTGTGTGTGTGTGTGTGCGCGTGCGCGCGCGCGCCATGAGACTAAATTTTGCCACAAACTTAAGTCATTCATTTTCCTTTGTCCCGGAAAAAAACACATTTTTGTCTCTGTGGCATTTGAATCAACTCTCATTTCCTACTTTTGGCATTTGAAAAGGTTTTATGACATAAAGTCATTTTATTTATGTGTTTGGCAACTCATGCCACAAAGCCTTAGGGCCTGCCAATTAAAAACACAGCAGCAAAGGAGTGAAGCAGTTTGATGATTTTCCATAGATGGGAAAATGGTTTTCCATCATCAGCAAGCTCCTTGCAATATGATACTGCTGTTCAGTGACTCAAATGCTATAAATCTGGTTGTCTTTCTGGTTTTGTGGCAAATCCCACCTGCTGTGGTCTTTGTTGGTAACTTGTGGATTTTGGTCTGATTGCCAATTATTGATCCCTCTTCTCTATCCCCCTCTTGTTAGAAAGGTGGAAAATCAAGGAGGAGGAGGAGGAGGAGGAGGAGGAGGAGGAGGAGGAGGAGGAGGAGATAGACAGGAAGAAAGGTGGAAAATCAGCAAGAATTGTAGGTGCTGGGAAAACAGGGGTCCTGGTAGGAGTCCCCTATGGGTGGTACCATTTATGAACTATGATCTATAGAATTCAAATTCTAGGGCAATTGAAGTCTGCTGCAGAAGTTTTCTTGGCATATTAAAATTTCCTGCAAGAGAATTTACCAGAAAAGGCATACTCGAGGTGAAGAACTGGTGTCTACATCTTTGCCTCAGATGGTCAAATTTCTGGGAAAAACTCAGCTGGGAGCTCTTCTGAGAAATAGGCTGACATCACAAGGTTGAGGGACTTATTGCCTCAAGACTCTAATGCTCTATAAATTTGCCAAAGTCACTATTTGTTTAAAATTGACTCTAGGGGTGCCTGGGTGGCTCAGTTGGTTAAGTGTCTGACTCTTGATTTTGGCTCAGGTCATGATCCCAAAGTTGTGGGATCGAGCCCCGTGTCAGCCTCCATGCTGAGTGTGGAGCCTCCTTAAGATTCTCTCTCTCAGCCAAAGCATAAGAGACTGTTAAAAACTGAGAACAAACTGAGGGTTGATGGGGGGTGGGAGGGAGGGGAGGGTGGGTGATGGGTATTGAGGAGGGCACCTTTTGGGATGAGCACTGGGTGTTGTATGGAAACCAATTTGACAATAAATTTCATATATTGAAAAAAAATAAAATTAAATAAAAAATTAAAAAAAAATTAAAAAAAAAAAAAGATTCTCTCTCTCCCTCTCCCCTGCTCACACTCTGTCTCTCTGTAAAATAAAAAAAGAAAAAAGAAAAACGAAAAAAATTTTACACTGGCTTGTAATCACATGCATTGATGGTTCCTTACATACAAATGGAGAAGCAGTGCTCCAGGAGTGAATGTCCTGTACTGTGAGGGATTCCAGTGCTAGCAGTTTATATGATTAATACAGTGGTAAGAACACATTTGGTGGAAGCCTCCAGCAAAAGCAATTTATATATTTATCTCTGATGCCTTTTCTCCCATAATTTGGCCTTCTTAAATAACCTGATTCACCAAATTGCACTTTGGGCATTCTGAAAATTCAACATTATCACTGACTAAACAGTAAATTGAAACCAGAAGATGTTTAGGTGTTTAAATGACCTAATCTAATCCTTGACAACTCCTTCTCTAACTCCCTACCTTCTTTCTCTTCCTCTTTTTTTTTTTTTTATTACAGAAGTGTGGCATTAACATATGGAATAAGAGTTATACATGGAATTATTACAGCACAAAAAATTTTTTTAAATCTCTCATGGTTCTATCAACAATCATTACAGTCATATTATTGTGTTTCCTTCCAGTCTTTTTTCAATACTGAAATTTTATGTATTTTGTATCATAAATTGCATGTATTATACTATAATGTATTATAAATTGGCATGCTTACCATAAACAATTTATATGCAGAAATGAATAAAGGAGAAGCTAACATTTCCTATGATCCCAACCCACAAGAGTCATAAAAATAATTACTGTGAAAAGTTTGATAAAATTATCTATTACATATATCAAGTTTATATATGCATTCTATATTATGTTATAATATATAAGTTGATATGTAGTATCTAATATATTATCTATTATATATGCTGACTTGATATTTTTACCAAATGGTTTATACTGTATATTCTGTTCAATAACTTGCTTTTTTTTCATAACAATACATCTAAACATCTTTCAGAGTCCAAATATGTGTATCTCCTCCTTTTAAAAAATGACTATATAGTATTCCGTTGCACGGATGTACCATACCTTATGTAATCCCTACTGATGAAGATTTTTTATTTCTAACTTTTTGCTTTTATAAAGAATACAGTGGTCATTGTATATTTATCTTTGCACACCTGTTTGTGAAGTGGAGTTGTTGGATCAAAGGATATTGTGCATATATTTTAAAATATGATCATAATTACATTGTATGTAATTATGTCTTCCATTTCCACTAAAGATTATATCATTCATGATATCATATTAACTTTGTAAGAATCATTTTAATAGCTGTGTAACATCTCACCAAGCAAACTCATGCTTCTGAGTCATATGAATATTGTACACATGAAACACTTATCCCTCACTGTTTTTAACTATATGAAACACTTACCCCTCACTGTTTTCAACTACTAACACTACTGGCTGGCTTTAACCACATCTTGAGTGGAACTCAATATGACCATAAAACATGTCTTGCTGGAGGTAAATAATAGCTAACCAATTTTTTAAAATTGCATTATGTCTTTGAAGGTAGAAAAAAGACACAACAGAGTCACATTGCCTAATTTCACTAAAAGAATAAACCAATATTTCAAAGATAAAAAATTCCTTTTTTTAAGTTTATTTTTATTTATTTTGAGAGAGAAATAGAGAGCAAGCAGGAGAGGGTCAGAAAGAGGGAGACAGAATTCCAAGCAGACTCTTCACTGTCAGCACAGAGCCCAATGCAGGGCTCGAACTCACGAATTGTAAGATCATGTCCTGAGCCAAAATCAAGAGTGAGACGCCTAAGTGACTGAGCCACCTAGATGCCCCCCCAAAATTATTTTTTGATGGCAAATCCAAGCCACCTAAGGTTTCAGTGAAAAATCTTTTAAAAATAGTCATTAAAAACAAAATAGTCCTGTCAGAGCAAGAAGAAGTTTCTAAAGTTAAAACAGTTCATTAGTAGTTAACCTAGGTAACGACATTTTCTGACCACATGATGTTTGTTGACCCTGTTTCTCATCCCCTGGTTTATACATACATTGTTCCTGGCTGATGGCTGTCAGATAGTTTCATACCATCATCAATAAATCCTGTAGGTAATATGCAGACTAATGAGCTTGTTCAGACTTATGTCCCCAATCTGCATTAAATCACACCTCTATGAAGAGCCTACTTCCCAGAAACATCAAACATAGAAGATTCTGCAATTATGGAAACTTTTGTTTGTTCTATGTGAAGAATTGTCCAGAATCCAGGATTTTCAAAAATGAGTAAGTGAAAGCTTTTTTTTTCCACATAAAATCGTATATGAAACCTAATATGCAAAACATTAAAGAAAAATCTGCTCATGTCCAAGCTAGATCTGTGCTCAGAGCCCCACTTCCTCAGTTCTCTCTTTCCTCCATTATTGTGTGGTTGTTGAGATACCTCCTCAGGTTGCAGCTGGGTCTACAGTAAGAAACAAAACAAAGTAATAGAGAAGATATTAGTAAGTTATGAGAGAGACCAAATATGCAAGAAATGAATCCTATCTTCTGTACACTTGATCTTAGCCAAAAGGCTGAGAAGCAATGAATCCTATCTTCTATAGATACGTGGTTCTGATATTTAGTGCCTTTTAAACTCTGTGAAATATACACAATTATGGCTAAAGTCTATATGGCCAATCCCAGAACACCTGGGAGGCTCAGTTAGTTGAGCATCTGGCTTCCGCTCAGGTCATGATCTTGAGGTTCATGCATTTGAGCCTCACAGCGGGCTCTTTGCTGACAGCATGGTCAGATTCATGCTTCACGCTTCAGATTCTCTGTCCCCCTCTTTCTGCCCCTCCCCTGCTTGCACTCTCGCTATCAAAAATAAACAAACATGTATTTAAATAAAATAAAATGGCCAATCTCATTATTAACTAAAATCCGATGACAGAGAAAGTTTTCTTTTTAATGCCAAGTTTAATTCAATTTAAACCAGAAAAACAGTATATTCACAGACACTGTTGGACATAATCTGGTTATAAGAATGATACTGAAGTTAATCTATCATGCAGATTTTAGTGATAATGTAAATATAAAGTTTGGTATATTTTTATGTATTAAACAAGTGTGTTTGGAGAATACCCTCATTCTACAGTCCATCTTGGCATGGCAGGTTTCATTCCACCAGGATGAAAGCAAATTGGAAGATCTAGAAGTTTGGAATTAGGGTAGTCCCATCTTTTAGCACAATTTTAATTTTTTAAATTTGTTTACGTTTGAGAGAGAGAGAAACAGAACATGAGCGGGGGAGGGGCAGGGAGAGAGGGGGACAGAGGATCTGAAGTGGGCTCCACACTGACAGCAGAGAGCCTGACGGAGGGCTCAAGCCCACAAGCCAGGAGATCATGATTTGAGGGGAAGTAGGACATTTAACCGACTGAACCACCCAGGTGCCCAGCACTACTTTAAAAGTGAGTCTAGCAGTGGCTCAGTTGGAAGAGCATGTGACTCTTGATCTTGGGGTTGTGAGTTCTAGCCCCACATGGGGCATAGAGATTAAATAAATAAACTTTAAAAAAAATGAGTCCAAAGACTGTCTACATCAGAATCAAGTTGAGGTGTTAAAAATATACGTTTTTCTACTTTATCTCCAAAGACTCTTATTCACTATCTGGGGAGAAGTCCAAGAATCTGTACTTTTTCAAACCGGCTCCATGTGATTCCAATATGGACTGAGGCAAGAAGCTAGTGATGGGGAGTTCCAGCGAGAGATAATACGAATTTTGATATGTGAATGCACAGAGTTCAGCTGCAAGTAAATATAAAGCAGGTAAACTATAAAACAGGTAGGTGACATCCAAGATGTCTCAGAATGGTCCTGTTAGTCCTGGGTTACCCATTCTCAGATCTATTCTTTCAGCTCTTTGTCCTCTCTGCTCAGCATAGTAGGGTGCCTGGTTCTTGCAGGCTGTTTCCTAGCCCCATTCAGCCTGTCGTTAAGTGGGAATCAGGCACTGGCATAAATCTGAAGGGCAGAAGAGAGAAAGCAGGGCATTTTCCCTGCTTTTCTGTCTTAACCTTCTCTGGCAGCAATCGTATATTCTTCATGATTTCCACTTCCATCAGGCAGGCCCATTGTGGTTCTTGCTCCCATTAGCTGATTCCCACCAATGGGGGTTCTAATCGTATCATTTTCTACCCTTTCTCTCTAGCCTTCAGGTGGTAGTGCCTTCCTTCTGCTGCTGCTAATATCTGGGATACCTGAACATCCCATATTGGCTTCTCAGCTATTTCATCATCCACATAACCAATTCCTTTTATTAGATTATATTTTACATATTCAGAAGTTTCTTTTTTTAACACTTTTTCAAAATGTTTAAAGTTTATTTAGTGTGTGTGTGTGTGTGTGTGTGTGAGAGAGAGAGAGAGAGAGAGAGAGAGAGAGAAAGCAGCAGAGGGGCAGAGAGAGAGGGAGAGAAAGAATCCCAAGCAGGTTTCTCACTGTCAGCGCAGAACCCAATGCGGGGCTCGAACTCACGAACTGTGAGATTATGACCTAAGCCAAAACCAAGAGTCAGATGCTCAACAGACTGAGCCACCCAGGTGCCCCAGAACAGCTTTTGTTTCCTTGGTGGATTCTAACTGCTGCAGGGCTCCAGCCACAGAGCTAGCTAGAGTTCAGAACCAGGTTTCCACTTGCTACTGGAACAGGTGGGCAAGAATAAGGCAGAAAGGTCCCAGTCGTGCTGGTGGGGTCATGGGGTGTATGCCTCAGGATTCTCCAAATTATACCCCATTACACATTACAAATGTGTAATGAAGCTTGGTGCCTCCCCAAAGGCTGCATCCTGTGGTCTTCGACAAGGTCACAAGGGTACAATGTCTTCTGGAAGCCATATGACTGGAGTACCTAGCATATAGTAGGTGTTTGATAGATATTTATTGATTGGATGTGTATAGTGTGCAAGGGAAATTATCTGATCAGAATTAGGGGAAAGAATTTGAAAGAGATTCTTTTTAACACAATCCAACAAATATTTCTGGTGTGAAAAGGAAATTATAGGTTGTTTTTCTGAAACTATTTTTATTTTTAAGGCCCCAGAACTTTTTGGTGAACTGAATATTTTATAGGGATTAAGTCAGTGTTTTTTAAAACTAGAAAACCATGCCTATGAACTAAGGTTTTATTTTTATCTACCTGGCAATGAATATTAGTCACTATCTTATTTTTGCAAAAAAAAAATACATGTTATGAGATAAGGAGTTTCAGATGCTTATTATGTTAGATTTCTACCACAGTTTTGTAGCAAAGTGTTATATTCCTAGGAAAGCAAAAATCTAGTATTACTGGAAGAACAATTAAGACTTAGGAGAAAGTAAAATGTACTGAGATTAATAGATTAATTTTTCAATGTAGGTTGGTACATTTAATACTTTTATATTAATAAATGAAATGAAGTCCAAATTTCCATGTAATTGGTCTCACTCAATTACCATGACATGTAATTTTTTTTCAAAGTCGAACATCAAAAGGTCATAAAACATGAATTAAGTATCTTTGTTGTGGGGTATTGAATTATGGTTGACTTTTTTCCCCCTCTGATTCCTTTTTCATTACCCATATATTTCTAAAATGAGTATTCATCCTATTTTAAGTTGAAAAAGAAAACAAATTTAAAAGAAAATAGAAGACAGCTTTTTCTTTGCTTGTTTGTTTTATTTTGTTAAGAAAGGACAGCAAAAATGCTAACCATAAAGGGAGAAATGGGCAAATTGGTTTGGACTATGTTAAAATTAAAAACTTATGCTCATAAAAAGACAACCCACTGATATAGCCATCAAAAAGATTGTTTCCAGGGGCGCCTGGGTGGCTCAATCCGTTGGGCGTCTGACTGGGACTCAGGTCACGATCTCGCGGTGAGTTGGAGCCCTGCATTGGGCTCTATGCTGCCAGATCAGAGCCTGGAGCCTGCTTGGGATTTGGTGTCTCCCTCTCTCTCTTCGCCTCCCCCACTCATGCTCTGTCTCTCTCTGTCTCTCAAAAAAGAATAAACTTTTAAAAAAATTTAAAAAAAAAGATTATTTCCGGAATATAGTAAGGCCTCCTAAAAATCTATAAGAAAAAGACAATTGAATAGAAAAATGCACAAAATGTCTGATAAATGTATACAGAGATGCTCACCTTCATTTGTCATTAGGGAAATGCAAATCTTAACCATAATGAAATACCTCTACACACCTAGCAGAATGTATATAGAGAAAACTATAGGCTATAAAAAAAAAGTATTGGTGAGGATGTGGAATAATTGAAGTTCTCATACATTGCTGGTAAGAATGGTAAACTGACTAATTTTGCTTAGCATAATACCCTCTAGTTCTATCCAAGTAGTTACAAATGGCAAGATTTCGTTCTTTTTGATTGCCGAGTAATACTCCATTGTGTATGTATATATATATATATATATATATATATATATATATATATACATATATATATATCATATCTAATTTATCCATTCACCCATTGATGGAAATTTGGGCTCTTTCCATACTTTGGCTATTGTTGATAATGCTATAAACATTGTGGTGCATGTGCCCTTTTAAAACAGCATACCCATATCCCTTGGATAAATACCTAGTAGTGCGATTGCTGGGTCGTAGGGTAGTTCTATTTTTAATCTTTTGAGGAACCTCCATACTGTTTTCCAGAGTGGCTGCACCAGTTTTCATTCCCACCAGCAGTGCAAAAGAGATCCCAAGATAGTCTATATTGTTGAGAGTACATACTAGGGGTCCCAGTCGGTTAAGCGACTGACTGTCGATTTCGGCCCAGGTCATGATCTCATGGTTCATGAGTTTGAACCCCACATCAGGATTCATGCTGATGGTGCAGAACATGCTTGTGATTCTCTCTCTCTCCCTCTCTCTCTCTGCCCCTTCAGTGCTCTTTCTCTCTCAAAATAAATAAATAAACTTATCCATTGATATTAAGTTGAAATGTATACAAAATTAATTTATGATGCCAGAAGTTAAAACAGCAATTACTCTTGACATGGGTAATGACTGGAGAGGATATGGGGAGGTTTTCTACAGAGTGGTCAATATCTTGTATCTTTTTCTGGGCACAGGTTACAAGGATGTGTTAGTTTATAAAAAATTTATCCACCTGTACTCTGATAATAAGTGCACTTTTATTTATGGAGATTATATTTCATTGCTTCTTGGTCTTTTGGCTAAGATCAAGTGTGTGGAGATTATACTTCAATAAAAGGTATTTTTTTAGGTTTATTTTTATTTATTTTTGAGAGAGAGAGCATGAGCAGAGGAGAGGCAGACAGAGAGAATCCCAAGCAGACTCCAAGCCACAGCTCAAAGGCTGACACAGGGCTCAAACCCATGAACTATGAGATCACGACTTGAGCAGAAATCAAGAGTTAGATGCTCAAATGACTGAGCCACCCAGGTTCTCCTCAATAAAAAGTTTTAAAGGAAATGCTCTAATGGGTCCTCAGAACAACAATTTGCTTATATGGCATACATGCCTATAGCTCTTGTTACTAAATAAGCATAGTATTTTTTCTGTATTTCCCTCTTTAAACAAATCTGTGGTAAGAAGAATGATGCTCCCCCCAAAAATGTCCATGTCCTAATTATCAGAATCTGCAAATATGTTACTTTATATGGCAAGAAGGACTTTGCAGATGTAATTAATTTAAGAATCTTGACAAGGGGGATTATTCTGGGATACCTGGGACCTAAAATCACATGTGTCTTTAAAATTGAAGAACTTCTGGGGCACCTGGGTGGCTTAGCCGGTTAAGCATCCTCTCTTGATCTTGGCTCAGGTGATGATCTCACTGTTCAGTTCATGGGTTCGAGCCCTGTGTCGGCGGGCTCTGTGCTGATGGCATGGAGCCTGCTCGGGATTCTGTCTCTCTCTTTCTCTACCCTCCATCCCTCAAAATAAATACATTAATTAATTTTTAAAAGTTGGAGAACTTCTCTCAATGTGGTCAGAGGGAGATGGGACTATGGGAAAATGGTCAGAGAGATGAACTGTTGCTAGCTTTGAAGAGGGAGGAGGGAAACTTTGAGCCAAGCAATGTGAGCAGCCTTTAGAAGCTGAGGAAGGCAAAGAAATGGGTTCTCCTTTACATCTTCCAGAAGGGAGCACAGCCCTGCCAAGATCTTGATTTTAGCCCACTGAGATACATGTTGGATGTGACCCACAGAACTATAAAATAATCAATTTGTTTTGGTTTACACTACTACGTTTGTGGTAATTTGTTAAAGCGGCAACAGAGACTAATATACCATCCTCCTGATTGCTGGAAATGCAAAATTTTTTAAAATCTCATGCTTTTATACCTAATGGGCTGCAACTGTCAGCAGCAGCAAAAGAGACCTGGAATGTCAGGAGTTTGGCAAGATTGAGTTACGAACTATATCGAATCAAACAGATATGCAAAGAGTAAAGGGCACAGGGGACTTATCTGTAGTTCAACCCCTTAGGTGTTCTTGGAGCCTCTGTCATGAAGAAAAGTGCTGTTTCTGCAAGGTGCAAAGGCCAGGGCAATGCTTTTACATAAACATGCTCTTGGTAAAACAACAAAAATAGCTTCATAAACAGGGAAATCATTCCAATAAACACATGACATGCCAGTGATCTTAAAAACCCGTTCAGGCATCTAAGAACTAGTTATACCTCCCTGACCTCCCTGACCATGGGCCAACAAGATGATCTCTCCATGGTTTCCAACAGCAAGAGAATAATACAAGGAAGCAGAGGACTGGATCAGTTGTGATTAGCAAGCCTGCAAACTAATAACCTGAAAATGTGTCCATGATGGGCAACCCACTCTCTCCACCAACATTCTTTGATAGGGACCTTTGGTGGTCTTTTTCCCCATTGTTTTTTAAGTATCATGTAAATATAGCTTCAATACAAGTTTCCTAAACCCTCCTATACAGAAATTTTGGAACCACCACTGGAACTAATATTTGATACATGACATTGGCACATCCTCAGTAGAAAATAGTTTGGCATTACCTTCTCAATTTGTACGTATGCCTACCTGTATTAGTTTCCGGTGTCTGCTGTGGCAAATCACCACAAACTTGAGGACTTAAAACAATAGTAGTTTATTCCCTCACAGTTCTGGAGACCAGAAGTTTAACATCAGTTTCACTGGACTGAAATCAAGGTGTTGGCAAGGTACCTTGCCTTCTCTTCTGTCTGAATTCAAATCTCCTTCTGGCTCCCACTTTATAAGGACAGTTGGATTGCAATTAGGGCTCACTAGGATAATTCAGGATAATTTCCCTATCTCAAGATCTTTAACTTAATCACATTTGCTAAAACTCTTTTTCCAAATAAGGTCATAGGTTTGAAGGATTAGGATGCGGACATATCTTTGGGGGGCATTGTCAGCCTACCCCAATACCCTAGCAATTCCACTCCTATAAAGTGCTCCTTTACACTCCTGCCTAAGTGTATTTTGTAATTTTTTAAAGTTTTGTTTGTTTGTTTCTTTATTTATTTATTCATTTTGAGAGAGAGTGTGAGTGGTGGGGAAGGGGAGAGAAAGAGGGAGAGAGAGAGAATCCCAAGCAGGCTCGCACTCTCAACACAAAGCCCAATGCGGGACTCAAACTCATGAACGGCAAGATCATGACCTGAGCTGAAATCAAGAGTCAGACGCTTAATGGACTGATCCACCCAGGTGCCCCCTAAGGGTATTTTTTGAAATACATTTTAAAACTCTAAAGGAAACCACCAGATACCTATTGACAGGTGAATGGATAAGTAGAATAGCATATTCACAGAAATGGAAATTTATCCATCAGTGAGAATGATTGATGTAGCAACAGGAAACAACATGAATACACTAGAAATAATGGTGAGTAAAAAAGCAAATCCTCACTAGTGTACATAGTATGATACTGTTTTTATAAAATTCAAAACATATGGGGCTCTTGGGTGGCTCAGTTGGTTAAGCATCTGACTTTGGCTCAGGCCATGATCTCGTGGTTTGTGAGTTCAAGCCCCACGTTGGGCTCTGTGCTGAGAGCTCAGAGCCTGGCGCCCGCTTCAGATTCTGTGTCTCCCCCTCTCTCTGCCCCTCCCATGCTCATACTCTCTCTATCTGTCTCTTAATAATAAATAAACATTAAAAAATTAAAAAAATTAAATTCAAAACATATAAAACACTGACTAGGGACAAATATGTGGTAAAGCCATGATTTTCTTTTAAATAAAGGCAGTGATAAAGGCAAAATGTAGAATGTGGTCACCTCTGTGTTGGAAGGGATGGAAAATGGAGCAGGCTGGGGGTATGGGATTGAGAAGGAATAGCCAGGTAACTTCAATATGGGAGATGTTTTAGTTCTTATGTTGCATGGCAATTCCTTAAGTGTAATGTCACAAGTGTTGCTTTAAATGTATCACGTATTGCATTTTACAAATCCCCAAGGTAATTAGTGGTATTGTATTGGGCATTTTTTGTAGCTAGGTACAGACTCATGCTTGCTAGGGAAAACAAAGATTGATCACAAGGATTCATATGCATAGGAACTGGAAAGCATCTGTGATTTGAAGAAGCCTGAGTACTCTGTCCTCCACTGTTACATGCAGAGGGTAAAGAGACTGCAGCAGGAAGTCTAGTTCAGCAAAAAATAGATTCTCTGACCAATTCTTCACTTGCAGATAGCTTCATCTTTGAGACTGGTATTTCCTCCCTAAATATAAAAATAATCCAGACTTAATGAATCATGATTTCCAAGGAAGACATCAGATCATCTGCATATTTGATAAGCATACTAGGTTATTCTCATTATCAGGGACATTTGGAAAATTTCTGGAGCATGCTTCTCAGATGTGCATGTGCACAGGAATCACTTGGCATCTTGTTGAAGTGCAGATTTTGATTTAGTCATTCTGGAGTGCAGTCTGAGTCTGCCTGAGAAGTCTCAGGGAATGCAGGCATTGCCAGTCAAGGGCAGTTTTTGAGAAGCTAGCTTCTAGAGTTCAGTAGAGTGTTACAGACCCCCTTTGAGAATCTGGGAAGAGCTCTCTATATATCTGTTTCACAGGAGAATGCATGAAGAAAAATTTTTTTTTTAATTTTTTTTTTTTCAACGTTTTTAATTTATTTTTGGGACAGACAGAGAGAGACAGAGCATGAACGGGGGAGGGGCAGAGAGAGAGGGAGACACAGAATCGGAAACAGGCTCCAGGCTCTGAGCCATCAGCCCAGAGCCTGACGCGGGGCTCGAACTCACGGACCGCGAGATCGTGACCTGGCTGAAGTCGGACGCTTAACCGACTGCGTCACCCAGGCGCCCCAGGAAAATTTAACATAAAATTGCAAAGGGTTTGGAGGGCCCCTGAACACTATTCATAGGCTAATAGGACACACCATCAACCTGGTTCCGATGAGGAGGTGACAGAAATCTTCAATTAATAATGTCTAACATTTATTGAGTACCTATTATGTGCCTTGGCACTGTGCTAGGTGTTCTAGACATATTATCTCATGTAATCCTCACAACAAACCTATAAGGTAGGTCCTATTTTTATCATTCTTATCTTACAGGTAAAAAAAAAAATGGTGCAGAGAAAGTTTTTGGTAATTTGCTCAAAGGTATTCTGTGAGCCTGATTCCTGAGCCCAGGTGTTTAATTACTACGTAAGTACTGCAGTCTTAATGTGTTATAATTACATGAAGGAAGTAATTTTATTTTATTAAAAATTGTCTGGAGGGGTGCCTGGGTGGCTCAGTCGGATAAGTGACTGACTTCAGCTCACGTCATGATCTCTCGGTTCATGGGTTCGAGCCCCGCGTCAGGCTCTGTGCTGAACACTTGCTCAGAGCCTGGAGCCTCCTTCAGATTCTGTTTCTCCTTCTCTCTCTGCCCCTCCCCTGCTTCTGTTCTGTCTCACTCAAAAATAAATACATGTTAAAAAAAATTGTCTGGAAAGTGAAAATGTGGGCAAACTAGACCTGAGGTTTTCAAATTCTGATGGGCATCAGAATCTCCTGGGGAATTTGTTAAATATGATAACAAAACAATGTTTGGGTTCCACACTAGATCTTCATCTTAAAATCAGAATTTCTGGATTGAATGTATTCTTAAATGTAAACAGGATCTAAGGCAACACTTCCAACACTTCATTCAAGCTATAGGTGGCAACAGATGCTATGACAGGGAATCCAGAAGTTTAAACAGGAATGGAATTTAGGATTACCATTGCCTCAGGCACAAGGAACAGCTTACTTTTTACCAGATTTCTTAATTCTAACTGTGGCAGGGGGCCCTTCCCCATAGCCTGCATTTTTAGCTCCTTGAGTTTCTTCTCCTCATTCTGTTTCTGGTTGAATGTCTTATCTCGTCCATTTCCTTGACCTGCTTCTTGGGCTGCTTCAGGGGCTTCCTCTTGCCACCTTCAGAGCCCCACATGGCGCCTGCTACCTCTTTCCCCGACCCTGCCACCGGAAGCCTGTTTAACCAACACCCCAGATGATTTCAATGTGCAAAGTTTGAGTATGACTGCTATAGGTGTTAGACAGGCAGCATTTTAAAAGTGCAAAGGAGGGGCGTCTGGTTGGCTCAGTGGGTTAAGCATCTGACTCATGATTTGGGCTCAGGTCATGATATTTGTCAGGCTCCGGGCTGAAAGCTTGGGATTCTTTCTCTCCCTCTCTCTCTGCCCCTCCCCCACTCGTGCTTGCTCTCTCTCAAAATAAATAAATAACCTTAAAGAGTGCAAAGGAAAGTTAAATGAAATCTGTTATGTGAGAAACTCTGAAAGGGAAGGTAGCCCCTAGAGGGTTAGGAAGTTCTTAGAAATGCTTTACAGGCTCTGATCTTAATACGGAAGAAAAGCAGGGAAGCACCTGTAAGTTTCCTTTGCTTTCCTTTGCTCCCTTGACTTCCATTCAGGTGTATTCCATAACATCTTCACTTAGAAGGGGATAGATCCACTTTTAAAGTACTTCATATTATCATGGACACAAAAAAGTGCTTATAAAGTGGTGTCATGGACCCGTAAATAAAGTGGCAGGAAAATTAACCCTACTCCTCCCTTTCCCTCCAGACAAGCTTAAATTTGGGGGTAAAATACTAAAATAACAGGAAAAAAGGGTGGGAGGCACAGTTTGACTCTCTTCTGAACTCTTATTTATTTTCCTTTTTCTCATTCATTTGTTTATTCAAGCAATTTTTTTTTTTTAGTTGCATGTGACTTCATTGTGCCAAGTACAACTCTAGAGCTGGGAATACAGTGCTGAAGGATGCCTACTGCCATTGCTTAAGGAAATGAGTTAGGCAGTCATACCCATACAGTCATGGGTTGAAGAGAGGGACAAGTATAATGTGAGAAGAGCACACCCATGGGTTGTGAACAGAAAAGGAATCAGGAGAGAAGGGTGGATTTTATTTTGTTTCTAAAACAGCTGAAGAAGGTAGATTCTGAAGAAGAGCAGGAACTAGATGGCAATCCTATTCAAGATTTTTTTTTTGTTATTGAAAAAAATTTTAATGTTTATTTTTGAGAGAGAGAGAGCTCACGCGCGCGTGAGAGCACGAGTTGGGGGGGCAGAGAGAAAGACACAACCCAAAGCAGCCTCCAGGCTCTCAGCTATTAGCACAGAGCCCAACCAGGGGCTCGAACTCACAAACTGTGAGATCGTGACCTGAGCCAAAGTCCGATGCTTAACCCACTGAGCCCCCCAGGCACCTCAAGAGTTTTTTTTAAATAACAATATACGTGTTGGCTTTAACACTATAGATATTTTATAGGTAATTAACTTCTGTATTTCTGGTGATACATTTTAAAAAAGATTGTTAAAGAAACAATTTGTGAGCATCGTAGAGAAAAGGAAGTGGTGATCAACAGAGCCAGGTGTGGATTTACTAAGAACAAGTCACGCCACACCAACCCCCTTTCTTTGGTAGATTAGGGAACTATGGTAGATTTTGGGTTGAGTGGGTGGTAGGGAAGCAAAAATAATGGAGGTAGATTCACAGAAATCTTTGTTTTTGAAAAAAATATGTATTGTATGTCTGCTTAGATCAGACATTTGCTAGGCAACTTACTTTCGTATTTGATCATCACAGTAAGCCTATTAAGAAGATCTTGTCTTCCTAAAAATCAACTGATGACATAAAACACAGGATCTGCAACACTAAAGGAGAGTGTTGGTGGGAGAAGCTGGTTTGCTCATCCATGAGGCCCCCAAAACTGATCCTAGAGATTCACCTCCTTCCTATAGTTCCTCACACTCGTGCACTGGGCCCAAGAGTTAACAGAAGACTTTAACCCCAATACTGTGTAGCAAAACTGTAAAAGGGCTACAAACCATAAACAGGATTTTAGGAAAGATGGAGGGTAATAAAATGGAAATAAACATAGAAAACAACTTGAAACTGAATAATGCAGTTTACAAAATAAGGTTTGTCGTCTTCAGTTTATAGACTTCAGAGATTAGAACTTCTGCTCACTACTAGATTACCTGTTTTAAATGACTTTTTGTCAAATCACTATGCATTTTCAGTGATTCCTCTTTGCCTCCAGCCACACTTTTAAGCTATAAACTGCTTTAACCTTCCTTTTAGAACCTTCATTTCCACTAATCCAACATGTGAGCGTTTTCACCTCCTTTCTCACTCAGAGGCTTCAGAATGTGCCATTTATTTTGTCTCTATGCTCAAACCATTCTTCAAAGTTCATTCTCCTTGAGCCCTCTTTTCTCTCTGCCCCAATTTTTTCATGTAGGTCTGTGTGGTTTGAAGGACCAGTTTCAATTAAGTTAGCTCAAGTGAAAGGTTTTCTTAGAGTAATATTACATGATTTCTCAGAAATAGTACTCAACATACTCTTTAGCCTTCTATCAGTTGTGATATTTGAGACTTAAACAATTGTTTTGTTTATTTTTGTTTTTTCTCACATATGGAGAAATCTGGAGGTAGCTAGTTGCTGATTGTTTTAGTGGTTCAACGTTTAAAGACCAGTGGCACTACTCTTTTTGGCCTTTTCTTCACCATCACAAGATGGCTGCTATAGCTTAAATATCACATCCAAGTTCAAAGAAGGTAGGAAAAGAAGGGAAGCCAGTCTTTTCCTTTGATTAGGATGGCAAAAACTCTCAGAGAAACCTGCCAGTAGACTTCTGCTTATATTGCATTTGTAAGAACTCTGTAACCCAGCTGCTCATAAAGAAAGTGAAATCACAAGCCACAAGTGATTACTATTGAGACTATAGAAAGAACTTCTACACTTTGATAAACATGAGGTATACAACCGAATAGAAAAAATATGCAGAAGGCAGGAAATTGGTAGAAGAAGAAATATTTTTGGTGAGCAAATTGAAAGATGCTCTATCACATTAATGATCAGGCAAATGCAAATTATGACTACATTGTGATAGCCGGTCATTATGACTACATATTATCCACTGAATTAACAAGAATTAAGACCTCTCAAAAATAAGTGTTGACAAAAATGTGGGGCTGTCTCCACGGCTAGTGTGGGTAAGGTAAAATGGTACAATGACTTGGGAATACAACCTAGGATTATCTAGTGAAGTTGGATGTGGGCAGATGCCTTGATGTAGCAGTTTCACTGCTAGTGATTCCACACAGGAGACATGCATGCCAATGTTCACAGCAGTATTTTTTGTAACAGCAAAAATGGAAATAACCCAGATGCCCATTGTCAGAAAAACGTACAAAGGATATATTCATATAATAGACCTACAACTATTGCAGTAACATGTATAAATATAAGAAATACAATTTTGAGAGGAAAAAAAAAATCAAAGGGAGAAGACTACATAATGTTTTTAAAAGCTAAAAACAAGAAGGCTAAGCAATATATTTTTTTTAAATGTTTTTATATATATATCACATAATGTTTTTAAAAGCTAAAAACAAGAAGGCTAAGCAATATATTTTTAGAGATACATACATATATGGTTATATGTTTTTCAACAGAGAAATAACAAAGCAAGAACAAAATAAATACAAAATTCAGGATAGTGGTTAGCCCTCTTGAAGGAGGGACATGGGATACAACACCCAGGTGAATTCAATGATCCTGCAATATTCTAGGTATTAAATTCAGTAGTGGATTAATAGTTGCTCATTTTATTATTATGCTTCATAACTTGTATTTCATATATTATATATTTATATGTCAAATATTACATAATAAGAAACAAGAAAAAATAGCTTTGGTAATAAGTATTAAAATAATTTTAATACATCATATTGCAAAAAACATGTTGGAGGGAGGCACATGCTCTGGTCAACCAGACATTTACAATTTTAATTGTTTTAGCTTTACAATGATATTTTAGTATAATAAAAACTGTATTTGCTTCAGTTCAGGTGGGAAAAAGAACATAAGCACATACAAACACAAATGCTATAGGGGAATTTATTATTACCTTGCAGCAACTTTGGGAAATAAATAAGTAGTTGAGACAAGAAGCAGGGTGATAACAGAAAGAGAGAGGCTTAATAATTTAATGTTAAAGAACAGTGCAAGTAGAGGAGTGGCAACAGAAGTGAGAACACAGCAACATGCAAAGAGAAAGTGGAAATGGAGGATGTAGATTATAGTGTCCTTTTCAAAATGCTTAGCAACAAAAGAAGAGAAAAAATTAGTTTCTGTCACCTTCGGGGACTCTTCAGGACTATTCTTCCCAAGCCCACTGTGTTTTGCTTTTGTTTAATGCCTGTATTAGACAGAGGAACATGCAGGCCCAAGGATAAACTTTGTTAGGCATTTAAGAAAGCTTCTGAGGTTTCATGCCCAATCTAGGGACATATAAGTACCTATCCCCAAGGGTAATAGTGTCATTATTCAATCAGTGTTTCCTTTTTATTATTTTCACTATCATTTCAAGGTTATTTAAGTTATTCTCAATTCCAAATATTATACCAGAATCCAATCATGACAATAGACCAAAACAAATACCACCACTCCCAACAACAAAAACCCCAAAAGAAAATGACATTTCTTAGACATTCTCTCAATAGAGGATTTATTCATTGCTTATAATCTGCACAAATTACAGATCCCATTTTAAAAAACAGGGAATGACTTAATACGTTTTAAAGGACTTTGCTTTGTTGATCTATTTTTATTTATTTAAAAATTTTTGTAATGTTTATTCATTTTTGAGAGAGAGACACAGCATGAGCATGGGAGGGGCAGAGAGAGAGAGACACACACACAGAATCCAAAATAGGCTCCAGGCCCTGAGCCGTCAGTACAGAGCCCAACGTGGGACTCGAACTCACAAACTGTGAGACCATGACCTGAGCCAAAGTCGAATGCTTAACCAACTGAACCACCCAGGTATACCTTGTTGATCTATTTTTAAAGCAATTATCTGTAACTCCTCCAAAGGGCAAAAAAATTTGTTAATATATTAACTGTTTTCTTTACTTCCTTCTCAGCTAAGAAAATCTGTTCTGGTGTTGGGAAAGGACAGGCAAGAACAATCTATCACCTCCCTATGTAGTTTTTCCAGAGTTCCCAGGTAAAATGCTTATTCCTGCTTTATGTGCCTGTTGTACACCAACAGACTTCTATCACAATATTCATTCAATTACATGCCAGTCTTGTTGATCAAGCAGCAGCCTCCCAGAGGGCAGAGGTCTTTTCTTGCTCATCTTAGTCTCTCTTTAGTGTGCACTGGGTCTTGTATATACTGGGGACTCAATAAATGTTGAATGAATGAATGAACAAACAACAATTATTAATCAATAGGGTTTTTTGAATGTTTACTTTTGAAAAATCATTTTAAAAGTAAATGTTTATTTCAAAAGCTGTTTAAATAAAGCACTCTCCCTAGATAATGTCCAGCATATAATCACAATAAATATTTCTTGAATGAATACCAAATACGTAGATATCACAAGTAATTTCAATTTGTTATGGCCTTGCACTCTAGGAGCCTTGTAACTCTGGAAGTAAGGGAAGCCGTATAAGCAATGGTACATTATTCTCAGTTATAAACTGTTTAAAACTTTTTTAAAGTTTATTTTTTATTTTGAGAGAGAGCTAGCGAGCACAAACATGAGCAGGGGAAGGGCAGAGAGAGAGGGAGAGAATTCCAAGCAGGGTCTGCACTGTCAGTGCAGAGCCCAATGCGGGGCTAGAACCCACCAACTGTGATATCATGACCTGAGCCGAAACAAAGAGTCAGATGCTTAACAGACTGAGTCCCCTAAATTGTTTAAAACTTTTAAAAGATATTCAAACAAAGGTGAAATACAGAATTTACTTTAAAAAAAAATTTTTTTTTATTTGAGAGAGAAAGCGTGTGTGAGTGAGTTGGGGACAGGGGCAAAGGGAGAGAGAAAGAGAATACCAAGCAGGTTGCACGCCCAGTGCAGAGCCCAATGTAAGAGCTCAATCCCACCAGCCTGGGAACATGACCTGAGCCAAAATGAAGAGTTGGATGCTCAACTGACTGAGCCACCTGGGCTTCTCAAAATTTACATTCTTTTTAAAGAAGAAATGCTTCTTCAAATACATTTTTGCTTGTGGGATATCACTTGGGGCTTTATCTTCAGAATCATTGAGGGAAATGTTATCCCTCCATTGTTTTTTTTTTACCCCTCTGTTTTTTCAGGGGCATCTGGCAGTTAAAGTCAGAGAAGTAGTAGGTACAGTTTTTGATTTGCATCTTACATCTTTGTGTAAGAAGATATGAATAAGAAGAAAACACACCAGTCTTTAACAACTGTAGAGGTTTTGACCTTTTATAGAACATTTTCCTATTATTTTTTTCCAGGCTTCACCACTTCTTGACCAGAACACACAGCAGGGATTATCATCCCAATTTAACAGGTTAGGAAACTGAGATTACTAAATCTCTGCTAAGGTCCTCCTAGAATCAGGGATGAGAAGACTGCTCATTTCAGTTAAAGAAAAATTATTTATTGACACTTGTTAAAACGGTGAGGAAGACTATTACTAAAGAGGGTCAAAATTACTGCAATAGGAGAACAAAATTGTGCTGAAATTTGAATAAAAACAGCTGGGAATACACAGCCAACAAACAAGAAGAGTGACTGGGTCAGTGGATGGAAAATTACCATGGAGAAACAGTAAAGCAGGCCAAAGGTGGAGGATAAGGAATTTGATCATGTATCAAAGGCATCAGACATCAAGAGGGGGATGACTTAGCAGGATTCATACTAATACTGAGCTCAGCCAGGCCAGACTTGAAGGCCTAGGTGGAATCCTAGACAAGTAGAAGGTTCAGAGGAGCCTAAGAAACGCTAGGACAAGTCTTTTGTCACTGCCTATCTTGGACCTCTTTATTATCCAATCCCTATGGATGAGGATGGCTGGCAGGGAGCCGACGCTCTAGGATCGAGGGTCTGGAGTCTAGGTCTCCCTCCCAGGCAGGAGTAACCTGCTGCCAGAGCTAAGGAGACCACGTCCCGCGACCACCGGACCCACGTGGGTCGGAGCAACGCCCCTTGCCTCCGACCCGAGGCGCCCCCAGAGTCGGCCCAACAGGCAGTGCAACCCACTTCAGGGGCGGGCCCTGCAGGTCGGGCGGGGCGGGGCCGGCACCCTTTATTTGCTGGTGCTCTTGGGCGGGGTTCCAGGCCCCGCCCCACCGCCCGTTACTGGCCGCATAGTCTCCATCTCCCTCCCCTCAGCCAGCGAAGGCCAGCGCTGGTCGGTCCCGCTCTACCCAGCGGGAGGGGCCGAGCCCGCGTTCCTCCTCCCTACGGGTTTCACCCTTAAAGCACGAGTCTCGACGCTCCGCCTGTTGGAAAGGGTGCCGGGATCCGGACAGCAATCTGCCAGGGCAGGCCAGGGCCTACCGAAGAGGGCCTGAGACCAGGGAGCAGCCCCAGCTGGCACGCGAGCGTCTCGGCGGGTGAGAGCTGCGAGGGCAGGGGTCCCGGGCGCCATTGCTGGCCGCCAGAGCGCCGCCCGGACCTATTCCGCCCTCAGCTGCTCTACCCGCGCCGGGAGGAGCCGTAGCTCGGGGTCGTCGCCACCCACTGGCCCCGTGTCGTAAATCGTGTGCCTCATCTACCGCGCGCTGCGGGCCGTTGGGACCGAGACCATGTTTGACAAGACGCGGCTGCCGTACGTGGCCCTTGATGTGCTCTGCGTATTGTTGGGTACGTACGCGCCGCCGGCCTGAGGGGCGTGTGCGTGCGAGCCCGGGGTGGGGTGCCCCGGTGGGTACGGGCGTGTGTCTTCTGGGAGGGGACTCGCCGAGAATTGCCCACGGGCGTGGGGGCGGGTGTGTGTTTCTGACGCGCGCACCTTTGCGGGGCGAGACTCGGGGGACGGCTTCCGCAGCCCGGGGATCCCGCTTTGCAGCCTGCACCTCGGTCCGTGTGTGGCTCCCACTGTCTTGTCTGTCGCCCGCCGGTGTGCTGAGCCTAGCCCTGCTTGGACGCTGTTCACGTCTCTGCGCTCGGTCCCTTGCTCCTGTCCTCTGTTTCCCGTTCCACTTCCAGCAGAGCCGGGTGGGCTCCTCCCCTCTCTGCTGTAGGGAAGCCCGGTCACTGGCACGTCAGGATCTGTAGAGACACTGGAGGTTTGATTCACTGGGTATTCTCAGTAATAGGCGCCCCGCCTGGTTTATCTTACTTGTGGGAAGCAGTTTAATTTTTCGTCTATAAAAGACTAGAACCTTCCTAATTAGAAGGTGTTACCAGGTTGTAAATTGTCAGGTTGCAAGTAGGTGTGAGGATGCCAAATTTCTGCCTATGGATCTGAAGAAACTGGCTGTTTGGTTGTGTATGCGCGCGTGCTCCAGACCTGCTGTTTCCTTCTCTGTACAGACCTTGCCATGGTGTAGCTTTCCATCTCCTGTGACAGCCCACAAGGAGCACTACACATTCTTTGGCTGCAGCAATTCTGGCGTTGGCTTCCTAATGGAAGAGTTCATTTCTGGGGCTTCAGGTTCCCAATTGCTCCTTGCTTTTGACAAGAAAGAATTGAAGTCATCTGGATAAGGGATAGGCATCTGGATAAAGGATTGGAAGGAATAACTGTCACCTTTTTAATATGTATTGTGTGTAAGGTAATATGTTGAGAACTATTTAGACGTTGTGGGGGAAAACAAACAAACAAACAAAAAAGCAAGAAGACCTGCTCGAGGTTTGGGTAGCCAGAGTCAGGTATCAAAGTAATGGTACTGGCAACACCTCAGTGTTGGAGATCTGTTGACTGTGGCATCCTTGGTGCAGGTGTGCATAATGGCTTTCACCGATAGGAAATATCCCCGATTTGAATCCAGTATTCCACTTTTCCTGCCTCAAACCTGACGATTTAGGCGGCTGCAGTCTTCCTGAATTCTTATAAATTCTGTTTCCTCTTTTTTGAGGTAAAAACCCTGTATTATTTATGAAATATTTTTATTGTTGACCGAGAGCACTTTTAGAGCTCCACAGTGAATTTTTGGAGTTAAGTTCAGAAAAGAGAAACAGAATTTTGGAACACTATTTTTTATAGAAACAGAAGTAATTCTTTCTCTCTTTCTTTTTTTTTCTTCCCCAACCCCTTTGGAGAACAAATTCTTCAAATGTCAAAACATACTAATAACTACATTAAATATGTTGAAATTTATTTACAATGAAAAATTTACCTTTGGTAAAGACATTAAATTTTATTGCAGTTTTAGATTTTTCTTTTTTTTTTTCTTTTAATTCCAGTGTAATTAACATACAGTGTTATATTAGTTTCAGGTGTACAATATAGTGATTGAACAATTCCATATATTTCTCCGTGCTCATCATGATAAATGTACTCTTAATCCCTTTCACTTGTTTCACTGATCTCACTACCTACCTCTCCTCTGGTAAGATGTTAAATTTTAAAATGTGCTAAAGCACAGTGTCACTAGGGCATTGTTAAATGTCACATATATTTTAGTGAAGGGAGAGGAAAATGTTTGGTCACAAGTAGTTTTGATAATTCTAATATATTGGATATTACCTGCCATTGCCACAAATTGTGTACTCTCAGAATTATATATCTATTTCCTCTTCTCCCTTGTGAGAGTTAATAATTTGTAAAACAAATGTCCTGTTTTTTTCTGTGGGCCAAGCACTGTACTAGGATAAGTGAAACCTCATACTGCTTTAAGTTAACCAAAGTTAATATTAATATACACAGTCATATGGTAGATCTGTGTTTTGTTTCTGTGTTTTAAAATTCATCTAAAATGGAGAACCCATTTGTAGTACAGTTTTATAAATTATAAGTTCTTCTGGTCTGTGTTTTCAACATGATGCAAAGATCACATAATTGTACTGTAGAGGTAATAAGAACAGTTTTATTGCTATAATTTTATTGACCTGACATTTTCAGGATTTATGATGGCTTTCAAAAAGATGAAATTGTGTTTTTGATTTTAAGTGTTTTTAATGGTTTTGGGAAAAACTTGCTTTGGGGGCTTAGGGATTAAGTATGTTTTAGAAAAAGATACCTGGTCTATTGAAACATGTTTTATCTGTTATTGTATTGCTCAAGTTTCTTTTAAAGTAATTCAGAAGATTTTCATGATGAGCCCAAAATTCCCTTTCCCTAAACAGAAAATGAAGTACTAATTTATTTTAATTTGGTAGATAAGATGACGTGAAATTTAACAATGTCAACTCTCCATTACAAACAGCAATGAAGGTGCTGGGATACAAAAGTTTTTCCTACTGGGTTTTGGAAGGCAATACATTTTTATAGCAAATTCACCTCTTGGAGTCTAAAGGTTATTTTAAATTTGGCTTTTATTCACTTTACCGACAGCAGGAGATTGACAGACTAAAATTATGGTAGCTTGAAGAGGGTTATCAATTTGGAATTAACTTTATTCTTTTTCTGTGGAGTATATACAGTTAAGAGTTGCCTATACCAACAAAAAGATGATTAAACACTTCTTAAATACAGGGTTATATGAAAGTGACTCATAATTATAATGTGAATATGTTCCAGGTTCTGTTAATGACCACCCCAACATCATACAGTATATCCATTTTAATTTGATGATGTAACATGATTGTGTCACATGACTACTTTATAATTTTATGGAGTGTGATGTCTGTTGAAGTGATCATTAAACATGTGCTGTGTGTGTTTCTACCTCTCAGTCATGTTTATCATGTAAAACATGAATTCCTCCATCTCATAAACCAAATGATGAGTTTCTTCGGTGGATCTGGTGAGTTCTTAGAAAAAGTCAGAATTTTGAGATATAATGTGTATTTGAAATGGAGCATAGTCTTGCCATTTTTCTCTAGATCTTTTGATGATGAGTTCTGTCATTGTAGAAAAGACTGGCTGTAAGTATCTAAGCACACAAGAAAAGCTGCTGGGTAGGAAATGATAGCAGGCTGGTATGAAGGGAACTATGTTTTTGCTCATTGTGTTAAATGATGTCCTGAATAAAACTTACTAGTGTTTAATTTCTGAGAGTCATTCCACATTTTATCCCCTGTGGCATAAGGCTGCCAGTTATGGACGCTGAGTCCACTGATGGATTCTGTGCACATAGGTTGAAGGCTGATTCTGTCAGGTGCATGTTAGGTGCTAGCGATTCAAAGTTGATTAAGACAATCCTTGCCCTAAAGGAGTTCAGGGTCTAATGAAGGACAAATAAACGGCTTATAGTACATCCTGATAAGTGTAATAATTGTGGTATGGAATAGGTGCCCTTTGAGTACAGAGAAGGGACTTGTCTTAGACCTGATCCATTGCAAATAAATGGTTTGTCTGTTTATCCTTAGGGATGCAGAAGGGACAAAAATTACCTAGAATTACTTTTAGAATCTTTTTTTTCTTGCCCACCTTGATGTAGGGCAGTAGAAACCCAAGTAGGTACCCTACATTTATGACTTTTTTGTAGACGGTTCCATGGTGTCTAAAAGATTTAGGAGGAACTGGCAAAAACTTTTTGTATACTTGTGTTTTGCTGTGTGGCAGTCATTTAGAATACCTTTTTGTGCTCCACATTCTCCTTTTGCCCCTCCAGATCTGTTCCCCACCTTTATCTGTGCTCTGGGAAGCAGATTCTATGAGTTATATCAACTGACCTCTTGATTTATGGTTTCTGGTTTGCCTTGGTTGGTGGTGTGTCAGTAGGAGGCCTGGAAGAGCCAGTTCCTTCCTGCTGGATTTGTGTTGCTAAAGCCGTTCTGTGTTTTGTGAGTAGGTCACAGCTTCTATTAAATGGCCCTCTTCTGCCAGCCAGCCACAGTTACAGATCTTTCTGGGTTCTGGTAACCCCTTACTTGCCCCTTTAGGCCTAGTGATGATAATGGCTTCCTGATGTTGCTGGCATGGGAGTTTTCCACCATCCCTTGCTGCTTTTCTTAAATCCTGCCTCTGCTTTTGAAGATGGTTCCTTCATTAAATTCTGTTGAATACCTTTTTTGAATGTGCTTTTTTTTTTGTTTTGTTTGTTTGTTTGTTTTGCTTGGGCCCTACTGATAACATTCATCCATGTCCAAAACAGATCTGAAGTAGCTTCCCTTTCTTCACTAACATCAGTTACAGCTGCCCATTTTGGCAGGTGCAGACAGGAGCTCATGGGCTCCAATGTTGGCTTTCTTGGAAGAAAGGTTGGTCATAGTTTCCTTACCATGCTCCAAATGTGGTATCATCTTTATGTCAAATCGTAGTCAATAGATTAAGAATAAAATCTGGCAGCAAAAAACTGGCAGCCGATGATAGTAGGTGGTTGTGGAATCCCTGTTACTTATTCTTCCCTAGTAATTATCTCAATACTGATGTCATATGTCATTGCTGTAATACTGACATCTGCACCTTAAGTATTACCTCTGAAGAGTGATTCTCTTTCCTTTCCCTCATTCTGGACCCCTTTCTCAAGGGGAAAAAAAATTAAATATTTAGTGAAAGATTTTCACTTGCTAAATAGTCTGCAGCATATTGTGCCTTCCCTTTTCTCCTGACATTCATTCATTCATTCATTCATTCATTCATTCATTCTTGAACATGTGTTTGCTTAGGTGCCTGGCATCGTGTTGGATGCTGAAGATAAAAATAAATAAGTAGGACAAAATGCTTACCTGATCACTAGCCATTTCAACCTCAGTTAACTTGTATTTATTTTTACAATGTTTTTTTAAATTTATTTTTATTTTTTTAAATGTTTATTTTTGAGAGAAAGAGAGACAGCACAGGCGGGGGTGTGGGCAGAGAGAGAGAGGAGACACAGAATCTGAAGCAGGCTCCAGGCTCTGAGCTGTTTGCACAGAGCCCATTGCAGAGCTCGAACTCATGAACTTTGAGGTCATGACCTAGATGAAGTCACATGCTTAGCCAATGGAGCCCTGGGAGCCCCTATTTATTTATTTTAGAGAAGAGAGTGTGCACCTGTGTAAGTGAATGCAGGGGGTGGGACATAGAGAGAGAGGGAGAGAGGGAATCCCAAGCCAACTTGGTGATGTCAGCACAGAGCCCTATGTAGGGCTCAAACCCACAAATTGTGAGTTCATGACCAGAGCTGAAATGAAGAGACACACCCTTAACCAATTGAGCCACCCAGAACTTCCTTTAACTTTTATTAAGCAAACCTCTTTTGCTTCTGATGAAAGGTAACTGGGTTTGTGTTTTTTTCATATAACTTTTCTATTCCCAGCTACAGAGAGAGGGATGGAATCTCAAAAAATGATCAAAAATTCGTTAAACTGGCATATTCTTTTGTTAGACTGGAATCCTGCCGCAAGAGTTTTTCTACCTTTAAAAGGCCAGTTTTGAACAAAAGCAGAGACCTGGAAGAAATTGCTACTGTTTGACTCCAGTTGGTTTTATACAGTTGAATTTTAACTTTAATTTACCTTGCTTGGAATAAAGTATGGAAATGTTCAGAGAATGTTCTTCTCTATAGATTTTATGAAATGTAAATTCTTCATTTATATTCTCTTTGAATTACATCCCTTTGGAAACTCAGGGGTGTGCTATGGATCTTGATTACTCTTTTTTTGTTTAGTCATTTTTGGCTGAGCTCTACCAAAGTTTCCTATGTATGCTCAGCTTGGGGGATTTTTTTTTTTATTCTCTTGGATAAGAAATTGAAGTTTAAGTTGTTATTGTTTACCCTAGTAAAAAAGAGAATTTGGAAGAAAGTCACTAAACTCCCAGATTTTAAGTGAACCAGTTAAAATATAGCTTCAATTTTATGGAAAGGAATTTGGAATGTTAATTGTCTGCTTCCTCCTAATTTACGTGGCTTAATTCAGCATTTGGGATGGAAATACACAGTCTCTGTAATAAGCTAGTTAAGGATTACATAGACACTGTCTTGTCTGATTTTCATTTTAAAAAGCATTCACCATTCAGATATTATGAACAGTGGATACAAGTAGCTTTCTCTTCTCTTCCTCCTCCTTCTTCCCTTCAGCCTTCTTGCTGTCTAGGTTTAAAGCCTAGATGGCTTATAATTTTTTGTTTGTTTTGTTTTTTAATTAAAACTAGTCTAACATTGGAAATATCTTGTTTTTTTATAAACAATTAATTTTCCTTTAAAATATTAGAGAGGCAGCATAGTCTAACGATGATCTCTGGATCCAAATTGCTTAGGTTTACATTTCACTTCCTCCATTTACTAACTGTGTGACCTTGGGCAGTTTTCTTCTTTGTGCCTCTCTTTGCTAATAAAAGTACCTACCTTATATGGTTGTTGTGAAGCTTGAGTGAGTTGTATGTAAAGAGCTTAGAGCAGTGTCTTGCACTTAATGTGCATGATACATTTGTGAAATAAAATCAATCTTCTGTAATCCTACTAACTGTAACATAATTATTTTCATAGCAGTAACATCAGCTAGTTTTGTATTAGGGGCAAAAACACTCTCAAACTTTGAAACATTTCTGATGCATACTCATTGAATGTCTTTGAAGCTTACAGAGCATATTGAAATAGTAGTGTTGTATCAGTCATGTGTAAAAGCCACATATATGATCTCCAAGTAGTGGTAATCCCAGCAGTGGTGGAAATTAATCTGTATAGGTCTGTGGTAGAGAGTAATTAAACAAATAAAAAAACTTTATACCATGCTAAGTCCTGAATTTCACCTTAATCAAGAAAATGGAGTTATCTGTACTCTGAGTCACCTTCACTACTTTTATTGCCCAGGCCATGGAAATGGTCATTCCCTATAAAAAGTGAACTTCAGGGGCGCCTGGGTGGCGCAGTCGGTTAAGTGTCTGACTTCAGCCAGGTCACGATCTCACGGTCCGTGAGTTCGAGCCCCGCGTCAGGCTCTGGGCTGATGGCTCAGAGCCTGGAGCCTGTTTCCGATTCTGTGTCTCCCTCTCTCTCTGTCCCTCCCCCGTTCATGCTCTGTCTCTCTCTGTCCCAAAAATAAATAAACGTTGAAAAAAAAAAAAAAAAATTTAAAAAGTGAACTTCATATTTTCAAAATTTGTGAATGGCCTTCATTGTACATCCTCATTTGTGCAAATTCTATTATTTGAATTCTTCTCTGCAGTTAAATGGACAACAAACAATTGTTGTGTAATACCTCTCCATACCCTCTTCTCCATCTTGTTAATTTTTTTCATTTATTATACTCTTTAAATTAAAAAAAATTTTTTAATTCAGGAGTAGAATTTAGTGATTTATCGCTTAAATACAATACCCACTGCTCATCACAAGTGCCCTCCTTAATGCCTATCATCCATTTAGCCCATCCTCCCATCCACCTTTCCTCCAGCAACCCACAGTTTCTTCTGTCTAGTTAAGAGTCTCTTTTGTTTTGCCTTACTCTTTGTTTTTATCTTATTTTATTTTTCCTTCCCTTATGTTCAACTGTTTTGTTTCTTAAATTCTACATATGAGTGAGATCATACGGTATTTGTCTTTCTCTGACTGACTTTTCTGCTTAGCATAATACACTCTAGTTCCATCCACATGGTTGCAAATGGCAAGGTTTTATTCTTTTTGATGGTTGAGTAATATTCCATTGTATATACATACACATTTTTATCCATTCATCAGTCGATGGACATTTGGGCTCTTTCCATTACTCTTGCTTTTTTCAGTCAGGTGTTTCTTTTGATGTATATTAATGTGAAATTTGTGTGTGTGTATGTGTGTGTGTGTGTGTGTGTGTGTGTATAGATGTGTGAGAACAGTATTAAGTTTTTTAAATATTTGACTTTGCATTATCTTCATTAAGCACCTATAATGTGCTTAATACAATGTTAGTAGCTATAAATATTACTGTAAAAAAGATAACATTTCTAAACTAATATTTAAGACAATTACAGATGTTTGTAAATGGCATGAAAGAGTTCACACAAGGTAGAAGAGTGTCAGATGGTGGAGGGTGGCAATCTCAAAGAAGGCTTCTCTGAGGAGGTGATACTTGAATTAAGATTTAAGGATGAAAATAAGGAGGGTATGGAGGAACTTGAAGATGATTCCAGATGATTCCAGGCACAGGGAAGAGCATGTGTTGAGGGCCAAATGGTGAAGAGCATTTTGTAACAGGAAAGAGGCCAGTGTGACTGGAATATAGTATGCATCCATGGTATTCTTTCATTTCTTTTTTAAATTTTTGTATTAAAATTTTTTTTGTTTATTTTTAAGAGAGACAGAAACAGAATGCGAGTGGGTTAAGGGCAGAGAGAGAGGGAGACACAGAAGCAGAAGCAGGTTCCAGGCTCTGAGCTGTCAGCAGAGTCTGATGCAGGGCTCGAACCCACGGACCGTGAGATCATGACCTGAGCTGAAGTCGGACACTTAACTGACTGAGCCACCCAGGTGCTCCAATTTCTTTTTTCTCTTCTCTTCTCTTCTCTTCTCTTCTCGTCTCTTCTCTTCTCTTCTCTTCTCTTCTCTTCTCTTCTCTTCTCTTCTCTTCTCTTTCTTTTGGAGAAAGGGAGAGAGAACATGAGTGGGGGAGGAGCAGAGGGAGAGAGAATGAGGGAATCTTAAGCAGGCTCCATACCCACTGCAGAGCCTCACTTGGAACTTGATCCCAGGACCATGAGATCATGACCAGAGCCAAAATCAAGAATCTGGTGCTTAACTGACAGAGCCACCCAGACCCCTCTCCATGGTATTCTTAATAGTGAATTTTGTAACCAACTTCTAAATGTCAAAGTGGATAATAATAATAACTGACATTTGTTTAGTGATTACTAGGCCCTGTGTGGCCTGTAAGGTCTCTTAACAACTTGCTCAGGGAGGGTAGTTTGGTCATCTCTATTCTGTAGGTGATAGAACTGAGGCCTAGAATATTTGGGAAACTCTCCCAATGGAACCCAGCCAAGAAGTGATATAATTGGGAATTGGGGAATGGATTTTTAAGGATTATAACTTTTGAATGCAAATTGGTCAGTATTTAAGAAAGGTACTAATAAATGGAGAAGTTGACAAAGGAGAGGTTTAGGAGATTAGTTGATTGTAAAAACAATGATTATTTTTAGGTAGCCTAACTGTTTTATGACTATCTTAATTCTATATGATGTGACTTCAGAATCCATTTCTACTTAACGATATTTTGAGCATGTGCCTGCTATACCCAAAGGAGGCACTTTAATTTTTCATAACTCAAATTCCTAATTACTACTAAGAGTTTGCCAAGACAGCATATCATCCTTGAATTTGCCCTGTTAAGTAACATACCCACAGACTTTTTTTTCAGGTAGCATTGTTGTTGGCATTTCTATACAGGAAAGGAAGACTTTTGGTCTTCACTATATTTCATGGGAGTCATGTGTGTAGAGTTCAGAGTCACCTTTGGGAACTCATTATAGCAGATATAGTTAGAATCTCATGGTTTAGTTCTCATTTGTCACTGTTTGGAAATGTTTCCTGAGTCTTTTTCAGGGTGGGGTGCCCAGGAAAATGACATATAGGAAATGTGTCCTAGATGAGCTCTTGAGTTAATTGGCAGCTTGTTAAGTGAGGTTCTGCCTTGCCTTTTGGTACATTTACATCAGCAGTAAGAGAGATGGGTTGACTGCCTAGGCGCTTGAGGGGTAAATGAGGAAAAGAGAAGAAAAACATTATTCATTGAATGCCTAAACGAATCTTTTGTAAATTTCTTACATAAGCTCAGGCAATCATCATAAAGCTCTGAGGTTTTAGCCTTACTTTATGTCACAGCATTGGAATACAAAAATGGGCGAAAAAAGTAAACAAAAGCCTTGGTTCTCAAATAGCTCTTGTTTACTGTGGAAGACAGACTCATAAGAAACAGTGACAATACTGTATAGTAAGTTGAATGCCTGATATTTCCTAGCTCTGAGGTTACTAAGAGTAAGACAGGGTCTCTACACTGAAGAGATATGCAAAGGCTTGTAAATGGAGATTGGTTGGTATTTTAATGAAGTCTATCTGTATTTCAAAATGATTTTTCTTAAATGGTTGCTTTTACTTTCTAGCATAAATAATGTGCACCTTTGGGTACATTACTTTTGTCTAGTTCTAAATTCTGTAAATAATTCCTGTGGAAAGTTCAGGCCCCATTTGTGTTGCTGGATAAAGACACAGGAGGTGGGTGTTCAGAAGGTGTGTGGCACATGGTAGGCATTCAAGTATTTGTTACATGAATGAATAGGCAATACACTTGAGTCAGCTACTCTTCCAGGGTTTGAATTCTAGACCCATCTATTAATAACTGTATGACACTGGGCAGGTCACTTCACCTCTATGAGTTTTGTCATCTAATGAGGAAAAAGATGATGCTAATAGGGCATTTTTCATAGTGCTGTGAAATTAGCTGAGATAATGTATGAGACAATGTATATGAAGTGTTTAGCACAGTGAAGTGTTAAGCATAGTCCTGGCCTGTGCTGCTGTTATCATTATTAAACTAAAAACCACTTTGGTACCAGTGACCCAGTCTGTTATTTAAATTTGATATCATGTGCTGGTGACTCTTCTTTTGGAACATTTAGTGTTCTAGTTTCAGTTAAAATTTTTTTTTTTCTTAACGATTATTTATTTTTGAAAGACAGAGAGAGACAGAGAATGAGCAGGGGAGGGCCAGAAGGAGAGGGAGACACAGAATCTGAAGTAGGCTCCAGGCTCAGAGCCTGACTTGGGGCTCAAACTCATGAACTGTGAGATCATGACCTGAGCCAAAGTCAGATGCTTAACTGACTGAGCCACCCAGGCGCGCCTAGTTTCAGTTTAAATGAATTAACATTGGAAACTGGTTTGTATTTCAGTTTTTAGTGCCCAGATCACTTTGGGAAATGTTTTTATTACTTCTAACCTATTTCTCTGTGGAATCAGCTCACAAAGATCTTCTGATTTTGCTTCTAGGTGAGCAATATTCCCACAACTCATAGGCAAGGTTCCCAAATGAATGTGGCTGGAGAGAGAACAGTGTAATAGAATAGATGTGTGAACTAGTAAGAGCATGGTTTGGATAGTCCTAACTCCTCTTAGTACCCATTTCCTGAAACATGAAGGTTTTATTTGTTAAATATAAACTTATCAAGACCCAACTTGAGGTTGAAGGAGCTAAACATAACCAGTTCTCATCATAACTTCTTTTCATCAATAAGATTTTGTATTTTCTTCTTTCCAGAGTTTAAGAAATAGGTATATATATATATAGTGATCACACCTGTCTGCAGTGTTCTGAGATAGCCCTAACTTTAGGTAGTAGCCTTCTTCAGAGAGACAGTTTGTTAAATATATTAACAAATGTAATTAAAATTCATACTTTTATGATATTTAACTTAAAAACTATGTTTTTGGGGCACCTGGGTGTCTCAGTTGGTTAAACGTCGGACTCTTGATTTCCTGATCTCATGGTGTGTGAGTTTGAGCCCTGAGTCAGGCTCTGTGCTGATAGCATTGAGCCTGTTTGGGATTCTCTATTTCCTTCTCTCTCTGCCCTTCACCGATTCACACTCTTTCTCAAAGTAAATAAACTAAAAAAAATGAAAAAATAAAAAAAATAAACTTAAAAAAAAGCTCATGAGTTTTCAGTCAACATGCACAGCTGTCATCAGAAGGACAAAGGTAGTTTTCATACTAATGTGTGAAGAACAGAAAATAGCTTGTTAATTATTAAATCCCCCCTCAAAAATAAGTAAGTAAAATTAAAAAAAACCTGTTTTTAAAAAAAACACAGATTTTCAAATGACATCGTAATTTGATTGGGAAAATATACCTAGCATAGTTAGGCAGTGTAGCAGAAGCAAGTGATGTTTATTGTATTTTACTTTTTTTTTTCAAATGGCATGGATAAGAGAAAGGAATTTTAAATGGACTCCTTTCCAAATATGTATTGTTTCTAATTCAATGGCTCAGTTGGGAAAAGGTTTCTTAAACTGTGATGTTATCAAAACTTGCTAGGCAGGTTATGGGTAATATTCAACTTTATAGCTAGTGTTGGATATCTAAATTAATACTAACTTTATGTCTCACAGTATGAGTGAGAGTTTAAGTGCTGTCATTGAATGTAGTCTAGTTATGAACCAAATCTAATTACAAGTAAATTACCTTTTATGGAGATAGGTTTTTAAGTGGGCCTCCCCCTTGTTTAGGATTTGATATAGTGGAGGTTTTGTCGTGAGTGGCAATTTGTTTTTGTAACTTTATTTAAATACTTTAGAGTATGATCTAGCAGTGAAGGCAGTTGGTTTGGAAGTCAGATTCTGGTTTTGCTTCTCCTATTCTTTCTGATCACATGGGCAAGATCTCTTGGGCTGCTTCATTTATTTATGTGTAATTTCTAATGAGAATAATGTCTGCCTTGCCTATCTCTCAGGATCACAGTGGTAAGCAAACCGTGCTGATTAAGAAGAGTCAGTTGCTGCAGAATATACTAACAGCATTTGACACCAGTGGACTCAGGGTAGGAAGACAGAGAGCACATAGTATACGAGGGGGTATTTTGAGCAACTGCAGCAGACCTGTAGGAGATCAATTATAAGTCTAGTCTGGTGAAGAATGGGGTGAGTGTTATTGTCAGCAGAAAGTAGGAAAAAGCTGAAAACTGAAGTGTTTAGGAAGTAGTGATAGGCACTGATACAAAATAATGTAGACCACCCCCCCTCGTTTCCTCTTTTGCCACACTTAGGTACACAACTTTATCAGTGACCAGGTGGCTCATGAAATCCTGGAACTAGTTCGTTATTCTTGCCTTAGTCATACTGTGACAAATGGGAACATGTGCTACCTTGAAAAGCCATTGTAAAATATAATTTGGTCAGACTGAAATTTTAATGAAGGGATTTTTATTTTTTAAAAAAGGTGGAGATTAGTGTTCACCTACTATTTAATTAAAAAAGGAAAGAAACTACGATTTTAATGTAGTCTGCTGAATATCAGATTATTGTATCAGTAGTAGTTTGTCTTCAGTAAAGTCTGTCAGATTCTTTTGGCAAAGATCTAACACACCAAGGGAATCTCTTCTAACATTGTAATCGGCCTGTGCTATGCTCTATTCCGTTGACCTGCAGAATAATAAACAGGTGAGAGATGTTCCTTGAAATAGAGTAATTACATTTTCTAAGATTTTCAATTTTTCTCAGTACTAGTCTTGCAGTTCATTAGCTGATTAATGATTGGAATGGTAACACCTGAGTGTTACTGTGTAGCTGTAGCTGGCTGCCTGATGATTACTATGTGGGGCGTTGGGACCCATTGGACCCATTGGACAGGTAAGGAGTTTCATCTACCCTACAGCCATGGAAACTCAACATCAATTAGAAGTATGGCACCAGAAGGGGCACCTGGGTGGCTCAGTCGGTTAAGAAGTATGGCACCAGAATTAAGGTAACATGGCCAAAGTTATGAGAAAATCTTGACAAAATTGAGTACTATTTAAGAGCTTATTTTTTTGTTACCTAATAATTTAAAACATACATTTAAAAGCATTGAATTATTCAATAGCCATTACTGAAATTTTAAACTCAAGAGAGCCTCTTGATATGGCCCTGATGTGGGCTTTCGCTAAATAAATTTATTCTAATAAAAAGGGAGGCAAAAAGAATGAGGAAAAAGAAAAGAAATGAGGTAAATATTGCTGGATGGTCTGTTTTTGTTTGCCTTCAAATGGGAGTTCAGGAGAGGATAAAGCTTCTTCAATAGGAAGAAGGTTGAGAAAATTAATCATGAGGATGTGTGCTTCCCAAGGTCTGAGATTGCTTGCTGCCCAGTAAAAAGACTGTGGTGGAGATTCTGATTTTTCATTTGGAAAATATAAGGATCACATAAAATAGATAATATAAAATTAATGAAGTAAAGAGCTGGCCTTTAAGTTGGTCAGTTAATTCAACCTATGTTTAGGATTTACTAAGGGAAAAAATCAGATTGCTGGAAAAATGCTGTGATAGTTACCATATTTCACGTCCTTGGACTTTTCATGATTACGAATGATATACTGGGATAGGGAGACTTTATAAGTTGGTCGAGTATTTTTTAAGTTAAAGTCTTAGTAAAAGTAGAGGAGTTTGAAATTTTGAACTATCAGAAAGAACAAATAATGAAATCTTACAATTCATACAGGTGCTAGCCATAGACATATTTCAGTGTGTCTTACCTTGTAGTTTCAATAGAACTTTATTTAAAAAAAAAATGTATTTTACCAATATAGGAAATGATTTCCATTTGTTTTTAGTAACATATAAACATTTTTAGAGATTTTTTTTTTTGATTTATGGGATGCATTTTAAGTTAGGTGTGTGGATACTGGAAACATACAGGTTTGAGTTTGAATTCCACTTCTTTCACCTATAATTAGGGTAAATCACCCATGTTCACAGCTTCAGTTTCTTTATCTGAAAAGGGCTGTGTCTTTATCTGTATATTCTCTTAGGCTTATTTATTCTCCATTACATAGGAGTCATCTATTCCACAAGTATTTGTCCCTCACATATTGTGTGCCACACTCTTAGAGGAGATGTGTATAATCAGACAAATAAATATAAAAATAAACTAATAAGTGCTATAAAGGAGAGAGTTGGGTACTGTGAAGGTTTATAAAAAGTTTTGAATAGGGGCGCCTGGGTGGCTTGGTCGGTTGGGCGTCTGACTTCGGCTCAGGTCACGATCTCACGGTCCGTGAGTTCGAGCCCCGCGTCGGGCTCTGTGCTGACAGCTCAGAGCCTGGAGCCTGCTTCCGATTCTGTGTCTCCCTCTCTCTGCTCCTCCCCAGTTCATGCTCTGTCTCTGTCTCAAAAATAAATAAACGTTAAAAAAAAAAAAAAAAAGTTTTGAATAGAAGCATGGGGTAGCTTTTTAAAATGATGACTTTGGATATAGGGTAGAATAATAGATTAGGGCTGGAAAAGAATGGATTTAGGGAGATGAGTTAGGAAGCTGTTGAAATAGTCCAAGTGAGGAGCACCTGGGTGGTTCAGTTGGTTGGGCGTCTGGCTTTGGCTCAGGTCATGATCTCACAGTCTGTGAGTTCAAGCCCCGTGTTGGGCTCTGTGCCAACGGCTTGGAGCGTGAAGCCTGCTTTGGATTCTGTGTCTCCCTCTCTCTCTGCCCCTTCCCCACTCACACTCTGTCTCTCTCTCAAAATAAAATTAAAAAATGTTAAAAAAGAAAGAAATAGTCCAAGTGAGATAATGGTAGTAAGACTAATGAGGGAGTGGTGCAGATGGAGAAAGGTGGATGGATTTAAGAAATATTTGGGAGGCAAAATGGACAGGTTTTGGTGAAACATAGAATGTGGGGAATCAGAGAGAGGGAGATAACAAGGATAGTTCTGAAAGTTCTCTCTTGTTTAATGGATGGATGTTAATTGCTGCCAGATAATGAGTTGGGGGGCATTAGGAGAGAACGTGACCTGATATAGGAAGAGGGGTAGAGAAGAGAGAATGATTTTGGTTTTGAGCACCTTATGTTTAAGATGCTTTTGAGATTTTGAAGAGGAAGTCAAGTCCTTGTTTGCACAAATGGAGTAGTCTGAGGAGTAGTCTGAGTATGGGGAGTCACTGACATTTTCATGGTAATCAAAGTCATAAAAATTGAAATCTCAAGCAGGAGTTATAAAGTGAGGAGAGAAGGTTTCAGACAGAGCTTTAAGAAACACCAGCATTTCAGATTGTTGGGAAGGAAGGAAGAACACAAGATGGAGAGGAAACCCTAATAACTCGGAGAATGTTTCCAGAAAGTCCAGTGAAGAGAGTGCTCCAAGGAGAGAGTGGTAACAATGTCTACATTCTCCTGAAATGTCAAGTAAGATAAAGTCTGTAAAGTGTACAGTGGGTTTAGTTACACAAATGTCATTGATAGCCTTTTCTTATGTAAAGAAAGCAGTTTCCATATTTGAGTGGTCTGAGAAGTGGGTATTTGGTAAAGAAATGGAAATTGTGGGTATTGGTAATTACTTTAAAATGTTGGACTGAGAAAGGAGAGTATAGCAGAGAAGATTCCAAGCCCTGGCCCTAGCAATCATTTCGGAGAGTGGGAGGAGATCAGTTAGGGGTATCAGCTGAAACACTAATAGGCTGGGATAATAGGTTCTTGTGGTTACCTATGACATGCTGGATGGGGAAGAATGATCTTGCCAGATACAGGAATACCTTTTTAAAAAAACAACTGAATTCCCAAGTGTGTGTGGTGAGGGGGAGGGTGGGGGGTAGGTGGGTTTTACACCTAATGTGGGGCTTGAACCCAAGACCCTGAGATCAAGAGTCACATGCTCTACTGACTGAGCCAGCCTGGAGCCCCTAGGAATACCATTTTTAGATATATGGTACTGTGTAAGAATAGTTGGACTTCTTAAAGAACCCTCTTTGTTGAGAAGAATGGATTACTTGGTATCCTTGTAGCTGGCAGCACGGAGCCTGATGTGGAGCTTGAACTCTTGAACCATGAGTTCATGATGTCAGCTGAAGTTGGACGCTTAACCAACTGAGCCACCCAGGTGTCTCTATTTTTGCGAGAGAAAGAGACCACGTGAGTGGGGGAGGTGCAGAGAGAGAGGGAGAGAGAGAATTCTAAGCATGCTCTGCACTGTCAGCACAGAGCCCAATGCGGAGCTTGAACCCATGCATGAAAACATGAGATCATGACCCAAGCCGAAACCAGTGCCCCAAGCCCCGAGTACTTATTAGGCACTCAACAAACTAATGTCTGCGTGTCCTTTTTCTTGCTTCCCAGCTAGCTGCTGTTTATTGTGTAGTTTCAACATTGAATGTTTGCTCTTACTCTTGAAGTAATACTTGGTGGGAGTACCTCCTTCAGTTTATCTTCTGTATAAAATAACTTGAGTGGCACAAACATACATTTTTGGGAAAATGGATATATGATTTGCTACTGCAGTAATCATAACCATTAAAAAAAGAATTTTACCAGTTTTTTTTGACTTGTGTGCATTTAAAAAAAAGTGTGTGTGTGTGTGTGTGTGTCTTAAACAAAGCTTACTAATTTAGATATGCCACTTTGGTGACTTCCTGCCAAAGTAAGAGTTCTTATATTTTTCTTCAGAGACACATCTTAGTATGACTATTTTTAGTTTTTGGATCCTCGCCATTTGCCGTAATTTCAGACTAGACATGATGGATCCACATAAATACTTCTAAGATTTACATTACATGATACATTTTTTAAAGGGGGACATGTGAACTGTTAAAAGCAGGTGAGGTCTCAGGTCTGGATTTTATTTGGTTTATTTAAAATTTTTGATTTATAGTTTTGATTCTTAAATTATTTCTTACTCATCTTTTGAGCATCGAGATGACTAATTTTGTACCAAAATGGTGAAATCAATTTAAGTTGCTAAAGCAGTCTCCTGAAAGGTTTTTAAATCTGCCCCCAATCACCACCATACATAACCTCTTAAGTGGCATTTATGCATTACCTTTCTAGAAGATGACTGTCCTAGAAATTTTAAAAGCATATCACTTTGCCAGCTTTATTCAAGAATCACTATAATAATGAACACACACTTGTTATTGTTTGGAATATAGACCTTATCACTGAGTGGGAGAAGTTGACCAGCTACTAATACAAGAGACTTTGTTGGTTAAGCGAAGTTTGTAGATGGGATTGCTGAGACTGGAAGTCTCATTGTAAATTCAGAGAGAGAAGTAAATTAACCATGTGTTCCCATCTGAACAACAGAGGCGTTGTTTTAAAAGCTTAAATAAAAACCAGATAGAACCCTATAGGTCATAATTTCTTTAAAGACTAAATAAACTCTTCAAAGAGGAACCTCTTCAAAGAGGTATCTTTCCCTTGATTTACTGTCTTACACTGTTTTGTGAAATTTGTTGGCTATTGACAAGCCTTTGAAGAAAGATAACTAAAACACATGTAGTTAGGGGAACTGGGTGGCTCAGTTGGTTAAGTGTCCAGCTTTGGCTTAGCCCATGATCTCATGGTTCATGGGTTCAAACCCCACATTGGGCTCTGTGTGGACAGTGCAGAGCCTGCTTGGGATTCTGTTTCTCTCCCTCTCCCTCTGTTCCTCCTGCACTTGCACACGTGTGCTTGGGCTCGCTCTCTCAAAATAAATAAACAAAAAAATAAAAATAAAATACAGGTAGTTACTTCATGAAGTCCTCTTGTATATGTGTTGATACATTTTCCAAGTTAAAAATTACTTTTTCATTAGAGGCAGTAGGCAGAGGAGAAAGATCAGGGAATAAGCATTTATTGTCTTAATGTGCCAGGTGCTATGTTAGGCACATTACTAGGCTCTTAGTTCACAACTGTTCTGGGAGGTATATAAATAGTATTTATTTGCATTCACCATGTGAGAAAATTGAGCTCAGATAGGTAAGTAATTTGCCCATGTTCATTTAAATTTAATAACTGGGAGAATGCCAAAAGTAAACCCAGCTCGGTGGAAAAGTCCCAGTTCTATGCAGGACCTCACCTTGCCACACCAAAGATTTCATGAGTAGTTATATAGAAGCTAGAGTGGCGACTAGATGTTAGCTAGGTGGAAGGGGTGGGGTCATCATGTACAGTGTGGCAAGAGGTTTGGAACAGGTGAGGGGAATAGAGAAACAGGGTATGAGGCTTAAGTCAACATTTAGACTTAAAATTTATATATAGCAAAATTCACTCTTTAAGGATACAGTTCTTTGAATTGAGACAATTTAGACGTCAGAGTTATGTAACCACCACACAAGATACAGAACTGATTTATTACCCTAAATTTCTTCTTGCTGCTCTTTTGTAGTGAACTCCTCCCACCTCCTACACCTCTGGCAACCACTGATTGGTTCTCCATCCTATAATGTCATATAAATGAAATCATGCAGTATGTATCCTTTTGAGTCTGGCTTCTTCTCATAGCATAATGCATTTCTAATTAGGGAGCCATTAATGATGTAAATGTTACTGTACAGTTTTGCTACAGTTTTTGGCCTTGAACTCTCAAAATGCTTATATCATCCCCAATTCCAGTTTCATGTAAACATAATTTTTTTTCAGCTGAGAAGTGATTATAGTTACAGCTTCAAATATCAAAGAAGCCCAAAACAGATTTCTGATAAATGCCCAGGAGAAAGTAACATAGAAAAAAATTAGCTGTCTTTCCCCACACCCTATTATGTCCACCATCTCCTTGCCTTTTGAACATAGAAATCTGCATGGAAAGAGTGCTACTGACTGTGACCTTTGCCAGCTTGAAAAAGAAAGGGAACAGCTGTTACCATGAGAGGGTGGAAGGAATTAATGGTCCTGGCCAGTTGGCACTGCGTGCCTTTTGGGAAGGGAACAACAGGTGACCAACTTCTTGCTTTTTATTTTTGTTCGTGTATAAATAAATAGGCCAACATTTTTTTGTGTGTGTGTGCAGAAATCTGAGTCCATATTAAAATAACCTGTCCTTATAGTTCTGGGTATTTTTTTTTAAAAGCTGTTTAAATATATACACACATTTATTTTAAGTATCTTAATGAATGAAGACACTCCAGGGTTGAGTATATTATAGGTCGTTAGTGACAAAAAAGCACAGAAAGTAAAATTCTTTTGTAAATGTCACTTAGATCCAAACTGCTTTTTCTCCCCTTTGTCCCAACTTAAGTACAAAACAAAACCCAGCAAGATAACTGAGTACTTTTTATAGTAAAACCGTCAGCCACAGAGATGTGGTCACTTTAAGCTGGTGACCAGAGTGCAGGTGTCTCTAAAAGCCGAGGGTGCACTGTTCTTTGAACTCGTGGCCCTGGATACTTCACGTGCCATCTCTGTGAATCATACCCAAACATACAGTTCTATCACTGATCCCTCCTGCCTGACTCAGGGCTCTTCCCTTTTTCCACCTCTACTTTGCATAAACTCATCTTCCTGCAGTACAGCTTTCACCCAGGCGTTTCTTGATCAAGAGCCAATGCTGACTTTTCATTTATTTTTATTTTTATTTATTATTTTTAAAAAATTTTTAAATTTTTTTATGATTTTTCATTTCTTATTGAGACGTATCTAAATTACTGACCTGGAACAAAACATCCTTATACTGCAGTTTTGTTTTGCTCATTCATATTTCTGTTATTTTTCAGTTCCCTCTACTTTCGTTGGATCATCCTATTTTTTTTTAGATTGCCTGGCAACAGATTGAACTCAGTGATGAATCCTTTTTTTTTTTTTTTTTTTAGTGATCAATCTTAAATGCATTTCTAATTCCATTTCCCATTGCAGTTGTTATGCCATTAGTCTCTTTATTCCATTACAATTGCTTTGAATGTTTTTCTATTTTTTTTTTTAATGTTTATTTATTTTTGAGTGACACAGAGAGATAGAGCATGAGTGGGGAAGGGGCAGCGAGAGAGGGAGACACAGAATCCGAAGCAGGCTCCAGGCTCTAAGCTCTGAGCTGTCCTCACAGACCTAGACATGCAAACCGCGAGATCATGACTTGGGCTGAAGTCGGCGCTTAACTGATGGAGCCACCCAGATGCCCCAAAATGTTTTTCTGTTCTATTAAAACCTCCATTTGTCCTCTGCTCTGTCATTTTTTAGCAAATGGTACTACATTTTAGCAAATGGTACGCACTTCATTTAGAGGGTTTTGGGGTTAAATAAATACATGTTTGAAACCTGGATGCAACAGTTACTATCACAGCTGATAGCCAGTAGTGTATATCTGAGTCTTACCTTTTCTAGCCCACAACCCTTCATTGTCCTGGTCTCTTCATTGTCCTAGTCCCTTCTATGGACCTCTTTAAGATCCCACAACTGAAAGATTGAAGCAGAACCCAGCTTTAGCACCAGCTGGTGTCTGTCCTGAATGGCCAGTGCTGGTGCAGCACTAGTTGTTAAATACTTTTAATTTCACCCTTATTATATCTATGACTTTAATTAAGTTACTTATCCTTTCTGACTCATCCTCTCATCCTTAAAATGGGGATGATAATACCTGTTTTACAAGGTGACTCTGTGCATTCATCCAATATTTGTTGAGGGCCTGCCCTGTTGTAAGCACTGACTTAAGTGCTTAGGATATATCAGTGAACAAAAATGTCCATACCTAATGAAGCTTGTGTTCTAGAATTGTTAGGATGAAGTGAAAATTAATGTTAGATGTTCGGTATGGTGCCAAATACATAGAGGTGTGTACGGTGTTTTAGTCTTCTTTATTCCCCTTTGCTACACTTTTCCATCAGGGCCAAAGGGCCAGGGGGATTATGGCCGCAGGGAAAGAGTGAAGCCAATAACTAATAATTAGGTGTGGCTTCTCCAAAGGGGACTTGCTTTGTGACTACTTTGCATAGCAATACAAATGAAATAGGAAGCTTTTAAAATTTTTTGTAAAAAAAACCTCTAATTGACCCTGTTTTGGATGGTCTTTGTTGTCTGCCTGTGCTTTCATTTCCTCCCATCTACCATGGATCTAGTTTTGTCCATTCATCCATATTGTCAAGTCCCCTCTGCATCCCACCCCGCCCCCCCCTCCACCCACCCCAACCCATTCTATCACCTCAGTTCACTATCCTACCTTTTGTGCTACAGACAAAAAGAAATTGTTAGCCTTCTTCTGCCTTATTTGTTCTTCAAGGTATGGACCAAGTTACCCTTTCCTTCCTTTTTGTCCAGAGGACATATAAAGGTCACCTCTACCCACTTGCTCTTCACTTCTTAAATCTTGTCAGTCTTTCTGTTCCCAGTCCAAGTGCGGCAATTCTTCTGTCAGTGACCTCTTGTCTGTTCCTTTTCTGCTCAACTTCTTTATAAGTGGCATTTGTTAAGACCAGGTGAACTCAGTGGGTACATGGCCTCATTGACCTGGGTTCAAATCCTAATTCTGCAACCTTTGTGGCCTTGGGCAGGTTTCTTTATCTTCAAATCGATATAATAGTACTTACCTTTTCAAGTTAATTGAGATTAGAAAAGTGCAACACGTACCATACTGTCAGGATATAGGGTAAGAGTTAATTAAAAAGTAGCTACTGTTACTGGTATTTTTTTAAAGTGCCCCTTCATTTTTCCTGGCATTATCTTTTCTTTCATATTGTATCCTGTTTTCCTGGTAGTTCCTTCCCTGTTAGTTGGCTTTGTTGACTTTGTGTTTTCTTTCCAAGATTATGACTATTGTCTCTTTCACTGAGTGATCTTAATAAAATCTCGTGGCTTCACCTCTCCCCTTTATAATTGATAATTTCATATATTCATCTTTTTTCTTTTTTTAATATTTATTTTTTAGAGAGAGATTGAGAGAGAGCATGTGTGTAAGTGGGGGAGGGGCAGAGAGGGATGGGGAACAGAGGATCTAAAGTGGGCTCTGCATTGACAGTAGCGAGCCCAATGCAAAGCTTGAACTCATGATCTGTGAGATCATGACCTGAGCTGAAGTTGGATGCTCAACTAATTGAGCCACCCAAGCACCCCCAGATATTCTTTTGTCTTCATTCTCTCTTGAGTGTCAGCTATATGAGTCTAGCTGTGTGCTAGACATGAAACATTTGTCAAATGATGAGGAGTAATAATTAGGAAGGGGTGCATTGAATCTGTAGAAGAAACCATCCATCTTACCTGCAAACTTACTAGTTTCACTTGTTAGAGAAATTTTGAATGATTCTCTTTACTTTTGGACATTTTTGTTTTAAACATTTGTTTATTTTTATTTTGAGAGTGAGTGAGCAGGGGAGGGGCAGAGAGAGGTTGAGAGAGGATCTCAAGCAGTCTCTGTGCTGTCATCATGGAGCCTGATGCTGGGCTTGATCCCATGAACTGTAGGATCATGACCTGAGCTGAAATAAAGAGTTGGACACCTAACCAACTGGGCCACCCAGTGACCCTTTACTTATGGACATCTAATGATCTTTTTAAAGGATGGGTAGAAAACTTCTGTTCAGATGTAACATATAATGTGTCAATTAGCAGGATTTTTCATGTGATTCTGGAAAGAACATGCAACACCTGTTTGCAAAGAAAGCAAGAAAAATACTGTATCCCTCTCTCCTCCCCATGTATTTTGTTCAAATTTAATTGGACACCAAATAAAGAACATTCCTTAAGTTTGGAATGAATACAACTTTCTATAAACTGCGCAAGTAACACAAAATAGTAAAGAGCCAAAAAGTTTTTATTTACTTTTAACCTAGGACTGCTAAAAGGAGAAAATGAAAGGGTTTGTAGAGGCACATTTCACGAAAGTAACTGTAGACTTACTTGTTACACTCAAGTATACTATATGTAGAAAAATACACAAACATAGTTAAATTTACATATGCTGGATTTTTTTTTCTTTTTGAAAGGGAAAATATTTTTTACATAAGGGTTTTACCCACTACCTTTTGGTAAACCATGAACCCCTAGAAGCAGTTCCCTCACTGTTTATTTTTCTTGTAAGTTTTGCTGAAGTTTCACATTTCTGTAGTTTACAGCAAAGTAGACTTAGACTTTAGGATGGCTCAGTCAGCCCACGTGTAGTAGATTAAGATGTATCCTAGGTCACACAGAGCAATTCCACCTTCATACCCAGTCCTACTGAAAGAAATCAATTGCCTGTATGTAGACCAACTTAGTTTCTAAGAATCATGAACTTGACTGAATGGGACCTAAAAGAAAATGTTTTTCTTCTTTCTCGTTTGTAGAGCAGGGAAATGGGACCCTGGTGGTTAGACTCCTTTCCTAAAAAAAAATTAAAAAAATTAAAAAAAAAAAGGTGGTATGATGTGGTGAAAAGAAGAGGAACTTTTTGTTGAAATGCCGGCTCCCCTGCTTACCACCTGTGTAATAGTGGTTATTTGCCCTAGTGCATACCCACAAGCTGTGTACTCTTGAGTTAATTAGTATCTCTGAGTTTCTGATAAGATTTAGCCCAGAGATAGAGGTGGTACCTTGTTAACAGTTTAATAATTTGATGTATTTGTGTTTTTCTTTTTTTCTTAAGCCTTTAACAAGACTAATAATTTCATTAACCTGCAAAAACTGATGTAGTTAGTTGATCTGACTTTTCCTTCGTTTTCCATTTCATTCATGTTTGATCTATATTCTTTTCACTTTATTGAGCTTTTAAAAAATAAGTTACTGAAAATACTTTATTGTATTGAATGCTTATTTCATCACTTTTTTTAATGTTTATTTATTTTTGAGAGAGACAGAGACAGAGACCGAGTGTGAGTGGGGGAGGGACAGAGAGAGGGAGGCATACAATCCAATGTAGGCTCCAGGCTCGAACTCACAAGTTGCAAGATCATGACCTGAGCTGAAGTCAGATGCTTAACCAACTGAGCCACCCAGGCACCCTCTCTCTTTTTTTTTAATGTTTATTTTATTTTTAAGAGAGAGAAAGAGCATGAGTGGGGAGGGTCAGAGAGAAGAGGAGACACAGGAGAGGGTTTATTTAGAGAGACATCTTCCTATAACACTAACTTGAACACAGTATTCTCCATTACTATCCTAAAATATTATTGAAAATTATCTCTATGGCAGAGAATATTCCATTGCTTTTTATTTATTTTATTTTATTTTTTTTTTATTTTTATTTTTATTTTTTTTTGGGACAGAGAGAGACAGAGCATGAACGGGGGAGGGGCAGAGAGAGAGGGAGACACAGAATCGGAAGCAGGCTCCAGGCTCCGAGCCATCAGCCCAGAGCCTGACGCGGGGCTCGAACTCACGGACCGCGAGATCGTGACCTGGCTGAAGTCGGACGCTTAACTGACTGCGCCACCCAGGCGCCCCTATTCCATTGCTTTTTAAATAGAGGTGTCTGTTTAGGGGGATAGATATGCTATGGTGTGTGTGTGTGTGTGTGTGTGTGTGTGCGTGCGTGTGTGCATGCGTGTGCCTGCCTTAGTCTGCTTGGTCAGCTGTAACAAAATGCCAAAGATATGGTGGCTTAAACAACAAATTTATTTTCTCATATTTCTGGAGTCTGGAATTGTAAGATCAGGATGCCATCATGGTTGGGTTCAGGTGAGTACTCTCTTCCTGGCTTATAGATGGACACCTTTTTGTTGTGTCCTCTCATGGCCTTTCCTCAGGCATGCACACTGAGAGAGAGATCTCTCTTTTTTCCTCTTCTTTTAACTAAAATGTTTTTTTTTAAGTTTTATTTATTTTGAGGTCTTGAAAGAGAGCATGAGTAGAGGAGGGAGAGAGAATCCCAAGCAGGCTCTGCACTGTCAGCACAGAGCCCGATATGGGGCTCTAACCCATGAACCATGAGATCATGACCTGAGCCAAAATCAGGAGTCAGACGATTAACCAACTGAGCCACCCAGACACCCCCCATCTTTTCCTCTTCTTATAAGACCAGTCCTATTGGATTAAGTCATTGGATTTATGACCTCATTCAACCCTAATTACCTCCTAAAAGACCTACCTCCAAGTATGATAAAATTGGGGGTTAGAGCTCCAACATAAGAATTCTTTGGGGCACTGAATTCACTTCATAGGGATGTGCTTCTACACATGTGTATATATAAAATATATGAGCAGTAGAGATAATAATTGTGATATATTTAACCTGAAGAAAGAGATTCATGCTTAGACAGTGACAGTCCAGTATTGAAGCTCATTATTGAAGATTCTTCATAAAGATATTGGAGTGTTATTGCAGGTGGTATAATATTATCATAAAAGGGTGGTTACCTGAGATACCCTTTTTACTCAGACCTCATAGACTACTCAGTTCTCACTCTCCTTAATGTCTCAGTATTTGACATTTTACCTTTCTAGATACAGGCTTGATACTCTTACCTCTGTTGGCTTTTGTATCACAACATTGCCCTATTTCTCTGTTGTTCATTCTTTGCCAAGAATGGCCAGTGTGTGCTGCTGAATGAAACAGATACAGCCCCTGCCCTCTAGAGCATGGAATCATCTTTTCTTCCTTTCTCTCCTACAGTCTCTGTTCATGATTTCACTATGGATATTAGTCATTAGCTGATTGTTTTATCTCTGTTAGTTTTGATTTTGGCTGTTTCTGAACTGTTTGATTCCCCTGGCTTAAGTTACCACTTCTAATGCCAATAACTTGCATATTTCTCCCTACTTCTGATTGTTATCCATTATTCATTTAGTGTCTTTTCATTTAGAGCCAACTGTGTGTGTGCCTGGTGCAAAGAATACGAGAATGATAGCGTCTTTGCCTTGAAGTTGCTGACAGAATGTCAGAAGCAATATGTAATACAGTGTGATAGATGAGTCTATAAGGTGCCATGGGACAGATAAGTAAGGCATGCCTGCCTTGGACTGAAGGGGAAATGAGAGGGCAAGTATCCCCATTAGAAGGATGAACATATATGAAGGCACCTAGGGTTTTGAAAACATAGTATGTTCAGGTAACAGCAAATGGTTCAGTGTGATTGGAGTCTTAAGGGCTACATGGGGAAGAGTGAAAGATGAGGCCAGGCTAAGAAGTTACCAGATTACCCCAAAGGCAATATTCTCAATAATACTAAACTAATTTTGTTCCATCATAAACCACCTTCCACTCCTAACTTCACATTTCTGTCCGTGGGACCACCATTTTATTTCCAAACCCTGAAGTTCATCTTCAAGTCTGCCTCAGTAATTGTGACTAGGTGTGAAGTTGAGTCATTTCTATATTCAGAACACTCTTTCATGCATCCTTCTCTATTTTCACTGTCAACACACTACTTATCAGTTAGTTCCTGGATTGTTTCAAAGCTGTATGAAATGGTCACCTTTCTACTTTTTTTTTTTTTAAAGTGAATTTCTCACATCCTTTATCTTACCCTGTTGCTGATCCTGTCTGAACAAAGAGCACAGTGATATTTTACTTCCTATAGGAAAAGTCCTTTTTTAGGCCAGTATTTTAAATGCTTAATTCTTTCTATTAAACACAATAATCTCAAGCACTGTTTATCCCCAAAAAAACACCCATAATTGAAGAATTAAGAGTAATCTGTAGCAGAGAACATTTTATTCCATTCACTTTGAGTTTTTTTATGAACATAATAAGTATTTTATACTGAACAAGCTTTTCCAGACAACACGTCTCCTGCCTCCCGGTCTTGCCTTCTTTTCACAGTTCTAATCTCTTAATTTATCCAGATCACTGGCCTCCTTGGGAGGCCATATATACATTGACTCTGGAATCAGCCTGTGTTGGAATCCTGGTTCGACTATTTATTAGTTTCAGCAAGGTCTGCATTTGTCTAAGCCTCATAATAACTTTGTGTGAAAAATGGGAGAAGTGGTATTACCTACAGGGTTGTAGGTAAGGATGGAGTTACTCTGCATAGCATAGTGCCTGTCATGTGTGAGCATGTAATACATGTTGGCTATAAAATGTTATATACCTTGAAAAACCCCTTGCTCATTCCCTGTCTGCTCTTGTTAGTGCGACCTCCTGCTATGCATGCTTCCTTATACCACGAAATGCTCTCCTTGAGCCCCTCCCTATTGCCTATAGTTTACCTGCTGTTACAAGTTCAATTCAGTTGCTTTTTTAAAAAATCGTCTTTTCTAATTACTTTGGTTCACGTTGACCTCTGAATTCCTATAGGACCTTTTATACCATTTAAGAAATTAGCCATACTTTCTTTTTATGGTATTTCTTTGTAAATTTGCAAACAGTAAGAGTCATTTTTTGTCGTACATTCTGTGAGTTTTGGCAAATGCTTAGAGTTATGGATAACCATCACATTTAAGATACAGAACAGTTTCATCACCCCCTAAAAGTTTATCTTGGTATTACTTTTTAAACCATTTCCTCTAGTGTATATTCTGTGTCTACACGTACAGTTTAGGCTCTTGAACCCAGGGTCTGTTTTATACTAGTTGTGTCTCTCTGTATGGCCTAGGCTAGTACTGAGCTAGTAGTGAGTAAATGCTTGACTGTTTGAATTATATGAAACAAAGCATAAAAACATGGTAAACTTGAGCCTATTACAAAGCTACTAACTTATTTAACTTCTCTTTGGTCTCTCATTTTATTTGGGTGAAAATTTCATTTTTCCTGTATAACTTACTAAAGTGATTTGGAGCCTTGCCAGGGCTAATAAAAATCATTTAAAATTTATCTTGAGGATAAAGACTGAAAGACTAGTTTCTTTCAGTTTTTATTATCAGATGTACTTATGGTTTCTATTTTCTTTCTTTCCCCTCGACTATTTTTGGCTGTTATGATATTGCTCAAAATTAATGTATTCACAAAGTTTTCCCTTTTTTTTCTTAAACATATTTAAGATACTGAACAAGTCAATTAAAAATAAATTAATTGCAAAATGTAAAATATAAATCCTTCTTGTTTTTTCAACTTTATTTTTCCATGGGCCAATTCCATGGGGATTTCTTTATTGTATGTTTTTAAAATCAGAGGTCAACGCAAGTAAGAGAATTTATACTTGATAAAGGTGGGGCTGATATGGACAAGCTAATGCTGCATGGTTTCCTTAATCTTCACTCTTGGGTATTTTGGAATATTGATCCTTTTCAAAAAGTACCAAATATGGTTAAGATTTGCATCCCATTCAGTAGACTTTACTTCCTAATGAAGTGAACTGAATTTAACCATGTGTGTCTTTTTTTCCCTTCCCCAACAGCTTCCATGCCTATGGCTGTTCTAAATTTGGGCCAAATATATCCATTTCAGAGAGGCTTTTTCTGTAAAGACAACAGCATCCAGTATCCGTACCATGACAGTACCGTCACATCCACTGTCCTCAACATAGTGGGGCTTGGTTTACCCATTTCCTCTGTAAGTAAATTAATAAGTAGGTAGTGATGGGTATGTTGTGCGGAGGTTGGATGAGGTGATGGAGTTGGGGTGGGAGCAAATCTGTAGCACTGTCTTCACCAGTGTTGATATGGTGAATGACTGAGGAGGACACCCACTGTTTTAACCTAGAGACATTGTTACTTCAGTTACAGGGGGATGTTACCCAAAACAACTTGATGTCATCCTGAAGAATTAGAGAATGATTATTTTACAGTGGAAGGGTTCATTTAAGTCATTTGGACCAACCCCTTTCAGTACATCAGTGAAGAAACTTAGGCCCAGAAACTTGCTTAAGCCCAGTAAGCTGTTTTATGGCAGAGCTATAACTAAGATGATGCTTATTTTATCCTATTTTATTTATTTTTTTTTTTTTAATTTTTTTTTTTTTTCAACGTTTTTTATTTATTTTTGGGACAGAGAGAGACAGAGCATGAACGGGGGAGGGGCAGAGAGAGAGGGAGACACAGAATCGGAAACAGGCTCTAGGCTCCGAGCCATCAGCCCAGAGCCTGACGCGGGGCTCGAACTCACGGACCGCGAGATCGTGACCTGGCTGAAGTCGGACGCTTAACCGACTGCGCCACCCAGGCGCCCCATTTTATCCTATTTTAAATGAAAATTGAAGCTATAAAAAGGAGATAGATTTATTTATTAAAATTGAGAAAACACTTCAGCACAAAGAATATCAATACATATGCAAAATAAAATCCTAGGAATACATTAAAACTTACTATTTTAAAAATAGTATGACCTAGATAGTTTATCGGTTTATAGGATAATTTTGGTTTTCATTTTTTCAAATAACTGGAAACTTTCCTTCTAGGTTAAGTTCCACAAATTAGGGTTAGGATTGACCAATGAGATTTTGTGATTACTGTCTTTTATTTATTTATTTTTTTCATGATTACTTTTTTTATCCTTGGCTGTGATTCCTGAATCTTGCCCTTTGCTGTTTCTCTTTATGTGACTTGGAAATAGAAGAGAAGGAGCAAAGATTTACCTCATTGAGTGTCTTGGGAGTGCAGCAATTCCTGGTGTATTTCTCCTTTTGACCAGTTGTCTTTTGGCAGTTGGCTTCCCCAGATGGTTGACTTAAAAATTTTGTCTTAGCAGACCTCGCAGGCTTGTTTCCATCATAAGACTGGCTAGCTTTCTTTCCCTATTTTGCCCTGATGGCTAAGAATAATAACCTAACTACTTCTTTGGTTTTCCATTTCATACCTGAGTTCTTTTTTTTCTTTTTCACTAGCAGATTTTTGTGTTGTTTTGTTTGTTTTTGGATGGTCTTTAGCACTTTATTGTGGAAGGTAAAGGGTACTGGGTTTTTGTAATGTATCAAGATATATTAAATATTTCCTTTTATTGTCTACACATTCTAATTTGATTGTAAGTACTTTCATAGGATTAAAAGAGGAGAAAAATCTGGGATTTACTTTAGGGAAATAATTAATTTTTCCCTAAAAAGTAATTTCCATCATAATTGGTAAGGTTTATTTTAGGCTTCAAGCTTTTGAAACATTGTGCAGCAAAGCGTATAGTATTGCTACTTAGATGAAAATAGACTGTACTGTCTTACGGTAACTGTACTTTGTATGAAGTGCAAGGTGTTTATTGCAGCTGTTATTTTGAGCAGCTATAACCAGATAAAGTTTTTAAAAACTATCCCTTTCCTTGAGGAGATAATTGTTTGACTATCAGGAAGTTACTTTTAGTTGTTTGACTTGGTACATTTTATCTGTTTCTTTACAAAGGTTAGTTATATAAATAATAGATACTCATTTCTGAGTTTAAGAAAATCTGTTATATAAAGGAAAAAGAAATCACCCTTAGTTCTACCACCTGAAGACAGTTAATATTTTGATGTTATTTCCTTTAGTTGGACATTTTTTTTAGGTCATTATGAACACATTGGAAATTCTGTTTTGTTCCTTGTTGTTTTTTTTTTTTTTACTAGTTTAATAACATTTTTTGAGTTATTAATAAATATCAAGCACCTTTTAAGTTAATAGCAATAAAGCTAAATTTTTAAAAAACAACAGGAAAAGACTTAGATAGGAATCCTTGGGTTCTTCAATACTAATTCGCATAAGGTTGCTATTGAGTGAAATGACCTGGTATAGAAGACAATTTTATTTTCTGTAAAGTGGTTTGTGTTTGATGTAACTTAATATGCATACATACTTTATAATTGGATGAGTACTAAGATTTTAAACAGTGACTTTATTTTACAATTTGAGGTCTATAATCTTTTTTAAAAAATGCGTTCTGTACTTTTTATCAGCTAATCAAAAAAGATGCAACATTCAGAAAATTATAGATTTCTATGTTTTTGGTCTTAAGGTTTCTTTTTGGGTTTTAAGAATCCACTTTTTATATGACATTTTTTTTTTTCCTCTCCTTTTGACTTCAAGTAGGTTTATCTTCTCCCTCTGTAATTCCTCATACATTACTTTCGTAAATTTTTACATTTCTAGAAAATGGTAAAATCCTGAATTTTCATGCAGACTTTCAGAGTAATGATAGTAATGATAAAGTAAGTGTTAAATCCCAAATCCCTGTGTTACAATGAATTAGTATACTTTTTCTAGAGTTTAAAATGTATACAGTTTGGGAATAGAAAACTATTGTCTGTGTTTAATGGGTTATTTTACATTGACTTGAGTAGTGAGTGTGAGTAGTTGCTTTTTTTAAGTCTTTTTTTTTTCTGGTTGAAACTTTTTTTTAGGTCTTGATTGCTCCATGGTATAACCTTGTAGTAAAAATGTTTAGCCTAAAGTAATGGTATAGACTATTTTCTGTGGCCAGCTTATAAAAACTCCTAAAGAGACACTGTATATTATTCAGTGATGTCAACTGCATCATGACCAACTATGGGTATATTTGGATATATGTGAAAAAGGCTTAGACTGTTTATATATAAATTTTCTTATAAATTAGTGAGGAACAGATGAATGCCCTAAAGTAAAGTGAGCAAAGGACATGAACAGAAAGTTGTCAGTGGAAGACAAAAATTGCCAAAAAATATTTTTAAAAAGATGTGATTTTTAAAAAAAATCAAAGGAGTTCATTTTAATTTCATTTATTTATTTTGAGAGAGACAGAGTGTGAATAGGGGAGGGGCAATGAGAAAAGGAGACAGAATCCCAAGCAGGTTCTGTGCAGTCAGCATGCAGATCCCGAGGAGGGGCTCGAATTCATGAAAATGTGAGATCGTGACCTGATCCACAATCGTGAGTTAGACGCTTAACTGACTGAGCCACCTGGGTGCCCCAAAGGAGTTCATTTTAAAGCAACACTGATAAAATGGTTTGGCCTGTTACATTGGCAAAGGAAAAATCTTTCCCTAGCTTGTCAAGTGTATAAAACAAGTATTCTCATATCCAAAAGTGGGTAGGATTATAAATTCATGTTAGATGAATATATGATTAGACCTAGAAATTATGTTTCAAATAGTTTACCCTAAGGAAATAGTACCAGTTTCTTGCAGAGAATTAGTTACAAGAATGTTTATTACAACATTATTTTTTTGTAGTAGAAAATTGGAAATAAATTAGTTCAGCTTTAGGAGACTGTTAATGATTTACCCCAGTGATGAAATACTGTAATATCCATATATTTTATAGTTTTTGATATTTGTTATACTAGAAAGATCTCTTTAATATATTAAGTGGGAAGGAGAAACAGAAGAGTGGTAATGGTTCTCTCTGAATAGTGAGATTATTAGTATATGAGATTATTTCATTTTATCTCTCATATTTCCTATTTTATTTCCTCCCATGAACACATACAATTTTTCAAATAAGGAAGGCTATTTAGAAATTTTTTTTTTAATTTAGTAATTTTAAAACCCACTAGAAAGTTTCCCATTTTCATTTTGATAAACATGAAGCTTAACTGTCTGAACTGTATACCCATTTTCACATAGTTTTTCCAGAAGCTTAACTGTTCAGGTGGTTGGGTTTAGTTTAGTCTGTCTCCAAGAAAGTACCAAAATAAAAGATTTAAATAATGATATTTATAAAAATATTCCTTTTAATGTTTATTTTTGAGGGAGAGAGAGTGTGAGTGGGGGAGGGACAGAGAGAGAGGGAGACATAGAATCTGAAGTAGGCTCCAGGCTCTGAACTCTCAGCCCAGAATCTGATGCGGGCTCAAACTCATGAATTGTGAGATCATGACCTGAGCCGAAGTTGGACGCTTAACCAACTGAGCCACTCAGATGCCCCTAAATAATGATATTTTGAAGATGCATAATAAATCAAAATAAAAATTCCACTCCTTGTCCTTGTTGGGTTGTCTGTGGACTTGAGTGGATTTACTGATAAACCCATATCTATCTCCTTAAAGACAGAAATTTTGTCTTGCATGTAGCGGTATACTATAATCCAATTCTGACGGTAACCACCCAGAATTGGCATTAGATTCCACTAGTTTAAGGTCATAGTCTCCAAAAAGACTGTCCTTACTTTAGTTGTCAGATGTAAGTTTGAGGGTCCGCAGGTCACCCACACTTCTAACCAACTGGCTACAAATCTAGAGGATTTCCATGACTTTCTACCCCTACAAGACTGCCCTCACTTGAGATAGCAGTCACAGGTTTGGGGGTCTCCAGGCCACCTATACTTCTCATCAATCTACTACAAATTTGGAGGCTCCCAGGACCTCAAGTTCCCTTGAGGGAACCCTTGAGGTTCCCTTAACCCTCAAGAAATGGGGTTAGGGGAAGCCTGAATGCAGAACTTCTCTGCCCTCTCCCAGTGGAATCAAGGCTTGTCGCCCTTCTAGCACTCTGATGGATTCATCAAGCTTCAACTGTCTGGTGTTTTTATTGGGGTTTCGGGGTTTCATTTATTTCATTCATATTTGATTAGGTATGATTTACTGAATCATCGGCCATCTGATTAAGCCTCAGTCTTCAGTCCCTTTGGCTTCCTTATGGCTCTAAGCTCCATCCCTCTGATCACTTGGTTGATCTTTCTGGTGACCAGGACCCTACTGTGAGTCATCTTGTCAGCATAAACTCAGGTGTGATCTAACAGGTTCATGAATAACAAAGATACTCCTGTGACTTAGGAAATCCCAGGAATTTAGTCTCCTCTTAAGAGCCAGAGACAAAGGCCAAATTCTGTGTTATAGACACATCTTTCTATCTTTAACTCTATGGACTTGGTGTCTTGAACACAATTCTGCACTCAGATGTTGATAAAGAGTAATCTTTTTAAATTTTTTTTTTTAACATTTATTTATCTTTGAGACAGAGAGAGACAGAGCATGAACAGGGGAGGGGCAGAGAAAGGGAGACACAGAATCCGAAGCAGGGTCCAGGCTCTGAGCTGTCAGCACAGAGCCCGACGCGGGCCTCGAACTCACGGACCGTGAGATCATGACCTAAGCCGAAGTCAGACGCTTAACCGACCAAGCCACCCAGGTGCTCACCCGATAAAGAGTAATCTTAAGAAGAAGTTTTAGGTTTTCCTTTTCTTTCAGTCTCCCAAGTAACGTTTACTGAGGAATTTGATGTTTTGTCCCTTACACGATTTCTATTATTAAAACATAATGCTGACCCTTATTAAAATGGTGATGAAGACTTTATTCAAGATTATTGCAATAGGAACAAGAGATGGAGTTCATCTCTGAATACAACAGAGGCAGACAGTGTGTGAATATCAGGAGATGGAAAATTACTAAGAGAATACTTCAAGGGTAGTGGGATTCCTGCAAAACTGACCTGACAGGATTCTTGTTCAGGGTATACCAGGAGCTTTTCATGCTATGTTTGAAAGAGGTAATGTGTAAATTTGGTATATTAATGATTATACATCCATTTAACAGAACACTTGAAAATATTTTGATAAATCTCAATTTATATTGGATGTACTTAAAGGTAAGAAAAGTTACATAAATATTGAGTATACACTGCTGATTATGAAAACTGAAGTTCTCTTAGTTTCATAGTAGCCAAACTTACTGAATTTCACTGTTGTTTTCCTAAATGCTATGTCTTTTTAAGGGATTCATTGGAAAAAATATCTTGTCATAAAATCTTAAAAATAGTTTCAGGGATTGTTATGGAATGCCTTTGCTAAAGTTAAGGGATGAAGAACTATTGCTTCACATGCTGGGCACAGCTCTACTAAATCAGTGGACATTATTTTCTAACTTAAATAGGTTGAATGTTATTTCAAGACGAGAAACCTGATTTTTGAGAAGCCCTAAAATCTACTACATGAATTTCATCAATGAATTATATGTGAGAAGAATATTGAAATTAAAATGTTGATTTTGCTTACCATAGAAATTAAGTCGTCTTACCATATAAATTGCTTTCAGAGTTCTATTTCCTCACCACACTTAGATCTCTTTATCACCCCTCACTTTTTCAAGCAGAAAGGACATAAATTTTTATTTAAATGTTTATTTGTTTTTGAGAGAGCTAGACACAGAGCACAAGCTGGGTAGGGTCAGAGAGAGAGGGAGATACAGAATCTGAAGCAGCTCCAGGCTCAGAGCTGTCAGCACAGAACCCGATGGAGGGCTCAAATCCACTAACCATGAAATCATGACCTGAGCCAAAGTTGGACGCTTAAGCGACTGAGCCACCCAGGTTCCCCAAAAGGGACATAATTTAATTTGGTGAACACTGAGTTGGCAAAATGGCCAAATACAAATGTATTTTTGATAGATATAATGACATTAGTATGCAGTTATATTAAGATATATAAAAAGGTCAAATTTATCTTTTTTACATTTGTTTTATACAGTTTATTTTGAGAGAGCGAGCGAGAGAGTGATTACAAGTGGGGGAAGGGCAGAGAGAGAGGCAGAGAGGGAGAGGGGCAGGAAGAGAAGGAGAGAGAATCCCAAGCAGCGACTGTGCTTTCAGTGCAGAGTCCAACACGGGGCTTGATCTCAAAACTGTGAGGTCGTGACTTGAGCTGTAATTAAGAGACAGATGCTCAACTGACCGAGCCACCCAAGCGCCCCAAATTTATCTTCTTTATGTTAACTCTCAACCTTTTTGTAAAACAGACCATTTTTATTTTGCAAACTTTTCATCTCTGAATGTATGAAAATATTTGCATAGCAATACTTGTATTTTTTTCATTATGGACTAAAGAGTCTGAAGGCAGAGTATGTCAGTATGACTTATTTTGGAAGTATCATCTGACATACTTAAGATAAAAGTGTAAGCATTTGGGGTGCTTGACTGGCTGAGTCAGTGGAGTGTGCACGAGGTGATGAGTTCAAGCTCCATGTGTGGCATGGAGTTTACTTAAAAAAAAATGTAAGCATTTGTGTTAGTATTTCATTAATTTATTTTTTTCTTTCATAAATAGTATTTTGAAAACTATAGATGGGGATGTTATATACGTTTTTTTAGGTTTTAAGAAATTGGTTAAACTCATGACCCTGTGTCTTTGAAAATTTTTTTGTAATTAAAAATAAATTTATACCTTGGATTTGGCAATGAGTTTTTAGGTAACAATACCAAGAGCATGGTCCTTGAAGTAAATAATGGTAAGTTTGGCTTCATTAAAATTAAAAATTTCTGCTCTGTGTATAGTATAGTAAGACTGAGGGAAAATATTTACAAAACACATATCTGGTGAAGGACTTTATTTGAAATATACAAAGAACTCTTAAAACTCAACAATATGTAAATAAATAGCCCAATCAAAAAGTAGGGAAAAGATCTGAACAGTCACTTCACTGAAGTAGATATTATATAGATGGCAAATAAACATGAAACAATGGCCAGTATCTTAGTTCGTTAGGGAATTGTAATTTAAAACAATGAGATACCACTATACACCTATTAGAATGGTTAAAATTCAAAACACAACAGCAACTGCTGGTGAGGATGTGGAGCAACAGAAGTTCTCAGTCATTGCTGTTGAGATTGTAAAATGCTTTAGCCACTTTGGAAGATAGTTTGTCAATTTCTTGGAAAAGTAACCATAATCTTATCATATGATCTAACAGTCGTGCTTCTAGGTATTTATCCAAATGAATTAAACATTTTATGTCCACAGAAAATCATACAGTATTTACAGCAGGATCTTTATTCATAATTGCCAAAACTTAGAAGCCACTGAGATGTCCTTCAGTAGGTGAATGGATAAACTGTGGTATGTTCATATGATGGAATATATACAGTGTTAAAAAGAAATGAGCTATCCAGCCATAAAATGACATGGAAGAACCTTAAATGCATAATGTGAAATGAAAGAAGCCAATCTGAAAAGACTACATACTATATAATTCCAACTATATGACATGCTGAAAAAACTCTGGAGACAGCGAAATGATCTTTGGTTGAAAGGGGTTTCAGAGGAAGGATGAGGGATTGGTGTACAGAAGGTTTTGGGGACAATGAAACTCTTCTGCATGATGTTTTTGTGGTGGATGCCTGTCATTATGTGTTCATCAAAACGCATAGAATGTACAACAGAAAGAAACCCTAATGTGAACTATAGAGTTTGGTTAATAATAATATATCCATAATATATCCGTATTGGTTCATCAGTTAAAGACATTGATAATGGAGGGAAATTAACGGTTGTGGTTGTGGAGAGGGAATGTTCCTGCTCAGTTTTTTTTTTTTTTTAATCTAAAATTGCTCTAAAAGATAGAGTGTATTAATTAAAAAAAAATGTTTAAAGAAAAAAATTTGTTCATCAAGTCTAGTGAAATGTCAGTGTTCTTTGGCTAAATATTAGTAATGATTGCTAAAAATGATTATCCTTGTAGTTAATGAATATTTATATATTCATTGCTAGGAGTAGGATTATATGGTAGGAAACTAAAATTTCAGGGCTACGCTTCATCTTATTTATGTTAACTCATAGGAGTATTTTGACTTCAGATTATTGGTTCCCAGGAAAGGAGTTCAAAATTGGTTGACAGTTTAATAAATAAAATAAAATGTTTTACTTTATGACTTAGTCTGGCAAAGACTTAAATTTAGAAAACATGACAGTTACTTACAAATTCAGTGCAAGCTTTCAGTTTTTATAATGAAAAAATAAGGAAACAAGTCTTGTGACACAGTCCGATAATTAAGAGAATACATGTGTGGGAGATGTTTAGTACATTTTATGTAAGGGATCATTGCTGTTTCAGGTTTTATTATGTAATAAAACTCAAATAATTTAAAAATTTTTTAGCATCCTGAAAACTAATAGGTTGAATTTAGAAGCTTCTTTTCATAGTGAAGATGTTATCTAAATACAGGTTCACAGTCCATTATCCCAAACTCTTGGAGTCAAAACTTTTTGAATTTTTGAAAGGTTGTGTGATTTGTATATCTTATGTAGTGTTCTCAGCAAGAGTCTAACACATATTCAAAGACCTTAATATCTGTATAATGAAATATGACTAGTCCCAATTAAGTGAGGTAAATAAGGACCAGAGTCATTCCTTCATTTGTTCAGGTTGGATTTGGATACCAAATGTTAGGAAAGAACTAGGATTTTGAGGGCCTGGGATCTTAGAGTAAAGGATCTTTAAGCCCTTTAAAGAAAGCTGACTTAAAATTATTTAATTTCTTGGTCATGTTACGTGGTTACTTTAAACAAATATTTGAAAATCCTAAATTTAGTTTTTGTTGAAAACAGGACTTATGTTTAAAAATGTAAGCTTAAAACTGCTTATGTGAAACTAACTCATTTGTGATGGGAGTGCAGGATTGGTGATGTAAGTCCTAAAAAATAAGTGTATCCAATGCAGTAGAGGGATTTTGAATACTACCTTATTCAGTAATTGTGAAGCATGAGCAAAAATAGTGTCTGTAAAGAAGTCACTCGTGAAACATTTTGGTGTTTCCTGTAGCTATAAATAGTTTATGTCATTGTATCTGGCTTTCTACAAGATCACTTAATATTTTATTGTAGCCAAATTCCTGTGGGCTCCTTCTTTAAATAAGAATTAGAAGAAATTCTCCAACATTTTTATTAATTATTTTTAAGCTTTCATATTTGGAATGAGAATGAGAAAGGGTCTTAAAAATGACAATTTGCTGCTTTTATCATGAACCTGTGTTTCTAACATGACAAGAAATAGAATTCTGTATTACTTGTAGAAACAACACTTGTGTTTTTACTTGTGGTTTTGGCTTGTGAACAGTCAACACCAGTTCAGAGCATTGTGTCCGAATAGCTTCTTTTTGGAAAGCAGGTCCCAGTTGCTGCCTTATCAGTAGCTGCTCACCGCAGTGGGTAGCAGCAGAGAGGAGTCTTTTTAATTAAGCTACTTTCCAATAGCTCTTCCACAGGTGTGGTTGTCTTGGCTTAGAGGGTGGGGGTGGAAATCCAATTTGTGATCTTGTTGTATCTAGAGGGATTATAAACAGAGGTCACTGGCAGGGCAAGAAAAGTGGGATGCATGGTCTAGTGATTCAGTGATTTTCTCAGTAGAACATGTGGTAGTTTTGAAGCACAGTGTACAAGTTGTGTGTTTAGTTAAATACACATACGTGTTCTATACATTCTTACACTTGAATGTTAATCTTCTGATATACCTAAAAGCATTCTTCGAGGAGCTCTCAAAATTTGAGAGAGAGAGAGAAAATATTTCTGTATAATTTTTATATAATTTCTCTGTAACTTGGGGGTGGGGAGTATACCCTTGTTTAATTTTAGCAGATTATCTGTTACCTGTTATCTCCAGCGTGGAGATTATTTCTGCTTCATGTGTCCCAATAAGAAAATCATGGGGCAAGGAGATGAAAAGAGTAACTGACTGGGTGCCTGGGTGGCTCAGTTGGTTAAGGGTCCGACTTCAGATTAAGTGATATCTCACAGTTTGTGAGTTAGAGCCTGGCAGAGGATTCTGTGCTGACAGCTCAGAGCCTAGAGCATGCTTCAGATTCTGTGTCTCCTTCTCTCTGCTCCTCCCTCGCTTGTGTGCGCGCGCGCTCTCTCTCTCTGTCTCTCTCTCTCCCTCTCATAAGAAATAAATAAACTTAAAAAAAAAAAGAGTAACTGGAAAGGCATCCATTTTGTTTACTATAGAATTTTGCTTATTCTCTTTGAAATTATTGTAGTTTGGCTGCTTATTGTTTGGCTTAGAATTTTTTCCTATAGGGTAAATGGAAGGCTGTGTTCTTTTGTGGCTTTTGTGTATGAATTATTACAATGTTAGAGATTTTTAAAAATCTCCTCCTAGCAGTTCTCTGAGGCTTGTAGGTGTTTTTCCTTTATAGCTACCAAAGGGTGGAGTTGGGATATTAACCTCAAATCTACCTTACTCTGTAGATCACATTCTTTTTGACAGTACTTCATTGTCTTCAGTGTGGAGTGGGTCTGTTTTGATGAAAGTGGGTAAGCCCAAAAGAGTTTTTTGATTTGATTTTGATTTTGATTTTCTTTTATTAGTTGTAGTTATAAATGTGAATGTGAATCAAGGTGGTGAAGATTAGATTAGGGAAGAGTGGCAGGAAGCTTGGGTTAGTGATAGCCACTAAACCTTTCAGTGAAGCTTGTCTGTCTATGTTGACTTTATCTGCTGGAACAGTTTCTGAATCCTCATCTAAACTCTTTTAAGAGTGAAAATGTGAATCTAATTCTTTGCTCCATTCCTGAAATTCAGTGTGACTTTATGTAAGTCACTTAATCTGTTCATATGTATTTCTCTAACTTGAAAAAGGATGCTTTTGTGTCTATCAGAAAGCCATGAGAAGAGGGCTTGTTTCACTGATGCAAACATCATACTGGTTTCAAAGTCTGACCTTGTTCTTAAGGATAGGGTTAACTGATTTTGCTCCTAGTATAATATGTAAACCACTTTGGTGTTGTATTTTGGAGAAAGGTACTCTCAATTATTCACCTTTTAAGTGGAAGCAAAATGCTTTGCATGTATTTTTTTTCCTCAATCGTTTCCCATTGTCTAACTTTACTACTTGTTTAGGGCTTTCATAAACTTTACTGTAGACCTTTGAGCAACTCTAGAAGAACATCTGGTGGTTTATTGTACTTGATATAGTTCAGTAGCCTCCTTGAGAATTTTTGAAGAATAAGCTGATCCTCCCCCTCCCCAAATTTGGTAAGAAATTGTCAGTTCCCTTAACTTTTCAACTTCAAAGATCCAGTTCATTGTCTGTTTCAGCCATTTAACTTCTAATTTTTTTTTAATATAATTTATTATCCAATTTGGCTAGCATTACAGTGTGTAAAGTGTGCTCTTGGTTTTTGGGGTAGATTCCCATGGTTCATCACTTACCTACAACACCCAGTGCTCATCCTAACAAGTGCCCTCCTCAATGCTCATCACCCATTTCCCCCTTTCCCCCAACCCCTCACCCACTCTCAGTTTGTTCTCTGTATTTAAGAGTCTCTTATGGTTTGCTTCCCTCCCTCTCTGTTTGTAACAATTTTTTTGCCCTTTCCTTCCCCCATGGTCTTCTGTTAAGTTTCTCAAGATCCACATATAAGTGAAACCATATGATATCTTTCTCTCCCTAACTTACTTCACTTAGCATAATACCTTCCAGTTCCATCCACGTTGCTGCACATGGCAGGATTTCATTCTTTCTCATTGCCAAGTAGTATTCCATTGTATATATAAACCACATCTTCTTTATCCATTCATCAGTTGATGGACATTTAGGCTCTTTCCATAATTTGGCTATTGTTGAAAGCACTGCTGTAAACATTGGGGTACATGTGCCCCTATGAATCAGCATCAACCGTTTAACTTCTGTGATCATGTCCTAGTTGATGCCATTTCCGATAACTTAAAACCCTCCACAGTTTGAGTTTTAAGGATTCTGCTCTCTAATCATCACCTTGATGGAAACAGTTCCTGTCAGTCACCAGCAGTTTATAAATTGTTAAGTCTAGTGGTCTTTATCTTACTTGATCTATTAGCAACATTAAAAAAAAACACTTAAAAATGTTTTATTTTGAAATAATTTTAGACTCTCATACGAGTTACGAAAATAGTTCAGAGTTCCCTCTTCCCTTGACTTAACTTCCTCCAATGATAACTTGTTTGATAACTGTGATAAAATTCTGAGTATTATTAACTAATATACACTCCTTAATCAGATTTCACCAGTTTCTACATGCAGTTTTTTGGTGTGTGTGTGTGTGTGTGTAAAATTCTATGACATCACACGTATAGACTCGTGTAACTGTTCAGAACTGTTGATCACCCCAGAGAAACTCCCTCAGACTGTTTCTTACTAGTCACACCCTCCCCCAGTCCCTAATACTTGACAACCAGTGATTTATTCTGCATCACTATAATTTTGTCAATCATGTTATATAAATGGATTCATGCAGTATATATCCTTTTGAAATTGACCTTTTTTTTTTTTAATCCCTGGTATGCCCTTAAGATCTGTATAAGTTGTTGAGCGCATTGATAATTGATTTTTTTAACTTTTGAGTAATACATGAATGTATCGCAGTTTATTTTTCTGTTTGTCTGAGGGACATCTTGGTTATTTCCAGTTTTTGACTATTACAAGAAAAGCTCTATGAGGTTCATTTTTTTGTATCTGTGTATGGATGATCAATTATTTATTCCAACATCATTTGCCATAAAGACTCTCCTTTCTCCATTAAATTGCTTTTGTACCTTTGTAAACAACAACAAAAAAATAGTTGGCTATACTTGAATGGGTGAATATAAGTTTTCATTTTTCTAGGGTAGATACCTAGTAGTGGAATTGCTGAGTCTTTTAATAAATGTATGTTTAAATTTCTAAGAAACTGCCAAACTATTTTCTGCATCATTTTACATTCTTAACAGAAATGTATAGTCCACTAGTTCTGCATCTTCCCCAGCACTAATGTTGTATTTTTATTCTAGCCACTTTTTTTTTCCTTTTTTTAATGTTTGTTTATTTTTGAGAGAGAGAAAGACACTGAGTGGGGAAGGGACAGAGAGAGAGGGAGACATAGAATCTGAAGCAGGCTCCAGGCTCTGAGCAGTCAGCACAGAGCCTGATGCATGGCTCTAACTCAAGAACAGCAAGATCATGACCTGAGCTGAAGATGGACATCCAGCCCACTGAGCTACCCAGGCGCCCCTATTTTAGCTATTCTAATTGGTGTGTAGTGATGTGTCCTTGGGACTTCAGTTTGCTTTTCTCTGATGGCTATTGATGTTGAACGTCTTTTCATGTGGTTGCTGCATACCCATGTATCCTCTTTGGTGAAGTGTATGTTCAGTTTTTTGCTCATTTTCTGTTGAGATTTTTATTTATTATTATTATTATTATTATTATTATTAATATTTTTAACTGTGGATCTTCATTTATTCTGGGTGCGTAAAGTCTTTTGTTGAATATGTGATTTGCAAGTATTTTTCCCCAGTCTGTATCTTGTCTTTTCAGTCTCTTAAATGTCTTTTGAGAGTAAAAATTTTAAATTTTGGAGTATCAAGTTTACTGGTATTTTTTTCTTTTATAGACTTGCGTTTTTGGTATTATGTCTAAGAATTCTTCACTTAATCCTATTACAGAGACTTTTAAAAATATTTTCTTCTAGGGGTGCCTGAGTGGCTCAGTTGCTTAAGTATCCGACTCTTGATTTCAGCTCAGGTCACGATCTCACAGTTTGTGAGATTGAGCCCCACCTTGGGCTCCACACTGGGCATGGAGCCTGCTTAAGATTCTCTCTCTCTCTCTCTCTCTCTCTCTCTCTCTCTCTCTCTCTCTCTCTCCCTCCCTCCCTCCCTCCCCCTCCCTCCCTCCCCCCCCTCCCTCTCCCTCTCCCCTTCAGCCCCTCCCCTGCTCACACTCTCTTTCTCTCTCTCAAAAAGATGTTCTCTTCTAAAAGTTTAGAGCTTTCTGTGTTGTTCTGTATATCTCTGTGATCCATTTTGTGTAAAGTTTTATATGAAGTAAGAAGTTAGATTGAGGTTCATTTTTTTTATGTGTGTATGAATAACCAATTGTTTGAATATCATTTGCTGAAAAGACCCTCCTTTGTCCACTGACTGACTTTTGTACCTTTGTAAAAAAAAAAAAAAAAAAGTTGGCTATACTTGTGTGGATATATTTCTGGACTTTGTTCTTGCTTTATATATATATAGATATAATATATAGATATAGACATAATATCTATAGATATAGATATAGATTTCTATATATAGATATCTATATATAGAGAGAGATATATATATATCTATATATAGAGAGATAGATATACATATCTATATATAGAGAGATATATATAGATATCTATAGATATAGATATATATAGATATCTATATCTATATCTATAGATATCTATATCTATATATTATATCTATATCTATCTATCTATATATATATATCTTTCCTTCCTCTTATACCACATGTCTTACTGTAGCTTTATTTTGGGTGGTAAAAATATATATTGAGTAGCTAAAAATCAAATGGAGAAAAAAATAGGTACATTTTTCTCAGTAAATTTCAGGAAGTGTGAGTCCTCTAGCTTTGGGTTTTTTTTTTTTTTTTAGACTTGTTTTAGCTGTTTCCCTTGTCTTTCCACATAAATTTTAGAATCAGTGTATCTACAAAAAAAATATGGCTGGAATTTTGATAATAATTGCATTAAAGCTGTAGCTCAATTTGGGGAGAATTGACATCTTGAACTTGTTATATCTTCCAATCCATGAAGATGATGTCTTTCTATTTATTTAGGAAAAACAGTCCTTCATCAGTGTTTTGTTGTTTTCAGCATATAGATCCTACATATACTTACTTAGGTTTATAACTTAGTATTTAAGTTTTTTGAACTGTTATTAATGGTATTGTTGGCTTCTAATTGTCCATTGCTACTATATAGATTGTGATTGACCTTGCTACACACACACACTAGTTCTAGGAGTTTTGGGATAGATTCTTTGGGATTTTCTATACTCCCCTACTTTTAATTCAGCCTTACTGGCTGCCTTTTCTCTTTATTCTTTTCAAGTTCCTTCTCCTCCTGACTTTTTAATTTTGGAGTGCTCTGGGTATCAGTTCTTTGGTCTTCTTTTCGATCTGTACCAATTTCTTGGTGATCTCATCCAGTTTCATAGCTCTGAAAACCACCTCTGTGACAAATTTATATCTTCATTTTGGACCTCTCCCTCAGTGGGCTTACTGGCTAACTGTCTACTGGATAGGTCTACTAATGAGCACCTCAAACTCAGTACATCCAAGTTTCAACTCTTGGAGCTATCTGTTGCCCGCTCTGATATTCAGTCTCCAATATTCCCTGTCTCAATTAATTTAACTTTATTATTATTATTTTTTAAGATTTTATTTTATTTTATTTTATTTTTTTAAGTAGGCTCCACACCCAGTGTGGGATTCAAGCTCACAATCCCAAGATCAAGAGTCACATGCTCTACTGACAGAGCCAGCCAGGCACCACCCCCCCCCCCCCCCCCTCACCCCTTCCCCAAGTTAATTTAACTTTAAACTTTTGGTCTCTCACATGGTAAACTTCAGCGTCATTCGTGATTCCTCTTTTATCACACTTATATCCAGCCCATCCTTCATTAAATACTATTGGCTCTACTTTCAAAATGAATCCAGGGGTGCCCGGGTGTCTCAGTCAGTTAAGTGTCTGACTTGGGCTCCAGCTCGGAGCCTGCAGCCTGCTTTGGATTCTGTATCCCTCTCTCTCTCTGTCCCCTCCCTGCTTGCTCTCTCTTTTTCTCTCTCTCTGAAAAATAAATAAACATTAAAAAAAAAATAAAGGGCACCTGGGTGGCTCAGTCACTTGAGTGTCCAGCTTTGGCTTAGGTCATGATCTCACAGTTCTTGAGTTAGAGCCCCTCATCAGGCTCTGTGTGGACAGCTAAGAGCCTGGAGCCTGCTTTAGATTCTGTGTCTCCCTCTGTCTCTCTGCCCCTTTCCTGTTCTGTCTCTCTCTCTCTCAAAAAGAAAAAAAAAAATCAACCAAAATGAATCCAGAACTTGACCCTATAAGATCTGTGCTGAATCTTGGTTCCTCCTTGCCTCAAACTAGTGCCTGGTACAGAGTAGTAGGAACCCACTTAATTGTTGAATGATTGCTTGTTTATTAAAGAAATGGTACTCAAGGCTTTGAGATTTTACCTTCTCTATTTGAATTATAATATCCCTTAATGTTGACAAAAATAAGTTATTTTTATATCTTCCTTAAATTTCTTGAATTCATAAAACTTCTGTTACAGACGGAATTCTTTAACATTTTGATTTGTATACAGAATTGTGTTCAAATGTAGTTAATACTAAGCTTTTCAGAGTTCTTTCTTTAAGATTTAGTGGTAGTTTTAAAATAGGAAAATGTTCTAGTTTCGGTTAATTTAAGTTCTAATTTATTGTGTTGGTTAAATTATTTTTAATTTTTAAAAAAACCATCTCTTCAGTAAAGATTAATATTAATGAAATATACTCATATCAGTGCTCTGTTAACATGAGGGTATGTTATATATAAGGTGACTGTTCTGAATTGTTTACAGCAAAAGAAAGATTCAGTGCTTTAAAAAAACTGATCTTCATTTCCTTTTCTTGACTCTTGTTTTTTGGTGTAGTTCAGTAATTGTTTTTGTTTCTAGTTCATTCCCTCTCTTTCCCAAACTTTATTTTATCACGTACTCCCATGTACCCAAGTACACTTTATTATATGTGTGAATGGGGCAGAGTGCCTTCACAGGTTCTCTTGAATAGTCACCACGGTTTCGTTCTCGTTAAATTTTTTTTTTTAATGTTTACTTATTTTTGGGAGAGAGAGATGCACACACAACACAAGCAGGGGAGGGGCAGAGAGAAGGAGACCCAGAATCTGAAGCAGACTCCAGGGTCTTAGCTGTCAGCAGAGAGCCTGATGTAGGGCTCTAACCCACGAATCGTGAGATCATGACTTGAGCCGAAGTCAGAAGCTTAACCAACTTAGCCATCCAGGCGACCTCATTCTCTTTAAATATATGCAGAAGGAAAAGAAATTAAGCATTGACATATTCTTTTTATTATCTTTTTAAGTACGATTATATTTTAGGTCCTCACTAGCATCTTTGGCAACTGGTATTTTCAAAATTGACTCTTTCCTACTTGGAATTTTCCCCATTGGTAAGTAAACAAAGGTATATTTTCAAATGACTTAATAAAGAAGGTAGACTAAATGAACACACACCTCCAGGGGCACCTGGGTGGCTCAGTTGGTTAAGTGTCTGACTCAGGTCATGATCTACCAGTCTGTGGGTTCGAGCCCTGCATCAGGCTCAGTGCTGACAGCTCAGAGCCTGGAGCCTCCTTCAGATTCTGTGTCTCCCTCTCTGCTCCTCTCCCACTAATGCTTTGTTTCTCTCTGTCTCTGTCTCAAAAATAAATAAACATAAAAAAATTTTAAAAAACAGTGTGAGGTATCAAAAATAATAATAGACCCATTATCCTGCAGTTTAGTCTATACCTTTCGGTTCTTTACATTTCCTGTCTCCATCTCCATCCTTCCCTTCTTGTTCAGGAATTAGGAGAAGAATATGATCATTGAGGTATTTCACAAAAGGACATCATTCTCTCTCTGTTTGGTGGTATCTTATATCTCCCAGTGGGGTCTGTTCATGTTCCAGGCTGTTGAGGTATGGTGCCTGACATCTTTGTGTCAGGATTTTTCAGACTGATGCCTAATGCTCTTAGCCTTGGGGCAGTGTACCCCTTAATGATTTGCTGCTGTGGACTCAGGAGTTTCATGCCACTCTTTCCTGAGCATCAGATAGTTTTATATCCCTGTAATGTAGTACCATTCTGTAGTAAAAAGGAACAGGATCTCAGTCTATGCTACACCATGGATGAACCTTAAAACATTATTTTATGGAGGCATTTGTGTAGTTTTCACTATTAGAAGAGCTCCCTTTATAGTAAAAAAGTTCTTTTTTTCAAACTTGTTTTATTTTTTATTTTTTAAAATTTACATCCAAATTAGTTAGCATGTAGTGCAACAATGATTTCAGGGAACAGATTCCTTAGTGCCCCTTACCCATTTGTCCCATTCCCCTCTCACAACCCCTCCAGCAACCCTCTGTTTGTTCTCCATATTTAAGAGTCTCTTATGTTTTGTCCCCCTCCCTGTTTTTATATTATTTTTGTTTCCCTTCCCTTATGTTCATCTGTTTTGTCTCTTAAAGTCCTCATATGAGTGAAGTCATATGATATTTGTCTTTCTCTGACTAATTTCACTTAGCATTATACCCTCCAGTTCCATCCACGTAGTTGCAATTGGCAAGATTTCATTCTTTTTGATTGCCGAGTAATACTCCATTGTATATACTCACCACATCTTCTTTAGCGATTCATCCATCAGTGGACATTTGGGCTCTTTCCATACTTTGGCTATTGTTGATAATGCTGCTATAAACATGGGGGTGCATGTGTCCCTTTGAAACAGCACACCTGTATCCTGTGGATAAATGCCTAGTAGTACAATTGCTGGGTCGTAGGGTAGTTCTGTTTTTAGTTTTTTGAGGAACCTCCATACTGTTTTCCAGAGTGGCTGCACCAGCTTGCATTCCCACCAACAATGCAAAAAAGATCCTCTTTCTGCATCCTCGCCAACATCTCTTGTTGCCTGAGTTGTTAATGTTAGCCATTCTGACAGGTGTAAGGTGGTATCCCATTGTGGTTTTGATTTGTATTTCCCTGATGATGAGTGATGTTGAGCATCTTTTCATGCGTTGGTTGGTCATCTGGATGTCTTCTTTGGAAAAGTGTCTATTATGTCTTTTGCCCATTTTTTCACTGGATTATTTGTTTTTTGGGTGTTGAGTTTGATAAGTCTTGATAGATTTTGGATACTAACCCTTTATCTGACATGTCGTTTGCAAATATCTTCTCCCATTCTGACATTTGCCGTTTAGTTTTGCTGATTGTTTTGTTTGCTTACAGTAAAAAAGTTCTTAACTACAGTTTCTCAGTTTTGCTGGACACCCTACCACCAGTCTTTCTAACTAACACTGTTGTTTATATCATGGTTTTGAGATTCTGAGTACTTGTGCAGAGGAAGTTAAAGATGGTGTGTGACCATGTTCTTATATTGTCTTTTCCTATCTCTGATAAGGGATGGAGAAGTGGTCTTGTGGTATTTAGTTGTTGGAAGTGGTGAGCTACCATATCACATACCCTCTTTTGAACTATGATAAGTATTCACTTGTAGAATGCTGTACTTACCTGTGGGTAAGTATGGGTTTACCATGCAGAAAATCTGACTCTCACATGGGCTAATATGACTAGCCACATGGGCATATTAAAAAGCAGAGTGTAGGAATGTAAAGGGGTAGAGCCATTTGGGAAAATAGTTTGGCAGTTTCTTAATAAGTTAAACATGAACCTAAAACAGAAATATATGCTATATGACTGAGCCATTCCATACTTAGGTGTCTACTCATTAGAAAGGAAAATCTATGTTCACACAAAAACATACACATAAATGTTTATAGTGGTATTAGTCATACTAGACAAAAACTGAAACAACTGAAATATCCATTAACTGGTGAATGGATAAACCAAATGTTGTATATACATATAGTATGATACTATTTAGCAATAAAAAAGGAACAAAGTACATGCTACAATGTGGATGAACCTCAAAAAATTATGCTGAGTGATGTGAGGACTTAGAAAATACTACATATAATATGATTCCATTCATTGGAAATGCTCAGAAAAGGCAAATCTATGTAAACACAGAAAACAGATGAGTGGTTGCCTGGGGTTGGTAGTGGGAGCAAGGATTGAATGCAAATGAGCTCATGAGAATTTTTAGGGTAATGAAAAAGTTCTAAACCTGGATTGTGGTGATGGTTGTGCAACTTTGTAAGTCTACCCAAATCACTGAATTATGTATTTAGAGTGGATGAATCTTATGGTATGTAAACTATACCTCAGTAAAGTTTTGTTTTGTTTTTTTCCAAAAGGAAATGAAAGTGAATTTTGCAAACTTAAGTATTAGGAGAAACATGGTTTGACGAATGTAGTCATCTGACTAATGATGAAAAGGGATTGTTTTGGAGATGTAATCTTTGAGGTAAAAGGAAAAGGGTGTTTGATTTACATTGACAAAAGGGTAAGTGGAACCCTTTTGCCTAGAAATGTACGGTTAATACTGAAGATAGCATCATAAGTCTTAAAATTTTGCACTTCTCCATATTTATGTACCCTGTGGCTGTTGGAGTAAATTGCTATTATGTAGAATAACCTTTTCGGAGCAGTTTGTCAAGGACCTTAACATTTATATCTGTTTGCCTACAATTCCACATAAAAAATATATTCTCGGGAAATAATTAGAACTGAAAATAAGAATTAGTATTTGGAAATGTTCACTGTAGCATTATGTAGCATAATCAAAAAATTAGTAATCTATATGCTGTCAGAGTAGGAAGAATGTTTATAATTATTTTAGTTATGGCTCTGTTGTTTGCAAGGAGATTTCCTTTCTAACTAGCTTTTGTTGAAAGGATACAAGACACTCAAAGGTTCAAAACAGCAAGATGGGTGGGACCCTTTGACAATGCTGAGCCAAGACTGCTTTCCCCATTTCTCGCTCTTAGGGGCCAGGCTGGTCATTCTGTCTTCCTTGCAGTCCTGCTTTGTCCTCAGCATTTTCTTTTGCCAGTCTTTCTTGTGCATGGTTCAGTGCTGCTTGCCAGCTCTGACTGAGTCAGTCTTTGTTCCAATGCCAAAATTTCCAGAGGACGAATCTGGACGTGGTCACTGACCCTAAGTGGGTCAGTGAACAACTGGTTATTTGGTCTTCTCCATTCCCTTTTTGGGCTCTACATTCAGTTTTAGTGAAAATGAAATGGTGTTGGATAATGGCAGTGATGTAATAGATCTCATGGACTTATATGAGGGATTGCAAATATTAATTTGGAAATATTTCTAAGGCCTTCTGTGATACAATTGCTTTTCTTTACTCACACTCTCAAAAGAATAGTGTACATTTGTGGTATATTCCTGCTTATTGTGTGTGTGTGTGTGTGTGTTTTAATCATTCCTTACTAAAATCTCTGTGGTTTGGTTACCACCCTTTTTTCCTTATTAAAACCACTTCTACTAAGTCTGGTTGTTAAAAATGTGTTGGATGCTGTGGACCAGTTCACCACCTCCTGAGATGCTCTCTCTGGACTTGGCCTCAGTGATGTTATTCTCTCTTGACCTTTTTTCCGCCCTCCAGGTTTGCCTCAGTGGATCTTCCTCCTGTGCTCATTCCTTTAATATTGCCATTGCCAGGTGCCTCACCCTCCACTTCTTTTCACTTCCTGTCTGTCCTGCAGAGTTTCTCTTACCCTGTGGCTTCAGAAATCCTTTATATCCCCAAATCTATCTTTACCAGACAATTTCTACTGAGATTCTGATTGTGGTTACCACCATTTTTTTGAATATTATCAAAGCTTCTCTTTTGAAGCTTCATAGCTTTTTGTACCTCTTTTTATTCTCTGTGACAGTTATGTATGTATTGTGCCTTACTCAGTTTTGTATTCCTGGTAGCACCCACCAGAATTCTTTGAGAATGGATTCACTCAATATTTTTCCATTTGTATATTCCTGTTTTTAAAAATGGACTAGTTATACTTGTATGTGATTTTGTTTCCTTCTATACTAAAAAAAAAAAATACCACAAACCTTTTTTCTAAATCTAAAAATAATTTTCAACATAATCTTTGTGGTCAGAGGGAAAAAAATCAACTTGGTGGATATGCTTGCTAAGAACATTTTTCAATATATTTGGGTTTATTAAGAGGAATTTTTCCTGAGAATAAGGACATAAAGTCTACTGCACTTTGGACACTAATTATATGTGGATTTAATTTCCATACTAGATATCTTGTCTTACCACAAAAAAAGAAATCATTGAAAAATTCAACTAATTCAGAAATATGCAATGTAGAGAGTGAAAATTTCCATTATTATGTGTAGATTTGAATTGTGGACATGGGGATTCTTTGTGAATACAAAATAAATTTGCTCATTGGGTAAGAGTATGGCTATTGAAGGATGAATGTTTTGTTACTATATGGGGCAGGCAATAACTGAAATCATCGATCTGCTTATTAACCTCCACAGTGTGTGCTAAGTATAAAATATTTGTGCTCACCTGTGGTATCTGTATTAAAGTCTTGGGCATTTTGTCACATTCCTCTGAATGCAGACAGGTTGGTGAATCAGAGGATAGTCTGAAATCAGATATGAGAGGTGGTATAAGGGTCTGTTAGCAAAGTCAGTTGTAGTTTAATTTTCTTTCTTTCTTTTTCTTTTCTTTTTTCTTTTTTTGGTAATTGTAGCATTTACTATAAGTATGCCTTTGGGAACCTTGTGAATGTCTTAAAGACTTCTAATGGGTGGCCACTCTTGGCAAATAGCTTAATACAGAGATATAAACTTCGGTTTATGTATTCAGGGTATAAATGAAAAGCAGGAAGATAAATAACTCCGAATGTGCTTTTTTTTGTTAATTTTTTTAAGTGTTTGTTTACTTTTGAGAGAGAGACAGAATGTGAGCAGGGGAGGGGCAGAGAGAGAGAGAGAGACAGACAGAATCAGAAGCAGGCTCCAGGCTCTGAGCTGTCAGCCCAGAGCCCAACATGGGGCTTGAACCCACAAGCCAGGAGATCGTGACCTGAGCTGAAGTTGGACGCTTAACTGAATGAGCCACCCAGAGGCCCTCCTCCCCGCCTTTTTTAACGTTTATTTATTTATTTTGCAAGAGAGAGAGCACAAGTCAGGGAGTGGCAGAGTGAGAGGAGGAGAGGGAGAATCCCAAGCAGGCTCTGTACATAGTGCAGAGCCTGACACAGGGCTCGAACTCATGAAACCCTGAGATCATGACCTGAACTGAAATCAAGAGTTGGATGCTTAACCAACTGAGCCACCCAGGCGCCGTAGAAAGTGCTTCTTTTCATTTGGCCCTTTTAGATAGAACATACTTGATATTTGTAGTAATGATACTCAGGCAGGGGGGCAGAGTTATAGTTGTCATTCAGTCTTTGGGGCGTTAGTGGAGTTAATGAGAACTGTAAATGGTTGTCAAGACTTGTAGTTTCATGGAAAGAACATTTGAATATATAGTGAGTGTGATAGCTTGATGGTGATGGCATTACTGCTGGGAGAATGGGTCTCTGAGGGAGAGAATCTTCCGCTCTTGGATAAATCTTGACACAGACCTCATGTAGAAGGTTTTTGCTAATTTAACACTCTTACAGGGCATTCCTAATCAGTATGCTTCATGTTAATCAGTATGTGTGCTTCAGTGAAGTAAAGGAGAAATGAATTCTTAAAGTTGACTTTTAGGGAAGAGACATTTTAATTTTAGGAGGTGTGAGACATGATCTTCAGGGAAAACAGTGATGAAACCAGAGAGAACAGTCTTTTGGAGTTTTTGTACTTGACTCCATTGTCTGTTATTTCTTAAACTTGGTTTAAGTTCAGGTCCTTTTCATAGCAGCTCTAAACTTGCTGTAGACGGTATAGAAAAGAGTGGATAACACATTTTTTAGATACTCTGTAGCTTAGCCATGACCATGTCCTGTCTAAATGTGGTAGTAATGTAGAGACAAAAAGGGGAATATCAAAATTCTGTTTTCCTTTTGGAAGCAAAGTGTGTGACAAATTGGTTTGGGAATAGTGTTGAAAGTCCTGTGATTAAACAGCAAACAAGAGCATGAGAAGGGAATTGTTTTGTTTTGTTTTTTTTGTCTTCCCTAAAATCGGCTTAGTTTATTTGGGTAAGAAGAAAGGAAGAAGATGCTCTTCGTTAAATTGGTTAAGCATTGTTCTTTCTACCTTCTTAATCTAAACTGTAATCTTTTTAACTTCTATTGCATGCATTGCTGCATTTCCTTTTTACGTGTGCTCTTATTTATTTTCATGGCAAATGCATTTTTAAACAGTCTCTGGGATAATTATTGCCATTAATTTTCATATTTCTATTTTAATGATATTTTCATTTATTCCTTTTGCTAGCTGGATTGCCTTTTGCAATTCTTACTTCAAGGCATACCCCCTTCCAGCGAGGAATATTCTGTACTGATGAGTCCATCAAGTACCCTTACAAAGAAGACACCATACCTTATGCGTTATTAGGTGGAATAATCATTCCATTCAGTATTATTGTTGTAAGTCAAATCCACTTTTCCAAGTTTATCACTTTTGGGCAATTGGCTTAATTTTGTGTTAATCTGTTAATTATTGAATGCATAAATGTCCAAAACAATGTGTGTTTTTTCGAACCTTTAATTGAAGGTGTTACTTGATCAAGAAAATCTCAGCTGTTGTAAGTGGGACCAAAGGAGTAACAATGTATAATTAGAAGAACCTCACTGAAAGTGTGTAGCTTTTATGCTAATCTTTTTCGGAGTCCCTGTGATGTGTAGAGCTCTCATTTGCTATTGGTGCAGTAGTCACGAAATAGATGAATGTTATAGCAGTGTGTTTTTAGCATACTTTATACCCTAGGGTATTTTATAATTTGCGGAATCAATGTATATATACCTACTTTCTAGTTACTGAGTTCTAAAAAATCACAAGTAACTAATCTTAAGACTTCATTCTAACCCATGTTACTTTAAAGAATTTTTATTTTTTAGAAAACTTTTTTTTAACATTTACTTATTTTTGAGGCAGAGAGAGACAGAGCGTGAGCAGGGAAAGGGCAGAGAGAGAGGGAGACAAAGAATCCGAAGCAGATTTCAGGCTCTGAGCTGTCAGCATAGAGCCTGACGTGACGCTCAAACTCACAAACCATGAGATCATGACCTGAGCAGAAGTTGAATGCCCAACCGACTGAGCCACCCAGGTGCCCCTAAAGAATTTTTAATTTTTTTTTTTTAACGTTTATTTATTTTTGAGACAGAGAGAGACAGAGCATGAATGGGGGAGGGGCAGAGAGAGAGGGAGACACAGAATCGGAAGCAGGCTCCAGGCTCTGAGCCATCAGCCCAGAGCCTGATGCGGGGCTCGAACTCACAGACCGTGAGATCGTGACCTGAGCCGAAGTCGGACGCCTAACCGACCGAGCCACCCAGGTGCCCCCCTAAAGAATTTTTAGATAATGGCACAAACTAGAGAGAAAAGCCAAAGTTCTATATATGATTAGCAGTGAACACAAGAAGTTTTATTGGTACTAAAACATAATAGCAACTATTGTTTTTAGAATTTCAGGTGGGAATGTTTAGAGAATGTGCTCCAGGGAGTAGACTTCAAGTGATTGGACTAGATTATTTTATAATGTCTTGACCTAGAGAGTCTGTGACTTAGATTAAATAGTTTTATGCTCCATAACTTATAACTTTAGAAAGAAGATTTATATGGTTTAAAGGAAAAAATATGGTCCCATTCAGGAGATAGGCTAACAAGATAACATATATGTCTTGTCTGTTTTGGAGTTTATTGAAAAAAAACCCCTTAATTTAGAAATGTAATGTGTGTGTGTGTGTGTGTGTGTGTTTTGTTTTTTTTTTTAAGTTTATTTTGAGAGAGACAGAGGGAGTGTGAGCAGTGGAGGGGCAGAGAGAAGGAGAGAGAGAATCTCAAACAGGCTCCATGCTGTCAATGCAGAGCCTGACGTAGGATTCAATCTCACGAACCCCATGAGATCATGACCTGAGCTGAAATCAAGAGTCAGATGCTTAACTGACTGAGCCACCCAGGTGCCCCTAGAAATTTAATGTTTTATTCAAGAATAATCACAGTTCCTTATTAGCCTTGAGAATTAATCAACTCATAATTTGTGGTACATAATTAATAAAAGAACACCTTCATTATAAACAAGTTTGTTTCATGAGACTGTGAGTTCCTGTTCTTCTGGGTACCGTTGCTGCCTGCCATGGACCTGGGCATGGTGGATTCTGGCATGTCCCAGGTGCTCAGATAAAATAAGAGTAATTGCACAGTAATACTGGTTGGCTCTCCTGCAGTATGCTGAAGTTCTAAGAAATCAGCAGATCCCTTTGATCTAGATACATCTTAAACTGAATTCTTACTACTAAAAGAAAGAAAGTCAGGCCTATATGATTGTTCCTTTAAAGAGGCAGTAAGAGTAGTTTTTTATTTTTAAGTATATATGTTTCTGAGATACTATTTGAATATAAAATTTTTAGTAGGACACTTAGTTGCAAATATAGTTGACTCTTTAACAAGGTGGGGATTAGGAGCACTGACCCCCAGTGCAGTCATAAATCCATGTTATAGCTTTTGATGCCCCCCCAAACTTAACTAATAATAGCCTACCGTTACCTGGAAGCCCTACTGATAACCTAGTCAATTAACACACATTTTGTATGTTACATGTGTTACATACCATATTCTTACAATAAAGTATGTTAGAAAAAAGAAAAAGTAAGAAGATCCTAAAGAAGGGAGAATACATTTACAGTACTGTATTGTATTTATCAAAAATATCCATGTGTAAGTGGACCTGCTCAGTTCAAACCTGTGCCGTTTGAAGGGTCAACTTAGTAGCCGAGTTCATGCAGGATTGTCCCTTGGAGTACTCTAATGCTGCTGCAGAAGTATTTGTCTTTCATTTCTACTTGACTTCGCGTCTCGCTAAAAGGGATGCTGCACCAACAGAACTACAGAAGATCCATTACAGACCAAAGGCCTGCAGCAGGAAAGGTTGCTGACTGCGGGCAGCAAGTGTGGGGGTATGGTCTGCCCATCGAGGGCAGTGCCTGACACAACACTTAGTAAGGACTTGTTATTTACCTTTCATTAATTTGGAAGTTTTGACTCTTTCATCATGAGCTGTGAGAAAGTTATCTTTATGTTTAATAAAACAAATAAATTGAATATAGGTTTCTTTAAAAAAAAAAAAAAGAACATACTGTTTAAAGGTGCTATCAAAGTCCTGTTTTCATGTCAACCATGTCAACAAACACTGCACAGAGCAGTGTTTTATGTAGTAATTAAACAAAAAATTAACTTTGTTCATTAACTCCACTTCCTTCAGGCAGCACTTGGTTAAACGTGTAAACATTTAATTTTATTTACTAGAAAATCTATCAGTTCTTTAACAAAAATCAGGACTGTGATTCAGACTTCATACCTGTTCAATCTGATGAGACCATTTTGACTTTTCATACCCGTTCAATCCAATGAGACCATTTTGACTTTGGAAAAATATTCAGTAGAATAACGGGAACGAAGGTAGTTAGAGATATTTAGGAAGGAGTAGAAGTACACCAGTGATTTTAGACTACACCTTTGGGAAGGTGGACCCTGAGTGGAAGACACATAATACAGGGACACTGTAAAGATGTATAAATCCTTTTGGTTGATGGATTTTTAAAGGCGATGGTGAGAAAATAGTGTGGGGCATAGGTTATTTTGAAATGACTGAATTACATGTATTTAGGTAATTATTAGCTTTGATCTTTCAGAGTATTTGGTTTTAGTCCCCCAAACTTATCTTTATTTCTTTAATAATTTATCATATCTTTGGAGTATAAATAATGTGTAACAAGTGATCCCAGCTCTAAAGTAAGACTACAGTTAGCTTAGGTGTGGACTTCAAAAGGCTAAGCATTGGCATAAATGGTTCAAAGGGCAGAATAACATATTAAAATGAAACAAACATGGCTGTCATGTGTAGTGAAATGCACAGACACATCCCAACATTTAATTTGGAAAATCAGTTTAGAACTCGTCTATTTCCCTCAGTTAAGATAGAGGGCATAATAAAAAATGATGTACACTAGCCTAGTGTTTGTCAGCTTTAGCGCCCCTCTGCCCTTCCCCACCATTTAGGGTTAAGTTTCAGCTTACACTACTTCTGTGAATCAGTTTGTCATCTGTGCCCAGTACTCTGAATTCTCCTAGTGAGCTGACTTGCTGTCATCAGTGTCAAGACCAGGGTTTGGGTGGTCCTAAAAAATGATCATCATGCCTAGGAAGACTCCCAAAGATCAAGAGTTGGAAAATGGTTGAGTGCTTATGCAGGATGAACAGCAGACAGCTGAGGTGGGGATATTTCAGCTGCTCAGATTGTGGTTGATTAATAAACTTGGTTTATATTTTAAATGATCAAAGAACAATTCCATAATGAAACATGAGAGAAGTATTTTCTTGCTGTTGATCTATCAAGGCAGTTGCTGGAATATCTTAACAGTCAGAGGAGACAGTGTATACTTTAATACGGGGCTACCGGAGGCACTTGGGGAGAACCCTAAGCAAAATTGCAGAGGTGTGGTATCCCTAGAAGTGCATATGGTTTTTCTCTCCTGAGAAAAGGATCTGATTAAGTCATTCACATTAAGCACTATAATGAGGAATGTATTTCTGTGGGGCTTAATGTTGAAACTAAGGGTGTTTACCTTTTACCCAAGAGGCAACACTTTTAATTAAAATTTATTAACCATCTGCTCTGTTTTAGGCCACCGTGGTGGTACTGGCTTTCTATTCAATGACTAAAACTTCGTTCTTGCTTTTATACAATTCATAGTCTACAATTCACAGTTGTTAGAGTTCTAACATTCTAATTATGGAATCCTAGGAGCCATGGAGACAGATGAAGAAATCTCTTTCAGAAGACAACCATTTATTTTACCTATGATAAGGCTGACCCTGAAGATAATTGGAAATTATATCCACTACATGGAAATGTTTGAATTTTCTGTAAAATTGTTAATGAAAATTTAAGACAAAGCCATGAAACTAGTTTGTATCTTAAGCACAACTTTGTGACTTGTGTCTCCCCACTTCCACCAATATCAGCAAGCTGACTCTTGTCATTTAACTATTTATTTTGGTCTCAAGTGGCTAGAACGTGGATTATTTTATCAGAAAGTATGAATTTTTTTATAATTTTGCCTTTCAGTATTTTTTGGATTTCTTAGGGTTTTGGTCTACGAGCTTGTCAAGTATTTGGAAGCCTTTTTATGCCTTTAAACTCACTACCAATGGCCTATGCTGACACATGCTCTACTGGAAGCGGTGGGGGCAGGGGGGGGGGCTTTTTTGTCTCCACTTTTAGTGCAAAACAAAGTCAGTGAAAAATAAAGAGGAAAGAGTCACTTGAAATATTTTCTTGGAGAAGGAGACCATCAAATGTATGTTTGATCGGTTAATGAGACTTGCTAAGAAAGCCAGGCCTACAAGTCTGTAGAGGCAGGACTGGCAGGCTGTGTGTCAGCTGATCTCTGCCCTCTGTACCCTTTGGCCTCCATGTTAGATCTCTGCTTTTATATTAGTTTACTCCCTGAAAGTATTTTACTTTTTAAAATATGATAGATGTGTTTGATTCAGAGGAATGTTTGATAAAAATGAAGACTGCCAGAAAAAGTACTATATAAGGGATATTCTAATTGGGGAAGTTTGTCTTCTTTTAACAAACCATGGTTTTTGTTCTCTGTGATACATCATTGCGTATTAAAACTCACTGTATTTGAGTACAAGAAAAAAAGTAAGATCGTATTGTTTCAGGTAAAGTTTGAAATTGTTTTGGCCATTGCTTTTTAAGCAGTATCCACAATTCATCTAGCACCTTTTTTCATAGTTTAGAATTAGCTATCCTAACTGACTCTCCATTTGCAAATGGAAAAAAAAAAAGGTGGTGTTTTTAAAATAAAGATTTTATTGTGATTTATCATTTTATTTTCTATTTTTTATTTTGCTTAAGTGCCTGGTTCCTGCTTTAACATACTATTTTTCTGTTTGTTTTTCAGATGATTGTTGGAGAAGCCCTGTCTGTTTATTATAACCTCTTGCACTCGAATTCCTTTATCAGGAATAACTACATAGCCACTATTTACAAAGCCATTGGAACATTTTTATTTGGTGCAGCTGCTAGTCAGTCCCTGACTGACATTGCCAAGTATTCAATAGGCAGACTGCGGCCTCACTTCTTGGATGTTTGTGACCCAGATTGGTCAAAAATCAACTGCAGTGCTGGTTATATTGAAAACTACATATGTCGAGGGAATGCACAAAAAGTGAAGGAGGGCAGGTGCGTGTTAAATCCTTAATGTTTGTTTTATCTTGTGTATTCTTGGGAAATAAGGTTCCAGAAACTGGAGATGAGTTAGCCACTAGCTTAAAGAGAGAACTAGTGTAGCTACTGGGACGTGAATTGAGACCATTTTTTGACCTATTATCTTATTCTTTTTTCCCCATTTTTGCCCTACCTTCTATTTAAGAGCATTTTAATGCAAGTCTTTGCATGTCCAATGAATAATAATGTAAAATGAACTTGGTATGTCATATAGTTCAGGACCAGCAAACTTTTTCTTAAGGCACCAGGCAGTAAATATTTTAGGTTTTGTGGGCCATTTGCTTAATTTGACAACTGTCCAGCCGTACTTGTACCAGGAAAAACCCATCACAGACAATCCTTGAACTAATGGCTTTGGTTATATTCCAATAAAATTTTATTAACAGAAACAGTGGCTGCTCCAGGGGTTATAGTTTGCTGACTTTTGATGAAGTCCAGTTGTGTATTAAGTTCTGCTCAGTCTCTTAGTATTTTTCGAGAATATTTTTATAAGGACACTTTATATCTTGACAGCTTTTGGTCTTAGGGTTGCCTTCTTTTAATATCCTTCGTGGGCTCCTTTCTATACCTGGAGCACTGTTAGGAATGAATGAAATAGATGTGTGGAACCCAAAAGGTCCAACTCTTTTAATGTAAAGATGAGGAAACGGAGGCCCAGTAACATTAAATAAAATCACTAATTAGTAGGAGAGCCAGTTTCCCATCTCAAGTCTCAGCATTGTCACCTTTATTTTTTCTATATGGTTGACCTTGTAATTTTAAAGTAGCTATCACTTTACGTTAGTTATTCATCATCCAACAAAGACTTTTCTCTGGGTAAAACATCCTTTGACTGTTTCTCATATATGATTCTCAGACGTTTTATTATCCCTGTTGGTTCTCTTATAAGCTACACAGGCCTTATAGTAGCTCCTAATTTTTAAATTTAGTAGAGATGAAAAAACACTTTACTTAACTAAGAGTATACACTGTGCTGTGTGCAGGAGATTCAGCAGTGAACTAGAAGGCTGTGATTCTCATCTTCATGGAGCTTAGTCTAGCATGGAGGACTTATATTAAACAAGTGATGGCAGTGGAAGAGAACCTCCTTGTTGATAATGAGGCCAGAGAATAGAGAGGCTATTGAATGGCAAGCTTTGAGGTGATCATAGGAGGACTGATACAGGGGTATAAAGTCCTAATGAATGAAGGAGGGAGAAGTGACTAATGCAGTAGGGAATTGAGAAGTAGATAGTAGAAAGTAGTATTGTTGAATTTACGTAAGCAAGCATTTTTATGAGGGCTAGAGGAAGAATGGTGCAGAAATGGCTTTGAGGAGTAATGAAATTACCAATACCAGCCCTGGGCTCTTAGGGTGTGAGATGTGGTGATCTCATTCTCTGCTCTGAAAGCACTATAGTGTCTGAGGGAAAGTTCTCAGATTTAATGACTAGGAGGTTAAGCGACCTTTGGTGAAGAGTTTGAAGACCCAGGGAAATACAGAGGACTATCCATGCTTGTCTCTCTAATATCTCTCCTGCATAGAAAAACTCTAATGTTTTCTCTTGGCCAGGGGATTCAAGAAAGTCACCAGGTAATAAGGGTTTACCTAAACTCCAGAAAATACCATTATAAATGATTCTTAAAGGACACAGACTCTTCACACATGTACTGTTTCTCTGGTTCAGGGGCATAAATCTTGGCTCAAAACTTTCTTGTAACAATATGTCTTTTTTGTAAATTTTTTTAAATGTTTATTTTTGAGAAAGAGAGCACAAGGTGGGGGGAGGGGCAGAGAGCGAGAGGGAGACACAGAATCTGAAGGAGGCTCCAGGCTCTGAGCTGACAGCACAAAGCCTGCCACAGGGCTCGAAACCCACGAACCACAATATCATGACCTGAGCTGAAGCCAGACGCTCAATTGAGTCACCCAGCACCCCTGTAACACAACAATATATCTTATTGAGAGGTTTTTCTTTCTTATATAAGCCATTTGGACAAAATGTGAAATAATATAATTTATTTTAAATAGCATAAAAGTAATTACATTTTTCAGTCTATACATGTCCAATTATGTATCTCTTCCTAGTGTATCTAAATTGGCCAGCATGTACCATTATACTCTGATGACTTAAGTACATGTAGGTTTTTTAACACTTTACCCTTTAAAGTTTCTTCAGCAACCCACATTTTGAATGAGAAGATCTGTTGGTAAGCTTTCGGGCTCTGAAATAAGGAAAATCAAACCTAGAAATGAAATTTTAAGAAAATTTTGTGTGTTCTGAGAAAAATGTGATTTCCATTAATGTTTCCAGCATAATTTAGGTGTTGCTGCAGTTTCATAGCTTTGTAACATTGGTGCATAACTGTGGCTTTGCTTTGCTCTTCTGTTGTGGAGCATAATTTGGTTGGATTCAGGCTTTCCTATTGCTTTTGTTGAATTTTACAAGTCAGGATGCCAAAAACACAAAAACATTTCAGTCTAGACATTGTCTGTAATATATTAGGATTATAGTATAATCTCCTTTAATATGTTTCTCTACACAGCCTGCCCCCTGTACTTTTAATTATAAAATTATAATGCTTAACGTTGGAGAGAAGGGAACATAAGCACCCGAAATGAGTCATTTTTGTTGACAATAAATGAATCACAGTTACATCTAGGGGTGAGAGTACTCTTCTACAATTTTGGCTTTTAGTCTTGATTTTTTCCCCCATTTGTTCTCTTATTTTCTTCTGTTCCCTTCTACTCCTTCTGCCCTTCCTGCCTGTTTGCACGGTCTTGTGGTCTCATATCACTGATGGACTTTTACCAGGCTTCATTTGTGGCCTTGGGTCCTAAACATAGAAGTGAGAACATAAATGGACTATAGTGGAATACTTACTCATTGTAATATCCAGAGAACTTCTCTTCATTTAAATTTAAATATTAACTTTAAAATTAATACCTGGGGATTTACTATAAATGAAAAGGGGCTATACTTGTAACTGTGGGACATCCAGCTGCCATTGCTTATGCCAAAGAGAATAGCATTACTTTAAGTCTGTGAAAAGAAATTACTCAAGAGCCCAGGTAGTTCAGACCTGTAGCACTCTGCCCAGGTGAAGATTCTCTTCAGAGAATCCTAAGGAGATGCTCTCAAAGAGAATCTTTAGACCAATGGCTCTTAAATGTTAGTAATTCATTAGAATCACCAGGAGGGCTTGTTAAACTACAGATTTCTAGGTTTCATCATCAGGTGTTTAATTCGCGAAGTGGAGGTGGAGGCTGAGAAGATGTGTTTCTAACACACTCCCAGAGGCTGCTGCGTCTGTGCTTAATCTCAGGACCACACTTTGTGAACCAGTGCTTTATATCCCCTGGATGATGGGAACACAAGCTCGCATGACGTTTGTTATCTCAGGATGTAATGCAAGGTGAATTTCAGGTTGTGTACAACTAGCTTTGTTACTGAATGATCTATCACTGGCCACTAACTCAGGGAATGAGTGGGTGAGCCCTGGTGCTACTGGGGCAGATTGTTCTGTGCCAGGAACCCCAGGAGGGCTGGACAGCTCCTGGCTAGGTTTGCCAACACTGACCTCTCTGCCAGCAAGATGGACACCTACAATGTTATAGGGAGAGGTTGGGAGCATACATGCAAGAGAGCAGGCAGGGAACACGTGATTGTGGGTTGGGGTCAGTATAGGTTCAGCCCATGATCCATGGGCAGGGAAGGGGACGTGTGGGGTATGGTCATTCTGTTGCTATCAAGGCTTTTCTGGTCTGGCGGTTGGGCTAGTCAGGTCTTTGCAAAATGTCTTTGTCAGTGACTTAAGAAAGTGTGGTTAGAAATAAGCACTGTGGCTTTTCATTAGAACATCAATTAATCGGTCTTATCTATTTCTGGTTTTAACAGTTGGGCTGTATAGTGGAGCAAGACAGCTCACTAACAGCTGCTCTATTTGTGATAATACAGTATAGAAACTGTTGTTTTTAAGAGATTCACTTCTCTTTTCTGGCTTTATTTATTAAAAAAATATTTTTTTAATGTTTGTTTATTTTTGAGAAAGGGAGAGCATGAATGGGACAGGGGCAGAGAGAGAGGAAGACAGAGGATCTGAAGCAGGCTCTGTGCTGACAGCAGAGAGCCTGATGGGAGCTAGAACCCAGGAACTGTGAGATTATGACCTGAGCCAAAATCTGACCTTCAACCAACTGAGCCACCCAGGTGCCCCTTTTGGCTTTTATTTAAATTACATTTGCTTAAGCATAGCCTCAGTGTTCCTGATCATTTCTGACTGACTGGTCTTTGGCTATATAAATCAGATGTTCAGTACAAAGTCATTTCTTTTGGATTATGGCCACTTTATATTACGTAGATGTTTACTCGTGATATGTTTGGTCGAATGTGAGACATAATTTTCCTTTTGTCTTTCTTTTAAAGCAACCCCCATGCAGGTAAATAAAGGTAAATTTTGAGGGAGTGCCTCAGTAGTGAAAACCCATTATAATTAGACTGATTAGCTGTGGTATAAAGTATCTGGTAAAACCTGCTTTACACTCTGAGAGAATGGCTTCTTCTGTGTGGTCTAATTGTAGACATTACAGGATAGTTTATCTTTCAGAATAATTCAGGTTTATCTATACTTCTCATGTGTATCAGTAACCTAGAAGACAGCCTTTGTCTTCGTCTTATATCTACATGGTAAAAGCAATATATAGAATAAAAGAGGGAATGATTAAAACAAATTTTTTTTTAAGTTTATTCATTTATCTTGAGAGAGAGAAAGTACAAGCGAGGAAGAGCCAAAGAAAGAGGGGGAGAGAGAGAATCCTAAGCAGGCTCCATACTGACAGCACAGAGCCCGAGGGGCTCGAACTTGGCAAACCACGAGATCATGACCTGAGCAGAGACTAAGGCTTAACCTACTGAGCCACCAGGTGCCCTGAAAGAGGGGATGATTTTAAAAGATCCTCCACTCTGTGAAAGGACATTAGGTATTAGTGCATTTAAAAGGAGAGTGACTTCAAGGCCAGCACCTCTTTCCTGCCACCTCCTCTGTTCTGAATGTTAGTATGTGATACTTTCAGTTGTAGCTGTGACTATTACCTCACTCTCACACTGACTCTTTTTGCCCCATTGTTTCTTTTTTTTCTTTCTTTTTTTAATGTTTATTTATTTTTGAGAGAGAGTGTGAACAGGGGAGGGGCAGAGAGAGAGGGAGACACAGAATCCAAAGCAGGTGCCAGGCTCCCAGCTGTCAGCACAGAGCCCGATGCAGGGCTTGAATCCATGAACTGTGAGATCATGACCTGAGCCAAAGTGGGATGCTTAACCGACTGAGCCACCGGCTGTCCTAAGCCCCATTGTTTCTTACACTTTAGTCACATTGGAATCACATGGAGGGTTTGTTAAATACATAGAGCTGGGCCTCAGCCCTAAAGTTTCTGATTCAGTGGGTCTGGGATGGAGCCCAAGAATTTTAATTCCCCAAACCTTCCCCGATGGTGCTGTGGATCCTAATCTGCGTATCACGGCTTCAGCCTATCTCTGAAGTTACTAACTTCAACTACTAATTAGTCCTAGTCACTGTGGAAGCTACGAAGGTGTGCAAGTTGCTCTCGTGGTGTTGTGCGGGGGCTGTGACATGTTTGGAGATTATGTGTGTGATAGAATGGATACAGGCTTGAAGGTGTAAAGATAAAACCCTCAATGAAATCAGAGGGTAGTCATACCACTTCTAGTAGAGGAGGCAATTTGGAGGGTAAGGTTTGAATGTGTAGAATTAGGGTGGGGTATGTATTCAGGTCCAGGAGCGACATGATCAGAGGCAGGCAGGCAGGATTAGGGTATATAGGCAATATTTTAGTAGACTTAATGTACTGGTATCATTTTAAAAGAGGGTTTTGTTTGTCAGTTGTTAATTTATAAAGGCAATCTGGGGCATTTAAGGCTAAGGAAACTTTTACTTTGTTCAGAAATAAAAACAAAGTTACACAACAGGATACCTAGTTAAATAGCTAAATATATTCTTACACATAATTTTGATTTAGCCTGTGTTGCATTTATGCATTCCATATAATTTTGTTTTAGTGTGGAATAAAAGCAAAAGATTTTTTTCTCCCTTGAGATTTAACTTGGTGCCTGAATCTCTTTTATGAATGCAGAATTAGTTGCCTTGACATGTGACTTTATTTTGATTGATGTGCATACTTGCAAAGATAAGATCCCTTCTTTACATTTAGTGACTTCCTACCACGATTTATTGGTAGATATATGTACGTCATAATGTATTTTAAAAACAGCCCTCCCACCCCCAAAACTAATAACAGTCATGCCATCCACTTCGCCCTTTTTAAATGGTAATTTAGAGAATTAATTATGAACAAATATATCAGCTTTGGGCGCTTTGCGAAATTGTCCTTGGATTTTCTTCTTAGTTTTTGAGTTAGAATGTAGGAGGCAGTGGATATATTAAGATGAAAGAAATTCTTAGGTTTTGATAAATCAAGCAGTGCTGTGCATTAAATGTTAAAAGGTTACTAACTCACATGAACACATCATCAGCTGATTATTTTATCTTGATGCTTTGTACCTTCAGCCCTCAACAAGTACAAAAAGATCAAGATCATACTGTGCATATTCTTGATGCTTTGTACCTTCACCTTAGAACTCTTGAATTCCACATTGTCAGCTTTGAAATATGAAAAAAAAAGTTTCATAGATATATTAGTGAGTACTTTTTCCAGATTAAAATATAATGATAAATCTCATAGATGGAATGGTGTAAAGCTTGAGTTTCCATGCAGAATAAATGTGAACAACATGCATTAAGTATTTGAATTTTATTAGAAAATAAGTATTTTTATTGAGAGGTTAGGATGTGAGTTGCATTTGTGAATAGTAAAACAAGCATGACTTTGGGGTTGTGTTGGCTCATAATTCAGAGATCACTGAAATCTTTCTTCATGTGATTCTTTTTTTAAAAAAATATTTAATTTTAATTTTTATAGAGAGAGAGAGACCGTGAGTGGGGAGAGGGAGAGAGAAAGAATCTTAAGCATGTTCTGCGCTGAGCGTGGATAACTATGTGGTGCTCCGTCCCACAATGCTGGGACCATGACCTGACCCACAGTCAGGAGTCAGACACTCAACTGACTGAGCCACTCAGGTACCCCTTTTCGTGTGCTTCTTAAAGAAAACAGTATTTTTCTGTTTTAAGTAGCTTTTGTATTAAGGCAACAGGAAGACAGGAAAAGCATCAGCATTGGTTTGATGTGACTATCTCCACAAAGTGTCCAAACTATTGACTTAATTTTAAGAGTATTCCTACTCAGTAAGTTCAAAATTATCTTTTTTCTCATTCCTCTCCCTTTGTCATTCAAAGAGTGGTCCTCTGCTCTGACCAGCAGGATGGACATCCCCTGTGAGCTTGGTAGAGAGGTGTAATCTTGGACCTCACTGCTGGCTGACTCAACAAACCTTATTTTATGTAATGAATGAACTTATATATGCACTCAAGCAAGATTATAGGATTGGTTAACCTTTTTCTTTTGTGTTTGTATCCTGTTTAACCATTATTTTTTTTCTTATGTAATCTATTGCAACTGCAGTGTTTTGCTTCTGAGGTATTGTTTGGAAACTTATGAAGATGGGGAGCTTTCAGAATTTTTGGTTTATTGATGGATAGAAATGAATCCTTTAAAAATGGAAAAAATTTTCCTCCAGGCAGTGGAAAGTAGGATTCAGACAATATCTAAAACCCTTCCCTTACTCATCATCCTTGTTTTTCTTTTGTGAATGTTCTTTTCTAAATAAAATTTTTAAAGATTTTATTTTTAAGTAATCTCTACACCCAGTGTGGGGCTCGAACCCATAACCCCGAGATCAAGAGTTCCATGCTCTACCTACTGAGCCAGCCAGGTGCCCCTGAGAATGTTTTCAAAACTTAATTTTTTTTTTTAATTAACAGCAGAATATATCTGTTACTTCTTCATTTGTGGATATCATTTGTTCCACTAATCCAACTGCCTTTGTTCATAATGTAAAAAAGATTTCTGGGCATTTTACACACATTATTAAAATGCTTGCCAGATGTATTGGGAAGAGGCCTTAGGTACACTGCATGTTTAAGCTGACACACATTGACACTGCTCACAGTTTCTTACAGAAGGGTGAAAAGAGCAGGGTATTGGATTAGACTTCCTAATTCTCCTGACCTGTGTTGATAAAGTCAGAATTTGTAACCACTGTAAGGGGAAAACATATCAGAGGTAAGATGATAAAAGCAGATAACTTACCTCATGTGGCTTGCTGTGATTACTGGCATAGACTTAGCTAAGACATATGCAGAGATAACATATGTCCTTAGTTTTCTTTTATGCATTTTTTTACAACGCAAAACACAAGATAGTTAAGGTGTACTTCTTGGGGAGCCATTAACCCTCTTGGTCCTTTGGTGGAGGTGGACATCAGGGGAGGCAGGGGAGGTAGATTTGTTTGTGACGTTTAAAATATGAAAAGTAAAAAAAAAAGATAAAATAAAATATGAAAAGTAAGAATTTTATAGTTTCTGGCATAACTACATAAAAATCCATTTATCATCAAGACATTAGATTCAGTTTTAGCTTAAAAAATGTATTGAGCACATACTTTATAATTTATGGTTGATGTAACAGTACTGGGTGTTAGGGCTACAACATGTAGTAAGATGGGATCTTCGGTGCACCTGGGTGGCCCAGTCAGTTGAGCATCCGACTCTTGATTTCAGCTCAGGTCATGATCCCATGGTCGTGAGATGGAGCCACGCATTGGGCTCCACACTGAATGTGGAGCCTGCTTAAGATTCTCTCTCTCTCTCTCTCTCTCTCTCTCTCTCTCTCTCTCTCCCTCCCCCCTCTCTCTCCCCCACCTCCGTTGTCGCACACACTCTCTCTCAAATAAAAAATAAGGAAAAAAGATGGGATCTCAGGGAGGTTGGGAATTTATCAGCAGTTTTTCTTTTGATTTGCTGTACCTTCTGAATTTTTCTAATGAACATCTGTGATAATTAAAATAAAAAACCCAGATATTCCTATTTATAAGTCTTGTCCTGTCCCTTACCCAGCTTTGGGTGGAATGGAGGAAGAAAATACTACAACAGATGATTTACTGTAGAAGGTGGATTCAGGGATAGATGTGTTCACTGATGATAGACATCTCTTTCCTTTTTGAAGAAAGGGAGATAACTTCACCCTAGCTGCTGAAGAAAGGTGTCTTGGAGGAAATAGTGGCTGAGTTGACTCTTGTGAAGTAATTATCAAAGTTGGGAGGCTCATTCCAGGCACAGTGATGAAGAAACACAGAGACCATGAAACATGGTGTATATTGGGAATTGTAAGTAGTTGGGTAGCAGATGATGATGGTTCCACAGTAGTTGGTGGGCTCAGGAAGAGTCTATTACTCTAAATCAGCAGTTTGTGCAAGTGAAAGACCTGAAGCAGGAGAGTAAGGTGGGTGTGGTTTTGTTTTTATACTTGTAATCAGCTTTCCTCCACTCAGTTCTAATCTAAATACACTAACATGGATACCTAAATATTGTATGACCTCAGCTTTGTTTTCTTCTAATGCAGAAGAACTTCAGATACTAAAGGAAGTGTGACTCTCCTGCTTTGTCCGTTGGGTAGAAAGGTTGTGTGAGAAGTGCTGTGGCACTCTGCTAGTCTTCTGGTAACACGAGCTCTAGTGCGATGTCCCCTGCTCTGTTCTGAAAGGAACGGAGAGTGACCTGTCTGGCCAGCTTCCTTTTGGGCTCTAATAATTTTATATTTGTGGGGGCTTTTCCCTTTTCTCTTGCTACTGGCAACATCCACATCAGTGCACCTCATCCTTCCTGAGCCCAGTGACAAAGAGTTAGTGGTGATTTTGTGATCTGCATCAGGGTGGGAAGTGGAGTGTGCTAGCCAGGTGGTCACAGGGTTTGCTGGCCTTCAGGTTTTCTTTTTGGGAAAGGCTTGAAAGTAGAGGTCTTGCTCGCAGTCTTGTCTCTGGCTAGCATTCTTCCCCTTTAAAAAATACCCGAGCACTTGATTTAGAACTGGCTTTTCCTTCTATCTATCTCGCTCTGAAATCTACTTTTTAGTGAGGGTAGTCTTCTTTGTTCAGTGTGTTTAAAAAAAGGCGAGGGGGAGGGTAGGAGGTAGGTAAAGCATTACTAGTTGCTGGCATAGGAATGCTTCAGAGTTATGTCCTCTGTTTAATCTACCATTTGCCCTTTGTTTCCTTTTTAAGTCTTAGGTAGTGCCACTGTGGTGATTTGGAGTCTTTGTACACCAAGTCATCAATTTTTCTCTCATGCCATAGGGAACTTGTGACCTCTCTTCCCCTGGTCAGTGCACTTAAGTATGTTTTACCCTTCTGTCAGTAACCTTTGTCACAACCTAATCTCTGCTCATCCGTCAGAGACACAGAGTTTCCCTGTTCAGAGTGTAGAACCATTTATGCCCCAGTCATCTGATTTTCAAGACACACCCAGTTTTACTTTATCTCAGAGTTCTCAGCAACTTCGTACTTTTTAGGGTCCTGCCTTCCATACGAGTCTCCCATAAACAGAAGACACATGATCATTTGTTTTTAATCATCAGTTGGTTTTTTAAATCATCACTTGGTTTATTTAATCAAGAGTTTAAAATACCCTGTACACATACGAATTGTGTCCTGCTTTCTCCCCTTTTTTCCTTTCTCACAGTCCTGCTGGTTTCTCTCCTTTAAGGTTCATGATGTGGTATCTACAGATATTAATTAGATTGTTTGGTATATGGTTCACTGATGGTAGTGGCTATGAAGTGGTATTTGATGCTGATGCATTAATATTAATGAATAAAATAGGATACTCACATCTGTTTTATTTCAGATAGGCATGTCACTTTAATATAATATGGCTTGGTTAAAATTGATGCCATATAAATTCATTGTAGCTTTAAATGGAAATATAGTAAAAATCATTGTAAAAAATAACTCAAGAAATATATGACAGTTTTTGCTGCTGTGAAATAATTTCTCAGTCTTTGGTTGGTTCAAGCAAATAAGATGAATTTACCTGATTTTTGCTGTATTTTACTTAAATTAATTTTGGTTGGGACCATCTTATATTCTTTTGCCATTTATTACCTTCATCTTTGTCTCTGTAACCTTTGGGGGAGAGCTATCCTATGGTTCTTGTATTTCTAGAAATCTGATTTTTAAAAAAAATTTCCCCCCTTCCAAACACATGTATCAAAATCACATGTTTATTGGCTCTGTTACTTGTAATAACCAGAGTTCATATGCTGAATTTCAGTGGTATGAAATTATGTGCAAATATGTTTCTAGAAACACTTGTGATATTTAAAAATACACATAAATGTCAAGACATTTCATTGAGAGATGTGAGAACAAGCTTCCAGGGCTCAGGTCACTGCTGGGCTCTGGGCGTGAATGTGAAGGCGCGGTGCGTGTGCTCAGACACTGCTGTTTGGGGAGAGGAGTTTGGGTGCGTGCATGCGTGTTTGGTGTGGAAGAGGTTTGTAGGAAATGTGTAAGCAGGCATATCAGATATTTTGATTATCATTGTTTATATTTATATATAAAATATAAATATATGTAAAAATAAAAACGTGTGTTGTGTGTTTGTGTGTGTGTGTGTATGTAAATAATCCCTGTAATACTAGGTTGTATTGTCTGGTAATATTACTGTATTATTACAGTATTACTGTATTGTATACACAGTATTACTGTATTATTACAGTAATATTATCACTGTAAAATGGGAAAGATTAAAAAAAATTTTTTTTAACATTTATTTATTATTGAGAGACAGACAGACACAGAGCACGAGCAGGGGAGGGGCTGAGAGATGGAGAGACACAGAATCTGAAGCAGGCTCTAGGCTCTGAGCCTGACAGAGCCTGACACGGGGCTCGAATTCACAAACTGCGAGATCATGACCCGAGCCAAAGTCGGACTCCCAACCGACTGAGCCACCCAGGTGCCCCTGGGAAAGATTTTTTTTAATCTCCATGTGATTCCTTTCCTTGTGACAGTTTGTATGTCCTTGTTTTTCTGTGTATTGTTACATTCAATGTGAAGGTGTATGTTTTATATGGCGTAAATAAATGACATATTTTAAAATGTGCCCTGGAGATAATTTGTCAGTTCACATAGAGTTAATTTAATTCATTTTAGCTAACTTAGAGTATTCAGAAGAATAGTGATAGAACCATTGTCTTCGAGTTGGTGTAGCTGTGTTGCAGCAAACATCTTTGCACTCATGCATGTTTTGCTGGCATAGATGCCCTCAAGTGGAATTACTGAGTGGAAAAATAGGGTGGGTTTACATACAGATAGATATTGTCAAATCACCCTTTGAAAAGTGTGCACTCACATCAGTGCATTTTGAGAGTCCCCATTTTCCCCATTCGCTGCCTACTTGACTCCCCCGGTATCTTAGATGTGAGATTTTTAAAGATAACAGCCTGAGAGCTCATTACCTGAGCATTTAGCACAGCTATTGCTTGTAAAAATCCTTTTGAAATAAAATAGTACTAATACTTGGGAAACTGTTCCTTTGTGCATTTGTTTGGGACATGTTTTAACTTTATTACAGGGTCATTCTATGTTTAAAGGTTACCGCAGAAGGGAAATTTATCATGTCCTTCAAGTTAATTTGCTATTGTGTACACTTTGTAATCAGGAAATAACATTTGGAGAAAATGCCTCATGTTGCAGTTTGACTTCCTTTTACTTGGCCTTTAGAGTGGACAAAGGACAAATTAGTATTCTCTGAAAATAATTTACATATTGACATTTGGTTTTTCATAGATTATCTAAGTTCTTCTTTACATTTTAACTTCACACAAGTTGCCCTGTGTAAGCTGTACTCCTGTTCTTTCTAATGACTGCTCCCAGGATCCCTCGGGAGATGGCAGGATCAGTGCTGCCTCTGGGTCTACCCTGCCTTCCATAGGAGTGGGATCATGGCACAGTGGGAAAGAGTTGTGAGGACTCAGATTTAAGCCTCAAAGTGATGTGATTTTTGAGCCAGTTAATGAACCTCTGGGAGGTTCTCTATGTACAAAATAGGATTGACAGCCCCCACCATGGGGATTTTTATAGAGTGGAAATACTGTGTATTAAATACCTGCACATAGAAGGTACTAGTAGCTAGTGAAGTGGTGGAATAGTAATAATTGGAAACATTTATGAGCATTGACCCCTTTGTAATGAAAAACAAACTCTTTTTGCCAAAGTATATGTGTCCTAGTAAAGTAGCTGATACTAGATAACATTTTATTAGTCCTCATTATTGTTTTAAAAAAGCCTGCCTCTATTTCTGGCCATATGGAGGATTAGAAATACTTAATGATAGACTTACATGTGCTGGGTAATATATTACACCACATATGCATATGTTGGTATGTATTATGTATTAAAACATATATAAACATAAATAAATAAATCTTTTTAATACATAGCCATGCTTATGAGAAAGTAAAGGAATTTTCCTGAGGTTGGGATTTGTTAATGCTGTAAACCTGATATGTGCCCTGAAATTATGTGCCACTTTCTGGTAGCCTAGACTGAGTTTGGATGGGCTCTGAACATGGGGCACAAGAGATAAAGGCTGAGGCCAGTGCAGTGTGGGCAGAGGGGAGACTCCGGGATAATTTAAGGACTCCCAAAGGGCAACATCCTCCTGGGGGGTGGGGGGGCTGTCAGAAAGAATTTTAACTAGAGGGCCACAGTCACACTGTTCTGGGGCCAGAATTCATACTATGTATGTGGCTTTAAAAAAAAAAAAAAAAGAATTTTAAAATGGATTGGTAGTGAACCCATCAGGAGAGAACAAACATCTGTGGAAGAACTCTTTTTAAACCAAGGCCTCTACAATTCCCCACAGATAGAGTTCCAAGGACACGAGCTCATAAGAATGAACATCCATAGAAGAAAACTATGAGAGTCAGGAGATAAGACAAACTACAGAAGCTCTCAAAGGCTGTGGATATTAGAATTACCATATGGAATATAAAATAAGTTTGTCTACTGTGTATAAATAAGAGATTGAGAATATAATGTAGGATAAAGAGTGGAAAATGACCATAGGTTTGAAAAAGAACCAAAGGGATCTTTTATAAATGATACATAGTAATGTAAATAAATAGACTGGTTAAGCACATTAGACACAGTGAAAGGGCTCAGAGCTGAAATGGAAGACAGACCAAGATTAAAAGTATAAAAGAAAGGTTAAGAGATACGGAGAGATAGGATGAAAATGTGTCACATGTTGAACCTGTTGAATCTCAGAAAAAGAGAAGAGCATGGAGGAGACTTAACAGTCAAAGAAAAGGTATGATGGCTGAACCCTGTTCAGCATTGGGTGAAGTATACAAATGAGAAGCCAACGAATACTAAATCAGATAAAGAAGAAGACATTCCTACTAGACACATGATCGTGAGACTGGAGAATAGTGGAGACTTCGGTGTGGAGGTGCTGGGGTCGGGGGGCAGTTTCAAAGGATGGGTAACCCAGAAGGGAATGGCAGACAGATAGCTTCTATTTTAATAGAGAAGTAGAAACCAGAAGATAGTCTAATGATACCCTCAAAGTAATGAGAAAAAAAGCATTAACCTACAGTTCTGTATTCAGGAAACCCATCATTCAACGTTGAATGCAAAGTAGACATTTCAAACTAAGAGAATAGCTAAAGATATAATTGGTTTGTGCCTTTTAACACTGGGGTGTGGGAGGAGGAAAATCTGAGGGAGGGCAAGGACATTGAGATGATTTAGGAGGTTGTGATTCAATTTCCTCATGAGCCCCAAAATACTTCGTAAATGCCATGTAAAAAATGAAGAAACGCTTTATGTGAGTTGCTTGCTTCTGATGACTGATACAGGTTGGATTTGGCTGTTTTTGCCTGTTTGCCAGTTGATAAGGCTGAGCATTTATGTAGATGTTGGAAAACTGAGTTGGAAGAATGATGGCTTGAGGAGGGGGAGCTGACAGACACAGTAGGGGTGGATGGCTATAAGGCTATGACTTTGGGATTCAGGCCAAGTTTAATGAGCTCTCCCAAGAGAGAGAAAATCTTAAGTTTGGCATTTGGAATAGAATCCCATTCACAGTAAGTTGTATTGTCAAGACTTGTCTACACGCTCAGTTTAATAGTCCATGCCTGAGCTAGTGAAAATAGCTGCATTTCAGAATATATATATATCTTTCTGTAAATTTTCTCTCTGAAAAGACTTTCTTAAGCTTTGATGGAAAGCTGGTGTAGTTATTTATCTGTGTACATTCATTGGAGGAATTATAATGAAGTCCGATGGTAGCCTAGGATTGGTGGAAATCTAAGAACAGGGTGGTGTTTGGAGGCCAGGACCAATATCTTAAACATTTCAGTGAGGTTACTATGATGAAAACATTCTGCATTTTCACTACATTTGAGATCTTATTTTATTTTTATTATTTTTTAAAGATTTTATGTTTAAGTAATCTCTACATGCCACATGGGGCTTGAACTCTCAATCCCGAGATCAAGGGTCTCGTGCTGTACTGATAAAATTATTTGTTCATTTGGGAGTTTCAGACATAAGACCTGTATCTCCGAGAGATTCCAGTAAAGAGATGTATATGGAATATGAAAATAATTTTATTTTTTGGTGTTTTATTCTGTTTTTAATGGTAATAAAAGTCAGTATTACCATGATCTATTTGATCACTTACTGTGGGTGAAGAAGACTTAGAGACTGAGGTCAAATAGAGTTCTTATTTGTGTCTTTTAATCCATTTGTTGAAGTCACAGGTTATTGTTTGGCTGATTCTATACTGAATAAAATGTCTGTTTATGCACTTAGAATAAAAAACCGAAACCATTTTGTTTTCAACTAACGAAATCTGAATGAATCAGAACTCTTTAAAACTATCACATACTTTTGAATTTATGACTTTGTAGCACAGTGTACAGTGAATACTCTGAACATGAAGTCTTTGTGAAACTTTGAACTTGCTTGGCTTTGAAAACATTTCTTTGATCGTGGTTGTGTTGGCTTGATAGGATTTGACAGTCCTTGAAATTGGCTTTTATTTACTTAGAGGCTCGTCAGTATAACTTACTGAAACATAAAATGTACAGAACTCTGCTCTAATTATCTGATTTAAAGTAAGGATTTGTATTGATCTGTTCTCTACAGCCAAATAGTAAGGCTAAAAGTAATTTATTTTTCTTGTTTTACATAGATTAAATTCACAATTATCAGATTTAATTACATAATTCTTAGCTGGTACAAGAAGTGAGAATATTCATTTTCTTAGAGATGTGTCTGATTATGAAAAAGACTATCATAATTCTTGGTAGATCATCGCCAATACAGGCTTAAGAAATCTCTCCTGCCCCCCACCCTTAGTTGCATACACAGATTGACATTCTGATGTTTTAAATTCTCTTCGCTGAATCCAGGGAACCAAATTCCTTTTGAATCAAGCAAGGTGTAATAAGTAAAATACTTAAAAGCCTGCCTTTCTTGGTTTTGTTCTTATTCTATGTAGGAAAACATCCTAATTATTTGCTTGATACATCTTTTGCATTTGCATGGAGTACTTTTACTTTGTCAGATGTGTGTGCTTGCCTTTTCTGCACCACTGGCCAGTACTATGTAAGCAGAACTTAGATCATGAATGTTAGTGAGATTTCCCCTTTTCAAAAAGTGCCATAAAATTAAGCTTTGCAAGCATTCTGTCATTTTTAGGTGGTAAATATTCACATGTTTATAGAATATAATATTGAAAGAGGATTCATCTGGTACAGGACTGTCAGTGTATAATTTTAAAATATATGTCAAACAAAAGCACTTTGGTGGGAATTCTAAGGCAAGATGTGTGCCTGTTTAAAATGCTAAAATGCCACTTTTAATTTTTTAAAAGTGATTTTATTTTTGAAAAGGTAGTCAACTTCTGAGTGTTCCAAAGGAGGTACTACTAGTACTCAAGGACAAACTCTGCAAGTAGAAAATAAAACTTAGATCATGGTCAGTTAAGTTTATATGTCATGAAGTCAGACCATTTATACTAGTTATGGCTTGTCAGGTATTAATTGAGAAATGTTTGTCTCTACCCTGGAAGTCTCAGTAATAAGACACCCCGTCCCTCAAGACTACAATGTTTCTGTCCTAACTGTCCCTTTTCCCCACTCATCTGATTTCTAAGGTGAGGGGAAAGAGATGTACTTATTATGGCATAAGATTTAGGATAGCATGACTGTTACCTGCCTCTAGGAAGGAAAATTGACATTTCTCTTCTTTCTCTTCTAGATTGTCTTTTTACTCGGGCCACTCTTCATTCTCCATGTACTGCATGCTGTTCGTGGCAGTAAGTACTCTGTTTATGGGGGATTATGTACCGCATACAATTCATGTGTTCAGCCTGGGTGTCCTCTCCTGTGTGGCCACCCCTGGCATCTCATCAGCTGTGCTCCATTGCTGGCCACAGTTGAGAGAATGGATGCCTGTGCTTCTGCCAAAGCCAGTTACAACTGTTCAGAAGTATTTTTGTCCTTCATTTAAAGGTAACAAATGGACACAATTAGGGAGCAGGTTGCAAATTGAGAACCTTCAGGACTGTAGGGAGCCTTCACTGTTGAAGTAGGTTTTTCCTGACAGCGGTAGAAACCTAATCATCAAATCTGTAAACCTGGTGCTAAGAATTGGTTGATGTGTGCCCTCACTTTGGGACATATTTCCTGGAACGTAGCAACACCTTCTGTGTAATCACAGCAGGTCACTGATCTGAAATACCAGGCCAAGGTGACCACTGCTGTGATAACCTTACCCTAACTGGGAGCCCTGGCCCCCTGTGCTTGGCAGGAGGGTGCGGCAGCCTGGCCTCTTTCCTCCTGGCGGCTGCTGGGTTTAGGAGTTGAGTTTTGATTAGCTGATGTGATGGCAGTTGTTGCTTCTTTTTGAGTACGTTTTATTTTCCTTTCACCTTCTGAAGTATTTCATTGATGGCTTTCCACAGGACTAGAAAGGTTTCGGCTTCTGGGAGAGGCAGTTGCTGCTTCAGGAGCTTTTCATGTGTACGGTTTTCAGGTCCACTTCTAATTGCTAGTCCAGAAAGCAGCATGGCCATTTGCACCTGCAGTATACAAAGCTGACGGTGAAGAGTTAGAAAATATTTGCATCTACATTCTTCATATCTATAGACAAATGTGTATCCAGAGTATCTTTAGGAAGACCCAGCTTTAGGGCATATACAAGGAATATGTATGTATGTATGATTTGAGAGAGAGAGAGAGCAGGAGCAGGGGAGAGTGGCAGAGGGAGAGAGAAAGAATCTTAAGTAGGGCTCAATCCCACTACCCTGGGATCATAACTGGAGCTGAAATCAAGAGTTGGGCTCTCAACAGACTGAGCAACCCAGGTGCCCCTACAAGGAGTCTTTAAAGGTCAATTCAGTTGACTTATTTTTTATAATGTTCCCAGTTTCCGTCTGTCTCTGTCTCTTTCTCTCTTTATATAAAGTTAAGAACAAATTTCCAATAAATTCCAACAAAGTTCCAACAAATTTTCAACAAAATTTGTTAGAAAAACTCTTAAGAGAGGGGGAGAAGATCTTCACCCTAAAGGATCAGCTGTAACTTTTAATCTTATGAATGGACTTTTATATAGTTGTGTTCTATGTAAATTTTTTCTCCCCCTTGGTCACATTAAGTGCTATAGAAGTATTTAATGCTTACATGTAAGTCCATGATATGTAATATTAAGACTAGACTGCTGGGAGTTAATTTGGTCTCATTTAGAGAGATTTTAAAATCAATTTTTACCAGAATCCTGCTTTTATTGGAAAAACCAAATTTGAAAAGTCAAAAGAATATAAAAATTACAGATGTGTGTGTTATATAAAATTCAAACCCACAATTTCACAACCATTTCAGTAGAACTAATTTTGGCTTCTTCAGCATTTCTGGATTTTAAGTCTTTTGTCTTAGGTTAATTTAATTTTGTGAGGAAGCAACAGGGTACTAATTCAGCAGAATTTAGGGCTTCTTTTTGAAAACACACACCCAAATGTTTCTGAAAACGTGCCATGAGGAATGTGACTTATTTGAAGGGAGTAACAAGAAGTACTATTCCAATATCCTCTGTTCATTTATCTTACTAGGAAAAGTTAGCATTCTTTCTAAAAGGAGCCACTGTATATTTTTCTTTTTAAATAGGGCATAGAGACAGGGGGCGATGAAGGCTAGAGCCATTAGTAGCCTGAGAAATCTTCCCAAAGCACAAGTTTGTGACTACACTGATGGCTTTTGAACGTTTGGATGTGATTTGTATGGCCACAGCCGACCTCACCAGGGTAGGTTTTGAGCTTTGTTAGGTCCTTCATCTGCATGTATCAGTATCTTTTCAGGGCTTAAGGAGAGAGACTTAATAATTTGCACCTGGGTGCTCCAGTTGGTTGGGCCCCCCACTCTTGATTTCAGCTCAGGTCACAATCTCAGGGTTGGTGGGTTCGAACAGTGCAGTTCGTTGTGGGTTCTGACTGTGCAGAGCCTTCTTGGGATTCTCTCTCTCTCCCCCTTTCTGCTTCCCCCTCTCAAAAATAAGTGAACTTAGAAAATTAAAAAAAGATTAAATAAAAACTTGAAAAAATAAATACTAAAGAAATAAATAAATTTAAACTAAATAAATAAAATGTAAAAAATAAAAAGAAAAAAAGAATCTGAGGTTGATACAGATGATTTGCATTGATACTACTTTAATTGTTGACTCTAGTAATCCTCATGAAGTAGAAGAGGGATGGTTGCCACCCTTTTTATAAATGGAGAAGTAGGGGCCTTGGGAGGCTATTAAGGTCTGTAAGCTCTCTACTGGTCTCTTATTTATCAGGTTCCCTTGCTTTGCTGATTCTCTGCTTGATCTTAACCCTAGTCCAATTATTTTGAAGGTCAGGTGATGACATACAACTTTTACCACCTGTTTTTAATTGTAAAGTATATTCTTAGATGTATCAGCGTCCATATCCTATAGTTTACTGTTCATCTTTGCTCCTTTGACCCTTCTCAAAATAGATGTATATTCAGTCAGATATAAACTTTTACTGAGGGCTCTTCTGTAAAATATAAAACTAATGTACAGAAGACAAAATGATTATTTAGAGGGCCTCAGTGGTAAGCCTGCTCTGTGGACACCCAGGAGCATATGAGGAGGCAAGTTAGGGCTATAAGCAGAGGGAAAATTACCGACACTGTAGTTTAATAATTGGGTATGAGCTATTAGATATAAAGTTATAATGAAAAGTTCCAATAAATATGTTTCTCAGAGACCAAGGCCTTTCTGGAGAAGAAAGTTGGCCAGAGCAGTCGTGCACTGCATTTCACTGACTCTAAGCAGTGGAAATATTTACTTGATGTGGATGTAGGCCCAAGCTTTTATTTCAGCCCCTGAACACACAGATGGCTCCCGCTTTCCAGCTTTCACATTTATATACAACATTTAACCACTCCACCTCCTCTGCCAATTCCTTAGGCAATGACTCATCTTGTTTCCCTAGGCATCTTGGCATCATGGGCCAGTCCCAGATTTGGGTGGAGATGTACAGTCATTTAAATTCTGAGGATGGCTTTTGATAGTCAAAATTTGTAAGGAAATCCTGACACCCAGAAATTAACTTCTACTTGAAGAAGTATCTTAAGAGAAGATATTCCTGACCATTGTTGTTCACCTCTGGCAGGCAGCCCAGCCCTGCACTTCACACAAGTGCCAGACAGTCAGCACCCATGAAAACCACCTAGGCTGGCAGGAGCATATGGCCTGGCTTCTTTGCACATAGCTAGTTTCTGTGCTTAGTGATGTCTGTTGAACTAGGCTGAATGCCAAAGATTCCAAATTTACTTGACTGTCCAGGAAAGAACCATGTTATGAGACTGTTCTTTTTTCAGTCCATATATATAAATGGAATGTATTGGAATATACTAAAGGAATGCACTAAAAAATTCTCCCAGCACTGTACTATTGAGCCTGAAATCTCAGATTGTTTATGTCACTGTCTTTTATGAAATTCCTGTATAAATTACCATAGTGGGGGCCCAAGTACCTTAGTGTCGGTGCTTCAGCTAGACCCCTTCCCTGCCACAGAAAGGCTTGTGTCTGGGTCTCACCACCCCCACCGCTGTGTTTGGATAGTGTTGCCCACTTGTCTGAATCTGGCTCTTTGATTTCCTTAAGATTTGTACAACCCCTTACCTCTCACTCACCATGTATTACCTAGTGGTATTTCATGAAGATGTTTTCCAAGTTGTGAATTAATGCTGAGCATTGGGCAAGTGAACAGAGCCCAGGAACTACATGGATCTTAATTGTAACATGGGATTCTACATCTAAATTTAGGAACTCTGTGAATCCTAAAGATGGTGAAATTGAAGCCTAGAGAAGACTAAACAGAGGTCAGTCTTAGGGTGTTCTCCTGGCCAGTTCTGTCATCAAATGTAGGTGGAACAATATATTGCCTGGCTTAGGCTTAGAAGCTGTATTTCAAATAAGTAGAGCAAGGAATATCTCTTTGTGTTGAACATGCTGCTGTTGGTCTAGTCCAGGAGTCGGCAGAAGATTTCAATAAGAGGTCAGATCATAGTTAGGCTTTGTGGGCCACATGCAGTCTCAGTTGCATATTCTTCTTTTAAAAAGTCCTTTAAAATGGGGAAACTATTCTTTAAAAATGTTCAGTTGTTTATGTAGAGAACATGATCACAAGTGGGGGAGGGACAGAGAGCGAAAGAGACAATTGCCAGCAGGCTCTGCATTCTCGCTGCTGCGGGGCTCGATCCTGAGATTCGGGAGATCACGACCTGAACCAAAATCAGAAGTCAGATGCTCAACCTAGTGAGCCACCCAGGCACCCCGAATGTGAAAACCATTCATAGCTTGCAAGCTGGCCCACCGACTCTACTTTAAAATTGAAAAAAGGAAAAAAAAAATAGCCCTCTCATTTTAAGAAAAGGTTAAGAAACTCTTGTGAGACAACAGCATTTGCAGTTAAGTGTTACAGGATCAAAGAAAGGCAAAATAAATCCGCTTCAAAAAATATTTTGATTAGCAATCAGATTTTAAAATAGCAATCTGTTTTAATAGAATAGTTTAATAGAAGCTAATATTTTTTTTAGAAATTTTAGGCAAAAAAAGGCTATATTCTACCCTTTGGGGATAATAAAATAATCAAAGAATACCAAAGTTGTGTCAACAGACATTGAATTTCCTTATTCAAAAAAGATGTATATATAATAATTTTTACAAAAAAAAAAAGAAAAAAGAAAAACGTGTACCTTCTAATTTTGTTCCATTGTGGCCCTGTACATTGAAAACTCCTATTTATTTTGACCAGGTCTTCATGCGCTCTATAAAACCATCATGAGGCTCTTCATAGAGATTCAGTGTTGGGTTCTCTCTGGATTAGGAGGAAGGCCTCTCTGGACTTGTCAGGGAAGCATTTGCTGCCTGAATGGTAGAGTGTCTTCCTACAATCCTCTCTGGGTTTGACTATCTGGTTATATTGAGCATATCGATTCCTCTGTCCTTGTTGCCTTAAGGAATAAGAAATTGCCTTTATGAGTCTCTAGTAAGATCTCCACTAAGAAGCTCTTATTTCTTTTAAAAAATACTGGGCATAGTAACTTATTTCCATCCCATGTTCAATAGGTTTTTTGTTAAGAGTGGACACTTTATTTTTTAATTTTTTTATTTCTTAAAATTTACATCCAAATTAGCATCATTAGTGCAAAAATGATTTCAGGAGTAGATCCCTTAGTGCCCCTTACCCCTTTAGCCCATCCCCCCTCCCACAACCCCTCCTGTAACCCTCAGTTTATTCTCCGTATTTATAAGTCTCGTCTGTTTTGTCCCCTTCCGTTTTTATATTATTTTTGTTTCCCTTCCCTTATGTTCATCTGTTTTATCTTAAAGTCCACGTATGAGTGAAGTCATATGATTTTTGTCTTTCTCTAATTTCACTTAGCATGATACCCTCTAGTTCCATCCACATAGCTGCAAATGGCAAGATTTCATTCTTTTTGATTGCCGAGTAATAAGAGAGGACACTTAAAAAAAAAAAAAGATGCTGGACATTTAACCCTACATACTGGCCTATGTACAATCAGTGGTTGTACCTGATGTGCTCTAACACAGTGTGGTCAGGTTCAAATAATAGTTCCCCTGCTGCAGACAGGGAGGAATAGAGATAGGCCTCACTGGTTTCCTTTTGAGCCCTGAGGTTGATTTCCCTTCCAAGTCCTCCTGTGGTATATAGGTCTATCCTGCCTTTTTCAATAGATGAAAATGGGGGCAGGGAGCAGTGCAAAGGTTAGTTAAGTGTAGGATAGATCTTTGCTTTTCCTATTAGTACTTCTTTATGCTGTTTGTGCCTTATGGAAACCCACATGCCTCCTGCCTTTTCCTCGATGTGACAGCAGGGGTGACCCTAGTGGTAGGCTCAGGTGTTCCTTCAACAAACACGACTGTTGTCTTTGCTTCTGGGGAGTACTTACTTCTGTGACCAACTATACCAGCTGCAGGTTATGTCTTGCAGGTAGAAAAGATTTGGCCTTTTCTACCCTTTCTCATATTTCTAGTAGTGAACTTTCCACTTTGGAGCTTCCTTCACCAGAAAGTTGGATGTTTAGGATCAGGAGGGATCCAGAGGCTTAGAATCTCTCTCATTCCGCAGGACTCCATCTCCCACCAGCTGACCGAAATACTCATTGGCCAGGTGAGGCCAAACTGCACCACTCTCAGAGAAGAATCAGAATGGGCCAGAGGAGACTGAAGGAGATGGTAGATAACTATTTGGCTTATGGTAGAGGCTCACACCTTATAGTGTATGTAGAAAGAAGTCATGGAAGTAAATCCTGTGCTTAGTGCCAGACTTCTCTTTCAATGGACATTTAATGGACTCTTTCAATGTCCACTTCAGTGGACATTTAATATGTTTGTTTTCATGGGTTTTATTTTTTTTAAGTTTTTTCTTGCTATTTGAACCCAGGTGTATAAACATGGTTTTCCTTTTCAAATTGAAACTTACCTATTTAAAAAGTGAAATTTCATCATTTGAGTCAGAATCCAAATTAAAACAAAATGAGATTTTGGTTAAACACACAGGAGTGGCTGGTAATTGGTTTTTTTATCTTTTGGTTGTATGTAAGCAACTGACTCATTTCGATCTCCCAGAGAAAAAAAAGGTTGATAGTAAAGACATAACACAGTCCAGAACTAGCCTCCCACCAGGAACGGAACTGAACTTGCTCAGTTTCACTGGTCGCCTGGCTTTTCAGTGTGGCTGCCATTCTGATCCATTTACTCACTGGCTTGCTGTCATTGCTGAACCATAGCTTTTACATCCTTATAAGCTGAGTTTGCAAGTAGCCTATCCTGTATCCCTTTAGGTATCCTTTCTACACTTCTAACAAAAAAGAGAACCCTTTCATCCTTCCAGTGTAAATTCCAGAGGGAGAATACAGTGCAGCAGATGTCTGGGTCAGGCGTGTCATGGGTCATCTTCAGTGTCCTCTCAAAAGTAAAGGCAGAGCTGTGTGGTTCAAATGGGGCTTCCCCTTCCCCCTTCAACTGTGTTGTGGGAAGACAGTGCCCCCGCCCCCCCGCCCCGGAGGGGAATTTGTAAGATTGCCACAGAGTCTGTCAGGACTGTACACAATGTTGGATTAGATTTCTGTAGTTCTTCTGAGTTTTACAAGATAAGGAACGGACTTCCTTCCACCAATGTGTGTGTGTGTTGTTTAAATGTTGATTTTGAGCAGGGAATGGGCAGAGAGAGGGAGACAGAGAATCCCATGCAGGGCTTGAACTCATGAACTGTGAGATCATGACCTGAGCTGAAACAGAGTTGGATGCTTAACAAACTGAGCCAGACAGGCGACCTTGAATGTGTTTTAGTGCCTATATGATTGGCATATGCATGTGTGGGGACGGGGGGTAAGAATGGAGTTTGCAAAGGCAGGGACTTATAGAGCCTTCTTATTGTCAGATGTGGCATTAATCCATGAGCTCTGTCCCTATATCTAGGACTAGTAGAACAGTGGTGAGAGCTTCAGACATTGTTTCTCTAAGGCAGTTAGGAACATATTCTTTCCTTGACAGAAACTTTTTAAAGGAGCATATGCTGTTCTCTTTCCTCTTAAAGGACAAGCAACAGAATAAAAGGTTATAAACCCACAAAGTCAAAGAATGCAAAAGGAAACAATAGCCAATAGGTAATGATTTTGGGAAGCAGTTAGATGAGTGGTAGAACTCAAATGTCTAGTGCCTTCAGAGGGTAGGAGCTTAAGAGATCTGTACTGCAGAACCTGAGAAAGGCTTTGGACATGGAGCCACCAGGAAGATATGGTGAAGCTGCCTGGCAACATGGGTGGGGAGTTGTCAAAGTCTAGACTTGGCAAGTGATCCAAAGTCTAAGAAACTCAGTATTTACCCCTGGAGGTCTACTGAAATGGAAGATTTTTCATGGAGATGAACAGGGCTATAGGTTAAGTGATGCCTGACCTTCCCAGAGCTCCCTTGAGTATCTTGGACTCAGGGAAACACACAGCAGGCAAATACAAAGCACACTCAATTAGCCAACCTCACCCAGAGCTATGACCACTGTTCTGACCACAGCCTGCATACATGCCACAGCCATTAGTCATCAGAGGAGCCAGAGCCTAGAGGGAGGGCAAAGTTAGGTATATAACCACAATGGGGCGGGGGAAGGATTCCTAGTACCCCCTTAGGATGAAGTAATCTTTGGATCCCCAGAGATGGGGGTAACACCTATACTGGGGTAGATCTGTAAGGGGAAAACTTAAAGGGGTATAGGTTTCATCTGAAGTATATTGAACCTTGTGTTAAAGTCAGGGTCTTTGGAAGGAAAATATTGTTTGAAGATTTTAGAATCCTAAGTGAGGAAGGACCTTCAGCGTCCTGAGTTTACTTTGAGCTGAAAGCACAACATAGGAGTAAGTGGAAGTTCCATTTTAGAGTTGGTATTGTTTTTTCTTGCTATGTCCTTAGCAGAGACAGGTGCAAGTCTCCCTAAGATACACTCATAGAAGGATTTATAACTCATAGGTATATGTTTTTAGTCTGCAGAACCGATGCCTTTAACAATTATATGAAAAGGCAGAGGCAACTAAATAACCAGAATAGAGACAGCTGCGCTTTTAGGCAGTAATATCCAAACCTGGCTTCAGCCTCACTCAAGGTACTGTTATCCTGAAAATGAAAAAAAAAATTCCAATTAAGGTAGAACTAGTGAGGGGACTCTAACTGGCATGTTTGTGTCGCCAAATTGGCTTCAGCTGCCAGATGCAAACTTTGATTCAACCAGAACCGACTTTCTTCTCAACTCCAGAATGTTGAGACAAGCCTCTTACTATTTATGTTTTTATAGCTTCAACAACAAACAAAAAAGGAAAGGAGGGGCTCTGCAGAAAGCCAGTAGGACTTTAAACCAGCTAATGAGTGCAATTCAGTTGAACAACTCATGTTCTTTTACAACCATGTTGTACAACCATGTAAAAAACTTGATAAAATTAGATAACCTCTGAGTCTTTGCCAGCTGCTGAGAACCGAATGCTCACAGCAGTGGTCAAAGAGCTGGGAATGGATTGTGTATCTATTTCAAATAGGCAGTGCCAATGCACACAGCCAACATACATTGTTTTCTGAGGAATGCATTTGATTAAGTGTATGAATCACAAATTATCAAACAGAATTTTTGAAATATACTTTGAAGGCATATTCTTACTAGATAGAAATAAGGCAAAAGTTTTTTTTCAAAAAAAGAGACCAGATTTGCTTAAAGGGGGTCAAGTCTTTAGGGATGCACCCAAAGTCAAAGGCAGGCTGACAGAGAAGAGGGGAAATTCTCACCTGATTGGTGTAAAGTCATGGAACTAAAAGGGTGTATAGGTGCTAATCAGAAAATGTATTTCATTGTTGGATCAGAGAACCTGTACTTATTTAGGCAGATTACTGTATTATAAATACAGATTATTTATTCTTCGTTATCCTTTAAAGTAATCTGAGGATTGTGGAACTGTCAAGTAAACTGTTTGAATGAATTAAACTTAGTCCCTAGATAAACAGGGCAGAAAACTTAGTAGGTTGGCCCAGAATAAGGACAACCTTGTGTTCAGAATGCTAGCAGTTTATCCCAAGACTTGGAACTAATGATAACAGTTGCCTCTTAATCAGAATTATAACACAAAACACAGGAAGAGGCGCTGTCAACAATTGTCTTTTTTACAATTTCAAAAGTAGTCTAGATATAGTAATAAACTCTTCTAAAAGTCAAGTTTCTTGGGCAATCACTTTTTGTTTTGCTTTTTTAAAAACAAACTTTTTAAATGTTTATTTTTGAGAGAGAGAGACAGAGCGTGAATGGGGGAGGGGCACAGAGAGGGAGACACAGAATCCAAAGCAGGCTCCAGGCTCTGAGCTGTCAGCACAAAGCCTGATGGGGGCCTGAACTCATGAACCACGAGATCATGACCTGAGCTGAAGTCAGACTTAACAGACTGAGCCACCCAGGCGCCCCTGTTTTGGTTTTTAAAAAGATTAACTTTTCAGGTATTAATGAGCATGAGAATGCTTGCCTAAAGCCCTATTCCATATATAATTTATACTCTGATTATTCAGTGGTTATTAATGGTAATGACTATTAACATTTAATGACTATTAATCATTTCAAACACCAACACTTTAGGGGTGTAGTGATACTAAAGTTTCTAGTTGGTATGTTAAACTCTTTATTCTTATCTTTTGTATTAGCTTTACCTTCAAGCCAGGATGAAGGGAGACTGGGCAAGACTCTTACGCCCCACACTGCAATTTGGTCTTGTTGCTGTATCCATTTATGTGGGTCTTTCTCGAGTTTCTGACTACAAGCACCATTGGAGTGATGTACTAACTGGACTCATTCAAGGAGCTCTGGTGGCAATATTAGTTGTAAGTATACAGGACGGCACCCTATATGTTGATACTGATAAACACTGGGATAAATAAGTAGAAAACATGTGCTATTGAAAAAAACTATACAAAGGAAGATACTGTGGCTTAGTAATTTTTACTGAGTAAGAACACCGATGTTACTAAGTCATGTTAGGACGGACAGCAGATAATAAACTATGCTGCTTTTCCTAAAAGTTATAAAAACTTACTACTACATGTAGTTTTGTAAAAGGCTATGCCTACAGCGTTTTGGGTTTTTTTTGTATGAACTGAAGAATACCTTAAGTGCTAACAGAGTAAAGCTGTACTTAAGACCTAACTAAGCAACTCCGAATTTTAGAAGAATTTCCTTTAACATTAAAACTTCCTGTTGGTCACTAATTTTCTGTACCCTTTAACATATGCCTTTTGTTTATATTTATTTTTTGCAAACTGTTACAACTATGCATATGGTTTTTAAAATTAAATTACATCATTAAATACTTTTGTCCCATTCTAAGTAGAATTTGTTCTCTATAGGTAGTGTATGTATCAGATTTCTTCAGGGAGAGAAATTCTCCTTTTAAAGAAAGGAAAGAGGAGGACTCTCATACAACTCTGCATGAAACACCAACCGCAAGCAATCACTATAGGAACAATCACCAACCTTGAAGGTAGCAGAGTGCTCAGATGAAGCTGGCCCGCTTTCTAAAGGAAAATGATTGCAACCAGAAGGCAAGAGGATGCGTTTTCTTCATGGTGTACAAGCCTTTAAGGGACTGCTGCTGCTATACCTCTTGGATGCCCACTTTACCTGTGTGTATATAGTTCCCTTTAACACAGTGGTTATCTAATAGCTCTGAATTCATTTAAAAAACTTTAAGCCTTTCACTAAAACAATGCCCACCTGTACATTTTTTTATTAAAAAAATGTAATGCTTATGTACAAATGTGTATGTAATGTATGCTCTCTTAGCATGATGCCTGATTTAAACATAATATGTATTAAAATGTTTGAACGACTGCCTTGAGATGAGAGAACCAAATCAATACTTGTGTAAGCATTTGTATGTAGTCAGCTGTAATCAGGTGGTGAAAACTTTAAAATCCCACATTCATTTCGCTGGCTCTTTTTACAAGTAGAGGCTGGCAGCAAATACAATATCTCTCTTGATTTTGGTGATTCCTACAAGAAAAGGAAATAAGATTTAAAATTTTAAGACCACAAAGATCATGATTCCCCTCTGGTGCGGTTTTAACACAACAATCCTGATGGTACAAGACCTTGTTGGTCTAAAAGATACCTGGAAGAGTCCACAGCCACCTCTGAGAGGGGGGAAACATAAAAACTTAGGCTAGACTCTGAAATGCCCAGTAGGTCTCCGTGTGTGTATGTAGGGGGTGGGAGTGGTTCAAATTATTCACAAAGACTTATTACTGAGGAAAGGACTAAACTGTCAAAAGAAGTTATTGGCCCAAAAGCGTGTACTTTCAGCCTACGTCAGGAGATCCTGTATTTTCACTTACCATGTGAAATTCTTTCTGCGCGAAGACAGGACAAATCTTATTATCTAAAAATGTTTAGGGGCGCCTGGGTGGTTCACAGTGAGTTAAGCATGTGACTTCAGCTCAGGTCATGATCTCATGGTTCATGGGTTTGAGCCCTGCTTCGGGCTCTGTGCAACAGCTCAGAGCCTGGAGCCTGCTTCAGATTCTGTGTCTCCCTCTCTCTGCCCCTCCCCTGCTTGCACTCTCTCTCTCAAAATAAAACATAAACATTAAAAAAAAAATAAAAAGTTTATATAACGAGACTTAAACTCGGGTTGATGAAATAGGTCTGCCCCATCGAGCATAAGGAAACATAACTCAGTTTCTGAACACCTCGTCTCAGGACACTGGTTGTGTCAGATGGAACAAACTGTAAACATGTTAGACCCACCGCCCACCTCTGTCACTACCACCTCAGACTGGCTATCCTTCCATGATCTGGTCTTCCTGCTTCCACCTTGCTCATCTACAGACTGGCCTACAATGCAACAGCAAGAATTGCTCTGAAACCCAAGCCAGTGCACAGCACTCTTGTGTTCAAAACTTCCAATAATCATTTCAGGAAAAAGGCCGGGGCCTAGGGGTTAAAATGATAATTTCTTTTCTCCTTCATACTATTCTACTCACTGCTCACTCTGCTTTAGCCACACTGGCCTTGTGCTGCTGCTTAAGTCTATCAAGCATAGACTCCTGAGTGGGCCTTAATGCCACCTCCTGAGTAGGGCCCCCAGGCATCTCATCTATCTCTCAATTCCTATTGTCTCTTCCTCTTTTTCTTCTGTAGACTTATAACCACCTGAAATATTTTAAGTGCTAACTTATTTTACATCTCCCCACACCAGAATGTAAGCTTCATGAAGGCAGGGATTTGTGGGTTTTTTGGTTCACTGCTGTATCCCCTAGTGCTTAAAACAATGCCTGGCACACAGTACTCAATAAAAAAATCTTACAAATGATTATACATAAAATCCCAAAACTTCTTCCCATACACTCTAAAAGTTTCTTTAAACACTACTAGATAGCCCTCCATGGCATTCCATTGGAAAGCATCTGAAAAAGTCTTCCTACATTGTGGTCAAGAACTCAGGTCTCACAGGATTTGCCTTAATTATTAGAAAAAGCTTATAGACTGGATACTGACCTTCTGCAAATTTGTTTTCCAGCTCAGTATTTCCAATGGCTTTTGCTGCTTGACACATCTGTCTAAGCAGTTCTTCCAGGCGCCTCATACAACGAATTATGCTGCCTATAAAGAAAAGGAAACAAATTACTTATAAAATGGAAATAACCAAAACAGTAGAACTTTTGTTAACAGGCAAGATAGGAGAACATGGGATGATTAACTAACAGTACTTTGAGGGACTTCCCATCCAGTAAATCAGGTAGCAAACTTCATTGGCTGCCTGGTAGGCACTAGGAAGGATATAAAAAGTTAAATTTCCCATTCTTGACTAATGCTAGAGAGTCATGGACTTATAATGGGTTGACATTTGCTCTTATTTAGAAATAAACAAAATGCTCTGGGAGCAGGGGAGAGAGCAACTTTGGGTGAAGGCCAGCAAAGACAACATATAACCAGGGTCTATTAAGAATGAGGAGGTCTCTGTCACAGAGTAACAAGGGATGACCACTGAGGCAATGCAGAGAAGTCTGACAAACTGCAGCTACTCAAGGAAGCGGAGTGTGGCCTACTAGGGATCTGGATACCATCCTGTGAAGAGAATGCAGAGATTTTTTTTTTTTAAGTTTATTAGGACAAGCAGGGGACGGTCAGAGGAGGAGAGACAGAATCCCAAGCAGGCTCTGCACCATCAGTGCAGAGCCCTAAGTGGGCCTCGAACTCACAAACTGCGAGATCATGCCCTGGGCCGAGATCAAGTGTCAACTGCAGAGAATGCAGAGATTTTTATGTGGGGGAGTAATAAGAGGATCAGACTTGTCATTTCAGAGGTGCATCCATTCTTCCTGACCTTAAACAGACTTTCATCAGTGCTTTCTTCACACAGTGTGCCTCAAGGGAACACAAAAGAGGAGATAAGCCTCCTTCCATTGTATTTGACTCCCTGAGACAACTGTTTGTATTAAAGCTGAAGCTGTAAACATCATTTCACATCTGTCTCACTTCAGCAAGAAGGGGCCTGGGATCCTTTCTCAAAGAGCTATGTGCTCAAGTTTACAACTCTTGGGAGTTTACTTTTAATGTCTGATATACATTAGGAATACCTGTCTGACATGCCAGCTAGTAACTCTTAAGCCCTTACTTCTATTCCTTGTAACACTGAAATAATTCATCAGCATTAATCAAGTTCTTGAAATATACTCACTGTTCGGGGCTGAGTTTTCCTTTTTTTTTTTCCTCCCCTGAAGCCACCTATGGGCCAGAGCAATGAAAATACAACAATGCTATTGCACATTCTGTGAGTTTTGTTGGGATGACATTGGTAATGAAGAGGACCAGCACACAGGTTACTTTAAAGACAACTGGGGATAATACCCTTCCATCTCTTATATACAGGATGTTCATAACTTTAGACTTGGTTCAAAGGACTGAGCTGACGCACCAGCTCAGAGCAAAGAAGAGCAAAGACTTGATGGAGACCTGGGTTCTAGCCCAGATTCTGCCACTAAGTAATTAACTCTGTGATGTAGGCCCTTACCCTACTCTCATTTCTAAGGTATGTACAACGATAGTAAATGCTATTTAAAGAAAGGGCTCGCTCTACCTAATTCTGGATGGTATCACTTGAGATAAGAGATACATAAATTCTTTGACATGGGCAAAACCGTAAAGGAATATAATGTCATGATATAACTCTTTACCAAAATATCCAAAGTCCATAGCCTTTTTCACCCTTCTCTCATTAAAAGGTTTATGGAGTTCTGGGGGGAAAAAAAACTCCACCTCTCAAGTACACCCTATTTCTACTACACAATTCTGTCAAAGCTATTTAGCACCTAGCAAGGTACTTTATTAGATTCTGAACACTTATTCTGTGGCAAGTCTGTAGTGTGTATTTTATGTAAATCACCTTGTTTGACATTTACAATTCCACGAGACAAGCACTGTCATTATCCTCATTTTCCAAAGAAGGAAAAGGGGAGAAAAAAGTTACAGACATAACGTGAACAAGGTCAGAGCTAGGAATAAATGATGGAGAAATTATGTCAAAGATCATAGAAGTGAGATGTTTTCTAAATTTTCTCAATGTGTATTACTTTAGAAAATTTCTATTTATAATATAGTTTACACATTTAAAATAATTAAAAAATAAATATTTTATAAGTTTCTTAGGCCTTACTGTAAAGCTCTTCACTTGTGTAAAAACCTTCATTGCCAGGTAGTACCAAAGAATTTACCATTAATGAGTTTCTAGAAACAGTAAGTGGTAAAAACCGGCAAGTAGGATCTAGTCAGATAAATGGGTGTTTTCTGATTTTGGCAATCAGAAAGTCACTGGTGATTTGTAGTAATTTCAACAAAATGAGACAACACATGTCCCCAACAGAGCGGGGGAGCAGACGCTTGACACCCTATGTCCACTGTCTCTGGAAGTGTACAGACCAGGGATTACATTTCGTCTATGCCATTTACTATGTGAGGGACTATATTATAAGCAAGTGAGGAGTGACTTCTTGTGGGTGGTAAAAATATTCTAAAAATAGATCGTGATAATGGTTGTACAGCTTTGAATACATTAAAAACCACTAAATAATACTCTTAATTAAAAGGGTGGATTTTTATGCTCCATGAATTATAATCTCAATGTTGAGTTCTTTCTGGAATGGTGAGGTAAACCTGAGTTTAAAGGTCAGTGACATTGAAATGGACATTTAAAATGGTGAATTTTATGTATATTTTGTCACAATTAAAGAAAAAAAAATTCTGATTACTCAGAATTCAATGTTGCTTCCTACTCTAGACCCTGGCCCATGGCAACCATTAATCTACTTCCTGTCTCTATGGATTTGCCTATTCTGGACATTTCATATAAGTGGAATTATACAATAGTTGCCACTGCCTTTTTTTTTTTTTTTTTTTTTTTGTTTTGATTAAAAAAAATTTTTTTTAGGGTTTATTTTTGAGAGAGAGAGACAGAGTTCTAGCAGGGGAGGGCAGAGAGAGAGGGAGACACAGAATCGGAAGCAGGCTCCAGGCTCTGGGTGTCAGCACAGAGCCCGAAGTGGGGCTCAAACCCATGAACCATGAGATCATGACCTGAGCTGAAGTCAGATGCTCAATGGACTGAGCACCCAGGCTCCCCTCTATCTGCCTTCTCTTACACCTAGAACCTTAAGGAGTTCAAAGTTCATTCACATTTTAGCATTAATCAGTACTTCATTCCTTTTTATAGGTGCTACTACATGATACTGACATACCACCATTTAATTATTCACTGACTGATGGACATTTGGGCACACATGCTTTAAAAGGCAATTTTGTAATCACGAGGCTCATCTGGTTCTTGAACAAAACAGTATGATTCGCATTGAGGATGGAAAGTAACACCTTTCTCTGAACAGTATTTCTACCTCCAGCTTTCTGGTATTCCACAAAGTGGTCCCCATAGTTCATGTTCTGAATCTGATTTCATACTCACATGTAAGTGGTTTTAATGAGTTTGACCTGAGGTTAGGATCACAAATGTATTTTCTTGCAACTATGTATCACTGGATCGCAGCTCAGGCCCAAACCCTTTCTGGAGGGTAGAGACGGCTGCTCACAAGGCACCAAGCACAGTACCTGCTCCCTTACCAGGGTCTCAGTAATTATTCACCAAATGCCTAAGAATCAAATACTAAGTAATTTAGTACTAAAATTTTGCCAGAAATGAAACAGACATAATACATGTTACTAAATGGTCACCCTATTATTATTATTAGCAAAAGTATTTCTAAGAACAAATCCATTGGAAAATCCCTAGTGAGAGTGATGTACCTTGACCTAGGGAAGGGTAAAACTATGCATGTTGAAAGGCATTTTGAGAAGAGCTTGTAGTGGAGGCAGAGTGTGTGAATGCACTACACAGCATTTGTTTTAAAAACTTGTGGCAGGCAGAAACAAACATTTCCAGTGATAGCACTTGTCATTAGAAACCTCCTGTGATGAAATAAGTGAAAATTAAGTCATTCATGCACAGTGAAGAGTACAATATTGTTTCTGTATAGACAAAATTTAAGGGCCTCTGAAAGCTTACAATGGATCTATTACATGGAGTAATAGATTGAAACTCCAGACCTTAGCCCCTACAAATACTGTTTTGAATTGCTCTTCCAATTTAGTTTGATAGAAATAAGAAAAAAAAAACCACATTATACCGTTTTGTTTTCAGGGTGATACAAAGGAAGTAAATATTTGTATGAAGTCTTCAAACTTCCTCAATTGAATCACAGTATAAGCTCCTCTCTTGCATTAGGCATCCCTTCAAACACATGGTATTTATCATTAAAATGTTAACTTGTGCCAGTTAATGTCTGAAAAATAGTTAAAACTACCTCTGAAATGACATGAAAGGATCACTTTTATTTTCATATTAAAAAAAAAATTAAGGGGCACCTGGGTGGCTTTAGTCGGTTGAGCTCAGGTCATGATCTCATGGTTCGTTGGTTCGAGCCCTGCTTCAGGCTCTGTGCTGACAGCTCAGAGTCTGGAGCCTGCTTTGGATTCTGTGTCTCCCTCTCTCTCTGCCCCTCCCCTACTCATACTCTGTCTCTCAAAAATAAACATTAAAAAAAAAAAAAGATAATTAAGAATCAAACTAGTAACAAATATGTTTTCAACAAAGTGCATTTTAAATTTCCAATGCAATCATTTTGTGCCCATACAAGACACAATATACTATGGGCTAGAACTCTGGTTACAGTATTTTCCCAATCATATAAAACATGTACTATAACAAGTTGAGAGAATAGCTATTCTGAAATGGAAGAACTAAATAACAGCAGGGTAAGTAAAGGGCGGGAGTGGGGGGGACACACAGTATGCTGGAAAAAGGATGGACTATCCTAAGTAAATCAAGGTTCTCAGTTATTTTTCTGCTGTTTACTTACGTTTTATTTTTAAGAGTTAATATACAGTCTATCCCAATTTTACAAAGAAAAAGTATAGCTGATATAATGGCAACCAGACTAGAAAAACATGAAGATTACACTGATGTCAGACCCAACTTCAAGTTATAGTTATAAACTGAATTCCTCAGATTTTCAAACTTAGATTTCTCACACAAATTGTGATGTACAAATAGCCCCAAGGAATTGGAAAGGGGCAAAATAGATTTCAGGAATGCTGGTATGCTCTAAGACACCAAACTGTCTTCAATTTTAGCAGTTTCAGATCTATCTCCGATACTGTGATAATTCTTCCATTTAAGTACAAAGAACAGAAAAATAATGCACAAAGACAATTTTATAGGGCTCTCCAGATTTGCAGATCTCCTGCCCCTTGATTTTTCTTCAAACAAAACAAACTATCTGCTATGAACCACTATTATGTCATTGTGTCTGACTTCTCAGAGAAGCAGATATTCTATAAATATGAGCATAATAGCTTGGAATTACCTACGCATAGAACAGTCATTAATTTCAGTCTTATGTTCCAAAAAGATGCCAGACAAAGAGTGGTGGTGCCGTATGGCAGCTTTACACTGCGCAAGTGCTTTTCACTGCGCAAGTGGTCACACACATACCAAGTTTCCTGTGTGTTATGCAGTGTTCACAAGTGAAGTGTGTCACGCTTTCCTCTTCTCACATCCTCAGCTATGGCTACTCACCATAAAACTGTTATAAATACCCTCTTACCATTCCTACAAGCATGAAGTGTCAGTGGATGGAGATGGTGCAATCTAGGTTAAGATTTAAGAAGTCTCTAGATCCGAAATTCAAGGATAAGACATTAGGGTGCTTAGATGCAGTTATAAACTATCATGTGATTTGTAATCACAGAGGCCGAGGTTCAAATCCTAGTGCCATCATATACCACACCTCCATGACGTTGGGAAAATTACTTTTTAAAAACTCAGCTTTCTTGAACAAAGAAGAAATAATATCTACCCTGAGTTAATCACTTTGGTGATTAGATGTAAATTATATAAAGTGTTTACTAGCACAATGCCTGGCACACAGTAGTCACATAATAGAGCAAGATTCTAGAACCATATCACTAAATGATCATTTAATGGAGGCTTAGAAATAAACTTTGTGACACCATATACACCATGTAACAGGACACCATAATAAAAAAAATGCTATAAACGTCAACATTAAAACTTAAAACCAATGAAGTTCAATGTAGTATAGTAAAGGCTCTAATATTCTGTTGCAGAGATGTTTGACCTTTGCATCATAAAAAGCAATGATTCATCGATTAATAGTCTTTAATAATGTTAGTTTAAAAGCATATAATATTGGATGTCCCAAAATATAATTTCTCTTAAAAATAGTAACAACAGCATTTAAAATATTATTATAATAATCTCTACAAACTGCAAGCTCATTTACTTTCATTTTTAAAGAGTTTAACGTAAATCTCTAATTTGATAAATACCATTCACCATTATAAATATCTACATAAGCCAATATTTTTGAAATGAATAAAACATTTCTAAAACGGTCTTCTTTAAATACTGTGGGTTTTTTTTGCTTCTTGTAATTCTTTTTTTTTCATATTCCCTCTGCCATTTTTTCATTTAAAATGTCTGTTCAGTTGAGTAACAATTATCTTACAGTCTTTAAAAATTCTGCATATTAATCTGATTCATGCTGAAGTAACATCTGACTGAGGCCAAGTTTGTTATTAGAAATGCAGTGATGGACAGCATTTTCAGCTCTTTTAAGTGGAATCAATACAGCAAGCCTTGAGGTTACTGCCAAGCAAATAAAACCAAAGAGGAAAAAAAAAAACAAAAAACACCACACAAATATGACTTAGTAGGATCATCTGTTTATCTGTGATGGCATTATTCCATTTTATTACCGAAAATTAAAAACATTATTCTTGTTGGGGTGTGCCTGGGTGGCTCAGTCTGTGAAGCATCTGACTGTTGATTTCGGCTCAGGTCATGATCTTGTGTTCATGAGATCAAGCCCACATCAGGCTCCACATTCAACGTGGAGCCTGAAGATTCTTTCAAAAAATAAAAAATAAAATATCATTTTTGTTTAGTTAAAACACTGCCATCCTGAGTATATAATTTCCTATCAAAAGGAATGTATGTAGGGGCAGCTGGGTGGCTCAGTTGGTTAAGCATCTGACTCCTGCTCAGGTCATAATCTCATGGTTTGCGAGTTTGAGCCCTGCGTTGGGCCCTTTCCTGTCAGCACAGAACCCCCTTCAGATTCTCTGTCCTCTCTCTGTGCCCCTCCCACGCTCGTGCTCTCTCTCTCTCAAATAAATATTAAAAAAAAAGGAAAGAAATGTATGCATATAGGATTTAAACATACCTTCAAAGACATCTGTCATCTTGCAGATATGAGCAAATGTTGCTCCCGTTGCCCAGGTATACACTACATCCATTAAGTGAGGTTTGAATGAGCTTAGATAAGTTTCCTCATCAATTTCCAATTTGGCTTCTGCTGAAACTTTTGCAATTCTTTTAGCACATTCCTTTGAAGATAGAAGATTTACTTAGTATTTTTTACTTCTGACCTCCCATATACTTTCTTTCTTTAGATTTCCAAAGCCAGAATTCTACAAGTTCCCTTTTTCTTCCTAGGTTAATATGCCCACAATTTGGATATTCTGTGCTTCTAAGTAGCTACAGTTCCTTTTCCACTGCTAAGTGTCAAGTAATAAAATTTCTCCATTACACTGAATTAAGAAAAATAGATCATGAGTGTGTTTTTCACCCAGTTACACCTTTAAAAAAAAAACAACCAAAAACAACCAGAAACTCTTCACTAAAATTATTCAAGAGTAGCATTTAACTAATCTCTAAGTATTTTATTAACAACCCCCAAGCCCCAAAGACATCAGTAACAAAACAGATTTAGAAAAGCACAAATCCTATGGCAAAAAAATGCTTTTCCCCAACAATGCTTTAAAAAATATAAATCTTAATTTTATTTTTTCCCCACAAAGAGAAATTTAGATCCATTCTTTCCTCCAGGGTAATATAAAAGGTCAAAAACCACCAAGTACTATATAAACTTCCCTGGTTCTGGAAGTTTAAATTTCTTAGTAACAAGGGATGTTAAATGTTCCACTGAAGAGACTTTGTTATAATTCACTCCTCCTCTTTTGCAGTGTCATATAGTTCATCTTTCCCTGTCTTTCTAATGTTGAAAAGGTAGATAAAACAGTTTATCCCCAGAAAATAAAACACACAATTACTATAAGCTACTGTGCCTTTGAGGACTCAGGGATAATTAATTTCTGAGGATAAAACATATTTTAAAACTTTGTTGTAAACTAGAATGGAAAACAATACACAAAAATTATGCTAACTAAATCCTAGTCCATCAAGAAGCAGTTCTTAACACCGAGGAAAACAGTGCAGGCACGGAGTTGCTGATACAGCCTATGTGATACATTATTCCATGTTAAATCTGCACTCACAGCAACTCAATAAAACTTATTACACTGGTGGGGGAGAATTTAATAGCATTTAATAGCATTAAATGACAAGACTAACATCAAGTAACATATTTAATCCTGAAAGAAGTGGTCTCTGGAATGATAAATACTAAGACTATGAAAAATGTTTATTTTACATATTCTATTCATAAAATATACAGTTCAAAAAATTTCTACCTGCATTTGACGAAGTGGTCCTGCTAACTGCTCAGTTAATTTGGGCATCTCACTTGACTATAAAAGAAAAGGATAAAACCCAAGTTTAAAATGTAGTATATACTTCTTGCTGTAACAAAGAAAACAGAGCTTTCAGGATATCCATCAATAGCAAATTATAAGACCTTAGTTATTAGCATTTAGAATTTTTAATCACCTTAGTTGACGTAAGCAACCTTTCATCCTAAATTATAAAGTTATTCTATTTCAGAGGAAAATATTACACTGCTAAATTTATTATTTTCTGTGGCCACAAATGGAATGGAGGGAGAGCAAATATTATAAACATGCAAAGTAGTTTAGTTACATCAAAATTATTATAAGCTATTTTATCATAGTCAGATTTTGAAATAGTTTTGGTTCCCAGGAAACTCTTAGTCTGGAAACCGAAAATTTGGGGTAAAGAACATTAAGTAGTGCCCTCAATTTTTATTTTACCCAGGTATTTCTAGCTCTCTAACAAAGTATGGGATAGTTAAAAGTTTAGTCTGAGTTGTAGTGTTCTTAAGATTGCCTTCCCACTAATGAAAAGTTCATCACTTGTTTTCAGTTAGAATAATAGGAGTTTTGAGGCCTATTACCAACTGGGCAAATGAACTTAGACAAGTGGTTTGAATTCTGTGTGTTGGTTTTCTACCCTGTCAGAGAGAAATAAAAGGTCAGATCCTGAAAACCTATAAACTTGTGATTACAATAAAGACATTATTTGTGAACAAAATGTGATAAAGGCAGCCACAACAAAAATAAAATCATTGTAAGAATGGTATATATGTATGTGTGACATACGTATGTATCTACCCTGGATTTAAATTATATGTAAATTTTTTTAAAAAGCTCTTGTAATAGCTATGCCTTTACTTTAAGCACCAGTATTTACATAGCACTGGTTTTGTTTTGCATGTCATATGTATTATTAAGTGATAAATCATAAACTAGATTGTATATATTATTCCTGTCCAAATAAAAAAATGATGAATGGGGTGCCTGAGTGGCTCAATTGGATAAGTGTCCGACTTTGGCTTAGGTCGTATCTCATGGTTTGCGAGTTAAAACCCCTGCATCAGGCTTGGCACTGGCGGAGCGGAGCCTGCTTGAGATTCTCTCTCTCTCCCTCTCAAAAATTAAATAAACTTATAAAAAAAAAATAATGATGAATGAAGGGGCACCTGGTTGGTTCAGTCAGTTAAACATCTGACTCTTGGTTCTGGCTCAGGTCATGATCTCATGGTTCATGGGATTGAGCCCCACTTCTGACTCAGCGCTGACAGAATGGAGCCTACTTGGGATTCTCTCTGCTCCTTACCTGCTTGCATGTTCTCTCTCTCTCTCAAAATAAATAAATAAACTTAAAAAAAAAAAAAAGATGAATGATGAGAAAACAAAATGGCCAAAAAGAACTCAACATCTCAGTTTAATAGTGAACTCAACACTGCTTATCATCTTTGATATTGTGTCCATTCATGACTGATTAACAGTTACTGATCATTTCCTCTCTGGTCATTATAAATAGAAGTTACTGGTCCTCACGTAAGCAAGCTAAGTGTCATTTCACCAATGCTCTCCCATAAAATATATGCACAATTTATTCCTTCATCTCTCTTTGAAGTCTCAATTCAAATTTCACTCCATTGGTGAGGCCTTTACTAATCACCTTGTTTAAAAGAGTAATCCTATCCCCATGATTTCTGTCTGCCTCCTCTGCTTCACTTTCCTCTAAAACCTTCATCACCATTTGACATAATCTGTATTTTTTTTCTTCTTTACCTTCATCTACTAGCATATAAGTATCAGGAAAGCAAAAATTACTGCTGTACCTTAATGCCTAGGTCTGGGCACTGCACACAGGGGATGCTTAATACATATTTAGAGTCAGTTGATATTTATATTATAAAGATTGTATTTAGTCTTTAAATTACTTTTAATATAAAAAATGTAGGGACACAGTTTTAGAACACATTTCTAAAAAGAAGTGAGCATATTAAGCAGACTTGTTCGTATTTATAACAATTCCATGTGACTTTTAGCGTAATTTTTCATTTTCATATTGAAAGGCACCACCACAACAACTGATACTACATATAATACAGTGTGGTTTCACTGAACAAATCTTAATTAACCACCTATAGTGACATCTTCTCCCCAAATTAAGAATTATGGTTTAGTTTAAGCCCAACTCCTTTGAAGAGGAAACATACTTGGGCTCTCAGAAAACAGTACTTTTATAGTGCCACATTAGAAAAAAAAAAGCAAATGCAAAAAATCAGCTCTAAGACAAAGTTGGACACAGGCAGAAGGGCAGCAATCCAGGTCCTAACTTAGGTCTTTTCAAAGAGAATTTGACAAATACTTTTAACAATTGTCTTTGAAATTAATGTAATGTAAAAAGAGAGTAAAACACAATATTTTGTAAAGTAATGTGTTCCTCATATGCAAATTGCTTCACAGGTGAATAGTGGACACTCTCAGAGGAGATAAATTGTTTCTGGATTTTTGTCCTATTTGTAATCATTGCCACATCAGCTGTAATTCTCATCAATAATTAGGGAGCTGAGAGAAAAGCACCTACTTAAGTCAACAAGTAATGTATTTGATCTGCTTAATAAGGAAATAATTAACAGATCAATGGCAGAATGGAAAAAAAATTTGTCTTCTACAGTTTACTTGAAAGTTGCACTAAATGTATATAGTAAAAGGTCTTCTAAAAATTTAGATATCAATATTAAATTATTCTTAGGAGGCAAATGTCTTTGTCTTATTTTGTCCACTTCATCCACCATGAATAAAGTTTGAAATGTAAAACACACATTTTACTTTTTAAAACAAATCATACGGGGGGGCCCTGGGTGGTTCAGTCAGTTAAGCGTCCAACTTCAGCTCAGGTCATGATCTCGTGGTTCACAGGTTCAAGCCCCGCGTCGGGCTCTGTGCTGACAGCTCAAAGCCTGGAGGCTGCTTTGGATTCTGTGTCTCCCTTTCTCTCTGCCCCTCCCCCGCTTGCACTCTGTCTCTGTCTCTCTCTTGCTCTCTCTCAAAAATAAACATAAAAAAAATTAAAACAAAAACAAAACCCAAACCATATCGGCTTTTGGAATAAAGTACAAGACTCGTTCATGTTCTTGTGGTATGCCATCTAGCACTTGTTTTTGATTTTTAAGAGCTGCTGAAAAGGGAGCTCTTGCTAAACCAGCAATCAGAATCCTAGAGCCACCACCTCAAACATTGCCTATGAAGATTTTAGCCTCTAGGAGGATCAGCTGTTTCAAAGTTGTTCTCCATTACTGGAAGGAGAGATATTAATTTAACCTCCCCTTTCATTTTCACTCTTTTGCCTCCCTTTATTTTCATTCATTCATCTTTCTTTCCAGGACTATCTGACTAGACCAGACTTCAAACAATGCACTGAGTTACAGAACAAATTTAAAACTTGGAATGTGATTAATGACTATCTAGAAATAAAATCCTATTTCACTCTCCTTTCTGATAATCATATTTAATTATTTACAACTTCTCTTACTATATTTGTGTTGGAGTAGCAATTTTTTTTTATTAAATTCTTTTTTTTCCTTTTAATGTTTATTTTTGAAAGAGAGGGAAAGAGAATGAGCAGTGGAGGGGCAAAGAGAGAGGGGGGGGGGGGACAGAGGATCTGAAATGGGCTCTGCGCTGGCAGCAGAGAGCCTGATTCAGGGCTCAAAGACACAAACTGTGACAGCATGACCTGAGCTGAAGTTGGATGCTTAGTGGACCCAGGCACCCAGGCTCCCCAAGTAGTGTTGATTTCTAATTAACATTGCCCACATGTAAACAGGAAATAGTTTCATAATTAAAAATATCCATAACCACTAAGTTACAGGATATATGAATTAATAAATAAGGTATATTAAATCTATTAACTCACATTCTCTTGAAACACGAAGCAGCTTAGTAGTGCCGTTGCCTGTTCTGCAGACAGGTCATTGAAAAGGCCATTAAACATCATCTCAGTTAGAAGGAGTTCATCAGCACTAGATCACCACAAAAAAGAGAATAAATTTCAAATGTTATAACATAAAAACACACATATGTTAACATACATGTTAAAATGTAACAAGTTGTTTTCTTAAAATATTTATTTTGAGAGAGAGAGGGAGAGAAGGGGAGAGGGAAAGGGGGAGAGGGAGAGAGGGAGAGGCAGAGAGAGAGAGAGAGAGAGGGAGAGAATCCCAAGCAGGCTCCGAGCTATCAGCCCAGAGCCTGACACAGGGCTCAATTTCACGAACCATGAGCTCATGCCCAGAGCCAGTATCTAGAGTCAGAGGCTTAACCAACTGAGCCAGGTGCCCCAAAATGTAACAAGTTTTTAAATAAAGCCTATTATTTGACCATGATAAGTAATCAACGAGGATGACAAGGATTTATTTAAGAAAATGGCAGGTCTTATATTTATTAACACATCAATAATAAATGTAAAATGGGAATTTCATGTAAAAATACCATTCTAGCAAACACCAAAATGCAAACATTTACTGAAATAATTTTATTTCTTAACTCTCAGCATACCAGGAAAAAGAGTCATCACCATTTTTCCTCTGGGTCCAGGGTTCCATTTAATTGTTTTTAAGTTATTTAACAAATAATTTATAACAAAAAGGGATAATGAAAAACAACTTCATTAGAAATCTTAATTAGAATGTACCCATAGTAGCCACACATTTTATTCCACAGTCTCCCAATGTTGAGAATGTGTATAACCCAGATGGGCAATGGTCTTTAAACGCTACAAATTGCTGTTCATCAACTATCATCCACAAATCTGGACTATATCCATGTAGTATACGCAATTCCAAATTTCTTTTCTTTTTTTTTTTTAATGTTTATTTATTTTTGAGACAGAAAGAGACAGAGCATGAATGGGGGAGGGTCAGAGAGAGGGAAACATAGAATCTGAAACAGGCTCCAGGCTCTGAGCTGTCAGCACAGAGCCCGACGCGGGGCTCAAACTCACGGACAGTGAGATCATGACCTGAGCCGAAGTCGGCCACTTAACCGACTGAGCCACCCAGGTGCACTGCAATTCCAAATTTCAAATACATCCCCAAGAGGTACTAGCTCATCATCATGTCTGGTTTTTTTCCTGCACTTAATATTATCAAAATATACTACTGACAGCAGATTTTAAATACATCTCCTTTAAAGGTTCTAGCTTATTATTTTTGGTTCCTCTTTTGGATCATCAAAATACACTATTTTTAAAAATTTTGACAACTTGTAATTCTGTTGAAGAGAGGAAGGCCATCCTCTTTGCTGCATAATTATTGTACAACATTTTCATATTCAGGTTTATATTATACAGATTAGAATAATCGGGGTGCCTGAGTGGCTCATCAGGTAAGTGTCCAACTTCAGCTCAGGTCAGGATCTCATGGCCCGTGTTGGGCTCTGTGCTGACGGCTTGGAGCCTGGAGCCTGCTTTGGATTCTGTGTCTCCCTCTCTCCAAATAAATAACAGTTAAAAAAAAAAAAAAAAAAAAAGATTAGAATAATCAATCCAACCAATTTTTTTTCTCTCTCCAACTTTTTCTTGATAATTTCCTTATATTTACCACTGTTTTCAGTATTTGATCATTTAAAAACCATATCAAACACAATTTAGCAAGCAAATCATAAAAGATGAAAGACAGTTATAAATCCTTCTAGTAGAATGGGATGATCCAAGTTCTTAGTACAAAACATCACATAACTCCTTCTTGAACCGAAAGAAAAGTAAAATAGGAATCGTAACTTTTTCTTTCTGTCCTTAGAGATCTATTATTCCTTTATTGATTCTTCAGTTTGAGAATTTACCTATAGTCTAAGATTTTGCTTATATGACTTCACTATCATCACTGTGTCTTATGATTTGTCTAATAATTGGAAAATATCTTTCTTTTTTTTCTCCTTGCCATCATGGGTAGAAAACAAAAAATTATAAATTTTTAACTGTGTTCAATGGAAGCTACAAAAGACTACAAAGACAGTGTTTCTAGAATTCTGTAATCAAGGTTCCATAAAGTCTCTTACATTTATAAAACAGTAACCATGAGGGTGTTAACTCTATTTTTATTAAAAAAATTTTTTTTAATGTTTATTCATTTCTGAGAGAGAGTGAGACAGAGGGCAAGCAGGGGAGGGTAAGACATAGAGGGAGACACAGAGTCTTAGGCAGGCTCCAGTCTGAGCTGTCAGCACAGGGCCTGATGTGGTGACCTGAGCAAAAGGGGGATGCTTAATGACTGAGCCATCCAGACATGCCCGGTATTCAACTCTATTTAAAAAAAACAAACAAACTTTACTTTGACTTCTAAAAAAGGATAAAGTCTCTATCAATCTTTATAAATAATTTTAACTATTCAAAAATAAAAACTATATTTGGGCTTCTGATGGTAAAAGGAGAGTTAAGTCAAACAAAGAGGACAGTACAAATAAGGCAAGACAACTTAAGGAACTACATGTTACTATATACACCCTACAAAAGCAGACAGGAAAGATTACTAGATCATAGGAGAGTGATCTAACAGGTTATATAGGCAATTATGTAAAAAGAAAATTGAGAAACTCAAAATAAGACTGGAGACATTCATAGCAAGTTTCATAACATCTAGGAAAAATATGCAGGAATGAGCAGGATTTGAGGTGGAAGCGAGGGAAAAGGTCATGCTAAGAGAAAGAAATATGTGGGATATGGCTACAGAAGAAGGGCAACAACACTAAATTATGGAATTTATTCTAAAAGCATTAGGGAATAACTGACAGACTTTTATCAAAAGATTGACATGACAGGATTTGTGCTTTGGAAAGAATACTCTGAAAGCAGTATAAAGGATGGGTTATAGACACTCAAGATAGGAAGCAACAAAAATGAAGGCTTCTGTAGTACCCTAGCAAGAAATAATGAAGGCCCACTAGTAGTCAGTGGGAACAGTTAAAGGGGCACAGATGTGGAGGAAACCGGAAGATGGGAAGAGAGAGAGAAGGAAGAGAAGTCTAGAATGACTCCCAAGTTTTCTCTTCAGAGGCTGGGTCTTATTCAGCAAGACAGAAACCAGAGGGAGAAGCAAATACAGGGGGAAAGGTAACATACTTTCATATGTGATAGTGTTACTTCTATCTCTCTACCTAGTCTGTTTTAGAATATAACCAATACCATTCTCCCAAGACTAAATCCAGCTATAGATACTTAAGAGAAATTAATTTCTATGTTGTTAGATTCTATATAATATTACAAAGAAATAATTCCAATAACATTATTTTTGGCATATGAATTAGTAGACCAGTGTCATGGTGAAGCTTTATTCCTGGGTAAATTATTAACCTTAAGGTGCCTACAATTCTTTAACGACAAAGTAGGAAAGTAGGTTTAAGGAAAACTAGATGCTGACATGCCAAATCTAACTTGAACAAATGATATATTTGGCCCAGACAGTGACTAAAAAATTCTGAATTAGCTTGTGAACACTTAAAAAACAAGGGATTTCATTTCACCTAAAAATCTGGATTTTTGGCTTTTCTAAATTGAAAAATCTGATAACACATTATTCCATAATAACAACTATTTGGGGCTGGGTTGTTGCTGCCCCCTTTTGGTGGCCAAGAATTGTTCTGGTTTACCACAGTCTCCTCCTGGCTGGCTCCTATAGGCACCAGTTCTTAACATCCGAACTAAATGATCAATAAGAGTAATATGAATAGGCCTGCCCCAGAAACGTCTGAAACCATATACAAGGCCTATAATTCTCCAGCTCCATCCATTAGAGCCACGGTGAATATACAAGTAACTGTTTCAAAAACATGAACTCATTGAGAATAATGGTTGTTAAACCATGGACAAAACAAGATATATCTTCAGGCTAATGGAAATCACATAGAGACCTTGAACCACAACCGTTCAATAGGCCCTTCCTGAGTTTCTGACGCACAGAAACCACCAGAGACAATGAAATGACTGCTATGGTTTCAAGTCATTTAGTTTTAAGGTCATTTGTAATATGGTAAAAGATCACCAAGATAGATAATATCTTATATCCAGTTTTATGCCGTGGCCTATAATATGCTATGCTGTAATTCCCTAATTGTTAGCCCCAAACTTTAATAACAACTCTAATATATATAAAAAGCAAATGGTTATTACACTAAAGTTTAAGGTGGGAATATGTCCATAATTGTAAATAAGAATTCAGTACACAAAACTGTGTATAAACTAAGATTAGAATTATGTAAAAATCCAGAATGCATTAACAAAAAGAAAAAAAGGATTACATCAATATGCCAATTGCATTTGTATTAAATAGTAGAATGAGGGGTGCCTGGGTGGCTGAGTTGGTTGAGTGACTTCAGCTCAGGTCATGATCTCATAGTTCGTGCGTTCAAGCTGCAAGTCAGGCTTTGTGCTGAAAGCTTGGGCCTGGAGCCTGCTCGGGACTCTCTGTCTCCCTCTCTCTCTGCTCCTGCTCTGTCTCTCAAAAATAAACATTAAAAAAATTTTTTTTAATTAGTAGGTGGAAGAAAATTTTTTTAATGTTTGTTTATTTATTTAGAGAGAGAGAAAGCATGAGCAGGGGAGGGACAGGAAAGAGGGAGAAAGAGAATCCCAAGCAGGCTCCACACTATCAGTGTGGAACCATGAGATCATGACCTTCGTCGAAATCAATAATTGGACACTTAACTGACTGAGCCACACAGGCACCCCATGAGATTTTTAAAATTCTTTTTCTAATTTCTCTATTTAATTCTTTTCTAATTTCTCAATTTCATCATCAAAAACTGCATTTACTGGGGCGCCTGGGTTGTTCAGTTGGTTAATGTATCTGACTCTTGGTTTCAGCTCAGGTCACGATCTCACAACTTGTGAGTTTGAGCCCCATGTCAGGCTCTGCATGCTTTGCCAGCACAGAGCCTGCTTAAGATTTCTCCCTCCCTCTCTCTCTCAAAATAAATAAATGAACTTAAAAAAAAAAAGTGCCCATTTAAGGTGCCTGGGTGGCTCAGTCAGTTAAGAGTCCAACTTCAGCTCAGGTCATTATCTCACATTTTGTGGGTTTGAGCCCCGCGTCGGGCTCTATGCTGACAGCTTGGAGCCTGGAGCCTGCTTCGGATTCCGTGTCTCCCTCTCTCTCTGATCCTCCCCCACTCGCACTCTGTCTCTCTCTCTCAAAAATAAACATTAAAAACAACAAAAAAAGTGCCCATTAAAAAAAAAAAAAAACACTATCTCATTTTAAAATCAGTTTTCTAGAACAACCAGGTTTTACCTGCTTATCTCACAAGCCACTCGTCCTTTCATCTCTATGACATCAGAAGAAGTAGCAAATCCCAACCTCCTTAAAACACGTTTGCGGCATTTGAGCTCATCCATTTGTAGGACAGTTCTTGCTTTCTTTAGTTCTCGCTTTGCAGATTTAATATCTATTGCAATCTAAGGCATATGAAAGTATAAAGAAAGTTCAATAAAGTAAACAAAGTAAAATGAAATTTACTCATGTAATGAAATAAAAAATCTTTCATAAAGATACCTTACAAGGATACCTGGAACTTCTTAGATACTTACCTAGGATATTAGAAAAAAGGAATAATACATCTGTAGTTATTAAATACTTGTAGAAATGTTAAATATATGGAAATATAAAACATCCATTTGAAAAATGTAAGGCAACTTAGGGAGATATAGGAGTTGATAAAGTTTAAGAAGTTGGGGAACAGAGTATGATTCTTGCTTAAATAAGGAGCAAGGAGAAAAGTCTAGAAGGAGAGTTGGACAGCCAGCAGCTAGATAAGGTAACCTGCTGGAGGTAGAAAAAGTCAGTGGTAAATTAGAATAGGCTTTCCCAAGATAAGATTTGACCATTAATCATGCTTCTAAAGCAGCATCAGCTCCAGCTTTTCATCCTTAGAAAATGTGGGGGTAGTTTAGAGAAGAGCAAAGAGGAGATATATGAATCTTATTTCTTGGCTACTAATATTTCCCCCATGAGGTGTCCTGAAAGGTGTTCCTTTCTGTTTGCCTTCTAATTCTATCATAAAACTGCCAAAGCTGGAAATGGCTTTAGCAAAGAGAACAGGTCTTTATTCTATATTTTAAAAGGAAAATGTATTTTTAGGTCATCCTTCAGAGTGGATGAGTTTTAAAATTCTATTTATCAGTAAATATTACATACTTTCAAACTGTGACAAGAATATCATAGTACAAGAGCAAGACAATACTGGATTCCAAGGTTAGGGCTTCAAGTTCAGAAAAAGACTGGCAAAAAGAAAATTTTAGGGAACAGAAGTTAAAATTCAAAGATTCTGGAATTTTGCAGATTTATTAAGACTCAGTTGAGGAGCAGAAATGATAAAGGCAAAACAGTGGTCAGTAATGGATATTTACTGACAGCTAACTATGTACCCTATTTTCAGTGCTTTACATTATTTATTTTTTTTAAATTTTTTAATGTTTATTTATTATTTTGAGGTGAGGGGCAGAGAGAGGGAGACACAGAATATGAAGCAGGCTCCAGGCTCTGAGCTGTCAGCACAGAACCTGACGCAGGGCTTGAACTCCTAGATTGAGAGAGATCATGACCTGAGCTAAAGTTGGATGCTTAACTGACTGAGCCACCCAGGTGCCCCGAATTTATTTTTATTTTTTTAAAATGCTTATTTGAGGGGCGCCTGGGTGGCTCAGTCGGTTAGGCGGCCGACTTCGGCTCAGGTCATGATCTCGCGGTCCGTGGGTTCGAGCCCCGCGTCGGGCTCTGTGCTGACAGCTCAGAGCCTGGAGCCTGTTTCAGATTCTGTGTCTCCCTCTCTCTGACCCTCCCCTGTTCATGCTCTGTCTCTCTCTGTCTCAAAAATAAATAAAAACGTTAAAAAAAAAATTAAAAAAAAATAAAAAATTAAAAAAAAAATAAAATGCTTATTTGAGAGAGAGTGAGCGCCGAGTGGAGGAGGGGCAGAGAGAAAGGGAGAGAGAGAATCTCAAGCAGGCTCTGCACTGTCAGCACAGAGCCTCATGGAGGGTTCGATCCCACAAACCATGAGATCATGATCTGAGCTGAAATCAAGAGTTGGACACTTAACTGACTGAGCCACCCAGGTGCTGCTACATTACTTCATTTAATTCTTAGAGCAATATGTAGGGTAGGTAACTAATATTAAATACAAATTTTACAAAGATAAAAATCTGAGACAGAGATTACTAAGTAATTTGGTCAAAATCACAGAGCTAGTGATTAATAAAGATGGCATTCAAAACCACTCTGCCAGCCATCAGAATCCAATCTCTTAATGGTTATCTACACTGTTATGAACAAATGTGTTGTCATAATGCTATGAGGATAAAAAGAATGCTTTCTATGCTGGACAATTTTCTGCATAACTAGCATAGCTATACTAGCATAACTCATCAGGTCTATTATATTAAAAAAAGTTGTTTTCTACAGTGTCTTTGAAAGAGGATGTCCTCTTTAGGATGACCTAAAAGAGAAGAGTGATAAGTACTCAGAGGCATATAAAGCTTACCAGTTAGTAGAAGACAGCCCCCTATTAAAGATTTTTTTCCTCAATAAATTTTACTGAAATGTACTTTGGATATACTGAGTTAAATAAAATATTATTAGAATTAATTTCACTTTTTAAAATGTGGTTACTGGAGAATTTGCTTTTTCAGACCGTGCTACAAGAACATACTTGTACTACCTCACCTTGGAGTCTCAATTCCTAGAAGCAGGAAAACTTGGTCAGATGTGAGCACTTAAAATGATGACAGCTGAGGGATCAGATTTTTGTCTTCTTAGGCAGGGTTAAGGGATGTGAAATTTATCCTTCAGTCAGTAGGAGGCCATAAAAAGACTTGTTTTTCCTTCCCTAAATTGTTAACTCTTTGTAGTTTTCTTTCATTATAAAATGTTATAGAAGCACATTACAGACAATTAGGGAGCAAAAAACAGGAAGAAAAAAACACTGCTATAATCTCACTGCCCAAACAACCACTTAAGGTTTCCCTTTTTGTCTTTTTGGTATATGTTTTTATTTTTGCTAAATTATAATCATAGTCCACATCAATTTCAGATCCAACTTTTTACATTTAATGCTCTTGTGTAAGCATTTTTCCACGTACTGTTGAGTTTTCACAACAAGATTATTTAGTCAGTCCCTTAGCCAGACACTAAGGCCTTTTTCCTTTATGTCAGAACAGCTCAGGTAACACCACTCTCTGTGGCTTTGCACCGTTTTCTTTGTGGACGTTTTCCAGTCATTATTAAACCAAGCTCAAGTCTCTTTGTTTTTGTGTTGTGGAATTGCTAAGGGTGACTCTCTGGTGGAAACAGAGAAAGTAAATGTAAGAAGGTAGGTTGCTGATGCAATGGTCCCAAGGAGAGATGAACAGGCCAGGATCATGGGTATCCTTGTAGAAGTTACTAACACTTTTGGTTTCTCAGTTTCCTCATCTTGAGCAGTACCTTCATGGTGGATCAGAGCATGGTGCACTACACGTCCACCAAGAACACAGCTGCTGTGCCCCACCGCAGCCCAGGGCCCCATTATGTTAGTTCACAGAAAGCTAGAAAGAGTGTTGTAAAACTGTGAACTAAACATACTACTCTGTTAAGCCAAGAAGTTTCCACTCACACACTTGTTCAATAAATACTAGGTATCTATTTTATAAAGAGATCACTTGGGATAGAGGAGAGTACAAGAAAGCTAAAATGAAATGCCTGATCCTAAAGAGTTTAAAATAATAGTTTGTGTAACAGGAAGACTAATGTGATAAAAGTGGCATGCGATTAAAAGCTGAAAAGGCTTAACAGCAAGGAGCTGTAAGTTTGAAGGCGGATGGAACATTTCTAGAGTACAAAAGATTCTAGTTGAAGAGAAGTATACAGTGGAAAGGAATGTCTTCACTTCAAAAAACTTTTCCTAAATTCATTATTCACAATGAATAATGTATCTGTGAGGCAGTACAAGTATGTTCTTGTAGCACTGTCTGAAAAAGCAAATTCTCCAGTAACCACATTTTAAAAAGTGAAATTAATTCTAATAATATTTTATTTAACTCAGTATATCCAAAGTACATTTCAGTAAAATTTATTGAGGAAAAATATCTTTAATAGGGTGCTGTCTTCTACTAACTGGTAAGCTTTATATGCCTCTGAGTACTTATCACAGTCTTCTGCTCTTTTAGGTCATCCTAAATTAATTATCTGTAAATTAACTAGCTTTTCTGGTTAGAGACTACAGCTAATTACCCTAAAAGCTGAGCTATTACATACCACTAGGAAGGCTATAATCAAAAACACAGACAATAACAAGTGTTGGTGAGAACACAGAGAAATAAGAGCTTTCATAAATTGCTGTAAATGTATGTATGTACATTTACATACATGTAAAGTGGTATAGCCACTTGGGGAAAAAGTCAGCAGTTTCTCAAAAGGTTAAGCCTAGACTTACTATATGACCCAGCAATTCTACCTAATTCCACACAGGAGAAATGAAAATATCTTCACACAAAACTCGTACATAAAAGTTGGTAGCAGGGTTACTCAAAACAGCCAAAAAGTGGAAAAACCCCAAATGTCTATCATCTGTTGAAATGTTAAACAAAATGTGGTATATGCATATAATGGAATATTTTTCAGCCATAAAAAGGGGTAAAGTACTAATTCATGGCTACCACATGGATGAACCTTGAAGACATTATGCTAAGTGGAGAAAGCAGACACAAAAGGCCACATACTGTAGGATTTTACTTATATGAAATCTCCAGGATAGGCAAATTGACAGAGGCAGAAAGGAGATTTGTAGTTGCTAGGGGCTGCAAGATGGGAGAAATAGAGTTGACTGCTAATTAGTATAAGGTTTCTTTTGGGGATGATGGAAATGCTCTGGAATTGTGACAGTGGTATGGTTGCAGTTATCTGTAAATATACTAGAAACCACTGAAATGTATGCTTTATTTATTTTTTTAGTTTTTTTTAACGTTTATTTATTTTTGAGACAGAGAGAGACAGAGCATGAACAGGGGAGGGGTAGAGAGAGAGGGAGACACAGAATCTGAAACAGGCTCCAGGCTCTGAGCGGTCAGCACAGAGCCCGACACGGCGCTCGAACTCACAGACCGTGAGATCATGACCTGAGCCGAAGTCAGACGCCCAACCGACCGAGCCATCCAGGCGCCCCTGAAATGTATGCTTTAAAAGGGTAAATATTACTATACATGAATTATATTACATTTAAAAAAACTTAAGAAAAACCATCAAATACCAAATTATAACAAAATGATCTTCATCTTGTCTTGGTGATAAGAGGTGATGGTCTCCTCAAAAGATAAGGAGATATTTCCCTGTGTTAGCTGATGAAACCAATAGGAAAAGAAAATAGAAAACACATAATCATCTATTTAGTAAAATATATAGAATTTTATGATACAAACTAAGTTTCTGCCATACCTGTGCTTTTTTTTCACAAAGAGTATACACTGTTTCCAAATTTGGATCATTGTGAAGTGGATGAGAATACATTCTATGTTCAAAAGCCTCTACTTTCTGGATGACTTTTTTCAGCCCTTGATCTTGAATGCCCATATCATCAATAGGATCTAATAAGGGAACACCATCAGGAAAACGTTTCTGAACTTCCTGAAACAAAAAATTTATAGACAAAATTATTTAAGACTAAATAAATATTTCCTTCTATGTATTTCTGGGCACAAACACATTGAAAAATGCACTTAAACTGGATTGCACTTTTCCGTTGCATTTGGTTTTGAAACCTCCTTTTGAATCATACCATGATATACCAAAACAGGGATGTGTTAAATTTATTAATAATTTTAGTATTTAGAGCTGAATAGTTCTAAGTGTGGTACAACTTATTGATAAACACATTATTGTACATTTAGGTTGTTGTAACCTTTCACTGTCATAAATAATCCTATATTAAACAACCCAGGTGTAAATGGTTTTCAGTTTTCACATTATTTCCTTGGGGCTGATTCCTAGGGGAGTGGGGTACTACTGAATCGAAAGACATAAGTTTTTTAAAGGGTCCAGATTCCTGTCATTAATTTTGTGTTTTGGGGTCTTTTCTTTTTTCTTTTTTTTTTTTTTTTTTTTTTACATGATTTAACTGTTAAATATAAGAGCATCTGAGTTCAGAGAAGGGACAGCTCACTGTAGGCTGGTACTGCCCTGGGAGACTTTCAAGGTCTTGGGATAGGCCTTAAAGGTAAAATAGAATTTGGTGAGTTAGGGATAAAACAACAACAACAAACAGTTTATCCACATAAAAATTCTATAAAACTGTCAAGACAATTATTCAACTCAGAAAGCCTGCCTAGGACCACAGCTTGAATGTTCCTGCTCTACAATGAAAGCATCCTGTTTGTTTTCTCAAATTCAAGTACAGAGCCTTTGCTGATCAGTGAATGATAATCCAAATGTTTGCTGACCAAATAACTAACAAAATTCCATTTTCTTCCCCTACTGGAAAATAGATTTCTAGAATGTCATAATTTTTCTTATTGAAAATAAAACTAAAAAATGGTTAAAAGTCCTGGCACATGATTTTTATACATAAAATTTTTAATGTGGTCTAGTTATTTTTACTCAACAAATAAAGCAAAACATTTTGCATAAAACAGTAGCTATGTTTTCCTTTTTGGGTTCTCCCTTACTTCTCACTTTTGGTATACTCAAGGAGTGGACAATCTATACAAAAATCACGAACTTCCACTACTGGCAGTGTTTATAGTTTTTTTTTTTTTTTTTTTTAAAGAAAGCAATATATTTTAAAGCATTTAAGCTGTCTTGTTATAAATTCTATTTATCTTTACATAAAATTTATATTTAAATTTATAAAACTAATACGTGTACCTGTATTGACTTTAAAACACTCTGTCTATTATCCACTGGCCGAAGGTCTTTAGGAATATAAAGCCTAACACTGCTGATAGCAGACAGGAGGTGCACCAAAACTGGAACAACCTACCAAGAAAAAGTTACAGAATGCTACAATTAAAACTGCACATTTTCAAACTCTGCCATTTCCCAAATTTAGCTTGAATCCTTAAAACGAAGCTGTATTTACAATTTGTAGCACATATGATTAAGTAGGTAATAATCACTATAGAAGCACATATCTTACCAGAAACTATATTTCAAAAGTAAAACCTAATTCAAACTTCTAAATAACAGGTAAATAAATGGTACCTAAAAATTAGTTATTCCCTCAACACAGAATCCATGCTTTATTTATTTGCATGTACTCATTATTGGCACTGTTTGAATATCTTAAAATATAATAGCACTACACAGGAAGGAAAGACTCCTGTTTATGGGTGAGTAGGATTCATGTAAGCTCTAGATAGGTTTTTTTTTTTTTTTTAATTTTTTTTTTTTTTTAACATTTTATTTTTTTTTGAGACAGAGAGAGACAGAGCATGAACAGGGGAGGGGCAGAGAGAGAGGGAGACACAGAATCGGAAGCAGGCTCCAGGCTCTGAGCCTTCAGCCCAGAGCCCGACGCGGGGCTCGAACTCACGGACCGCGAGATCGTGACCTGAGCCGAAGTCGGACGCTTAACCGACTGAGCCACCCAGGCGCCCCACTAGATAGGTTTTAATGAAGAGATGAAAAAAAGTATTTCAACCACAGAAAACAGTATACTCCATTAGACATAATATTCAAGAATCACCTATCTTCAAACTTTCTTTCATGTTCTCTCCTGATACCTTTTCCTCACCATGAAGTATACCATTTTGCTTCCTTTAAGGACACTGACTTTAAATTTAGAGGTTGTCTGTACACTGAGAAGTTAACACTTTTAAAGGTCCAAATTCATCAGTGTATTATTCTCAATGGCTACCTTACTCTGATCGCTACTAAAAAAAAACAGCTGCCATTGGCTTGCTGGTTAACAAATATATTCATAGTGTTTTATTGAATAAAATGGTAGAGCAGTTGAGCAGAGTTTCTAGAGTCAAGACTGCCTGGGTTTTGATTCAGTTTTCTGCTAGTTTTGAGACCTTGAGGAAGTCCAAATTTTTTAGGCTTCATTCTTCCTATTTTAAAAATGGAGATGAAATTGTATCTATCTCATTAAACTGTTGTGAGAATTAAATGAAATAATGCATGTAAAGTGTTTTAAAATAGTTAATAAGCACCTTTAAAAAATGTTATTTAGTGTAAAAGCTAAAAGAACAGAGATCATATTCAAATACCAAAGAGAAAAGAAAGAAAAAATGGAGAAAGTATGTATTGTTTAAAGCAGACAACTACAACTTCTTATTCAAAAGTGACTAAAATAATAATACAACAAACTGTCCACTGTATTTTCTCAACTAGATCTTTCCAACTGTTAATAGCTTGCCATACGTGCTTTTCCTCTTTCTAGTTAAGACTTTGGGATTTTGGTGGGGGAGTGTTTTTCTTTCTGCCTTCCTTTTTCCTATTTTAACCATTTAAAATTAATTTGCAGATAACATGTCACTTCACCTCACCAGCAAATACTTCATCATGTATCTTCTAAGAATTACCTCATTATACCATAAAAATTTAATAATAGAATCTAATATACAGTTCATATTCAAATTTCCCCAAATGACTCACTAATGCCATTTATAGATACTACCACCAGCTTTATTTTTTTTTTAAGTTTATTTTTTTGAGAGAGAGAGAGAGAGAGAGAGAGAGAATAAATCACAAGGAGAGTTGGCAGGATTAGCGTGGAGCCTGATACAATGCTCGAACTCATGAAACCAAGAGATCATGACCTGAGCCAAAAGTGAGTTGGACACTTAACTTGACTGAGCCACCCAGGCACCCTGATACTACCACCACTTTTGGATCTAAGATCCAGCCAAGGATCATTTCTTGCATTTAGTTGTCAGATCTCTTTAGCCTTTTTAAATCTAGAATACTGCCTACTTTGTTTTTATGGAATTGACATTTTTATATAATTTCAAGTTTTTAGAAAAGTTACTAGAACAAAGAGTTCCCATAAACCTTTATTCAGATTCACCAAATATTCACATTTGCCCCATTTGCTTTATCATTCTCTCTCTCCACACATATACCACATCCATAGTACAAATTTTAAAAGAGGGAAATTTAATGTTGAAACAATTATTATCTAATCTATAATGCATATTAATATTCCATCTACTTCTCCAATAATGCCTTTTATACCACACTTGTTCTCTTCCACCACTCTACGTATCCAAATTAGGATGATAAATTATGTTTAGTTGTGATAATTCTTTATTTTACTTTAATCTGGAACAGTTTCTCTTTTGTGTGTGTGTGTGTGTGTGTGTGCTGCTCAGGACACTGACATTTTTGAATACACTAATTATTTTATGAATGCCTCTGAATTTGGGTTTGTCTAATTATGATGAATCATGAAATTCAGGATATGAATTTTTGGCAGAAATGATGTTTTTTGTTCTTCCTGTCTACTGGTCAACATTACTAGTGATATTAATTTTTATGACTTGATTCAAGTGGTTATCTCTGGCATTCTCTAATGTAAACTTACTACTTTTCCCTTTACAATTAATAAGAAATTTATAGGGATATTCATTACTTTGTAAATATCCCATTCCTCATTTAAACTTTCAACTCACTAGTTTTAGGATCCATGGATTAGTTATTTGGTAGTTGCCTAATGGTGACTTTTCTAACATATTCGTTCCTTCTATATTTTACCTACCTACCTACCTACCTACTTACCTACCTACCTCAGTGTGGATTTGGGGCTGCTTTCACTTGATTGTAATATTTTAATATAATTATTTTTATTTTCAAGTTGTCAATTTCATGTTTAAATAAGACATTACGAGGGCTGAACTGGTTACTGAACCAGCAATTTGTGACCCTTGCAAATAACAGATGCAGTGTCTGAATCGAAAGAGAACACTGACATGTATGTACATTATTCAAAATGTCAGAAAACAACAACATCCAGGAAGACATCCAGGTGGCTTACAGACACATGAAAAGATGCTCAATGTCACTCATCATCAGGGAAATACAAATCAAAACTATGATGAGATACCACCTCAAACCTGTGAGAATGGCTAACATTAACAACACAAGAAACAACAGGTGTTGGCCAGCATGCGTCGAAAGGGGAATCCCCTTGCACTGCTGGTGGGTATGTAAACTGGTGCAGCTACTCTGGAGAACAGTGTTTTGGAGGTTCCTCAAAAAACTAAAAATAAAACTACCCTACAATCCAGCAATTGCACTATTAGGCATTTACCCAAAGGACACAAAAATACAGATTTGAAGGGGTACATGCACCCAATGTTTATAGCAACATTATCAACAATAGCCAGACTATGGAGGGAGTCCAAATGTTCATTGATGATTGGATAAAGAAAATGTGGTATACATATGCAATAGAATATTACTCAGCCGTCAAAAAGAATAAAATCTTGCCATCTGCAACGACATGGATGGGGGTAGAATGTACTATGCTAAGAGAAATAAATGTATCAGAGAAAGATATAATGAGTTCACTCATGTGTGGAATTTAAGACACAAAACAGATGAACATATGGGAAGGCTGGAGGAAAGAGAAGAAAGGGACACAAATCACAAGAGACTCTTTAATGATAGAGGATAAAATGAGAGTTGACAGGGGCGCCTGGGTGGCGCAGTCGGTTAAGCGTCCGACTTCAGCCAGGTCACGATCTCGTGGTCCGTGAGTTCGAGCCCCGCGACGATCTCGCGGTCCGTGAGTTCGAGCCCCGCGTCAGGCTCTGGGCTGATGGCTCGGAGCCTGGAGCCTGTTTCCGATTCTGTGTCTCCCTCTCTCTGACCCTCCCCCGTTCATGCTCTGTCTCTCTCTGTCCCAAAAATAAAAAAAAAAAAAAAAAAAAAAAAAAAAAAACGTTGAAAAAAAATGAGAGTTGACAGAGGGAGGTGGGTGTGAGATGGGCTAGACTGGGTGATGAGTATTAAGTAGGGCACTTGTGATAAGCATTGGGTGTTGTATGGAAATGATGAATAACTGAATTCTACTTTTGAAACCAACACTGCACTGTATATTAACTAATTAAAATTTTTAAAAAGGAAAAAGATAAGCAAATGATAAGGTAGCTAACATCAGAAGTCAGTAAGTTTAAGTGAATACAACCTAAGTAAGTTTCAGATGATCTCACTTCTTCAAATCAAGGACATTACCTAAAATATAATTTTTGAATTTTTCATCCAGAAAAGATACATGTATTTTTTTTTTAGTTTTTATTTATTTTTTTGAAGGAGAAAGAGACAGAGCATGAGCAGGGGAGGGGCAGAGAGAGAGACACACACACACACACAGAATCTGAAGCAGGCTCCAGGTTTCACGCTGTCAGCAAAGAGCCCAACGTGGGATTCAAACTCACAAGCCATGAGATCATGACCTGAGCCTAAGTTGAAGGTTTAACCAACTGAGCCACCTGGGCACCCCCAGAAAAGATATTTTTTGAACTAACTACATTTTAATCAAGTCCAGGCCAAGTTATTTAAACCAATATGTTTTATTAAATTTTAGATTTATAAAAACTAAATGTGTGCCTTGATCTAATTTTCCTTCAAGAACTCTGGAAATTAACCAAAAGCTTGCAGCAATCCAAGAAGCATTTAAAGAGCTTAATTTTATATCATACACACTCTAAGTTAAAAGAAAGAAAAATGACTATGGAAATGCCACTTCCTACTCATATTTCATGCAAAGGAAATCTGGTTTAAACCTATCCAGAGTAGTGTTCACAGTAAGTGCAGTTGAGAGATGAAATTTCCTTATAAATTGTCTATGAATCCTGTGTCCAGGATTCCTATTCAAAATATTAATTTACAGAAGTGAACAATATTATATACACACACTATGTCTTAAGGTATAGTCCTTCTCTCTGTTTTACTAGTATGATCATTCAATAGAACTCAGAGTTCTTTTTAAAAAGGCATGTTTCATGCTCTGTGTATGTTGCTTTCTCAGCTGGAAAAGCAATTCTTGTCTGAAAAGATCCTTACAAGTCAGTTTTCTTTTTTTTTTTTTTTTTAATATTTTTTAAAATGTCTATTTAGTTTTGAGAAAGAGAGAGGAAGCGAGCGAGCACACGAACACGAGCAAGGGAGGGGCAGAGAGAAAGGTAGACACAAAATCCAAAGGAGACTCCAGGCTCTTAGCTGTCAGCACAGAGCCCAATGTGGAGCTCGAACCCATGAACCGTGAGATCATGACGTGAGCCTAAGTTGGACACTTAACTGACTGAGCCACCCAGGAGCCCCAGGTCAGTTCATTTTCTTAATACTTCTTTTATAAAACCTTTAGTGACTTCCCCCCACCAAACACACTCTACTCCAGTTGGAGGATACATTTTTGATGTTCACTAACTTGAGCACAAAATGTTCCCCCCATTAAGCTGTAAACCCCTTGAAGTCAGAGACTATATATATAACTTACACTAATACATCCCCACTTAATTCCTGGAAATAAACTGAAAAAATGTTATATGCTGGGGTGTCTTGGTGGCTCAGACGGTTAAGCATCCGACTCTTGTATCAGCTCAGGTCATAATCTCACAGTTCTTAAGTTTAAGCCCCATGTCAGACTCTGGACTGACAGCACAGAGCCTGCTTGGGATTCTCTCTTCCTCTCTCTCTGCTCCTCCCCCACTCATCATCTCTTAAAAATAAATAAAAATTTTAAAAAATGTTATGCATTGGGTGACTCATTCAGTGAGGTTCTTGATTTTGGCTCAGGTCATGATTTCATGTTCTAGAGACTGAGTGAGCCCCCTGTCGGTGTAGAGCCTGCTTGGGATTCTCTCTTCCCCTCCCCCGCTCACTCTCATGCTCTCTCAAAATTAACCTTTAAAAAAAAATTATACTTCAATTATACCCCAGTTTAAAAAATGTTATAGAAGGAAAGACGCAGGTTGCCTAGGATCCAGGGGCATCTACCCTGCACAAACCATTAAAATGAGACAAATCATGATCATTATGTAGTACAAAGCTTCTCAATATCTTTAAGTAAAATGGGCACAGTGACTAAGCTAAATAAAATCTGGGCCAGAAGCAAGATAGACAACAAGTAAGTTTTCCTTAAAATACTAACTCCAATGAAATTAGTCATTAGATCATTATCTTAAAGAGTCAAAACCTTCAGTGAAAGAATGTCATGACTTTTCATCGATGTCTGTCAGGAGAGAAAAAGAATGTTGGCATGTGTGCCACATGCTTGCCATTGCAAGCTGCAATAACTTCAAAGGTCCTTTTGAATACAGTGACTATCAGCTAAATTGTGGGAGTTTTACTCTCATTTACAGTTAAGCAGTCAACTGTAAAATACACATTATGGAAAAAAAATCATACAAGTTATAATAGGGCTGAAGTTTGAGCAATGAAATTATAAGATTGAATTGAAACCAAACGTTAGGTGGGATTCGGAAGTAATTATACTTTTAATTATCACTCTAAAACATTTAATAATGAATAATATCCTTCAATACTGCCAATTCTAAATTTCACTGTCATTTGAAATGATCCAAAGCAGCATCCTCTGATGCTGCAACGGCAGATTTTAATTTCGATAAATCAAAGGTTATTATATCATATATCATCACAAAGACATTTCTTAAAATTCCTAGGAATACACCACATACTTAATGTTTTAAAATAACAAAATTCCAGTATATCTGCCTTCAAATACATACTTGGAATCTCAGTATTGAGGTTTTACCTGCAGTAATTTTGTCCTAATTATTAAAAGGGGGGGGGTGAGATATTCAAGAAATACAGGTATCTCATATGGCAAACTGAATGTTTTGCAATTAATTGAAACCACAGGTAAACTGAGGAGCTTGAGAAGATGGCAGAACAAGAGGATCCTGAGCTCACCTCCTCCTATGGACACACCAAGACCTTAACTACAGTGCAGCTCATTCTGAAAAGGGACCAAAGACGTATAACAGCTCTTCCACAATGAGGATAAAGAAAAAAGGCCATACTGAGAAGAGTAGAAGGGGCAGGGACACAGTTGGGAACCAACTCTGTCAGCATGGTGACCCACAAACAGGAGTGATATCACAAGCACACAGTTCCACCTGAGGAGTGAAAGGATCAAATCCCACATCAGGTACCCCTACCCTGGGATGTGCATCAGGAAGAAAAGCCCTCTTATAACATCTGGCTTTGAAAATCAAGGAAACTTCACTCTGGGAGAGTCGGAGGGCTAGAGGAAACTTAGAATCCACTCCTAAAGTGCCAGTGTACTCATTCAGTTTGAGACCCAACAGAAAGGCAGCAGTTTGAAAAACATACAAGTTATTAAGTGAAGGAGATCTACTAAGTAATTTTAGGGTGTGTGCCAAAAGGGCTGGAAGTGTAGGAATTTTCTCGAGAAATAAAGTCTTACCAGGTGCCATTTTTCTTCCCCTCCTGTAGCCTAGCTGGCCTGATGCTTGCAGAAGCCAGTTCTGACACTCTCCATTTACCTTCTAGCACTGCTCAACCTGCTCTGGTGTTCCCCTGTGGATCATCCAACCCACCTGCCCTGACAGGAGTTCCCCCCAAAGTGGCTCATGCCATACCATACCCACCAGGCAGCCTCAGCTAGAACCTGTGTCCACCCAAAGTGACTACTGCCAAAATAACTAGTGAGCAGCAGCTAGAATTGGTATCTTGCCTGCCAGCATGGTCTCAACAATTATAGCTGGGCCTCACTAATTAAAACAAAAGAAATGAATAAATAAAATAAAATTACTCTCACTGACTAAAATAAAATAAAATAAAATGAAAATGGAATAAACACTTCAAACAAAAGATACAAACACTGACTAAAAGGATAAAAAACAAGATTCATCTACGTGTTGCCTACAAGAGACTCCCTTCAGACATAAAGACACAAACAGACTAAAAAGTGAAGAGATGGTAAAAGACATTCCATGCAAATGTAAGTGGGGGAAAAAAAGCTGGGTAGCAACACTAAGACAAAACAGATTTTAAAACAAGAAGTGTAATAGGAGATAAAGAGAGACATTATATAATAATGAGATCAATCTAACAAGAGGATGTGACAATTGTAAATTTCTGTGCATCCAACAGAGAAGCACTTAAACTTATAAAGCAAATATTCAGAAACACATTGGGAGAAATTGACAGTAATAAAGTAAGAGTAGGGGACATGAACATTTACATCAATGGACTGATCACCCAGATAGAAAATCAGTAAGGAAAACAGTCGCTCTGAAGAACACATTAGACAGCATAAAACAAACAGATATATACAAAACTTACCATCCACAAGACAGAATAATACACATAATTTTCAAGTGCACATGGAACACTTTCCAGGACAGATTACATGTGAGGCCACAAAACAAGTCTCAATGAATTTAAGCCTGAAATTATATCAAGCATCTTTTCCAACCACAATGGTATGAAACTAAAATTCCATTAGAAAGAAAAACTGGAAAAAAAACACAAATACAAAGACTGACTTCAACAATACATTTAAAGTATCATTCACCATGCTCAGGTGGGATTTATTCCAGGGATGCAAGGATGGTTCAATATCCACAAATCAATCAACAGGATACACCACATTTACAAAAGGAAAGATAAAAATCATATGATTTCCACACATAAAGGAAAAGCTTGTAATAAAATTCAACATCTGTTCATGATAAAAACTCTCCACAAAACAGGTACAGATGGAACATACCCCAACAAAATATGGGACACATAACAAACCCACAGCTAATACCATTCTCAATGGTAAAAAGCTGAAAACTTATCCTCTAAGATTAAGAAGAAGGCAAGGATGACTACTGTTGCCATTTTTATTCAACATGGTACTGGAAATCCTAGTCACCGCAATCAGACATGAAAAAGAAATAAAAGGCATCCAAATTGGTAATAAAGAAGTAACACTGTCACTGTTTGCAAATGACATGGTATTACATACAGAAAACCATAAAGACAACACCAAAAATTGTTAGAATAAACAAATTTAATGGAATTGCAGGATCAATATACAATTATCTGTTATGTTTCTCTACATTGATAACAAGCTGTAAGAAAGAGACATTAAGAAAATAATCCCATTTACAACTGCATCAAAAAGAATAAAATACCTAGGAATAAAGTTACCCAAGGAGGTGAAAGTCCTGTACTTTGAAAACTGTAAGATAATAATGAAAGAAATTGAAGATGACACAAAAAAAGGAAAAGATAGCCCATACTCAGGGACTGGAAGAATTACTACTGTTAAAATGGCCATACCACTCAAAAAATCTACAGACTGAATGCAATCCTTATCAAAACACCAACAGTATTTTTCAAAGAACACACAATCCTAAAATTTGTGTAGAATCACAAAAACCCAACAAGCCCAACAACCGAAGTAATCCTGAGAAAGATAACAAAGCTGAGACTCAACACAACTCCAGATTTCAAACTATACTACAAAGTTATAGTAATCAAAACAGTATGGTACTGGCACCAAAACAGATCAATGGAACAAAAAAGAGAGCCCAGAAATAAACCCATAAAGAAGGAAGGCAGGAAGGAAGGAAGGAAGGAAGAAAGGAAGGAAAGGAAAGGAAGGAAGGAAAGGAAGGAAGGAAAGGAAGGAAGGAAAGGAAAGGAAGGAAGGAAGAAAGAAACCAACCAACCCATTATATGGTGAATTAACCTAAGAAAAATGAGGTAAGAATGTACAATGTGGAAAAGACAGTCTCTGCAATAAATGGTACTGACAAAACTAGACAGCCACATGCAAAAGAATTAAACTGGACCACTTTCCTATACCATATGAAAAAAATAAACTCAAAATGGATTAAAGAACTAAATGTAAATAAGAACCAAAACCATAATACTCCTAAAAGAAAACAAAGAAAACATTGCCTTAGCAATATGTCTTTTCGGACTGGCCTCCTCAGGCAAGGGCAACACAAGCAAAAATACACAACAGAGTCTACATCAGACTAAAAAACTTTTGCACAGCAAAGGAAACCATCCACAACATGAAAAGGCAACCTACTTGAAGGAAAAAGATAATATTTGCAAATGATATATCCACTAAGAGGTTAATATCCAAAAAAAAAAAAAAAAAATTAAAGAACTCATACAACCAAACACACACACAAGATCTGATTAAAATTAGACAGAGGACCTGAATAGATATTATTCGAAAGAAGACATTCAGATAGCTGACACACACATGAAAAGATGCTCAGTATCACTAATCATCAGGGAAATGAGAATCCAAGCCACAATGAGATACCACCATACACCTGTTAGAACGACTAGTATCACAAAGATAAGAAATTAACTGCTGGTGAGGATGCGGAGAAAAGGGACCCCTTGTGAACTGTTGGTGAGAATGTAAATAGGTACGGCCACTATGGAAAACAGGCAGCTCGTCAAAAAATTAGCAACAGAAATATCATATGATCCATTAATCCCACTTCTGGTTATCACCCCTAAAAAAAATGAAAACACTAATTTGAAAAGATATATGTACCTCTATGTTTATTGCAGCATTATATACAAATACAACAGGCAAGATATGGAAGCAATCTAACTGTCCATTAACAGATGAATGGATAAAGGTGTGTTTTACACACACAGGCATAAAAAAGAAAGAAATCTTGTCATGTGCAACAACATGGATGGACCTAGAGGGTATTATGTTAAGTGAAATAACTCAAAGATAAATACCACATGATTTCACTTATATGTGACATCTAAAAAACAAAAGTAATAAACAAAAAGCCAAAAACAAACTTATAAATACAGAGAACAAACAGACTGGTGGTTGCGAGAGGGAAGGCAGGTGAGGTGATGGATGAAACATGTGAAGGGGATTAACAGATACAAACTTCCAGGTAGAAAATAAGTCACAGGGATGAAAAGCACAGCATGGGAAATAGAGCCAATAATATCATAACTTCATATGCTGGCAGATGGTAGCCACACTTATCACGGTGAGCATTTTTTTAATGTTTATTTATTTATTTTGAGACAGTGTGCACATGTGTGTGAGTGCAAGTGGGGGAGGCACAGAGAGAGAGGAGAAAGAGAATCCCAAGCAGCCAGACACAGGGCTGAATCTCAGGAACCCTGAGATCAGGACCCGAGCCCAAATCAAGAGTCAAGGCACTTAACCAACTGAGCCACCCAGATGCCCTCGTGGTGAGCATTTCTTAATATATATAAATACATAAATGTCGAATCACTAAAATAATATTGTATGTCAACTACACTATAATTGAAATTTTGTTAAAAGCACATGTAAATTAAATGGTTCCAACTAGGGAAACTTATGAAGGAATTTTCAATTATTAAAACACTGCTTTCATATTTCAAAGGAATATAATAAACATGAAGTAACACTGTAAAATTATTTGATCATAAAAAAGATAAAACATCTTTAGTAGTCCCAGTAAAATCCAGCTTCATGTGAAAATTTAAATTATTAAATTCTCTTTATCTTTCACTTCATCTTTGTTTACCTGACCACAATTTGATACAGAAACAGAGAGCTTAAATCTCATTAATCATCCTTTTGATATTTTAGATGGCTTTAATATACCTTTAAAAACTCTGAAAACTTACAATTTTGACATCAAGTATGTTCACTATAATCATATGCAGGAAATATAGTGATTAGAAATAATTCAATAAGTACTTGAAATCTGAAGATGATAAATAAAGTCCAAACCTGCATCTCTCCTTTCTCATCAGGCTTAGCTGGTTTTGCAGCCTCAGTAGCTGAATTTTTCAAACTTTCTTTGCTACAGCGCAGAAGTACTTCTACTACATATAAAGGATCCAGTTCACCAGAATTAGGCTAGAAAAAAACAAGATAAAAGGAACTTATTATGTCTTAAAAACTGATGGAAAAATTTTAAGTTTTATATGTACATGGACTATGTTCTCAGCATTTAGCATTATGATAATGGCACATACTGCACAGTAAATATTTATGTCATGATATGAAGGCTGTCCTTCTTTATCCTTCAACATGCTCCACTGGATGAGAAAACATAGAAATTAGTTGAAACTTCAGAATTCAGATGAGATTTTATGTTCAAGATGGTATGGCTTGATACTTATGAATTTAAACAGTATGAGTTCTTAACTATGACATAAAATGCCATTTCAAGTTTCTAATGATTAATCATTTTATTATATCAGAATTAGAAAAATAAACTGTAAGAAATTAACAGTGTCAGAAAACAAATCTGTTATCTTCAAATTATCCTAATTAAACAACATGAAAATTATCCTCATAGCACCTCTACAATGTGTTTTTATACCATTGTATTAAGACTTTATTAAAAGACTTTTGTCTTTTATATTCTCTAATAAAAACATGATTGTTGAGATACAAGGATTAATTGCATGTGCAATTTATGATAATTTGTTTGACAGCAATGTCTTTCAAACAGCAGTAAGACCTTTTTCTTCAGTAAAGAATTCCTCTCTGCTTTTTAATTCAACATGTGAGTGATCTCTTTTGCATAAAATCAATAAAAGGAAAGTTATTTTGACTGAGGAGTGAACATGTCAAAGAAATGACTGCTTAGTATCCCCCCAAGCACAGTTACTGTTCAAAACTGGAAAATTTTTAAGAAATAAACCCATACCTACGATCTATTTCTGTAATCAACTACCAACTGCTTAACAATGGTAAAATATACTTCCAAATACAAACCAAAAATACAATCACAGTTATCTTAAATTACTGAGTTCAAATTTCTGAAAGCATAAGCTCCATTCCTCAAGAAAACCCAGTTTTTTTTCTTCAACTGGGTTTTTTTTTTTCCCCCTCAACATACTTTTTTTCAAATTATGGTTATTTTTAAAGAAGTTTCAAAACATTCTCCACTTCGGTATAGACACAAAAGCCGAATAGTATTTTCAATTAGGTCTGTAACTGCAAAGATTATGTATTATGTAGAGCTTAGTCAATATAAAATAATTTTATAAACAATGAGCCAAATAGTTATGACCCAACTGTTAATTCTTCCAGGGGACAAATGACTGTAAGGAGAATCAAGGACTATTATCTTTAGTTTTCCAGACGGGAAAAAACCCACTGTGTGAGACACATTCTACAGTCTCATTAATGAACTAACTCCAAAATGTTAGATGACAAATAAGTATTTAAACAAAAATAATCTAAGATTTATCAACAATCTGTAATGTAGAGAATTTAAAACTGTCTTACTAGGTTTAGCTCCAACTCCACAGATTTTTTTCAATTTAATATTCTCCCTCTGTAAGCTATATCACAGAAGTGACTGTCAGAACTCAAGTATATCATATGTAATTTTTGTAAAGCTATCAAAATCACTCTCAACATTCCAGAAATATTCCTTAAGTGTTATGACAGAAGCACACCTCAAAAACTTTAGTGTGGCATCAAATGGAAATTTGCTGTTAAAAATATTTCTTAAGATTACACAACTGCTCTTTTCAATGAACTACTTCTAAGCTCTGTACTGTGGTAAAGATGGGTAACATCGTCCTTCACATAAAAGAGAAAATAGTTACTCAGATGTTCTATTTGGCTTTTCAATGATTGTCTTAGTATAAATTCTTTATTATTTTTTTTTTTTAGTATAAATTCTTTAAATTTGTATGACTATCTCCTTATTTTTAACTTCTTAATCATATAATTGAACTATATTTTTCCTAACTTTTCATTCTTTTAAAAATATGGCTAATTTCCTACTATAAATGGAAATTTTCAGATTAAAATGTAATTTTGATTATCTCAAGTTTGTAGAATGTAAACAAATAATATAAAATAAATGTTGACAAGAACATTTGAATCTCTTTAAAATGCTTAAACTATTTTCTTTTTCAATGTATATTCTTCCTCTCTCTCTACCAAACCTTATTAACCTATAAAACTCTTTGACTTAGTATTCTGATAGGTTACATAATCAATAAGAAAGTAGTCCATGTTTTTAGTAAACAAATGTAAGCAACTTAGTGGGAAAATCAGTTTTACCATCAATTTAAACAGAAAAAAAGTGAAATGTGTTCTTCTCTATTCCCCATTCCATATTTGCCTAAAATAATTCTCACCAACCCGCACCACTTTTAAACACGGATTAAGGACCAAAAGAGAAATCATTTAAAAACTTGTTTACTGTGTGTATAAATGTAATTATGTTAGGGATAATTTTTCTCCCTTAAAAATATAAAACCTGAAATCAACTACCAGCATGACAGCACGAGGAGTTTTTACAAACCCACCTCCCGAGCAAACTTAAGAAAGTTATAAAAAACCAACCATGTAAAGTTGGTTTTGGAAATGGTTCTAAAGACATACAGCATATGAAGAAACATCTATTCAAGAAAATACACTAAAATTCGTTAGAAACAACGTAAGTCTGATATCTAAGCCAAGATCACTCCCACTTCATTCTTCCTAACTCAGCAAGACAGAAACTGCAGACTACTGAAGGCAAAAAACATAGCAAGGCTCCCTTCTCCCCGAAGCTCTCTCAGTTGGAGGGCAATTTTCCGAAGAGGGGTAGGATGGCAGCATTTCTTAACTTGCTCCCACCTACCCATTGCTGAGGCTAAGTTCTGGGCAAGTGAATCTGAGAAGTAGGGGTTCCCTTCTTCTGCCCAGCCACCAGTGGTTGGCCAGAGACTCTATCTTACATGTGTGGGACTGCTGAGAATGCTGGGGCCTCAACTGCTCTTGCTTACCTGACCGTTAAGGCACTGCTGTCATGCTGGGAGAGGCAAGCTGTAAATACTTGAGGCTACTGCCTCCATGCTTTACCTGCCAGGTCCTTACCTAAACACTTTAGGACATGCTAGGTAAAGCCAGTTTTGGGGGGGGGGGGGGTGGAAAAGACTGCTTGGGATTCTTTCTCTCCCTCTTTCTCTGCTCCTCAATCCAGCTAATCACTAACTTAATAAACAAGCAAATAACAATATGCCTGTGAGAGGGGAGGGAAAGAGGGACCAGTACCAAGAGTACTACATTATTTAAAATGTCCAATTTCAAAGAAAAAACGTTAAGACGTGAAAAGAAAAGTATGATCCAAGACCTATGTACCAGAAAAAAAGCAAGAAACAGAATAAAGTACCTATCAGAGTCATCAGATGTTATATTAAACAAAGACTTAATGGTAGCCAGTATGTTCAAACAAGTAAAGGAACCATAATTAAAGAAGTAAAGGAAGGTACAATAACAATATCATATCAAATAGAGTATCAATAAAGACAGATATGATAAAAAAACAAAAAGGAAATCCATGAATTCATTATATACAATGCCTGAAATGAAAAAAATCACTAGAAGGGCTCAAGAGATCTGAAGTAGAAGAAAACAGCAGCACATCTGAAAACAGGCTGACAGAGATTATGCAATTCAAAGAACAGCGGGGGGGGGAAAAGGTGACAAATGAACAGAACCTCAGAGAAATGTAGGATAACAATAAGTACAACATACCCATATGTGAGTCCCAGGAGAGAAAGGGCTGAAAAAATATTTGATGAAATAATGGCTGAAAACTCCCAAATTAACTGAAAAACATTAATCTACATATCCAGAAAACTCAATGGATACCAAGTAGAATGAATATAAGGAGATGAAAAAACAGACACATCACAGTAAAAATGCAGAAAACCGGGGTGCCTGGGTGGCTCAGTCGGTTAAGCGGCCGACTTCGGCTCAGGTCATGATCTCACGGTCCGTGAGTTCAAGCCCCGCGTCGGGCTCTGTGTTGACAGCTCAGAGCCTGGAGCCTGTTTCAGATTCTGTGTCTCCCTCTCTCTGACCCTCCCCCGTTCATGCTCTGTCTCTCTCTGTCTCAAAAATAAACATTTAAAAAAATTTAAAAAAAAATGCAGAAAACCAAATACAAGGAGAAGACTCTTGAGAGCAGCAAGAGAAAAAGGACTCATCTCTCACAAAGGACCAGAACAAGATTAACAGCAGAAACTTCTCAGCACAATGAAGAACAGAAGGCAGTGCATTGGCATATTCATAGAAAAACACTTGTTAGCCAAGAATCTATTTATCCAGGAAAGTTATCATTCAATAAAGACATTCCCAGAAAAAGAAAAACTGACACAATATGTTGTTAGCAGATCCGCTTTGTTAAGTGTCCGACTCTTGATTTCAGCTCAGTTCATGATCTCACGGTTTGTGAGATCAAGCCCCATATCTGGCTCTGCACTGACAGCACAAAGCCTGCTTGGGATTCTTTCTCTCCCTCTTTCTCTGTTCCTCCCCTGCTCGTACTCTCTCTCAAAAAAAAAACAAAAACAAAAACCAAAAAAAACTTTAAAAATAATTAAAGAATTATTTCTTTTTCTATTAAATGATTTAAAGGTAAAATCAACATGTATATATTGAATTGTTAAGTCTATAATATATAGAAACGTTTGCCAATAATTTGCCAATAATACCACAAAGTAAGTGGGTAGGAGCAAAGTTGTACTGAGCTAAGGCAGTAACTCCAATGGTAACCTGAATCCAGAGGAACCAATAAAAGGTACCAGAAATGATAAATGATGAGATTAATATAACAAAAACTATAAATACTTGGTCTCCTTTTGTCTAGAAATTGCATTATTGCCCCTGCCCTGAGCCTCACAAATAACCTATCAACTATAGGTTGATAGTAGGCACTCCTACTAATTTGTCTCTAAGCTTCTTTGTACGTCATAAAACTATATTAATAACTGTAATGTGTATTGTTGGGTTCATAACATTTGTAGACTATACCACAAAAAAGAGGGAAAATGGAATAAATGCATACAGGAGTAACAGTTCTACATCTCACTGGAATTCAGTATAAATCTGAAACTTATCCTATTAACTTAATATGGAAATATTAAATATTAAATATTGAGCCCTAGCAACCACTAAGAAAATAACAAAAAAAAGAGAGAGAAAAATATAAATTATAGAAAAAGAAATCATCAAATAAACTGAAATGTTATGTTAGAAAATAAGCACTGAATGCAAACCTAAAGGAGTAGAAAAACAAGAAATGAGACTATTGAAAACAAAAAGCATAATGAAAGACACAAATCCAACTATATCAATAACAGTAAAGGTGAATGGATTAACCAATCGATTAAGCAACCCAATCAATAAGCAGAAATTTTTCAGAATGAATAAAAAAAGATCTAACTATGCAGTCTGTAAGAGACAAAGTTGAACCTCAATGACACAAGATTTAAAATAAAAAGATGGAAAAAGGTGTATCATGTAAGCAACAAAAAAAGGTGACATAACTATGCTAATTTCAGATAAATTTCTACTTTAATAGAAAACAAAAACACATAAAGCAAAAAATGACAGAAATGAGAAGAGACATAGACAACTCAAAAACAATAGTTGAGGGACCCCTGGGTAGCTCAGTCAGTTAAAGCATCTGACTGTGGATTTCAGCTCAGGTCATGATCTCCCTGCTTAGGATTTTTGCTCTCCTTTTCTCTCTCTCACTCTTTCAAAATAAACTTTAAAATGAAACAAAAATAATAGTTGAGACTTTAATGTCTCACTTTTAATAATGCATAGAACAACTAAACATAAAGATCTGCAAAAAAGAAACAGAAGACATAAACAACACTATAAACCAACCAGACCTAATACACATCTATAGAATATCTCAACCAAAATATACATTCTTCTCAACTGCACATAAAACATTCTGCAGGATAGACCACATGTCAGGCCATTAAACAAATCTCAATAAATTCAAAAGGAATGAAATAATACCAATTATTTCTCAATAACAATGGAATGACATTAGAAATCAAATATAGGGGGCACCTGGGTGGCTTAATCAGTTAAGTGTTCGACTTCAGCTCAAGTCATAATCTCACAGTTCGTGGGTTTGAGTCCTGCATAGGGCTCTGTGTTAACCAGAGCCTGGAGCCTGCTTCAAATTCTGTGCCGCCCTCTCTCTCTGCCCCTCCCCACCCACCCCACCTCCCTGCTCAAAAATAAACATTAAAAAAAAAAAAAAAGACATAAATTTGGGAATTTCACAAATATATGGAAATTAACACATTCCTAAATAACCAGTGAGTCACAGAAGAAATCAAAAGGGAAATTAGAAAATACCTGGAAGTGAATGAAAATGAAGAAACAATATACCAAAACCTAAGGGATGCAGTTAAAATATCTGCAGGGAAATTAACAAGCATAAATGCCCATATTAAAATGAAAGAAAGACCTCCAATTAATAACTTAACCTCCCACCTTAAGACAATAAAAAAGAAAAGCAAACTAAACCTAAAGCTAACAGATGGAAGGATTAATAAAGGAGCAGAAATTAAGAAAATGAAAAATACAAAAAAAAAAAACAAACAACCCACTGAGACCAAACAGCTGGTTCTTTGAGAGCAACAAAATTGACAAACGTTTGGCTAGATGAAAGATTCAAATTATTAGAATGAAAAATCAAAGACGGACATTACTGGCCACCTTATGGAAATAAATTGGATTACAAAGTAATATGATGAACAACTGTGTACAAGTAAATTAGGTAACCTAGATGAAATGGACTAATTTCTAAGAAAGCAAATCAATGAAACGAATTCAAGAAGAAATAAACAATCTTGAAAAGACCTATAAAACTGACTTAGTAATCATAAACTACCTACAAGGAAAAGCCGAGGCCCAGGTGCCAAATTCTTCCAATTAAAAAAAATAATAACATGAAAAGATGCTCAACGTCGCTCATCAGGGAAATACAAATCAAAACCACACTCAGATATCACCTCACGCCAGTCAGAGTGGCCAAAATGAACAAATCAGGAGACTATAGATGCTGGAGAGGATGTGGAGAAACGGGAACCCTCTTGCACTGTTGGTGGGAATGCAAATTGGTGCAGCCACTCTGGAAAACAGTGTGGAGGTTCCTCAAAAAATTAAAAATAGACCTACCCTATGACCCAGCAATAGCACTACTAGGAATTTACCCAAGGGATACGGGAGTACTGATGCATAGGGGCACTTGTACCCCAATGTTTACAGCAGCACTCTCAACAATAGCCAAATTATGGAAAGAGCCTAAATGTCCATCACTGATGAATGGATAAAGAAATTGTGGCTTATATACACAATGGAGTACTACGTGGCAATGAGGAAGAATGAAATATGGCCCTTTGTAGCAACATGGATGAAACTGGAGAGTGTGATGCTAAGTGAAATAAGCCATACAGAAAAAGACAGATACCATATGTTTTCACTCTTATGCGGATCCTGCGAATCTTAACTGAAGCCCATGGGGGAGGGGAGGGGAAGAAAAAAAAGAGGTTAGAGTGGGAGAGAGCCAAAGCATAAGAGACTTTTAAAAACTGAGAACAAACAGGGCTGATGGGGGTGGGAGGGAGGGAAGGGTGGGTGATGGGTATTGAGGAGGGCACCTTTTGGGATGAGCACTGGGTATTGTATGGAAACCAATCTGACAAATTTCATATATTGAAAAAAATAAAAAATAAAAATAAATTAAAAAAAATAATACCAGTTCTTCAAAAACTCTTCAAAAAACAGAAGAGAAGGGGAACACTTTCAAACTCATTATGAGGTCAGCATTAATCTGTTACCAAACTCAAAGACATCAAAAGAAAACTACAGACATATATCTCCTGTGAATGTGAATGCAGAAATCTTGTGCAATATACCAGCAAACTGAATCCAGCAACACATAAAAAAAAAAAAAAAATAATAATAATCCCCCTGGCAGGATTTACCCAAGAATCCAAAATTGGTTTAACAGGTGAAAACCAATTAATCTAATACACTGTTATCAGAATAAATACAAGATAGAATAAAAAATAACCCCATGATTATCTGAATAGGTACATAAAAAGCATTTGACAAAATACAACAATCTTTCATGATAAAAACACTCAACAAACTAGGAACAGAAAGAAACTTCCTGAACTTGTTAAAGGACACTTACCAAAACCCAAAGCTAACATCATTGTTAATAGACAAGGCCTGGACATTTTCCCTCTAACTTAGGAAAACAACAAGCATATCTGCTCACTATTAATACAGTACTCAAGGGTTTAGACAGAATGATTAGGCAAAACGAAAACAAAACAAAAAGACCTAAAATGTATTCACACTGGGAAGAGGGAAGTAAAACCATCTCTATTTGCAGACACAACAGGGCCCTGTATACAGAAAATAAAGTGTATAATTCATACTTGAAAAACAATAAATTACTAATTAAAGAATACCTAAATAAGAGGGAAAATATGCTACGTTCATGACTGAAACACTTATTATGTTAAGACAGCAATATTCTCCAAACTGATCTATAGATTCATGTGCAAGCCATCTGAGAAACCCAGCTGACTTCTTTGTAAAAACTGACAAGCAGATAATCAAATTCATGAGGAATTTTAAGGATCCCAGAATAGCCAAAACAATCTTGAAAAAGAAGAACAAAGCTGGAGAACTCCTAAGTCTACTTTTTTGAAACTTAACTACAAAGATACGGTAAATGAAGACAATATGATACTGGCATTGGAACAGACACAGAGGTCAATAGAATGGAACTGAGAGTCCAGAAATAAACCTATGTCTATGGTCATCTGAGATTTGATAAGGATGACAAGATTATTTAAAGAGGAAAGAATTTCCCAACAACCAGGGTTAGGACAAGAATGGAGCTGGATCCTTACCTTATACCACATACAAAAATTAACTGAAAATGGATCAAGGGCCTAAATATAAGGGCTTAAACAATAAAACTCTTAGAAGAAAACACAGGGGTACATCTTCATGACCTTAATGTTGGTAGCAGTTCCTTTCTTTTGTTTGTTTTTTAATGTTTATTTATTTTTGAGAGAGAGCAGAGAGAGCGAACAAGAAGAGACAGGAGGTGGGAAGAGCGGGGTGTGTGTGGATAGAACAGAGGATCTGAAGCGAAGTCTGTGCTGACAGCAGAGCCTGATGTGGGACTTGAATTCATGAACCGTAAGGTCACGACCTGTGCCTAAGTCAGACACTTAACTGACTGAGCCACCAGGTGCCCCCTGGCCATAGTTTCTTATATAGGACACCAAAACTATAAGTAACAAGAAAAAAAAATTGATTAATTGGATTACATCAAACTAAAACCTTTTGTGCTACAAAGGACACTATCAAGAAAGTAAAGACAAGACAGAAAACGGGAGAAAAATATTTGGAAATCAGGTATCATAAAGAACTCGTAACTTAGAAATAAAAAGAAAACTCAATTTCAATTTGAGCAAAAGAGCTGAAGACATTTCTCCAAAGAATATACAAATGGCCAATAAGCACATAAAAAGAGGGGTGCCTGAGGGCTCAGTCGGGTGTGCGTCAACTTTGGCTCAGTTCATGATGTCACAGGCTGTGGGTTTGAGCCCCCATCTCAGGCTCTATGATGATAGCCTGGATCTTGGAGCCTGCTTCAGATCCTGTGTCTCCCTCCATCTCTGCCCCTTCCTTGCTTGCACTCTGTCTCTCTCTCTCTCAAAAATACATAAGCATTAAAAATAAATAAAAAATAAAATCTAAAAAAGCACACAGAAAGATCCTTGACAGTATTTAGTCATCATGGAAATACAAATCAAGACCACAACGAGATACCATTATACATCAAAAGTAATAAAAAGTTAGGTATTAAGGGTTGATGAAGATGTGAAGAAATCAAAACCCTCATACACTGCTACTGGCAATGTGAAATGGTGCAGACACTTGAGAAAACAACCTGGCAGTTCTTTAAAGGGTCATACAGTATCCATAGGACCCAGCAATTTCACACCCAAGAGAAATGAAAACATATGTCCACACAAAAACTTAGACATGGATGCTTACAGGCACATTATTCATAATAGCCCAAAGGTGGAAACAGTCCAAGGATAAACAAAACATAGTGTATCTGTACAATGGAATGCTATTCAATCATAAAAAGAAATGAAGTGCTGACATATCCAACATGCTTAAACCCTGAAAACATTATGCTAAGCCAGACACAAAAGACCACATACCACATCATGATTCAATTTAATGAAATTTTCAGAATAGGCAAATCTATAGAGAGCAGATCAGTAGTTGTTTAGGACTGAGGGTATGGGAAGATAGGGTGGGATGACAAAAGTTTCCTTTTCCTTCTGAGGTGATGAAAATCTTCTGAAATTGTGGTGATGGTGAATATACTAAGTCACTGAGTATAGTGTGTAAATACTATCTCAATAAAACTGATGAAAAAAGAAACACATGCAATATGTAAACCCTGTAGTGAAAAAAAAATAGCACTTCAGTACAGTGTAGGTAAAAATATTCTGCCCTAGCAAATTCCCTTAAATACAGACAAGTTATAGAATGAATAAACTGGCAACGGCTTTTCCATCATGAGTTATCTAAGTATGAATGGAACCACAACATTTAGCATTTACTGCCACACTTTCCAATGTACACAGAAAACAGAACTTAACAGCTGTCAGAAGTTTCAATAAAGACTACCATCCTTTAAAGTGCTTCTCAAGGAAAATCTTATCTATGTTACTAATAATTATTCCTAAAGAAAATAATGCGTGTGTGTATGGAAAGGAGAAGAGGTAGGCAAGCAGTTAATAGTTTCTCATAGCTAAAGGTAGTGAAATAGAAAATATAAAAGGCTCTAAGTCAGAGCTAGTCACAACTCAAATGAATAATACTGATGCAATCTTTGTCAAGGTTAAAATCCCAAGCTTCACTTCATTATGTGTTTTTAAAAAAGGGGAAGGACAGAATGAAAGAGGCAACTTTATCCAGTTTAATACTGTTAGACTCAATAAAGCCAACTTTTTTTGAAACCTTACCATCACTAACACTCCCCCCAACTTCCCACACAAGTCTGTCCATTTTAGTTCCTCAGTCTCCACCATGTGAACCCTTCTATTACCATCCTCCTTCTGACTCACTCCTGAAAGAGTTAGAGTCTCCTTAAATTGACAAACTTGCGTCTACTATGCTATCTCTTCCAATATCCTTCAAACACTGTAACAATACAGTAACTTCTGATCAGATCAATCCCTCCCTCAAAAATAAACATTAAAAAAACTAACAACCAAACTAAATGCAAGCAAACCAATCAGCCAACCAACTCATCTTCAAACATATGTTCTACCATTGTTTTCACATGTTTAGATTGAGACCCATTATACTCAAATGTATATTTTAACTATTTTCCATGATTAACTTCAATACTTTTAAAAATTTTACTCTTTAACTGAAATGTTCTGGGCCTGCTGCACATCGCTGCTCCTCCAGTGGTAAATATTCATTAAATGAATACTACTCTTTCTTCAAGGTTCCTTTGAAAGTTTCAATTATCTTCCTAATTAGATGCCATCTCTAATAGCTCAGACATAATTTCTTCTTCCTCTGTGCTACAAATGCACTTTACTTACATCTTTACTAAAATACTTATACTATCCTGCCTTTTATTTTAATTATCTGCTTTCTGCTGTTCACCAAAAGATGTAAGCACAGAGATTTTGCGTGTGGCCAATGAATGCTTATTAAATTGGGATCCAAGTGTGACAATACTTAAAAAACAAATCTTATAATTACTAATGAAGATGGTAATTTATCAAAATGGTAAAAACAAACTGAATATCCTTAAAAAGTTCTTCAGTGGGATTAATCACAGATCACTCACAAAAACACCCATTACAAACCTATGAACTTAATTGTTTCTCCAAAACAAATGCTTCAGTATCTCCAAATTCATTTACATTTATCAGGAATAACTTCCAATCCGAAAGCTTAATTCCTACATGTTTTATTCACAGGTGGGAAAAAGAAGTTAATGACAATAAAATCATAATGGTAAACCTCATGAGAATGCAGATACCATCTTATGAAAACTATTCATTTTTAAAAATAAGGAAAAATATACATGGAGACACAAAATATCTTGCCTGAGGTTACACACTGACAGAAAACATAACAGACGGAATGGCTAACTTAATTTCAAGACAGTCACTGACGTAACAAGTTAACAAAATCTTCCTTGATTTTATATACAAATAATCTTTCCAAAATATTTATATAAATAATGACCAAAGTAAACTTCATTACTGTCTTCCTTTAGAGGGAATAAGTAAATCTAGCTCTTCTAATACCTTTTCTTCAAATCTGTATTATATACCTGAATCAAAATTCTAATTTTCAGTGTCAGAAGATAATTTTTTTCTAATATTCAGTTTAAAGAGTAAAATTATAAAAAGTACTAATGAATTCAGAGAAGACATGCATATTGTAATGAAATTAAAATCTGTGGTTGTTAGGAAAACAACCACAGCACTTTAAGGATAAAATTTAAGATAATTCAAAACCTTAATTCCTCATGGTAGAATTTAATACAGCTTCTCTTAAAGTAATACTATCTCTACTTTGATCAATTTCATGAGTCTGAAAAAACTTCACGAAAAATTTATATATGATTCTACCTCAAGGGAAATGGCTTACCTTGACATTTGACTTTTTGGAGAAATTTACCACTACTCCCCAGCCAAAATCATCTCCTTCATTCTTTACCTAAAAAGAAAAGGAAGCAAGTAAACAAGAACATTTATGTCAAAAGACAATTGTAGACTTCCATGCCCATGTTATATATAGGCTAAGAAAACTTTGCGTTTTCCTGGTAAAATATTTGTTGAAAGATCACTATTAAACATAAGTAAAAAGATTATTAGCCTTAAAGAAAGAAATCACCACCAAATTTCACAGGCCTCTAGAATAGCAATAGGAATCTCTCAACTGGCAATCAAATTTTTAAAATGATATGATGCATATGTTCTGAAAATATCTGAAATCTTTCTATATTTTATAGCTAATGACTTCAACCAGTTCTTAAAACTACCTACAAAACCGCTTCTATTTTTTGATTACTGGAAATATTTTATTTCCAAAAGTGTCTACTTCAATTTATATCCCCCAAGATGAAAATCAGTGTAGATTAAAAGGTCTTCACCCATGACCCTACCCCCAATCAATCCCATGTGAAATGTGTAAAAACAATATAATTAATACAGATCAAGTCTTGTAGCAGGAAGCATTTGTACAAGAAAAAAAAAAATTAAGGGGCGCCTGGGTGGCTCAGTCGGTTGAGCGTCTGACTTAGGCTCAGGTCACGATCTTGCGGTTCAGTTCATGAGTTTGAGCCCTGCGTCAGGCTCTGTGCTGACAGCTCAGAGCCTGGAGCCTACTTCGGATTCTATGTCTCCCTCTCTCTCTGTCCCTCTGCCACCCCTCTCAAGAAGTAAACACTAAAAAATTAAAAACAAAAAATTAAAATCTTGATCCAAAAAATATTAAATACTGAAACATCCAAATAATTTACAAAAAAATGACATACCTTTACCAAACGACCTGGCTGTAGAAATGGTAAGCAGTATTTTGGTTTGTGAATATATTCTTCAATTTCTTTACCCAGTTTGGCAAGCTGCTGTCTAATCTTATAATAGATGACAACACTTTCCTCATTTGGTATTACTATTTTATTATACTGTTCTTCTGAGTTCTTTACCTCTGTAAATAAAACACATACAAAATATTTAAAAAATATACTTACATAAATTTTATAAAAGATACCTCTGTTTTCCTACTACAAATGTGGAAAAGAAAGTCAGCCTGCATTGATAACTGTAAGTCATCCTGTGTCTTTTCTCCTTTCTACATTAAGGTGCCACATTAAAGTTCCTCAACTCACTGTCAATCCTCAAAGTGAGTCTGAATTGGCAGACATGTGATAAACTGTTTCACTCCTATGGATGTGGGAAGGGGGTTACTTATACTAGGCCTATCCTGCTCAATACAGCACTGTCCTGTAAAACTTTCTGTGTTGGTAGAAATGTACTTTGTCAGCCTTTTCCAATATATTGCCAGCAGACACTAGCCATATGTGGCTATTTAAATTAAAATTAATTCAAAATTAAATATTTAGTTCCTCAATAGCACTAGCACCATTTCAAATTCTCAACTGCCATATGCGGTTACTGACTGACTTCTGTACTTGAATAGCACAGATATAGAACATTTCCACCACTGTGTAAAGTCCCACTGGATAGAACTATTTTGGATCTTTTAAATAATATGCTGCTTTCACTTTCAGCAAGAATCCAGTTTGCTACTGACATCAGACTTTTACCACCACCAGGGTGTAGGTCGCTAAAACTGAGGACTGGCAATTCAACTACAGTTCTTTCTCTACTGAGTCAGTGGCCAAAACAGAGGCCCCTTTCCAGAAGTGTCCTCTCAATCTAACCATTTGATACCACTCCCTGCTCTGATTCTTGCACCTAGTGCTGACTTCCCTTCTTCACTCATTTCATTACACCTCCATCCCATTGTGAACAAACACTATTCAACTGGGGTAAAACACACAAACCATAAAACTCACCATTAATACATTTACTACATTCACAACATATGCAACTACCACCACCAATCACTTCTAGAATATTTTCACTCCTCCAAATGGAAACTCCATACTCATTAAGTAAACACTCCTCATTCCCTCCTTCCCTTAGTCCTTGACAACCTTTCTGTCTGTATGGATTCTAGATATTTCACATATATGTAATCACATATATGTGCCCTTTGTGTTTGGCCTCCCTCACTGAGCATGTTTTCAAGGTTTAACCACACTGTAGCACAGCATGTATCAGTACTTCACTCCTTTTTATGGCTGAATATTATTCCACTATATAAGTATACCATTTTGGTGATCTGTTTATCAGTTGATGGACATTTGGATTATTTCCACCTTTTGGCTACTGTGAATAGTGTTGTCATGAACATTCATGCACAAGTTTTTGTTTGAAAATACTTTTCTGTTTTTTTGGTTATATACCCAAGAGTGCAAGTGTTGGATATTATAATAATTCTATATTTAACTTGTTGAGGAAGTGAACTATTTTCCACCATTACCATACCGTTTTGTTAATTATCTTAAAAAACAAAACAAAACAAAACGGGGCACCTGGGTGGCTCAGTTGGTTAAGCATCTGCTTCAGGTCGGGTCATGATCTCACAGTTCATAGTTCAAGCCCCATGTGGAGCTCTGTGCTGACAGCTCAGAGCCTGCAGGCTGCTTCAGATTCTGTCTGTCTCTCTCTGCCCCTCCCCTGCTCACACACACTCTCTCTCTCAAATATAAATAAAACACTAAAAACAATTTAAAAAACAAAAAACAAAAAAACCCAAAACCTATCCTAGTGAGTGTGAAGTGGCATCTCTATGTGGTTATGACTGGCATTTACCTAATAACTAATGATATTGAGCATCTTTTTGTGTGCTTGTTGGCTAATGGTTTATCCTCTTTGTGGAAAAATGTCTATTCAAACATTCTGTCCATTTAAAAATTACATTATTTGTCTTTTCTGTTTGTGAGTTATTGAAAGTTCTTTACATATTCTGGATATTAGACCCTTATGAGATATGTGATTTGCAAATTATCTTCTCCCATTCTGTGGACTTTACTTTTTACTTTATTTACTAGTGGTGTCTATGAAAGCATAAAAGTTTTTAATTTTGATGAAATCAAAATTTATTTACTTTTCCTTTTGTTGCTTCCACTTTCATTGTCTTATATAAGAAATGACTGCCAAATACAAGGTTATGGGGATTTATATCTATGTTTTCTTCTAAGAGTTTTATGGTTTCAGCTCTTCTTTCAGGACATTCATTTAATTGTAGTTAATTTTTGTATATGGTGCGTCTATTTCATTTTTTAAATGTTTGTTTATTTTTGAGAGACACAGAACGCGAGCAAGGGAGGGGCAGACAGAGAGAGACACAGAATCGGAAGCAGTCTCCAGGTTCTGAGCTGTCAGCACAGAGCCCGACACGGGGCTCAAACTCACAAACCATAAGATCATGACCTGAATCGAAGTCAGATGCTTAACCGACTCAGGTACCCAGGCGCCCCTCATTTTTTACCTGTGGCTATCCCATTGCTCCAAGAGCATGTGTTGAAAATCAAATGATGAACAAACTGAGGGTTGATGGGGGGTGGGAGGCAGGGGAGGGTGGGTGATGGGTATTGAGGAGGGCACCTTTTGGGATGAGCACTGGGTGTTGTATGGAAACCAATTTGACAATAAATTTCATATATTGAAAAAAAAAGTGAGTCTATTTAAAAACCTAAGTTTTGTTTGTTTTGTTGTTTTTCAAGAAAAAAAAAAAAAAAAGAAAAAAGAAAATCAACTGATGACAGGTGTATGGATTTACTTCTAGACTCTCAATTCTATTCCATTGATCAAACTCTATGTAATCTGCATGTTTTAATTTCTTTATCCACAAAGTGAAGATAACAAGAGCACCCATTCTCCACAAGACTGTAATTAGAGATTAACTGACAAAAGATACAGAAGGAACTTAGCTAAGAGTATAACACACAGTACACACTCAGGGAGGATATTACAAGTTTCATTATTATTTTTATTATCATCTTCAACATTCTCACAGACTGTTCCCTCAAATTTCTGGTCTTCTGCATTTCCTTAGGCATAATACATCATCTTAAGTTATTTTTAAATAAATGCACGGCTTCTTATAAGAACTGTACTACATTCAATGAAGACTAGAAGCAATTCTTACCACATATATGGCAATAAATATTATTAAAAAAACAATATAAGACTATAAAAGAATATTTGACAAACTAAAGTGAATAAGCAGTTTTATAAGGGGCAGGGGGCACCTAGATGGCTGAGTCAGTTAAACATCCGACTCCTGATTTCAGCTCAGTTTGTGGTCTCACAGTTCATGAGTTCGAGCCCCAGGTAAGGCTCCACACTGACCATGCAGAACCTGCTAGGATTCTCTCTCTCTCTCTCTGTCTCTCTCTCGCAGCCTCCACACTGACCATGCAGAGCCTGCTTGGAATTCTCTCTCTCTGTGTCTGGTCACCTTCCCTCTCTCCCTCTCAAAAATGATAGACTTAAAAAAAAAAAGAAATTTTGTAAGGAAAACGACACAGAAATGTTAATCCTGCTGCCCCATTTAAAGTTACAAAGTAACACTGGTAGGCATCAATGAAACACTAAGCACTGACAGAATTTGTTTATGGAGACAATAGGGGCTTAAATATTGTTCCCCATCCTCCACTCCAAATCACTTCTGTGCTCAGACCACTTAACTAATGAATCAAAAGTCTGAGACATTTTAAGAAGTCACATGCATTTTGTATCTAAGATTCTAATTACAGCCATACAGAACTTTGTAAGTGTAGAGAAACCTGAGTATAAAAAGCTGGTTTTACTACAGTGCAGCACCATAGGAAAGCCTCAGTATCTTAGGAAACAGCATGTGACAGATATTCTCATAAACTGTTAAGACAGTTAGCAACCAATTTCCTCCTTTTGAGGGAGAGGCAAGGTGGTGGTTCCAAAAATATATTAATATCCTATAATATGTGCACAGATATAGACCTGGGAGTGATGGGGAAAGGACTGCTATTCCCAGTATTGAGCAAATTTTCTAAAAGATTAAAGTTTAAATGGCTTTACTGATCTGTATAGCAATGTTATCAGTAATTAAAACTACTAGATGAGCACTTAACATAAATTATCTCACTTAATTCTTATGAACTGGATGAATTAGATATTATACAAGTGGCTGATATGAGCAAACTTAAGGCTCAGATAGTCTTGAATCAAACCCATATTTAACTTCACAACTCTTGCTATTAACCATTGCATTATCTATTAATGACACTACACAAAAGATTAAAATTGATTTAGCATTTTCCCTTTCAGTATAAGAACAGTGAAATCCTAGAAGTTTTTCTCTATAGCCCACTGGAAAATCTAATGTGGACTCAGTAAATCAAAATGAAAACATCTCATGTACGCCAGCCATCTAAGTTTGCAAACCACAAGAAGGTATAAAGATTAATTCTATACTTCAAAGACAACAGTCTCCATTTTCATTTGGATATATTTAATATGATGAAAATAATACCAGCTCTCTTGAAAAGGTTCTAGCAGTATCAATAGCAAAAGGAATTATACCCTTCTTCGTAATAACTGAAAATGAGAACAAACTGCATTTAAGATGTATTCTGCAATTTTAAAGCACACAGCATAGCCTTTATCACCTAAAACCATCTTCTCCTACACCAACATGACTCTTGGGTCATACCACTCAGTCCTGCAGACTGTAGCAAAGGTGGTACAATTCTGTCATCAATTCTTTTTCAGTACTTAAATTTCTACCTCTTTCACATTAAACTTTTCTACTCAACACTTAATCTTTTTATTAGTATCAAAAGGTCAGAAAAAAAAAAAGGTCTTTCTCCTTTAAAAACATAGGTAGGGAAAGCAGGGATAATTCAAGTACAGGAAGAATCCAGTGTATGTATCGTAGCAATACCAGGAGTTGCAGATTATGTTATTTACAATCCCTTTAAAAGGCAAGTCAGTCAGAACCACCCTGAAAATAACAGCAGCTAGGGCTCAGAGAGACAGAGAACAGGGGATTGAGAAATGATGGTAATGTTTAAGTTCACAGAGTAGGTAGCAGAGACTTTGTCAAAGTCATATTTAATAATCTGAGTCCAGTGAGAAGTCATAAAAAGGGGTTTAAATAAATGGGAAAATACTGAGTTCTCACTCTATCCCCCATCATATCTGGCATACTTTCTAAGGAATTATAAAAGAATAATATAAAGTGAAATTAAAAAGAATTTGTTGGTTGTTAGAATACAGTATTTTTATAAAGAAAAAACATGAAAGGTTGGTGCACCAATGTCCCTCCTATTTCTCTTGGTTATTCAGTAACTAAACCAATCTAACTAATGGCTGTGTATGTGTGTATATAATTATCCCATTCATGCATGACCTAGCGGCAACTGCTTAGTAGGAATATTTAAAAAAAAAAAATCTTTTATGTTTGTTTATGAGAGAGAAGGAGAGACAGAGCATGAGTGGGAGAGGGGCAGAGAGACAGGAAGACACAGAATCCGAAGCAGGCTCCAGGCTCTGAGTTGTCAGCACAGAGCCTAATTTGGGCTCAAACCCATGAACCATGAGATCATGACCTGAGGCAAGGTCGGACACTTAACTGACTGAGCCACCCAGGCACCCCAGTAGGAATATTTTAAAGTTTAATTCTTTTTATTTAAAATATTAAGCTGGCTTGTAACCGTATATGTGTTTCAAAGGCAGCATCGGAAATTTCTACATATGAAGCAAAATTAATGAATGTCCTAATCTGATAAAAATACTTAATTTACATCCAAATCCACAATGTACTTAAATCTTACTGATACTGTTTTTTATTCTATTATTATATATAATTACTTTGCAGGAGAAAGATTTATAACGCCTTTAAAAATATGCTTCCTTGACAAAAGAGAATCATTATTCTCTTTGCTAAGGTCATAATTATTCACCAAGACAAATGGCATCAGATACTTAACAAGAAAATAATAAATATAATCTGAAATTACATACATTTGCCATTAATTTTATAAGGTGTATTTTAAAAATTCAAGTTTTGTTTGTGGTATTTAAAGTAAAGGTAAGTCTTAAAACCAGCCAGCTCAGGGGCACCTGAATGGCTCAGTTGGTTGGGCATCTGACTTCAGCTCAGGTTGTGATCTCAAAATTTTGAAGGGGATCTCTCTCCCCCTCAAAATAAATAAACATTAAAAAGTTTTCCCAAAATATAAAAAATAAAAAACCAACCAGCTCAAGTTTCTTTAATCACCTTTTTTTCAGCCTTGTATTTTTCAGTCAGAGAAGTTACTGAATCTACTCTTACCACATTAAAAAAAAGAATGACCTATGACTTAATAAAAACAGCTTAGCTTAGCAGCACGAGTCCAAGATTCTAATCCTAATTATGCCACCAATCAAACGTATACCCACAGATATTGAGTTAAACTTCCCTAGACCTTTATTTATTCTTAGGCCTTTATTTTTTTTTTTTTAGTCTTCAAATATTTTCATTAGAAGGTCATGTGTTGCCTTCATTTATTTTATTTCTAATTACTGTACATTTACTTTTATGAAAACAAAGCCTGCATTTTCTAATACAAAAAAAAAAAAAACACCCTAAAAATTGTTTCAGGAATGCAGAGAAATATCCAACTTACATAGTGAAAATGTATACCATAAATACTGCTGCAGTGCAGTCATATCTGCATTTCCCTTTATTTATTAATTATCTTGTCTGGGATGTCTGGGTGGCTCAGTCTGTTAAGCGCCTGACTCTGGATTTCGGCTAAGAGTCACTGTGGATTTCTCACAGTTCAGGAGACTGAGCCCCCACATTAGGCTCTGAGCTGTCAGCACAGAGTCTGCTTGGGATTTTCTCTTTCTGCCCCTTCTTCACTTACACACGCCTGTGTGCTCTTTCTCTGCATAAATAAATACATAGTTTTAAAAAACTATCTTGTCTGAAAACATAGAAGATAAAGAACAATTACGAAAAACAGACATTTACAGATACTTCTCAAGTATTACTCAAAATAATCTGTTGGCACTGGATAGCCAATCATAGCACAGCCACAGTAGCAGGATACGCATATGCCCTTTGGTTCATACTACTGTGCATTATTTGGAATATTACTTCCATATTGCTAAGTGCTATCATAACCATTCTGGTAAGTGCCCATTGGATTACCAGTCCTAAAACTGGTAAAGAGACACAAAATTACTTCCAAAGTTCCCACAGGTGTAGACTGCAGCACTATAAATACCATTCTGACTTTTTGCCCCAAAATCTCTTAAGCAGACTACAGTAACCTCTGTCCTAATTTTACTTCTCTCTAAAGGTATTAAATCCACAACTTTTGCCCAGAGAGTATCTGTCCCAACGGTGATCCTTCATGCCTCCTCTACCCCTGGAACAACCAGAACCTCTGTCTTCAAACAACAGAAGCAAACTGGGAATAAGTGCTCTTGATTAGATTGAGGAAGCACAGACATAAGGTCACTCACTTGCTTTATTTTATTAGGTGTAAAAAAAAGTGTATGCTGTGCCTGTTTTGTGCTGTGTACTGCGAGCAGCTCTTCCAATTTAATGAACTCCTTTGAGGAGTTAGGGTAGTCATATCCAATGACAAATTTCACATCTTCCACAACTAGTCCTCTGGAGGTGACATCTGTAGCAACCAGAATAGGAGCTTTTCCATGTCTGAATTCATTTAGAACCCAGTCATACTCCTGCTGACCCTTGTCACTATGGATACCCATGGTGGGACATCCATCTCTCATTTATCTAGTAAGCTCATCACATCTTTTTTTGGTTTCAACAACAACAAAAATGGTCTTATTGTACTCCTCTCTCATGATCTCTTCTATTAGACGAGTAAGTTTTTCATCCTTTTCTGCATCATGACACACACCTACAATGTGAAGAATGTTGTGGTTTGCACTCAGTTCTAGTGCACTAATGTTTATACGAATGTAGTTCTTTAAGAGAATCTTTAACATGCTGTCTTACTTCTTTGGGCCAAGTCACACTCCACATTAGGGTTTGCCTGTCAGGTCCTATCTGATCTACAATCTTCCTTATTTGGGGCTCGAAGCCCCTATAAGCATTCCATCTACTTCATCAAGGACAAAGTAGGTGGTTCTTCTCTGACTGGTTTTCCACACTCTAAATAGTCTTCCAGGTAATGCAATACAGATTTCCACACCTCTCTCCAAATCACAAATATGTGGTCCCTGAGGAGCACCACCATAGATGCAAGTGGGCTTCCAATGACATGCTCGACAGTATTCAGCAGCTACTTGCTGTACATGTTAGGCCAGTTCTCAAGTTGGTGCCAGCACCAAGCAAACAAACCCATCAGCTCTCTTTAGGAATGGCTGATGGATGTGGAGGAGAGCAGGCAGCAAATAAGACAATGTTTTCCTGGATCCAGTCTGTGCTGCTCCAACCATATCCAATCCACTTGGAGTTAGGAGCTATCACTGACCTTGTAACAGCAGCACGTTCAATAAAATTTGATCTTACAATGACAACCATTACATTTGCAGGCAAGTTTGCCTCATAAAAATTCAGAACGGACTTTGGGCACTTGTGACCTCTAACTGCAATTTGTAATTTCCTTATGCCTTCTATATGTTTCTACCCCTTGCACAGTGTGCCTCGCCAAACCTAAAAATTTGTCTCAAATTTGGGCAGCTCATCAAGATCCCACTTCTTTTTTTGACTAGGTTTCCCCCAGAATTTCCAAACTTCTTTCCAGATAGATGCCCTGTCCTACTTTCCCTCAAATCAAAGTGCACCAAACCTGTGGGTTTCTACTACTTGTTCACTGGCTGGTGACAAGTATTGTTTTACAGTGATAGTCATTTTGTAAGACAATATTTGGAAAGTTATTTCCTCAGTATCTCTGGTTAAGGACAGGGAATGGTATCATCCAAAACCAGATCTGCTTTTTTGTGGCCATCAACTGGGGTTGCTGGGGACAGGACAAACAAATGTATCTGGGGGCTCAATCTTCCAGTGATTGGCGAATGACTGGTCCCACATGGCTGGTAAAGTCTAATCAGAATCTGAAGGGGAAGCCATGGCACTTAGCAATAAGGATACAGGGATTCAGGGAGAAGGGAGTGCTAGGTCTTTAAAACAACTTGTAAAATGATCACAAAGCTCCTTCCAGTTTTATAGTTTGTAATGAAGAACCCTCTCTTACTTAAGACCTGAAAAATTAACATAAGAAGAAATAACTATGATCTATCATCCATGTAAAGGTAAAGAAAAGAAAAAGAAAAAATAAATTAACACAGTTGGATGTTTTCAGCCTTTTTCCTTTAAGGCACATTATTAAAATTCATTTACTTTTGGCTACATAAAAATTGAACTGATATAAAAGTATCTCAAATTTGCCTTTATTGTTAAATGTATCATAGCACATTTATAAAATGGAAATGTTATGTAGTTATAAATATCATACTTTCAAAAAATACTGGAAATTAAATTTTAAAAAGCCAGAGCTGGTAATGAATGTAAAGTATTAACACAGGGGCGCCTGGGTGGCTCAGTCGGTTAAGCGTCCGACTTCGGCTCAGGTCATGATCTCACGGTCCGTGAGTTCGAGCCCCGCGTCGGGCTCTGTGCTGACAGCTCAGAGCCTGGAGCCTGTTTCAGATTCTGTGTCTCCCTCTCTCTGACCCTCCCCCGTTCATGCTCTGTCTCTCTCTGTCTCAAAAATAAATAAACGTTAAAAAAAAAAAAAAAGTATTAACACAAAGCCAAAGCATAAGGTAAATATTTAACAAAAGGTACTAAATGTAAATATCATTGTTACTTTTATAAAAACTGTATACAGTCATCTTCCCCCTTATCCACAGTTTTGCTTTCTGTGGTTTCAGTTACTTGTGTTCAAATGCATTCTATAAACAGATGATCTGTCAGAAGGTCAATAGTAGCCTGACACTACATCACAATGCCTATGTCATTTACCTCACTTCGCCTCATCAGGTAGGCATTTTATCATCACAAGAAAGGTGTGTACAGTATAATAAGATATTTTGGGGGTGGGGTATGGGAGGTTGGGAGGGAGGGACAGAGAGAGACAAAGAGGGACAGAGAGAGAGAGAGAGAGAGAGAGAGAGAGAGAGAGAGACCTTATTCACGTAACCTTTATTACAATATGTTGTTATAACTGTCTGTGGTTTCAGGTATCCTGTGGGAATCTTGGAACACATAACAACGGTGGTTAAGGAAGAACTAATGTACTTAATCCCACTTTAAAAAAAACATTTGTATGAGAAAGAAAAAAACTCTGAAGAGCTACAAAGTGTTGTGGCTGGCTCTGTAGGAGGTTACAAGTGATTTTAACTTTCCTCTTTATCTTCCGCTCAATTTTCTGGGGGCTTTTTCTTTATGACTATGTATTATTTTTGTAAGATCTACCCAAAACAGTATTTTCAATCTTTGCCTCTGTTTTGGATTTTAATCAGCTCTGATGATCAGCCAAAATATCCTCTAAGAATCAATTCTACTTGAAAAGAGTTACCACAGAACACTTAGTTTCTCAACTTCAGAAAGCATTATCATAATAGGAGCTAGAAATTCTAAAAAGGCTGAACTCAAATCCCAGTTGAAGTATTAAATTTCCTTAATCATTTACAAACCTGTGCTGTGGCACTCTTTTATATTGAGAAAACATACAAGGGCAAGGCTAATACACACATGCTTCTTACAGGTCAAATTTTAATATACCAGGCTTTTTGTTGTATCATTATTCATCAACATGAGCTATAACGTAATATGACTATAACACTAAATTATATTAAATTTGAACCAACTATAAAGGTATTCTGACAGAGTTTTCTTACTTTTATTTTAAAATGTTCTAGTTGGTTATAATAATCAGATTGTAGTACTCACTTTATGTAAAAACCAAGATATAGCTAACCAGAAAATAAACAATGGCCTAGCAGCCAATAATGCAGTAATTATGCTATTACTCTACTAGCTAAATAGACTGTTACAGTAATTTTATACTTACTCTCTACTACTCCTGGAATTGCTCTATAATGTTGAAACTGGTAAAAGGATTTTTCCAACATGTACTCAGGATTAATTTCTTCTACACGTAGCAAGTTCAAAACCATGTTGTAGGTCAAATGGAAAGCACTATTTAGAGGATCAGCTGAGCCCTGAGGAAAAAAAAAATGTCAATGTTGTAACTTTTTCAAATAAATTTATACAGATGCCAATTAAACTGTCTAACAATTTAATCCATGTTAAGGAATACTATAGAAATGTATTAAGTTATTTCCTTTAAATGACCAACACAAAGTGATAAAACAGTTGAGATTTGGGAAAGGGAAGGGGGAAAAAATCCACTGACTAGGAACAGCAGTTCTTAATTTTTTTTTTTTAATGTTTATTTATTTTTGAATGAGAGAGATATGAGAATGTAAGCAGGGGAGAGGCAGAGAGAGAGGGAGACACAGAATCTGAAGCAGGCTCCACGCTCTGAGCTGTCTGCACAGAGCCCAACGGGGGACTCAAACTACAAGACGTGAGATCATGACCTGAGAGCCAAGGTTGGATGCTCAACCGACTAAGCCAACTAGGCACCCCAACAGCAGTTCTTAAAATACTGTTCTTGGGGCGCCTGGGTGGCTCAGGTCATGATCTCACGGTCCGTGAGTTCGAGCCCTGTGCCAGGCTCTGTGCTGACCGCTCGGAGCCTGGAGCCTGTTTCGGATTCTGTGTCTCCCTCTCTCTCTGACCCTCCCCCATTCATGCTCTGTCTCTGTCTCAAAAATTAAACGTTAAAATTAAAAAAAAAAAATACTGTTCTTAAAATAAAAGCCAAGTATGTTTAGCTTTCTGCCTTCTAGGTACTTCATAAGGTTACACTTTCTGGACTCCTGGTGTGTGGGCCAATAAATTGTAGTGATGTGTCACTTTCTGGCCAAGTATTTAATTGCTGGTGTGAAAATCCATCTTCTTCCTTCCCGAATTGTAGTAGACACTGTGCTATTGAGCCATATACTGCTCGCTACTCACTTTCTGTTCTATGTATATATGTAAATAGATTCACCAAGTTTAAAAATGACCACATCTACAAAGCATTTGCCAATCAATATACTAATCACTTTCAATAATAAGTTTTCAATTCACAATATTCCTAACAAAACCAATTTACTGTCTTAATCTTAAACAAGAAACAGGTTCAGAGATGTGAAGAAATTTGCTCAAGCTAAAGAGGTAGGAGGATCCATCTTATGGAGTCTGTGGGCTAAAATCCTCCTAGAGGGCAAATTAAATTGCAACTTATTTCACATCCCTATCTTTTCAATATTCAATATTCACATTACTAAAATTATAGGAACCCTCAAATATTGATCAAGTATTTCTCAACTTTTTATATATTTAATTTGATCAGCCAAATTATAAAATTTTTAAATCATGTATCAACAGAAAGCCTAATAAAAGGGTCACCTAAACTTTAACCTGGAACAACGGTAGCCAATACTAAGTAGTTTTTTAAGCATTATTTTACATTTATTTATTTTTGAGAGACAGAGAAAGATACAGCACTAGTCAGGGAGGGATAGAGAGAGAGGGAGACACAGAATCCGAAGCAGGCTCCAGGCTCCGAGCTGTCAGCACAGAGCCTGACGCAGGACTTGAACTCACAAACCGTGAGATCATGACCTGAGCTGAAGTCAGACGCTTAACTGACTGAGCCACCCAGGCTCCCCTTAAGGATTATTTCAGTTGACAAGTTGCTCACTGAAAGGTAGTACGATTAAGAGAGCTACATATCAATTTTCCAAAGCAGATTTGTAATACTACCTTTCGAATGGTATTCTACTTTTAATGATTTCTGAAGTTGTAGAGTGCATGGTTCATTCAGGCAAGGAGTATAAAAAATTGCCACTCTATTTTTGCTTTTTGAACCATAATAGTGAAAGACAGAAGAAAATGCATAAACATGGGTCTTTCCACTTCTTCAAAAAAGGTCCATAAGAAATCACATACTCAAGGTATGTTCTTCCTAAAGTTCCAAAAGCTTTGAAAAACCAGGAAATAAATTTCATCTTCCTTAGCCGTTAACAACATAATTCAGGTTGAAATGAACACACAACCGTTTATAAGCAGAAAGCCTGGATAGTCTCTTACAAGAAGCACAATATGTTCTGTAAGAAACCATTAAGTTGAAATTTCATTTCAGAAATTATGGAATATATATGTTTTTGTGATTATACTGGAGAAATGTAAAGGATCTCTTAACTGCTGAAGAATAAAAGATACATTCACCAGTCTTTCTGGATATTATACACACACTTTCTGTCTGACCCAACTTTTTATTTAAGAAAACACTATAATGAATAGTTGTTTTGGGTTTTTTTGTAGCTCACATCAAGTATATACAAAAAGAACAAGCTCCTGTCTTATGTCAAATTCTATCTGAACTAATAGATAAAAACTCTGACCATAAATAAGAAGCAACAGATGGAGGGGAACCCGGCTGGCTCAATCAGTAAAGTATATAACTCTTGATCTGGGGGTCATGAGTTCAAGCTCACGTTAGGTGTAGAGATTAATAAATATACTTAAAAAAAAAAAAAGGCAACGGGGGCACCTGGGTGGCTCAGTTAAGCATCCGACTTCAGACCCCGATCAGGGTCATGATCTCCTGGTTTGTGGGTTCAAGCCCTGCATCCGGCTCTGTGCGGACAGCTCAGAGCCTGGAGCCTGCTTTGGATTATGTCTCCCTCTCAGCCCCTCCCTTGTTCACACTCTCTGTCTCTGTCAAAAATAAATAAACATTAAAAAATAAACATAATAAAATAAAAAGTTTTAAAGGGCAATGGATATGAAGGTATTAGATAAACAAAAAGAGGACACTGTAACAAGAGCCATTTTGGAAAGTTGAATACGTTTTTATAATGGGTGGTAGAAAACTAGTCAAGCCAAAGAGGCTAAGAAAGAAATTACTAAAATATTTTAAATGTAAGATCATTAAATGATTTACATGCACAAATATAGAACTGTGTATGCATGCTAAGATACTGTAAATTGCCACAAATAACCTTTAGCCAACAAGCAATGAACAGATGTATTCTGTCATCTTTCTGGCTAAGACTACTTAACCTAACAAAAGGAAAAATGATTAAATATGACAAACAGATCCAAATTTTACCAACGTACAAAGCATACTAATTCCTTTAGCATACAGTGACTCTGAATAATCTATGTATTTTAATTATTACTTGAGAAAATAAACATTCCATTCAGTAAAATCCTATTACTTAAGGGCGAATCTCAATTATTGACATTTAAAGGAAAATAAAACAGACCTAAGGTTATAATGATTTATAAGTTCATATACTGTATTAAGTATGTTAAAAGAATAGGGCACCTGGGTGGCCCAGTTAGTTAGGCATCCGACTTTGACTCAGGTCATGATCTCACAGTCTGTGAGTTCGAGCCTCACGTCGGGCTCTGTGTTGACAGCTCACAGCCTGGAACCTGCTTCGGATTCTGCGTCTCCCTCTCTCTCTCTCTCTTCCCCTCCCTGGCTCACACTCTCTCTCAAAAATAAACATTAAAAAAAAAAAAAAAGTTTGTCAAAAGAACAATTTGGCATGTGCTGTCATGCCAAATTCTGTCTGAGCCAGTAATTGAACAATCTATTTGCATGAAGTACTGAGAAGCAGTAGTAGCACATGGTGGTTAGGAGCATGGACTCTGAAATCACATTGTCTTACTTTAAAAGCAGGATTTGCCATTTAACAACAAAATGACTTTGGAAAAAATTCTTAATTTCTGTATGCCTTATTTATTTATAAAATTGGGATAGTGCCAGTAATTATTTCCATGCCTAAAATATGTAAAATGTTCTAAAACTATTAGTTGCTATTGTTCTGAATAAGTTGCCTACAAATTCTTTAACAATAGTAAAACTACCTGAAAAAATCCTAGGGGACAAAAAAAAAGTAGTAGGGCAGTTAGTCTCAATAAATATGTCCAGAAACCTAGAAATGTAGACACATATTTGCTTATGTAACTGCAATATTATCAATAAGCAGGTACTATACCCTTTCAACAAGTCAAACTATACAGTATTCTAAGTGAGAGGTACCACTAGTACAACATTCACTAGTATGATTATAAATCAAAAGGACAGGTAATAACAAGTGTTGGCTAGATTGCAAAGAAATTACAATCCTCATACTGTGCTGGTAAGACTGTAAAATGGTACACCTGCTGAGGAAAAACAGTCTGCCAAGTCCTCAAAAGGTTAAACATAGAAATTACATATGACGTTGCAATTTTACTCGTAGGTATATATGGAAAAGAAGTAAAAACAAGTTCACCTAAGAACCTGTAAAGAAACATTCATAGCAGCATTATTCACAATAGCCAAAACGTACAAACAACCTCAATATACATCTGCTGATAAAGGGATAAACTGTACTAAATCCACACAATGGAACAATATTCATCAATAAAAAGGAATGAAGACCTGGTACATATTGCAATATGGCTAAACCTTGAAAATATTATGCTAAAGAAATGCCAGATACAAAACATCACATATTATCTGAATATATTTATATGAAATGCCTAGAAAAGGCAAGTCTATAGAGACAAAGAATAGGTTAGTGGTTTGCTTAGGGGAAAGGAAAGGGGAAGGAAATGGGGAGTGATTGAATGGATATAAGATTTCTTTTTGGGCTGATAAACATATTCCCAAACTGATTGTAATGATGGTGGCAAAACCGTGAATATATTAAAAATCAGGAATATTGATTAATGTATGCAATGTGAATAATATCTCAATAAACCTGCTTTAAAGAGTTAATTTAAGAAATGATGGAGCGGCATCTGGGTGGCTCAGTTAGTTGGGCATGTGACTTTGGCCCAGGTCATGATCTTGTGGTTCCTGGGTTTGAGCCCTGTGTCAGGCTCTGTGCTGACAGTTCAGAGCCTGGAGCCTGCTCCGGATTCTGTGTCTCCCTCTCTTTCTGCCCCTCACCTGCTTGTCCTCTGTCTCTCTCTCTCTCTCACTCAATCTCAAAATGGACGGATATTTTAAAAAATTAAAAAAAAAAAAAAGAAAGAAATGATGGAAAGGGGCACCTGGGTGGCTCAGTCGGTAAGCATCTGACTTCAGCTCAAGTCATGATCTCACGGTTCGTGAGTTCAAGCCCTGTCTCAGGCTCAGGGCTGACAGTTCAGAGTCCACAGCATGCTTCAGATTCTGTGTCTCTCCCTCTCTCTCTCTGCCATTCCCTAACTCTCTCTCTCTCTCTCAAATAAAATAAACATTAAAATAAAAATGATGGGAGAAATGGGAACTCTTGCGTACTACAACGGTCAGAATGGATATTCCTCAAAAAATTAAAAAAAAAAAAAATAAGAACTACATATGATCTGGCATTCTATTTCTGGGTATTTAACCAAAAGAATCAAAATTAAAATGGTGACCAGATACTAACACTCCTATGTTCAGTGCAGTGCTATTCACATAGCCAAGATGTGGAAATAATCTAAATGTCCATCAATAGGTGAATGGATTAAAAAAAAGGTGGTATATACATAAAATGGAACACAACTGAGCCTTAAAGAAAAGAATTCTGCAATATGTGACAACATGAACTTTGAGGACATCATACTAAATGAAATAAGCCACAGAAAGATAAATACTGCATGAATCCACGAATATGATTTTTCTGAAATAGTCAAATTCATGGAATCAAATAGTAGAATGGTGGTTGCCAACAACTGAGGTGGGGTATAAAAGGTTAATTACTAATCAAAAGTCATAAACTTTCAGTCAAGCAAGATAAATAAGCTCCAGAGATATGACATATGATAGTGTACCTATAGTCAACAATAATATATTTTGAAATTTAAAAATTTGTTGAGGGTAGATCTCAACAGATTAATTAATTAATTAATTAATTCAAGAATTAATATTTTTTTCCACAACAAAATTTTTGAAATGAAAGAAAAAAGAACTTTTAAACTTAACAGGTGCACTTTACATGCAGAAATACCAAGTAAATGGAATGAAAAATCTGTACTAAAGGAACCAGATACTGTCATTAAAATCCTGCTTCTTACTATTTAGCAACCTGATTCAATTTTTTCCATATATAGATCACAAGGAAAGAAAAATAATGTTTATTATATCTGGCACAATTTGAAGACTAAAAATACAAATTTCTAATCTTGTGTCATTTTCTCTACATGAAGAACTAAAGTTACATGGACACTTAAAAACAGGTTTCCAAGTGGTAATCTCTAAAACACCATATGATAGCTATGAATATGTACAGATAAACTTTGTCTTCAAATAAAAAAAAACATATACTCTTACATATATTTGTTTTAGCATATAAGACTTCCCACACCCATATCTCAAATTCTCCTTGCTTGCTGTTCCCAAGTCTTAGAAACTGAAAAGGGTCCATTTCAGAGATAATGACCCATGTATGAAATTAACAAGTTTTGAAGCTTTAGCTAATGATCTGCCAGTTAATTTTATATTTTTAATTAATGTTGAGTTTCCCATCTTACTAACAGTTTTCTCTAGGAATTTTTAATAAGTTCTTACTGCATGGAGGAGAAGGAAAGCAACCAGGCCAAACTTCCCTGAGAAGTTCTCCAAGATAAAACAAAAATAAAACCCTTAAGACAATCCAAAACAAAAATACTAAACACACAAAATGAACAGGCTAATTTGAAAAAAGCTTAAAAGTTGAACTTTGTTTGTTGGGATATTTATGATCCATCAATAGCATTAGAATGCTAGACTGCAGAATTAATTTATTAAGCTATGTGGAGTTACAAAGCTAGGGGAAGGTAATGGCCCAAAATACTGAGAGCATGTGCCCTACTCGGGAAGAGCAATTTGTTCAGTGGAGAAGGCAGTTAGGGAAAGTGTCTTAAATTGGGAGGGCAAAGTAAATATTTCTGCCTTCTGTGGGGATCTTTACATTCCCTCCCTCACATGAGTTGATCTTTACTTATTATAACAGAAAGTAGGGTACAAAAGTAGGGTACAGCACTTTGAGCAGTTACTGTCTTCTACCTTTCAAGCACAAATGGTTTAGTAGATTAACTCATCTACTTAGAAAGGTATTGGAACTGACACAACTAATTTCAAGGTACCTCCTGAAATAAGTTTCTCAAATTCCTGGTGACACCACAGAATCTTAACTCAGTTACCTTAAGTAGCTGTTTTCCAATCGTTGGGCTCATCTTTTCATCCACCATAAGAATCACAATTCCTCTATCATCCATTCCCCTCCTTCCAGCTCGACCAGACATCTGAATGTATTCACCAGAGGAAATCTGAGTGAACATAATTAAAAACACAGAGTTTAGGAGAAAACCTGGTGAAAAACATATTCTTAAATCAGAAAAATACACAAAACACAAGTTAACACATTCCAAAAAAGGGAACGTGACTGAAAAAATCACCTTTTAGGAGTTTAAGTGAAAACACAAAAATGCAAATATTACAAGGACACCTAGGTGGCTTAGCTGGTTAAGCATCTAACTTTGGCACAGGTCATGATCTCACAGTTCATGAGTTCAAGCCCCACTATGGGCTCTCTGCTGCTAGCACAGAGCCTGCTTCAGATCCTCTGTCTCCCTCTCTCTCTGCCCCCCTCCCCCATGCATTCTCCCTCTCAAAAATGAATATGTGAACATAAAAAAAAAAAAAAAAAAAAGAATGTTTAGCTCCAAAATGATCACATATACCACAGCTAGAGGTAAAGATTGGCTAATCCATGGACATAAAAAACATCTTTGAGCTAGACGTTCTGGAATAGTAGAGTCTAAGAAATAAGAAAGTAAACAAAGACTCAAACTCTACTAAATACCAATTTTTACTTGATTGTAATAAACTTTCTTAATTTGCAAAATTAAATTAATATAAACTTATTTTTCAAGTACAGTTCTTATTTTTTGGTATACATTCTTAGAATTCAGGAGAGTCCATTCACCATTAAGAATAGAACCTAATGGAGAAAGGTTAGAAGTCATTTCAGGGTGACATTCAACCACAGAGAGAATGGACAAAGTTTTATCTGTAAGTGTCTCTATACTATTCTCTGATGGAAAGGGTCCACTGTTTTCAGATTCTCAAAAAATATCTGACTCAAAGAGTTAAAAACCAGTATGCTACAAGAATGCGTATTAATGACAGCATCAAAAACAGACCTAACAACCAGGAAGCAACAAAGGCACCAGAAAAACATAACAAAAAAGCCAATCCTAAAAAAAGATCTGATAAGAACATTCTGAAAAGGCAATCCAAGAGAATTTCCGTAGGGCCCAAGAGTATCATTACAAGATTATGGTTGGTTATGATTTTCAGGTTTAATAAAATGATCCTGACTCATCAAGCTTGCTTTCTTAAGTTCAATAATCTATCATACACTGCAGTCTTACCCTAGAGTCCTTGAGATGCCAAGAAGAATGTAAAGTCGCAAAACACTTATTTACACATTTTCTTGTGGCATCAATTGTATTTGGAGACTTAAGTAATTTTAAACTGATAAATTATAAAGATTTTTAAAACTTACACTATTTTAAAATATAAAACATGAAACTTTTAACTGGTTTACAGACAAATCACATTCTACAGGAATTTTTAAAAGTTTAATTTTAAAAAGTTACAGGTTAGAGAAAGTTTCTGAATACTATGTAAAAATTTCTAAAGAGAAATGGCACCTATCTCACTGTACCTCTATTTCTTTTGTATAGCATTCAATAAATTTTAAAACAAATAAAAAAAAAATGCCTTGCCTTTACAATTCTACCATGAGTGCTTTTCAGTGTTTTGATGATCAGTAATTACTGTCAGAAACTTCTCTAAGCAGAAAAAAATCACTTTCAAGGACAAAAGGTTAAGTGAAGAAATAGCTAACTACTGAAAAATTTCTCAAAACCCAATTTACCTGAGTCTTCTTGGCTTGTACTGGAACTCAAACTAGAAATTTCTCTTCTTCTACCTGCTTTTCACCCCTGGGAAGCTCCCCTGTGTACTGGGTAAGTAACCATTTGCTGCTGTTTCTAAGTATAAGGATTGCCCTCTCTATGAAGTGTCTTCTTTCATATGCTTTATCCTTCTGTACATAACTTCTTAGAATCCGTAACACAACATTTTATTATACTCTGCTAACTAAGTTTATTTAGAGATTGGGTTTAACTTTAACAAAGTTTAAATTCAGGAACCGTTTACTGAATGGGTTCCTTGTCCCTGATTAAGAATTTACTTTTTATCCAAATTCACTGTTTTACGCATGATTCCACCTTTCTCTCCTTTCTTGTGCCTTAGAAAAGACATTACATCTAAACCTATTAAAACCTCTATTTTATTTATTTATTTATTTTTTTAAATTTTTTTAACGTTTATTTATTTTTGAGACAGAGAGAGACAGAGCATGAACGGGGGAGGGGCAGAGAGAGAGGGAGACACAGAATCAGAAGCAGGCTCCAGGCTCTGAGCCATCAGCCCAGAGCCCGACGCGGGGCTTGAACTCACGGACCGTGAGATCGTGACCTGAGCTGAAGTCGGACGCTTAACCGACTGAGCCACCCAGGCGCCCTAAAACCTCTATTTTAAAAGTGAAAGGTTAAATAATGAGGAGCAACTGCAGTCAGTACAGACTGGGTGCTTTAAATACCCTAAACTTTAAAAAATGAACATTCTAGATATATTTAAATGCTTTAAGGGCGCCTGGGTGGCTCAGTTAAAAATCTGACTTTGGCTCAGGTCATGATCTCATGGTTTGCGGGTTCAAGCCCCACGTCAGGCTCTGTGCTGACAGCTCGGAGCCTGGGGCCTGCTTCGGATTCTGCGCCTCCCTCTCTCTCTGCCCTCACCTACTCATACTCTGTCTCTCTCTCTCAAAAATAAACATTAAAAAAATTTTTTTTAATGTTTTAAAGCATTCACGAATCATCTGCACACTTATCCCTCATCGTCAAACTCTTTCATCAAGAGAGGTTTTTGTTTTTGGCTAATGGATAGAAATGAAGGATCTCAAGTGTAATGTTGATGAACTCGCTTATTGGCTCGGGTACAAATTCTTCAGATTTATAACTGAAAATCTCAAAGATTATATAAGCCCAAATCACTTTAGGTAAAACAAATGGTAAAATAAAAATTATTTCAATACATTGGGGCACGTGAGTGCCTTAGTTGGTTAAGGGTATGGCTTCAGTTCAGGTCATATCTCACAGTTTGTGGGTTCAAGCCCCGTGTCGGGCTCTGTGCTGACAGCTCAGAGCCTGGAGCTTGCTTTGGATTCTGTGTGTGTGTCTCTCTCTCTGCCCCTCCCTGCTCGTGCTCTCTCAAAAATGAATAAATGTTAAAAAAAATTATTTCAACATGTTAATTATTTTACTTACCCATCGGAAATCTTTCCCATCAAATTTTCGGGCATTTGTAAATAAAACAGTTCTAGCTGGCATATTAATTCCCATGGCAAAAGTCTCTGTGGCAAATAAGGCCTAAATAAATGAAAAATTTACATGATTAAACATGTACATTAAGCTAAAAAACTAGTTTTGTAATTTTCAAGTACAAACAAAACATTACTTTTCAAAATTAGTTATTAGAGATTGCAAAAATAAGACCACATACTAGTCCCAGATGTGTTTCAGTATTTTAAATATAAAATGATTAAATAGTATCTAAAGTCCCTTGCATCCCAGAAATTTTTTAATTAGGGAAAAGAAAAGTTTTTCCTAAATTCCAGTGGTGCTAACTTGAAGAGGATACTACCGGTCTAATGTACAAAGCATGAGGCTGTAGATTACTTTTCTAAACACAGAAAGTCACATTTCCTGGCTCTCCAACTAATGATACCACAGTTTTGGAGCCATCTTCAGGATCTCTGAGGGGAGAAGAGAGTTACTGGCTAAGTTCACTTTTAAGACTTTACCAACAAAAACTGGACCACACAAAAAACTGTATGGTTTAAGCACACAAAGATGTATACATACAAGTAAAGTCACTGAAGTATTATCAATCTAAATTTTCACCAATAGAAATGAAAATTAAAAAATCTTATTTCATCAACTCAAAAGAATGCCATTCACTTGTTAAAAAGAATGAAAAGCTATGCATATGACAAAATCTAGTAACATGGGTAGTACAATTTTTGTCTAAAATATAAGTCATCAGGTGTCTGGGTGACTCAGTCAGTTAAATGACTCCTCATTTCAGCTCAGGTCGTGATCTCATGATTTGTGAATTCGAGCCCCGCATCAGCCTCTGAACTGACAATGAGGAGCCTCCTTAGAATTCTCTCTCCCTTTCTCTCCCTCCCCAACTAATGCTTCCTCCCTCTTCCTCTCTCTTTCTCTCGCACTGTTTCCCTCTCAAAATAAAGAAATAAAATTAAAGAAAAGTCCTGTATTATTTGTATGTATGTTAATGGGTATTCCTGAGAAGTGAAGGGGAATATGGTCTTCCATTTTTTGCTTTATTTGCAATCGTTCTATTTGACTTTTACCACCACCAACTATCACTTAAATTTTTAAGAAAAGATTCTTTAAAATAAGCCTCAACAATAATCAACAAAAGAACATCAACAGGGCCTTACCAGGACCCAGGTATAAATAGTAACCAATTTTTTATCTAAAATTCCTAAGTTATGTTCTTAAATGTGACTAACTTTTTAAATGTTCTACTAGTGCTGAGATCCTCATAACTCTGATTTTTCAAATTCTAACCTGAACATTAAACATAAAATAACTTATGAGTCATATGCAGGCTTATGACTACATTTTGAATTTGTTTCCCATTTTTAACACCTTATTTTTGGGTACAAACATCAACATAACCTTTAAAATTAAGTTAGACTCCCTGCAGTTTAAAATAGCATATCCTGAAAAACTCTTTTGTAAGTCTACCAGCAATTCTCCTGTCTTTTCTAATTGTTTTAGTCTGTATATAGAAAGGAGTCCACTAAGAATCAATTCCATTTCTGATAATTAAATAGCACCTTCTGAAAAACCCCACACTGTATAGTGTTACCATTTCTTACTTGAATAATAGGAAGAAAAACCAATAAAATTTTACCTATAAACCTGAATGAATTATAACACTATATGTAAAAATCAACTTCAGTATTTAAGTCATTCCACAGGACCTAGTTTAAAAACATATATATGTAAATATTTACTTTTAAACATTTTTTACATATTTTACACATTCATATGTATGTACATATATGTAAAGCTGCCTAGAAACAGTGTTCTAAATAATTCTCAAACTGTTGGGACACCTGGTTGGCTCAGTCAATCGAGCAAGCAGCTCAATCTCAGGGTCGTGAGTCCAAGCCCCATGTTGGGTGTGGAGCCTACTTAAAAATAATAATAATTTTCAAACTGTCCATATGACACAATTCTAAGGCATAATAAATAAAAATAAAATCATACCTTTATCAATCCTTCAGAAAAGAGAATTTCTATAGTTTCTTTCAAAATAGGAAGTAAGCCACCATGGTGAATACCAATTCCCCGCTTCAAAAGAGGAAGTACATGTTCGACCTATGTTTGGAATAATGTTTATTTTTCAATAATGTACAGAAAAGGGACATCAAAAATGTTAAACCGAAGAAAAATGTGTGATCAAGAAAGAAGGCTGTTCAAAGAAATGTTATATAACCTTTTCAGAATAAAAGCCAAAACTAAACCCATATTCCCAGATTATTAAACTCAAAACTCAACATAATTCTGTCCTAGCTTTCCTTAATGTGAATGATATGTTTTAAATAAAATTCATATATGCACTGCTGCCTCATTCAAATTTTCCAGCATCACTTCACCTTGTCCCCAAAAACTAAGTCATAAGGACATTTATATCTGCACAAAATAAACTTAAAAAAATAATAGCCAGCTCCTACTAAAAATAAATAAATAAACACAAGGCATACTCAATATAAATATGTACTTCACCTAAAAACAATTGAATTACTGAAGAATTCATCCTCATTAGCACTTTAACAAATGGCATTACATGTCTACTATTAGAACTATGCTAAGGTAACAAAAATGTATCAAGACATAGCTCAGCCCTCAAATACTAGTAATTCAGGTTGGAAGAGAAATTACAAGAAAATCTTGTAAGTTAAATACTATTTTAAACATCCTACTGCAGTTTTACCATAAATCCCTTATATATCAGAGCAATCATTTATAAGCAGAGTATGACTGACCTCTGAACTTTCTTTTCACAAAACAAAATTTTCATATATTAGGTCATACTACAGGAGTTCTCAGGTTTGGATGCACATCAGAATCACCTGAAGAGCTTCTGAGATTCTAACAACCACAACACACACCAGACCAATGAAACCAGAACTTCTGAGAGGGGCACCTAGTCATAAGTAGATTTTAGAAATTCCAGGCATTTCCAATAGTCAAAAGAGAAGCCACTGGATTAAAAGCAGAGTAGACATTAAATTCCTTGCTAAACACATGATTTTCATTACGTGTTTTGTTTGGTAGTCCTATGAATTAAGAAATTTAGTGACTTGGGGTACATGGGTGGCCCAGTCAGTTGTGTCCTACTCTTGATCTTCAAGCTTAGGTCATCATCTCCTGGTTCCTGAGTTTAAGGCTTGTGTCAGGCTCCTTGCTGACAATGCAGAGCCTGCATGGGATTCTCTCTCTCTCTCTCTCTCTCTGCCCCTCCCCCTAGCACAGGCACTTGCTCTCTCCCTCCCTCCCTCTCTCTGTCTCTAAATAAAATAAAGAAATTTAGTGACTTAAAACTAGCACTAATAATTCTGTAGTATTAGGAACTGAAGCAGTAATTTCCAGACCATGCTAGTTTTTAGTTCCCTTAGGCAGCAAATCTTTCCTACTGTCATCTTTTCAGAAGTGTAAAATAAAAATCAAGGTATTATTTCTGGGTACAATGCAACATATTTAAAGCAGTGCATAAACAGTGCAATATATAGTAACAAAACCAAGAAATGCGAAGTGAAAGTACCCTACCACACTTAATACCCACACTTAGGGACACTAAATCATACCTGAGGGAGTTTTTTATCTTCATCAGACAAGCAGTCAATGGCATTACTGAATACTTCTTCAACCATCTTCTTTTCTTCATCTAAGAAAAAATTCAAAGGTACATAAATATCTAAATGAATCAGTGATACCAAACCTCACACACTGCAAAGAATAAAAATCTATAAAGAATAAAAGAGTATTTAAGGCAGTCAAAAGGGAAAGTGGATAAAAATTACCATTTATTTTTTTTTTATTTATTTTTTTTTTTTTAATTTTTTTTCAACGTTTTTTATTTATTTTTTTTGGGACAGAGAGAGACAGAGCATGAACGGGGGAGGGTCAGAGAGAGAGGGAGACACAGAATCGGAAACAGGCTCCAGGCTCCGAGCCATCAACCCAGAGCCTGACGCGGGGCTCGAACTCACGGACCGCGAGATCGTGACCTGGCTGAAGTCGGACGCTTAACCGACTGCGCCACCCAGGCGCCCCTAAAAATTACCATTTAATAAAATTCATTGCCCTTCAAAATATATCTAACAGAATTTATCCATGAATAAAAGTACTATCTTATAAAAATAACAAAAACTACACTAAGTGCCGTATATCCAATATGTAAGACTAACAATTATAGATGACAGGGACTATTATTATCCACTACTGAGGAAAGTGAGACTAACTCCAAATGATGGAAACTGCTATTAACTGTTAGAGGAGCAATTCCAAAGCATATGCTCTTAACCTTTATACTGCCTTCACATATAGCATCTACTAAATAATAGGAAGCCGATATATATTTGCTCAATTAAATATATGACCCTGCGACATTAAGCAAATTCAGCATTAGCAGTTAGAAGAAAACATTTCTAAGCAGAGCAATTTCTCCATTAAAAAATAAAATATCACTAACTTTAGGAGTTTATGTGGGTTATCTGTTATTATCACTTTGCTTATGGATAAGTAAAAAGATAGCCCTAAAATGCATGGGTTTAGTTCTGTGCCTTGGTAATGAAAGCAATACAAATGACATTTGATTTTGGATGACTGAGGATATTATTCACTCCTCACAATACAAGATTACATATGTAAAAGGATGAAATGAATAATAAATGGGCTGGTATTCAGTATGCTGAATTTTTGGATAGGCTGTGCTACTACCTAGCTGTGTGACTTTGGGTTACATTTACAGATAATATGTGGGAATAATTTATTAATCAAATACAAGTAACTACTTTATTCAAAAGATTATACCACGGTTAAATAAAGGGCAAGCCTTCCTGGTTTGGATTTCCAGAAGAATGAAGCACAATACTTTGTTTTCTTTTTTAACGTTTATTCATTTTTCAGAGACAGAGAGAAGACAGAGTGTGAGCGGGGAGGGGCAGAGAAAGAGACAGAACAGAATCCGAAGCAGGCTCCAGGCTCTGAGCTGTCAGCCCAGAGCCCAACGTGGGGCTCGAACCCATGAACTGTGAGATCATGACCTGAGCCGAAGCTGGACACTTAACCAAATGAGCCAACCAGGCACCCCGAAACCACAGCACTTTCTATATAGAAAGTGATCTGACCAAGAAACCTAACCTTATGTAGTCACACAGAAAATCCCCAAAGCAAAGGAGCTTATGGCAATGAAGTATAAGGGAATATAATTCTAGTATTTTTCAGTAAGGGTCTTTGGATTTTACACAGAGCAATGTACTTTAAACCTCCCAGTAAAAGAAAACAAAAGAAAGGAAAGGAAGGAAAGAATAAAACAAGGTCTTTTTTAAAGATTTTATAAGGTAATGAGTACTTGTTACTGTGACTGTAGGGGGAACTGCATATCCTAGCAATACACAATAGATTAATCACAACATATTGATCTTCTTACTAGAAACAGATATACACTCATTTACACGTAACATTAAAACTATGCTGAAATTACATAGTACCTGTGTTAAAATCTAATTTGGTCATCTGAAGTGCATAGGCTTCACAATCTTTCTTACTAAAGCTGAAAATAATTACAGGTTGAAAATTTCTTTCCATAATCATCTTCACAATCTTGAACACATTTGATGGTCCTGCAAAAAGAGTATATAAACATACGTAAAAATTACCTCCAAATGGATTATAGACCTAAACATAAAGTACATAACTATAAAATTCTTAAAAACTATATAGAAGTAAATTTCCAAGATATGATATTAGGCAAAGCATTCTCAGGTATGATGTATAACAAAAGAAAAAAAAAACATAAACTGGATTTCACCAAAATTAAAAACATTGTTTTGAAGGGGGGAGGGGAAGGGCAGAGAGAAAGAGAGTGAGGAGAGCAAGAAGAGCGAGGAGAGAAAGAGAGAAAGAGAGAAAAAGAGAGAGAGAGAGAGAGAGAGAGAGAGAGAGAGAGAGAGAGAGAGAATATGAATCCCAAGCAGGCTCCACAAGGTCAGTGTGGAGCCCGACGTGGGGCTCAAACTCACAAACCATGAGATTATGACCTAAGTGGAAATCAAAAGTCAGACGCTTAACCAACTGAGCCACCCAGGGGCCCCAAAAGACACCAACAAAAAGTGAAAAGACCACATTACCACAGAATGGGAAAATATAGATAAGGGTCTACTATCCAGAGTATACAAAGAATCCTTATAGCTCAACAACAAGACAATTTCATTTTTAAACTGGCAAAAGATTTTGAGTATTTCTCCAAATAAGATATACAAATAGCCAATAGGCACATGAAAAGATAAATGAACACCACATTAGCCATGAGACAAATGTAAATCAAAACCACCCTCAGATACCACTTTATTCCATTAGGATGACTATATTCACATAGATTACAGTAAATACTAGCAGGGATATGGAGGAAATAGAAACTTCAGACCCTTCTGAAGCATGTAAAATGGAGCTGCCACTTTGGAAAATAATCTAGCAGTTATTCAAAAATTTAAACATATGAAATACCATATGACTCAACAATTCCACTGCTAGGTATATGCTCAATGAGAAAAGAAAACGTATGCTTACATAAAAACTTACAGAACACAAATATTTACAGCACTATTCACAATAAGCAATAAAGAGAAATAACCCAAATGTTCAACAACTGATAACAAATAAATAAAATGTGGCATATTCATATAATGAAATGTCGTTTGACTGTAAAAGGAATGAAGTACTGACATATGCTATAGAATGAATGAACCTTGAAAACAAGCTAAGTGAAAGAAGAAGCTGCAAAAAAACACACAAATTGTGATTCTAGTTACATAAAATGTTCAAAAAGGAAAAAAGAAATAGAAGGTAGATTAGGGACTGCCTAAGGCCGAGGGGTGCGGGAAGAGGTGAGGAAAAATGAGGAATACTTGCTAATGGATACAGGGTTTCCTTCTGAGTTAATGAAAATGTTCTGGAATTAGATAGTACCTGCACAAGTTTGTGAATATACTAAAATACACTGAGTTGTACACTTAAAAAAGGTGATTTTTATGGTATATGAATTATATCTTAAAAAAAAAACTATGTTAATGATTGCATAATTCTGTTAATATACCAGTAACCATTAAATTGTACATTTTAATGGATGAAATGTATAGTATGTGAATTATATCTCAATTAATGTCATATAGGAAAAAGAGATGAACCTTTATCCAATTTTATCATTTACTATCTAGATCTTTATCCAGCTTCCTGAGGGAAAAAAGTTAACAAAATTTCAAATTACCTTTTGTTCCTCCTTTTCGCCCCTTCTGATCTCCTTTTGCCAAATCACCAGCATCTCGAAGTACTTGCATTGCAGTATTAAAATTATCTTCTCTGAAGTCACCCTGGAATCAAATATTTTTCTACATTACTTCAGTAAGATTTAACCAAAATCCAAACATTTTTCATACCTCCAAACAAACCTTCCTCAAAATAAAAATAATTTAATACGATAATGATAACAAAGGTCACTAAAAGAGTTAAAACATGTTGTACAGGGACACTGGGTGGCTCACTCAGTTAAGCATCTGACCCTTGATTTCAGCTCAGGTCATGATCTCACTGTCATGAGATGAGCCCCCTGTGGGCAATGACCCTGGAGCCTGCTTGGGATTCACTTTCTCCCTCTCTGCCCCTCTCGTGCTCACAGGCGTGCTTTCTCAAAAATAAACAAACATTAAAAAAATTGTAAAACAAAAAATACAAAATAAAGTTGTGCGTAAGGTACAATAAAAGGTGATAAAGAGGTACTAAAAGGGGGTAAAGCAAAACATAACATATCTGAAACACATCCTAAATCCCTATTCTCCAGGCATTTTAAAATACCGGGAAAGAAGAAAAATCTTAATTCATGCACAAGAGAAACAGAGAACCAAACACAAGTCTTAAATATAATTTTTGAAATAGAAGTACACACAAACCCAACAATTCTGGACTATAAAACTACTTACGAAAGAAAAAATGAACTTCTATCCTGACACTACAGATTAAGAATCACCATTACTCCCTTACATTTTCATCAACCACAAGGTGCAGGCCATCTCCCCCTGCTGGAAAAATGTAGTGCTGCAATGGTGTAGGCCGATAATCTGTGTAAATTACATGACAAGGCTGTAAAAACAATGAAAAACAATTAGGCACATAATATTTAATTTCTTCAAAATAATACTGTGTATTTGATCTAAGTAAAAGACCTTGGGGAAATACACTTTTGAATTCAACACCCCAAAAAGAGAAAAACTAAAAATTTTTAAAACAAGGCAAGAGAAAAATGTGGAAAAATCAGCTCTCAAATGACATTACCATCTATTCAATTTTATCAATACCCTAATTAGGGCCAGATATATGATTTGAGTTTCAATAAAGACCTTGGATTCATACCCTAGACTTGTGATACTAAAATTAAAGAAGATGCTGTTACTACACTGCAGTGGTATGGTGAAACAGAATGCTCCCTGAGGTAAATGGGACTTGTCTGACCCAGAGTGAGTTTTCAAAGCTTTACTAAATCAGCAGGTTGAAGATCCACTAGGTTTCTATTGTACAGAAGCAACATAGGTGTTAGAAAAACACAATTAGAGACCTTATGAACAGATAATACTTTGTAAGAATATTGGTACAAAGGAAAAATGAGGGCAGGAAAACAAAACCAAGAATAAATTTAGTACACATAAACAAATGTTTGCCATAAGGCCCTATACTGCTGCAAAAGTTGGACCACAAAAGCAAAAGGAAAACATGTGACTGTGTTCACAGAAAAATCATATCACATGCTCAGGAAATGCCCAGCTTTTTCCTGGTACTGAGGTCTTAGAGGAAATTCTCTTCTCAGAGGGCTCACTCTATGAATAAATGCATTAGTTTCCAAACCTGGCAGACCACCAGGATCAACTTGGGAGCTTTTAAAAGTCAGAGCTCCCAAGACCCTACTCCAGGAGATGCTGACATATTGGGTTTAAGATGGCACTCAGAAATACAAACTTAAGGGGCACCTGGGTGGCCCAGCTGGTTAAGCTTCCAACTCTTGGTTTCAGCTCAGGTCATGGTATCACGGTTTTGTGAGTTTAAGCCCTGTGCTGGGCTCTGTGCTGACAGCGCAGAGCCTGCTTGGGATTCTCTCTCCCCACCTTCCCATCTCTCTCTGCCCCTCCCCCACTCATGCTCTGTCTCTCTCAAAATAAATAAATAAATTTAAAAAAAAATACACACTTGTAAAAAGCTAGTCAGTTGATTCTGATGAGCTTGCTTGACTTGAGAAGTAATTTCACATTAAAAGGTTTTCTTAATTCTAGGGCAGTATCAAGAACAAAGTATATAAGATAGCAATCACAACTTAACATTTTAAGTATTGAAGACTTCAAAAAACAAAGAAAATACCTGTTTATGTAAATGGCAAATCCATTCAGCAAACTGTCGGGCATTTGGAATAGTAGCCGAAAGAAAGACATAGTGGACATTGTCAGGAAGCAAAATAATAGTTTCTTCCCATACAACACCACGCTCTGAAAAAAAAAAAACAAATATACCTTGGAATTCAGAGTCACTTTATTGGTAAGTAATCTAAAATTATCTTATCCCAAGCTCATTAATTAGAAATGCAGATCACTTTACACAAATATTTTTAGCTACAAATCCCTACTGAAAACTACTATGGTTCTTACTGTGAATTTACCCAGTAGAAAAGTGGGAGACTAAATCACTAAAAGCACAATGTACTCTACAATTACAGCCTCTGGAGTAGCTCCAGACTGAAACTTCTCACACAGCATAAGAGTCCCATGACAATGGAAACAGTATTTCCATTTCATTTTGAGAAAACAAAGTTAATAACTTTTAGAAAAGTTATACAGCAACAAATTTCAAAGACACACTGTTACTTTACTCTAAGGCAACTTTCATCCAAATTACCCTCATGATCTCTAGATATGAAAGATTTAATGAGCAGTAAAATCATGTCAGTTTTTATTTAAATGGAAAAAAGAATCAGTGTGAGAATTTTCCTCTAAAATAAATGTATCAATACAGGATTCAGAATTTTATTAAAAAAAATTTTTTTTAATGTTTATTATTTTTCAGAGACAGACAGAGTAAGCAGGGGAGGGGTAGAAAGAGAGGGAGACACAGAATTGGAAGCCGACTCTAGGCTCTGAGTTGTCAGCACAGAGCCCAACGCAGGGCTCAAACTCACGGACTATGAGATCATGACCTGAGCTGAAGTCAGCCACTCAAATGACTGAGCCACCCAGGCACCCCCAGGATTCAGAATTTTAAAACCAAAACAGACCTATTCAAAACCTACTTTTATGAATTTGTTACTTCTACTACAAATACAGGTTAACTCAGTATTTTAGTTTAAATAAAAACTGAATTTTACTTTAATTGTGTACATACTAAATATTTAACTTTTAAAAGTAACCATTAGCCCTCCCAGCTCCACTCAAAAGTCCAAGTATACCTACTAGTCCTTACAATAGTGTAATAGTTCAAGTAAAGGGATAATTATAATTTTTTCTCATTTTTATTTCATAATCCTTAGTATTTTTTTTTACCATAACCATGCATTTCTTAGTTTTTAAAAACTAAAATAGTAACGAAAAATCAAGAAAGTTAACTCTGTAGGCTAAAAGTTTTAAAAATTCTTTAACAGTTATTTTGGAGCATTGTCTATTAAAAACAAACTAGTTTTAATTCCAATTGTTTTGTAAGAATTTGCATTTTTTCTTACCTGATTACTATTTAAGAAACTAAAGTTAAATGAGATCCTATCTGAAGTATTATATCATGTTTCTCACAATGTACTGGAAAATCTATTAGAACTCTAGCCACATGAAAATTCAAAGCAAAATTTAACTAGTTCTTCAAAATTCCTAATGCCCTTCTTAAGGAAAATACATGGCACACATCTCAACATGGCAGAATATACCTGAATCTCTCATGTAATGAATTTCATCAAATATGACCCAAGCAACTTCTCGCATAACTTCAGAACCTCTGTACAGCATACTTCTCAAAATCTAAAAAAAATATAAATGATTTCACAAAATTGTGACACAAGTTCTTTCTAACAAGAAATTTTAGAAATGCTTTTTTAATAGAAGTATTAAAATAATTTTAGGAGATTACATCTTAAATACATTTCATAAATCAAATAATATTCCTTCTCTCATAAAACCAAAATAAATGGCTTTTCAATAGTTAGTAATCAGGTACAATCCATGGAGAGAATTATCACTCCTATTTCCATATATCTCAAGTATGAAGCCACTTCATTGTACATACAACACTCATCACAAGATCCACACTATGTAGCATATGAGAGTAACTTAAAATTATCTTCTATCCAACACATGGTACCTTATGCTGTTTACTGATTTTTTCTACTTCATCTCACAACATGGATGCTCTCTGGCAACCAGTATCCTGATTTTTGAGTTAAAGAAAATCTTCCACACATGGGAAAAAGTTTTGAGAGTGGAAACTTACTTTGGGAACCAAAATGAAAAGTGAGCAATGTTTTTGGTTGACTCTGCAGACCAGAAGCTAATTTACACTCTGTTGTACCATGTCCTTATAAAATGCAGGGATATAAATCAAGTACGTATGAAATTACTTGGTATAGCAAAGATAACTGATTGTATTCAAAACATAAGATATAAACATATAGGTTTTAAGTAAAACTTAACTGCTATTATGGGAGGAAACTAAACTGGGCATTTTAAAAGAACTTATTTATGTATTTGTATCAACACTAAGATACAAAAATAAAAAGTGGAAGGAAAAGCCACTACTTATATGAAACTATGTATACAAAACTCTATTTTCTTTTTATTTAACGTTTATTTTTTGAGAGAGAGCACACACACACAGGTAAGAGCGGGGGAGGGGCAGAGAGAGACTCCTAAGCAGATCCTCACTGTCAGCACAGAACCCCATGAGGGGTTGGACCTCACAATGAGATCATGACCTGAACCGAAATCAAGAGTCTTGAGGCTTAACCGAATGAGCCACCCAGGTGCCCCTCACCAAATATTTTTAAAGACTTATTGTCAGTGACATGAAAACAAATTGACGGGATTACCCGGGGAGCTCAGTCAGTTAAGTGTCTGCCTCTTGATTACAGCTCAGGTCATGATCTCACGTTTGTGAGATCAAGCCACACCACTGGCTCTGTGCTGAGTGTGGAGCCTGCTTAATTCTCTCCCTCCCTCTCTCTCCGCCCCTCCCCTGCTTGCGAGTGCACTCTCTCTCAAAAAATAACGTTTTTTAATTAAAAATAAAAATATTTGGTGAAAAAAATCTATATCATATGACAAATAATAGAAATATTAAAATTTACAACTAAATTTATGTAATTACTAAAAATAGACCTTTAAGATGAACTTTTTTCCCTGTCAAGTAAATCTCAGAAAATAAAGCATTACATTTTGTTTATATAGAGCAAGTAAAAACGCATTAGGTGTACTAAGTGAATAAATACATTAATTAAATTTAAAAGGAAAGACTGGATGAGGCACCATATAAATTACCTCTGTGGTCATAACAAGACAAGATGCTGTAGGATTAATAGTAACATCTCCGGTCATCAAACCAACATCTTGAAACTCTTCATACATTTCTCGGTATTTCTGGTTACTCAGAGCCTTAATTGGGCTAGTGAATATTACACGCTGTTTTTCCCTTAAGGCCAATGCAATGGCATACCTAGAAATGGGAAAGCAAATAAGAATCAAGTATTTACAAAACCTTTTCTTTAAAGTATGTAATTTAAAAATTCTGTTAATATATAAATTGTCACAACTTCCCCTAATTACTTATTTTCAATGGACTTGGCAGAACATGAGTATCTTGTTCTAATCACTACTGACAAACTATTAAAATAATAATTATAATAAATCTGAAATGTAGTGGTCTAACCAAACAAGAATATTTAACTCTGGTCTCTTGGAGTTAATGTAACTTAATTATTAATACCAAAAGATTACTAATGGTTACCCTATTTCTTCCAAGTAAAACACTTTTGGTTCTATAAATGAGCCTCCAAAAGTTGAGAGCCTCTGCCTGTCTGTTTATACACACATAGAGCATAAACAATTACTGAACATTGGAAAATGAGCTTTGCTCTTTTGAGTTTCAAAAATAAGTTCATCCATATGTATTCATTCCCACATGTAATAGATACCAAATCAGTCCTTGCCTGGAATTATGGTAGGTCTAATTATGGAAAAGTTCCTCCATAGCTATTAACAAAATGCAATAAAGTAGTTTTGGTTTTCTAAAGAAAATTTAATTAAGTATGTAAATATAGACCATGATGACTAAAGTTAGCATTGTGGTAGAGTCTTCCTGTTTAAAACACAGTCTGGCCCACAAAAGGCTTATAACCTATTTGAGGAAATAATAATATCACAACCATATAACCATATTTCTCGAATAGTTAGACAAAAAATTAAAAGCTGTCCAAACATGATCAAACACAAACTTTGGGAAAGATATGAAAGAAAAAAGGATATAGAGATGCTACAATATATTATCTAAAATGTCCACTTTCGAACAAAACATTAGAAGATAAAAGAAACAGGGAAGTATGATCCATCCTTAGGGAAAAAAGCAGTCATGAGAAACTAATTCTCAGTGGGCCCAGATATTGGACTTAGCAGACACAGACTTCAAAGCAGCTATCAGAAACAAGTCCAAAAAATGGAAGGAAGCCATATTCTAAGAATTAAAGGAAATAGAGGGTAATTATTCAATAAACAGGCCATCTGAACAGAGAGATATTGTGTTTATACTTATACATAAATGAAAACCCTACAGGTGAAAAGTATAATAACTGAAATGAAGAATTCACTAGATGGGTTCAAGAGCAGATTTGAGATGACAGAACAAAGTATCAGTAAATATGAAGATAGATCAACAAAAATTATCAAATCTAAAGAAAGGAAAAAAGAGACAACCTCAGTGTCCCAGTGGAAGTTTCAAAGTGAGGAAAAAGAAAAAACTATGTGAAAAAATAACAGTGAGAAACTTCCTAAATTTGTTTTAAAAAGAAATATATTAATCTACAGATTTGACATATACAATAAACCCAAGCAGGAAAAATGAAAAAGAATCACACCTAGAAACATTATCAAACTGAATGACAAAGACAAAGCAGTAAGAAAAAAACAATGGAAAAAATTAAAAGACCCAAATCAAACTCGTAGAGATGAAAAATCCATTGTGTGATTTGAAATACACTGGATAGAATTAAAATCAGATTAGACATGGCGGAAAAAAAGATGATTAAACCTGAAGACCTAACAAGAAAAGCTGTCCAAAGTGAAAAACACAGAATAAACTCCAAAAAACTCCAAAAAACCCACAGTAAGTGGGCTGTGAGACAACTTAAAGAGGCATGATACAAGTTTAAGTGAAGATCCCAAGGAAAAAGGAGGAAGGGGAATGTTTGAAATAAAAAATTGCTGAAATTATCCCAAATTTGATGAAAACTATAATAAACCTACAGATCTGAGAAGCCCAACAAACTCAAGCACAAGAAACATGAGAAGAGCTATGTAAAGTCACATCATAATCAAACTGCTCCAAGACAGTGATGAAAATTAACAACAGCCAAACATTCCATCAAAACAATATGCAGGAGGAGGAAAATATGGACCTATAACGCAGGGAAAAGTCAATCAAAACAGATTAGAAGTAACACAAATGAAAAAAGCAGTAACAAAGACATTTAAACAGCTTGTAAACAGTATTCCATATGTTCAAGAAGCTAAAAAAAGTTAAGTAGTAAGACAAATGGGAAATAAAACAAAAAACAAAAAAAAACACCACACATAAAAATAAACTTCCAGCAAGGAAAATCTGAGCTAATAACAAATAACAACATCTGAGATAAAAATACGTGGAATGGGATTAATGACATATTAGACAATGCAGAAGCAAAGATTAATGAATTGGAAGATACAGCATTAGAACAGGCCCAAAATGAACACAGTATCAATGAATCATGAGGCAACTTTAAGTAGCCCAATGTAATAGTAATCAGAGACCTTAAAGAAGAGAAGCCAGAGGCAACATGGAAAAACAAACCCAAAGTCCAAGAAACATGAAAAAAACTACATCAAGCCTCCTCATAAATTGGTTAAGGGGTGACTGGGTGGGTCAGTGGGCTGAGTGCCTAATTTTGATTTCTGCTTAGGTCATGATCCCAGGGTCATGGGATGGAGCACGGCTCCAAACTGAGCATGGAACCTGCTTATGATTCTCTCTCGCCATCTGCCCCTCTCCCCAGAGCTCATGCTCTCCTCTCTCTCTCTCTCTAAAAATAAATAAACTGGTTAAAACCCTGATAAAGATAAAATCTTAATTAAAAGTAGCCAAGAAAAAAACGATACATTATCTGCAGAGGAACAAGGTAAGGATGACAGGGATTTCCTGTCATAAACTATGCAAGTCAAAAAATACTCTTAGAGGAATTAGAATTCTTTATTGACTGCAAGTATCTGTCAAAAATGAAGGCAAAGTAAAAGATGTTTTAGATATACAAAAGGTGGAAGAGTGGCACCTGGTTGGCTCAGATGGAGGACCATGCAACTCTAGTATCTTGCAGTTGGGCGTCTGAGCCCCACATTGGATGGAGAGATTACTTAAAAATAAAATCTTTACCAAAAGAAAGAAAAAATTAAAAGAATTTTTCATCAAGAGATTTGTGCTACCATTAAATGTAAAAGTGTTTCTTTAAGAAGAAGAAAAATGACGCTGTTCAGACAGCATCAGTTTAGCAGACTAATCTGTAAAAAAAACAGTTAACGTTACCCTGATACCAAAACCAAAAAAAGATACCACAATAAAACTACAGACCAAAATCCTTCATGAACATAAGCAAAAATGCTTACCACAATTTAAGCAAATCTAATCCAATAATGTATCTACCAACATGAATTTTGGGGGGATTCCTAGACCCAATTCAAACATGGGAGAGGGTCCCCCACTCACAACACCAACCAATTCTCAGGCACTAGCAGGGTGTCTGAGAATTCAACTAAATTCTGACACTCCCCAGAGACAGCCTCAGATTCTACATATTAAGGGCTCAGTTAACACTGTCCTCCAGCCCCCACTTCAGATGCCAGTAGCAAGCTCCAGGCCAGATACCTGTGCTTTTGACCAAGTGATTTCAGATAGAGGGTTCCAACAACTTCCTCCTTGGTTCAGATTAATTTGCTGGAGCAGTTCACAGAGCTCGGTAAATATACTAATTATATTTGCCATTATATTAAAGGATACAAATCAACAACCAGATGAAGAAATACACAGGGCAAGGTATGGGGAAAGGATGAAGATCTCCCAATGCCCTTCCTATCCAGGTGTGCACTATTCTGGAACATCTGTTCCCAGAACATCTGCACATGTTCACCAACCTGGAACCTCACTAACCTGAGTCCTTTTGGGTTTATGGAAGCTTCACATCACAGTCACGACTAAATCATTGGTCAGTGGCTGATTTAACCCTCAGCCCTCTTCCCTCTATTCTACAGGGATCATATAGCTGATTCTCCTGGCAACCAGTCCATCCAAAGTCAACTCATTAAAACCTAACAAAAGACCTTTATTGCTCTTATCACATGAAATTCCAAGGGTTTTAGAAGTCTTGACCCAGGAACCATGGATGAAGACTAAATACATACAAGAAACATATTTGGTCATCAAAATGACCAAATATGTATCTTATAAATCACAATACTGCAGTTTATTACAAGCGTATGTATCATAACCTTGTGGTTTATCTCAGGCTGGTTTATTATTTGAAAATTAATGTATTCATTATATTAACAGAAAAAAAATTGGACAAAATACAATAGCAAAATATTCTATAGGCATATAAACACACACAAGCAAACTCAGAAGTGAACTTCCTTAAAATGATAAAAAGCATCTAAGAAAAACCTATAGATAACAACATGCTGATGAAGACTTAATATCAGGAACAAGGCAAGGATGTCCTCTCTCATCTCTTCCATTCAACATTGTACTAGGCTGTGCTAGTCAGTTCAAAAAGGCAAGACATTAAAAGTATTTAAAATAGAAAGAAGTAAAACTGTCTTTACTTGCAAAAATCAAAAAAATTTCAACAGTAAAAAGAATTTTTTTCTTAGTTTTTATTTATTTTTGAGGGAGAGAAAGAGCAAGCGAGCGAGCATGCTAGCAGGGGAGGGGCAGAGAGAGGGGGAGAGAGGATCTGAAGTGGCTCTGTGGGAGCCACTCCACAGCAGGGAGCCCAACACAGGGTACAAACTCATGAACCCGGAGATCATGACCTGAGCTGAAGTGAGACGCTTAATCATCATCTGAGTCACCCAGGAGCCCCAAAATTTAAACTTGTAAAGGGTGAGATTAAAAAAAAAAGTTACTTCAAAAATTCTTTTAAAAAGTACACAGTAAAACAAGAATGGAAAAGAGGAACACAAAACAGCCAGAAAACAATTAATAAAATGGCAATAAGTACATATCTATCATTACTTTAAATGTAGATAGACTAAATTCCCAAATAAAAAGACACAGAATAGCTGAATGGAATAAAAACCACAAAACTCAGCTATATGCTGCCTAAAGAGACTCGCTTCAGATATAAGGACACACACAGACTGAAAGTAAAGGAACGGGAAAAGGATACTCCATGCAAATGGAAACCAAAATTAAGCAGGGAAGACCACACTCAGATCAGACAAAATAGACTTTAAAACGAAGACTATAATAAGAAATAAAAAAAGGACATTATATAATAATAAAGGAGTCAATCCAACAAGAGAATATAACATCAGAAACCAGCATAGGAACAAATATTAACAGGCCTAAAATTTCCTTTAAATAGAAAGCTACTCACTCAGCGCATACAGTTTTTCCTGCTGATGTATGTGCAGATACTAAAACAGACTGATTATTATCAACACACTGAATGGCTTCTCTTTGAAAAGCATCAAGAATGAACGGGTATTCCTATAAAAGAAAAAAACAGTATTGGCATGAAAATATCTAGCCATATCAGAACACACTTAAAATCAAGAGATGCTAGCCCCCCCAGAAGCATTCTGGGAACACTTCTTTATGATTCTATTTAAAAATTATGCTACCCACCAGAGAAAATCAGGAAGACTAAAAAAACATCTTTAAACAGCACAGAAGCTAATTCTGCTATCTTTCAATTTACTATGCTAACATACACGTTATATTAGTTATAACAGAGTAACACTGCCATTTGTCCACGTTTTGTGGTAGGCACTGTGCAACACATTTTCCATATATTATTAACCTTCACAGCAACCCCTAAAATAGGTATTCTTTCCATTCGGATGGGAACTCTGCTCGAGTTCACTTAAGTTCCCTGAGCAGAGGCAGAATAATACATCTACTAGACTTGAAGAAATGCTCCGTTTTTCATTCAGAGAAAAAAAATGACTCTGAATTATCATTTAAGGTCTACCAGTACTTCAAAATCAATTTAACATAAGCATTAAAGTTTCATTAAAAGCTTGTTAAACTTCTCAAACTATATGTGTGACATTGCACACATGCTTTTTTTCTAGAGAAAGATTGACATATTTTTCATTAAATTCTTTAAGAATGTGGAGAATCATTACTTTCATTTTTAAAAATCTCATCACATCATGCATGATTTTCTTCATGGTAGTTTACTGATTTGGTTCTCATTACATTTGACTTCAGGTAGCTTCTTCTTGGTATACACACACTGGGAAGTATAAAAATCTCATTTGAAAGAATTTATCTTTAAGATTTTTAGAAAAGAGACACAAAACTGTACAAACTGTATTGCCCAACGTACAGACCTTTGCAGCTTTTCCAACTCGAGGTTTAAGTGGTAAATAATCTTCATCTGCAGGAAGTGCAACCTAATGTTAAAACAAAAATCACCAACTTACTATTCGAGAACTGATGAACATTCAACATTCCATAGTTAATGCTGGCTTGAAAAGTACAAGTGATAGGGTCTGCTACAGTCTTAGACACTATAAAATTAAATAACTGCTTTTAAGAACAAGACAAATGCTAAAGCTACAATAATCAAAAAACCTCTACTTATGTTTATCTAACGGTAAGGGGATTAAAACCCTTTAAGTCCATTTCCCTAAAGAAATTGTGTTTATTAAGGTCTAGGACCTATCTTAGCTATCTTTGTATTTTCCACATGTAATGTACTGCCTAATATTAAGGAATGCTCAAAAAAGCTAAATGGACATAAAAACGGATGCTGTCACATGAAAGAAAACCATGTAGAATAAAATAATACTCCGTATTTCCTAAAGCAGAAACTTTCTTTTTCTCCAGTAAAGAAGGTTAATATCTGGAGAGCAGGAGCAACTGGGTGGCTCAGTCGGCTGAGTGCCCAACCCAGCTCAGATCATGATCCCAGGGTGGTGGGATCGATACACCTCTGTCAGGCTCATGCTGTGCATAGACCTGCTTGGGATTCTCTCTCTCCTTCTCTCTGCCCCTCTCCCTAGCTTGTGTGGGTACTCACTCTCTCTCTCTCTGAAACCTGTGTCAGGCTCATGCTGTGCATAGAGCCTGCTTGGGATTCTCTCTCTCCCTACCTTTGCCCCTCTCCCTAGCTTGTGTGGGTACTCGCGCTCTCTCTGAAATAAAAGTGTAAAAAAAAAAAAAAAAAAAAAGATCTGGAGAGCAGCAGTTCATAATGTATCTAAATTCCCAAGAATTAAACCATTTAGTGTTTAAATAATGCACAGGGGCAAAATAAGGTACACACTAAAATTAGAAATAATTTATAAGAGCAAAACCTAAATAAGCAAGTATTACATGAGATTATCCACCTTAGAAATACTAAGAAATCTTCAGTAAATTTCCAACTCAATTACAGCTGACCCGTGAACACGGGGTTTGGGGCAACAACCCCCCCTACCCCCCATGCAGTCAAAAATCCACGTGTAATTTCTGATTCCCCTAAAACTTTACTATCAGTAGCCTACTGTTAACCAGAAGCCTTACTGGTAATATAGTTGATTAACACATATTATATACATGTATTTTATACCGCATTGTTATGAAAAAGTAAGCTAGAGAAAATGAAATTAAGAAAATCCTAAGGAAGAGAATATATATTTACAGTACTGTATTTATAAAAAAAAAAAAAAAAGTCTACATTTAGGGGCACCTGGGTGGCTCAGTTAAGCATTTGACTCTTATCTCAGGGTCATGAATTCAAGCCCCAAGTTGGACTCCATACTGGGCATGAAGCTTACTTTAAAAAAAAAAAAAAAAAAAAAAAATCTGTATTCAAACTCATGTTGCTCAGGGTCAAACATATAACCACAATGTGGATTGTATTTAAAAAATGAATAACTAGACTCTGATCGTAATTTAAAATAGTGAAACTTAGTAAATTATGAAACCTAATGAATATACCCAATATAATGAATGTGTTAGAAAGACTGTGACATTCTAAATGTAATCTATAAAGGTGAGATAAGTAAGAATGTGGTATTTTATCCTGCATACATTAAGAAACACTTATCAAGTGTTTTTATTAATGAATGAATACTTCTGGGGGACAGAATAGTTTTCACTAGTCTTACCCTTAATACTGTATATTCCCCTTTATTAGTATTCTAAGAAATTTACAGGTAGTTTGATAGTGAGAAAACTACTTATGCTTTAAATTAAGGAAATGACATGTTTTTGTATACCTCCATCTCTTATGAATATGACAAAAGTGAGTCTATCCAAGAAAGCACAACTGTTGGTACACTGAGAAAATCAAATTTCTGGATCTGAAAATCTGAAGCCTAGACTCTAAATCATGTTATGATCCCCAATAAGATATGATTAACCTATATGGCTGTATCTGATCAGTTGAGTGACCCTCTCACATCTCTTTTGGTACTTTCTATGACATGAACCAAGAACATCAATGTGAAGCAATTAAGATTTTAGCTTCTATAAGATTTAACAGCAGCAAGAATAATAGGTTATGTTTCACATGTATAAGAATCAAAAAGTTTTTGTTTTTATTCTCTGAGAACAGTCTGGGTAACACTAACGTGTAATAGGCAGAAAAGAGAGACTAAGGAGTCAGATAAATAAAAAACCAGCAAAATGATCAAGAGTCAAACAGACATACTAAATAGTCATTGGTGATTCTTGTGACAACAGTTTGAAAGAAATGGAGAAAGAAGAAATCTAATTATAGTGTATTTATAAAAATGAATGGCAAGTTAGTCTAGCAGGGATTTTCCTAGCAGAGCACTCAATAGCAACTCTCAAAAGTAAGGGACCACATCTCTTCTATTTCTTTATACTTAGTGAATCATACAATGTTCCTGGCACTCTAAAGATATATACTGATTAAATGACCACAAAAGGGGGAAAAAAAACAACATAGTGGCTGAAAAGCAACCTAGAATAAGAGAATCTTCTGAATATTCATATGCTGATAGGGAAGGGCAAATACAGAAGAGACTCAACTCTAGAAACAAGGGAAAATGAAGGCTTCTAGGTCATTGTGAAAGCATGACAAGTTACAACTAAGAACACTAACTGAACAAGCCTCCTTAGCATTGCCTTTTCCTTTTAGTGGACAGGACAGGTGTGAACAGGCTTGGTGAAGAAGGTTATAAACAGAGGACACTCCAATGTGATAGCCTCAACCCTCTAAATGAAGTAAAAGGTAAAGTTAGCTGCTAAAAAACTGAGAAGTGACAGAAGGAGGGATTGTGGAGAATTGTGAAGGACAGTAAGAACTTGTGACCTCTTAAGAGCAAATTGTGTGGCCTCCCTCCCCTCATCTTTTTTAATACCAGAGCATTGAATAGGGTCTAACATAAGTACTGAATGATCAAATGGGTATTACAAATTCCAAACTAAGTGCTATTCTAAAGGAATACAAAGGAACTCATAGAAACAAACAAGTGCTAAAAAACAGGTATTTAAAAAAATAAGGTTATAAATGTTTATCAAAAGTCATTTTAATTCGGAATTACTCTGCTTAGTCAATAAAGACTTTTAATAAGATTTTATTAGTATAAACAGTGTTACAGTTCTCTTAACGTTTTTTAGTCCCTTATATTTATAAATTCTTCTAAAAGGGGTACTACAAGCTATCAGCGGTTACCACATTGTGGCGAATAATGAAATTGCAATGTATCAGTAATCAGAGCAGGACATGAGAAAGCATGTGACCTATAAAATGGCACTATTACTTGACTTTAGGAGTAAGGGGATGAATGGGTATTGAACACCTACTCTGTGCTGGGTACCTTACACTAATTTTCTTCTATAATCTTCACAACCAACACATTATTCCAAATTTAAAAATTTTTAAAAACAATGTCAAAAAGGTTAAGAAATTTGGGGCACCTCGTGGCTCAGTTGGTTAAGCATCGAACTTTGGCTCAGGTCATGATCTCACTCACGGTTCATGAGTTCAAACCCCAATATCAGACTCTGTGCTGACAGCTCAGAGCCTGCAGCCTACTTTGGATTATGTGTGTCTGCCTCTCCCCCCTTGTGCCCTGTCTCTAGGTCTCTCAAAAATAAACATTAAAAAAAAAAAAAGGTTAAGAAATTTATCCAAGACTGTAGTTAGATAAAGTGCTGTTCAAGATAAAGTGCTGTTCAAGATACTAGCTCAGGTTAGGATACAAAACCCCAGCTCCTTCCACCTGACTATATACCCTACAGAAACTGTAATTGTTTCTAAAGCCCCTGAGGCTAAATGGCTTGCTGATCATATTAGATAGTCCAAAGCAAACTTCCATTTATAACACCAACTTCCATATACTGTTTGTGCTTACCTCATGTGTACATCCTTCAACAGTTTCAACTGATTGTACCTTGACTCTGGGCATCAAGTCAGCCAAACTTAAAAAAAAAAAAGTATTAAAGCTGTGTTAAAATACATTATTTTTCTATGATTAGATAATAAGCCTCCTGTATGAATTGCTAAGGAAAAGGAAACTGCCTAATTATGAGTATTACAAGTTGGAAAAAATCTGGCTATTAAGAATATTCAAAAAAGTTTTCACATTATTCACATATAGGCTGAGAATTCAAAATCAGTTAACATCTATTTTACAAATACAGAACAGATGCCAAGTGGATTATTCAAAGAATTATGTCAGCTGAATTCCAGTAACTATTTAAAAAAAAAGTACCCCTTCCAAAGCACTGTCACTACTTCAAAACATGAAGCTCATTATAAAAACCATTACATGACAGAGAGTACAAAATAAACTAGCTTAATACAGACATTGCTATAATTAACAGAAGTGTTCCCTATTCAAAATCTTAAGTTATACTCATCTAGGTTCTGTTTAGATTCTGAAAGGACATGACTGTGGACAAAGTAAAGAAAAATAGATGTATTTTTATACTAGATTATTCTTATTTACTTTTGATTTTTATTTAAATCAATAACCAATCATACTTTGAACAAAACCCAAGGGTTACTATAATAAGCAACAATGATTTTAAATTGCCACTATTATACTGTAACCTATTCCACTAGCTTTGGAAAACGGTGTATCAGAAATATTTCAGTGACACATCTACCACCATTTACAGTAGTAACTTCTGCTAACTACAAGAGCTAACTAGTTTAAAAAATTCAGAGTAAATTCTTCATGGTAGTGCCAAGCCAAAATATGGCATAAAAGAAGAAAGAAGCTGTGAAGATCCATCACACAATAACAAACAGGTTAACCTAAGTAAATGACACCAACTTTTATAAAGAGAAGAGAAATACCAGCTATTTCAGTCAGAGAAATCCATGGTCTCCCTCACTGATAGCAGTCTTGAGATTCAGAGCCACTCTATTCCAACACGTAACAGTAAAAATCTAATTCCTCTTAACATTCCTTTTCAATTACTTTTTCCATTGGGTCAGTTTTATTCTTTCCATTTATTCCACTCTCTGTGTTCCATCCTATTCTTTGACATTAATAAATAAAGGAAATGTGGGGTTTTTTTCTTAAAAAAAAAATCAGACTTCACGATTCTTTCTCACAAGTTGGATTCTAAAACATTAAAAGATGACTCTTCTATATTGTCTTCCATTTCCCCAAACTTATACAGATGTTCTATATTTTTGTATGAATGTATAACTAAAATACATTTTTCATTTCTTGAATTTAACACTTTCATAAACTAGCATCATTTAAGTAATTTTCAAAACTTCACGCAACCATTTAAGAGTTACTGACATTTATGCCAATGGGAATACTACCTTAAATCTTCATTTATTGATTCTTCTACCCTAGGCTTCTTTCCAAATATGGGTTCATCTGTGCCCTCGAAATCTGCATCTCTCTTGGTTTTTGCAGTATTAGTTGACTCCGATTGTAATTTACCATCAAAACGTTTCCTGAAAAGTAAATGGTTAAAAATCAGTTCTGCAGTTTTTAAGGATGATTCCATAAAATATTACTCCATGTATTATATATGTCATTAACAGAAAAAGGCATGGAAGGAGATGAAACAAATCAAAACTGGCTAAAGCCCAGAATACCCTAATAAAACCGAATATCACTCCTTTGATATTTCAAAGTTTCTTGGAAGTTTTGCTTTAAAAATATTTTACAGCTCACACTAACTTAATATTTTTAAAAACCATGAATTAAAACAATGTTAAACATTTACATACAAGAGGACCTTCAATAAACATTTAATACTTTTGCTTTTACCAAAATATTACAGTTAAAGAATATTTTTTGTGGTTGGATTCATTGGTCAAAAGTAATGACAATAAATGGCACTTGGTGGACTAGAAAGCCAAGGGGAATTTAATCTGACCCACATGCTTTTACATCCAAAAATCAATCACATGTGGATTTTAGATATAACTGTGAAAGGCAAAACAACAAAGCCTCTAGAAAATAAAATGAGAGAATTATTTTTATATTTTACTAAATAGTACATAAAATTATTAACCAAAACTTAAGTTTGATAAATCAGAGTGAACTAAAACTAAGAATTTCTGTTAATCAAAAAATATCATTAAGGGAGTAAAAAGGTTGGTGATGACATCGCCAAGGCAACTGGTGATTGGAAGGGTCTGAGGATTACAGTGAAACTGACCATTCAGAACAGACAGGCCCAGACTGAAGTGGTACCTTCTGCCTCCGCCCTGATTATCAAAGCCCTAAGGAACGTCCAAGAGACAGAAAGCAGCAGAAAAACATTAAGCACAGTGGAAATATCACTTTTGATGAGATTGTCAACATTGCCTGAGAGATGCGGCATGGATCATTAGCCAGGGAACTCTCTGGAACCATTAAAGAGATTATGGGGACCACTCAGTCTGTGGGCTGCAATGTTGATGGCCGCCACACTCATGACATCATAGATGACATCAATAGTGGTGCAGTGGAATGCCCAGCTAGTTAAGAACTACAAAGTAAACTATTTTAATAAAGGATAAGTTGACGACCAAAAAAAATATATATGTGTGTGTGTGTGTATATATATATATATATATATATATATATATATATATATATATACATATCATTAAGAGAGTAAAAAGGCAAGACAAAAGAGTGGAAGAAGATATCTGAATCACATATAACTGACAAAAGCTATGTAACTAAAATAGAGTGAAGATGACAAATTTAAAAATAAATAAATGAACAGAAGACTTCAACAGGTATTTTATAAAAGAGGATATCCAAATGGCCAATAAGCATACAAAAATAAACTGAAAACAAGTGCTCATCATGAAAACATAAATTAGACTATACCAAATCAGTGGCTCTCAAATTTTTGGCCTCAGAATTATTTATTGTCTTAAAAATGATTAATTCCAAAGAATTTTGTTTATGTAGTTATACCTATTGATATTTACCACATTAGATAATAATATTGAACAATTTTCTTATTAAAATATTTACTTATTAATTCATTTTAAGATGGAAACAATGTTATTTTAACATTATGTTAACATTATTACTGCTAGATTTAATATAAATGACACTTGATAAAAAAATAAGTATTTTCAAAAATAATCTTTAATGAGAAGAGTGACATTGTTTGTATTTTTGCAAATCTCTTTAATGTGTGGCTTAAAAGTATGCATCTGGACTCTGCATCTGCTTCTGCATTCAACTTGACATAGCTACTGTCATGAATTTTATGAACAATGTTGAGCCAAAGCCAGACACGAAGGAATGTATTCTAAATGATTCCATTTACATTACAGTCATAGAAGAAAAACCTAACACATTATCAAGACAGTCACTTTTCCGGGGGAAAAAGAAGGATGTCTGAAATAATTCTATTTTTTGTCCCAAATGGGGGTTACATTGGTGTGTTTATTCTATGAAAATTCAACTTATGGACTTTCACACTTCTCTTTTTATGTTTTACTTAGAAAGTTGTTTTTTTAAATAAGAGTATCAAATAGTGGTAATGATGTGAGGTATGCCTGAACAATCTTTCGCTAACAAAGGTTCTTCTTTGATGCTTAGCAAAACTTGAAATATGTAAACCCAATTCCTCCCAATTTAGTGGAAAAGGTAACCATTCTTGCCCAGTCTATTTATTGCTAACTACTTACATGAATCTCTTTTGGACAAGCCATCAATATCCTTGGTCCTCAGTAAAGTAAGACATTTGGAAGATACTGAAGATCCCTTTAGTTCTAACATTCCACTACTCTAACCCTGATTTAGTAAGCATCTACAAAACCACTACACTTAAAACCTACTAGCAGCTGGTGACAACCATAAAACAAAAAAATTAATTCCTAGACCTTTGAGAAACTTAAAACCTAAATTTATAGAATACCTTCCTTCAGAAGTGCTATATTATTCTTTAAGACACTTAAAACCTACTAGCAGCTGGTGACAACCATAAAACAAAAAAATTAATTCCTAGACCTTTGAGAAACTTAAAACCTAAATTTATAGAATACCTTCCTTCAGAAGTGCTATATTATTCTTTAAGTGTTAGAGTTCTAGGTCCCCAATTATTTATTTCTCTTACAGCTTGGTATGTATGTCACATGTGGAATTTGCACCCTTGAAACACCTGACTTAAACAGAAAGATGGAAATAAAGTGTCACATATAACAAGCTTACCCTTTAAGAGTAAGTTTTTTATTACTGAAACCCCATGAACATATGTTATTTCTAGACATGACAACCACATCATGGAATCCAACATAGACCCCTTTTCTTATAAAGGATATTAAAGCAATTGGCAAAATATGACTAAGTGTATAGATTAGATAATAATACTGTATCAATGTTAATTTCTTAATTTTGACAATTATTCTCAGGATTGAGACAAGGACATCATTAAGGGGGAGAGGGAGATGAATCATTTGGCCTGCCACACCATTGAAGACAAAGGTGCATCGCCTGTGGAAAAGAATTTGGCAACACCTAGCAAAACTACATACATTTACCCTTTAACCTCAAAATTCTACTAGGAATCTGTGCCAAAATAACATGGCAAAAAATTTTTAAAAATTTCAAAAACAGACATGTACAAGGCTATCTGTAACAGTAAAAAACTGAAAATAACCCAATGTAAGAGTTCTATATACTAACATGGAGGTATCTGTATTTCATCATGCTAAGAGAAAAAAGATGAACAGTTTTTAAATGGCACTTTTGCATAAAAATGAGTGAAGACAGACATGCACATGTGTATTTTCAGAAAGAAAATAATAAAAAGAGGGGCGCCTGGGTGGCTCAGTTAAGTGTCCAACTTCAGCTCAGATCATGATCTCATGGTTTGCAAGTTTCAGCCCCAAGTTGAGCTCTGTGCTGACAGCTCAATGCCTGGAGCCTGCTTCGGATTCTGTGTCCCTCTCCCGCTCTGCCCCTTCCCTGCTCATGCTCTGTCTCTCTGTGTCTCTCTCAAAAATAAACATTAAAAAAAAAAAAAAATTAAAAAAAGAAATAATAAAAAGAAACCAAAAACTCAAGGAGAGGGAACAAACAGGACAGAAGAGGCAAAGATAAAATCAAGAATACTGTTTTATACTTTTGATTTTGGAACCATAAACTGTTTTACCATGATTTAAAAATTAAAATTTTAGCAATCCTTAAAATGGAAAATAAGTTGAAACAAGTGAACATAACAGGTATCAAATTAGTAGCATAAACATTTCAAAAAGGAACTATTACAGAGTATTTTCACTGTTGGTGTGCTACATTTTTTCTAAGGACAAAAAGAACCATGAACTAGAACCACAATCTATTCAATATTTTATTCTGAATTGCAGTATTATTATGCACTGTTATTTTTTTAAATATTATAAGAATACATAAAATAAAGTTTATGTAATATTGTTACGGATGAACATTTTCAGAAAAAAAAAGGATAAAACTATAAAAACCAAAAAAGCCAAATAAAGACCCTATAATATTAATTGTATTGTAAATGTCAGCATGAACTCTTTTTCTAAAAACAATGATTCCCCAGTTCTTTCCATAGTAAAGACCTAACAGCAATGAAATCCTGTACCCAAGAGCACTCGAAGCCCTAAAGAACATTTCCCACTATAAGGAACTAGAGACCCTTTGGAGACACCAGATTCCAGGTCTGGGCTGAAAATGTATACTATGAGTCAAGAGTATCTTTTGGCAAAAAGCAGAGAAGCTATCTAAGACTGATTAAGCTTGTCAAAAGGAGACAAGAGCCAACACGAAGAATTAGCATTGGTAGGACTATGAAAAATAATAATGCAAATGATTCAAATGTCCGTCAAAAGATAAAGGTATAAACATATATGGTATATCCATAAAACTGAACACCACTCAGCAACAAAAAGGAACTGATGATATACACCACAACTGAACAAATCTTCAAAGCAATGAATATGAGAAACCAGACCAAAAAGGAATATATACTGTAGTATTTCATTTAAAATTTAATTCTAGAAAATGCAAGCTGTTCGCCGGTGCCAGAAAGATCAGTGGTTGCCTGGAAGGAGGACTGGAGAGAGGGGTGCATCACAAAAAGACATGCAGAACTTTTGGGGGTCTTGATTGTGGCAGTGATTTAGGATACTTCAAATATACCCGAATAAAGCTTAAAAAAGGTAAAGAAAAATGAGTGCAAAGGAGTGTAACACATCAAATCATGAAAATCCATTCATCAAGAAGCTAAACACATAATCATACACCCATGCTGGTCACCATTGGAAGTTCCTTAGGACACAACTAATCTGTTAAAATTGATAAATTATCAAGCATTTTTCCTATTTCTTCTATGCACTGTATTTCAAGGTAACAGCTGGTATGAGAGTGTTCTTTTTTTTTTTTTTATAGATGGATGTGAGGTAATAAACGTAGAAAGGACAAAAATAGAAAAACTGCCATTTTGCCAACCACCAACAAAATAATGGAGCTAGGCAATCAACATAGGTGTGTGCTAAACCCATCATGTGAAAAGTTGAAGAGGAGTAAGATTGATCTATCTTAACCCAATGATCGATCTTAAAAAGTGTGGAATAACACTACATATGTCTCATGATGTAATCTTATGATGCAATGCAATTGGAAGTACATGGCACCACTATGAATTATTCCTATCTAAAACTGAACCTGAATCTAATCAATTCTATCAGAGCTATCTAATATATACATATATAATGCAAGCTACACACATAATTCTAAATTTCTAAAAACCACATTAGAGTTAAAAAGAAACCAGTTTTACAGTATTTCATTTAACCCAATATATGGAAAACATTATCAATTCATTACATATCAAGATAAAGATTCATGAGGCAGTTTGTGGTTTTTTTTTTTTACACTAAGTTTTCAAAATCTCATATTACATTGAGAGCATTATCTCAATACTGACTAGCTACAGTTTAAGTATGCAATAGCTACAGTGGTGTAGCGGACAGTGAAGCTTTAGATATAAGGACAATTTACAGTAAATACTTGAGGATACAGGAACTAGTTAAATGACAACCTAAGAAAGAAAATCCAGGGGACGCCTGGGTGGCTCAGTTGGTTAAGTGCCCAACTTGGGCTCCGGTTATGATCTCATGGTTTGTGAGTTCGAGCCCTGCATAGGGCTCTTTGCGGTCAGCACAAAGCCAGATTTGGACCCTCTGCACCCCGCCCCCCAACTCCCCTGCTCGTGTGCACTAACACTCTCTCTCAAAACAAATAAGTAAACTTAAAAAAAAAAAAAAGGAATGTTGTTAGTAAATAAAATCCCTTAAGTCCCTAGTGTTCTGTATTTTCTTATGTATTTCCCTTCTCTAATGTTCACATATTTCCTAATAAAATTAAAACGTAAATTTGATTATTTTTGTATCCTACAAACTCTTCCTTTAGAAGTTCGTGGAAACAGCTTACCACTAGTACAATGCAAAGTGAATTAATTTTACCTTAGTAATTTTGAAGCACGGTATTTACTAACGTGGGAAATTACTTGTGTATTATCTTCATTATATTGTAGTTGCCCAAACTACAGTAACTATTAATTATTCCTATTCGGAAAAAAAATAAAAGCAAAGAACCTGTCTTTCTCATTTTCCCTTAAATGTTCCCCCACCCTCTCCCAACTCCTTTTAACTCAATGACAAAGACTATTTTTCTACTGTGTTTCATTCCCATTTACAAGACATTTCACAGTGATTGTTCTGCTATCCCTCTAATCTTTGTCTTCATCACTGTACTTGCCCAAAGGATCTCCAACACTACCAATTCAAACATCCCTATATGTACACATAACCTCCTGTTCTAAGGTTTGCCCAAACCCTAATTAAAATTGCCCACTGGATACCTCCATTTGGATATAGTATTATCACTTCCTTCGTCTCAAGTCAAATTAATTTCATTTACAAATCACTATCTCCTGTAAATTTCCATAGTTTTCCTCTTCTTGTTATCCAAATTCAAAATCTCTTTTGAGGCACCTGGGTGGCTCAATTGGTTGAGTGCCCGACTTCAGCTCAGGTCATGATCTCGAGATTGTGGGTTTTAGCCCCACATCGGGTTCACTGATGCCAGTCAGCACAGAGCCTGCTTCAGATCCTCTGTTCCCCTCTCCGCCCCTCCCATTGCTTGCTCTCTCCCCAAAATAAATATTTTTTAAAAATCTCTTTTGACTCCTTTTCCATTGTTCTGACCTGCTTCATTATTAACACACATCAATTTTTTCCTTCACAGCATTTTCCACCTTTCCTTTTCCTTCCTTCTGCTACCTCCTGAATTGAGGTTCTTTTCATCTCCTAAATGAATAAACTGAAATACTTCCCTAATTCCCTTTCTTATTTTTATTATCTTTCCTCCTTCAACATACTCTGACAGCCGCTATCACATTAATTTTCCTAAACTACCACTCTACTTAACCAATCACCAAGTTAGGAAAAAATTCGTGGTATTAAAAATGAAATTAAAACTCTCATGCTTGACATTTAACATCCTTCACAGTCTAAATAAAACCAACTTTTACTCTGTTTTATCTCTTGTCCCTAAACAAACACTCCCTCTAGCCCGCCAGTAACAAATCATTTCCTCTCCCCAGAATAGCCTCTTGCATGTAAGAATCCCTGAATGACAGGGACACCTGGGTAGCTCAGTCGGTTGAGCAGCCGACTTCGGCTCAGGTCATGATCTCGCGGTCCGTGAGTTCAAGTCCCGCATCAGGCTCTGTGCTGACAGCTCGGGGCCTGGAGCCTGCTTTGCATTCTGTGTCTCCCTCTCTTTCTGCCCCTCCCCTGCTTGCACTCTGTCTCTGTCTTTCAAAAAAAAAAAAAAAAAAAAATCCCTGAATGACACAGAGATCTCTTTTGGAACTGTACGGCACTTAACTGTATACACAATTTATTTTATCTCAATCACCTACTAACCTTTTAAAACTTGTACCTGGTTTTACCTCTTTACCAGGACTAAAAATTCCTTGAGAAAAAAATCATGTCTAATTTAATCCTATTTACTGAGTATCTCCCTTAGCTAAGAGTAAATTCTGTTAAGAATGAATCATCTTTTTAATCCAAATACCAGCTTTTCCTTGCTCTACTATAAACAATATCGTACACTTTACGATAGTTCTATGCGTCAATCTAGTACATATGTTTAGAAACCATTACGTTTTAAAAATTTTCTTAGTAAACTCAACGATAGCCAGCTTTTGAGAATCTATTACGTGATAAGCACTGTTAGGTGCTGGTACATAGGTGCATTCACAGTCAATCCTCACAACCTTAGTAGTAGACACGTTTCTTTTTTAAGGGCAAAAAGCTACAGCTTGGAGATTAAATCTCTCCTGAGTCCTCCTGTTGCGATTTGCCCGTTCCAAGTCAATTCAAGTCACGTTTTCTAAGCTCCTTAACCCTTTACTCAACTGGTCATTAGTTTCATCAAAGACCGTGCCAGGTATTGTGGGCCACAGAACCTAACAGATACACCTCACCTGTCCTCCCGACTCCACGGCGCACACGGGGGTAGAGTCAGCAACCTAGGCGTCAAGGAATTACTGTGGCAGGAGCTCACGCTGTCTGCGGGCACCGGGGACCGCCAAAATCCCAACTCACCAAACCAACATTCCTTCCCCCCGCCTTCAACATTCTCCCCAAAACCCTTCACTTCCCGATGCCACTCGGTCTGCACCACAGTTGCTCATGCTCTTCAGAAGAGTATTTTATTTTCTCCCCTCAGCAATGAGAAAAGAGGGAAAAAAAACAAACAACATCCTGACAGTTTCCTTACCCGCCCTTTTCTGCAGACCCTGGCGGCCCCTTCCATTTCCCCTTCTCCTTCTCTCTGTCGTTTTTAGTTCCGGGTGCGGTGGCCGAGTCGTCCTCAAACACGCTGAAGAGCTCATCCCCGAAAGCGTCCGCCATCTTTCCGAGCTGGGAGACCGAATCTCCCTCCTACCCACGATGCTCTGCGAGCGTACCGACAATGACGCCAAGGGAAACCTCAGCTATACCCCATGGGAGACAAAAGTAGTCTAGTCACGCAACCCCATCCCCCAGAATTCTTCCTTGACTTCTTCTCTTCCGACTTTTCCTTTCCCACCACGACTAGATGGCCAGTTCGCTAACTTAAAGAAGGAGCGCGGCGAGAATGCCCGGCATGCGGTAGGCACCTAGAGGGAGGCGAGGAGGCGGAACCTTGGTGAGTCGCACCAATTGAAATTCAGCGGTCGCCAAGGCCCTAGAAGCCCGGATGAAGGACGCAGGGTGGCGGCGTGGGACCCGGGGAATGTAAAGAGCACTTGGAGACGGTGCTGCGGTGGTTCCGGGACTTACAGCAGCAGGGCTCTTTGCCATCGATGCAGTATGGGAGGCAAGAACAAGAAACACAAGGCGCCCGGGGCCGCGGCGGTCCGGGCCGCCGTGTCTGCTTCCAGAGCCAAATCCGCCGAGGCCGGAGCTGCTGGGGAGGCCCAAAACAAGAAGCCGGTGGCCAGGCCGCCCCCCGCAGCTGCCGCTAGCACCAGGGAGCCCCGAGTCAAGCAAGGTACGAGCGGTCCTGGGGCCCCGGGCTTTCCACCCCGAGCAGCTGCTGCTGTTTACGCGGTAGAAGCCAGCGCAACCTGGGCCGACCCTAGGTCTCAAAATTTGTGTCTTGCACACCTGCAGCTGCTAGTTTCTATGCGGTGGCCTTGTTCTAGGTTAGTGTAAGCTTTGGGGGCCTCTGAAGTTATGACAGTAGTCCTCTTGCAGCCTGGCATCTCCCACTTAACCGTGCTTTTTCTTAAGAGAACAGAATAAAAATTGCATTTGCTCCCGTTTCAGCAGGAATTAGTCTTGAGCCATTATCTAAATTAGCTAGGTTGATGCAGAGGGTAATGTGTGGAGTTCCTAACCTCCTGGAGTCAGGCCCTTTTTGTACTTGATCTTCGTATCATTTTCAACCACTGTTTTTATGTGTTATGGAAGAACCAGTAATAAGAATTTCAGTACTTAAACACCGAATATGGGTATAACCTATTGTGGAAATATTTCTAATCTTTACCACTGTCATGCATTCTTTGCTTACTGTGTAATTTAGTTTGATAACTCAGAGATTGCTGATTCTGGCTACAGATGAGCAGGCCCCTATATAAAAACTGATTCTAAAACATGTACAGGTATCCTCTATTTTGTTCTGTTTAGCTTGTTTGCCTATAGTTCTTATTGAAATGTTCGTCCAACACGTTTTTGAACACTTCTGTATCTCATGATGTTAGGGGTGGGATGAGCAATGTAGACAAGTCACCTCTCAGAACTTTCTGATGTAATGGCGGACACGGGCATTAAATAATCCTACCAGCATTGCTTTACAACTGATAAGTGCCACAAAGAAAAACTAAGGAAGAAGGTTTAACAAGCTAACCTAATTTTTACTGGAGAGGAGGAGGGGTCATAGATGGTCTCTTTGAGAAAGTGACTGTTAAACTGAGATCAGGAGGACTGGTAGGTGTTACCCTGTAAAGAATGGGGGAAATAGTGTAGTATTCCTGGCAGAGTTAAGAAACTCCATGTGCAGAGATGGTGAGTGAAGAAAGAGCTTGGGTCCTGAGGTCCTCATGGAATGTAAGCTTTGCATAAGAGAAGATGGCACTAAAGAAGTATACACTTAACAAATTTTCACCTACAAGGTGAATAAATCTTTGCCCCACAGTTTATTGCAACATTTTAACTACCAAGTTTTGATGCTTGTAAATACAAATACATAGCATTTCTCTTTGACTATTATTCTGTGGCTCTTTTCCTCTGAACCAGCCTCTTTTGGGTTCTCTTGTCTTTTCTGATATGCCTCTGAATTCTTTCAACTCTATAATCATTTGTTGTATTCTTTGGCTTCCTATTCCTCCTGCCCCAAAACGTCACCCTCAATGAAGGTGTTAGTCTGTAACAGTATAGTTCTCCATCTACAGTCCTTCTAGGAGAGTACTTCCGTTACTAATTCTGTCCTTTTCTTTGTAGATGATTCCTCACTCACTCTGTCTAGTCCTGGTTTTTATTCTAATCTCAAGTCAGCCATTTCCATATTTACGTGGACCTTTTGACCCTATATTGCAAGCCTCTCAAATTTAACATGGCTCATACTAAACTATCCTTCTCTCCTGACCCTAGCTTCTATGATCTCCTTGTTTTTGTTTTTCCATATTCCTTTTTATTCAATGTTAATAATTACTTTTAATGTCTTCTTTTCTTCCTCACATCGAATCTCTTGCCATGCTTTATACAATCTTCACTTACCTTCTGTGTACACCATTTTCACTTTTCAGCACTTTGTGCTGTTCATGCATCAGTCTAGGTACTCATGAATTCCTGGAGTACCAACAAAGCTTTCTAATGGGTCTCCCTACCTCTTATTTTTCTTCCTCTAGTTTGTCCTGCCTGCAGTCATCAGATTAATATTGAAGAAATGCTGCTTTGTGCATAGCACTTCTCAGTTTGTTTCACAGCGTCTGCACTGACTTTGTGATTAAGTCCAAACCATTCATCTAGCATCTAAGACTCCTTTTCCAGCCTTGTTACTAATTCCTGTATTTACCTATAGCAAATCTAATGTATTTTCATTGTTCCAAATGCAGGTATTGACTTTCTGCCTCCTTGTATTCTTGCCATTTTCTCTTAACGGAATGCCATCTGTCCCAAACACATCTATCCCAAATAGTGAAATCCAATAACGCCCTTCCCAAATGTCAAGAGAGAAAAAATGAGAGGTTGTCTATGAAATTTGTAGAAAAGATTTTATAACTAAGTTCATATATATAGCACTGAAAATAAATCTGCTGTGCAGACTGTGACGTGATTTTTTTTCTGTTTGGGTATTTTTATATAACATGATAGGCCTACTTTGGAGGAAAAAACATTTCTGAACTTGTTTTAGTTGTTAATGTAAGTGTAATTGTTCTACTTCCCCTCAACTCTTTTCAAAAATGTGAAGGATTGTACATAGCATTAGTTTCTCAAAATTGTCCTGTCACATAGAGGGAGAAAATCTCTTCTGCCATGAAATGACTCTTGGCACAATTCTCAGTATTCTCTCACTCCTGTTTTTTTCACTTCATTTGTTCATCAGATAATTTTTAAATTGCTACTATGTTCTAGGCAAGACTAGGCCCTGGAGATACCACATGAACTGATCGAGGGAGAGGACTAACAACTGTAAGGCTGGCGTTTGTGAAAATCCTTAAGCCTAGCTGAGATGTAAAAATCCTAAGAGGGAAACAAGACTAGGGGGACTAATGTCATGAGTTAACTCATAAAACCATGATAAATATTTTTCAGGGTCATCCAAATAAAACAAAAAGTGCAACAAAAATCAGAAAAGTGACTTGGTAAAGAACGAATTAAATAGTAGAGTCTGTTTTTGCTCAGAACAGGGATGGCTTCCCTGAGGAAACATCTATGCTGAGGTGGTTGGAAGCATCCAGTTATTAGAAGATCTGAAGACAATGTTTGAGGCTGAGGGGACAAGGGCAAAGGCCCTAAGATGGGAACAAGCTTGGCATGTTAACAAAAAAAATAAAAAAAGAAGAAAGTCCATGGGTAGAATGAAAGAGAAGGGGCTAGTGTTGGCATTAAATGTAGGAGAGACCTTAGGTAGTTTACATTTTTAAAGGATTAGTCAGGTGGCTCTGGCAGTATGGACTTCCTCACAGACCCTGACTGCTCAGATTGTATCATTTCATCCTCATTTATTCTCTAGATACCCTGTATTTCCCTTTCGCAGTTTATTTGCATAGTTACTTAATTACTCCACTAGTAATTGAGCTCCATGAAGACAAGGACTGCGTCTTATTTATCCCTGTTTAGATCCCTTACCTGGTTCACATCCCCTTACGAATGTGTACTGTTGGTCAGAAAGAAACCAAAATGCCTCAGTACACCTGTCACCAGCGCTAGCAACTCAAAGTGAGTGTATTAGCAATAGTGGGTCATTATAATCACTCCGTGATACAAAACAATACATTATAAAAGGAATATGTTGTGAAAGAAAGAGTAGTTGGCAACAACACATTGATTTTTTGGCTGGTGTGGTTTTTTTTTTTAGCAGAGTCATCTTGAGGAAATCACTTTTTCTGTGCTTCAACTTTAATAAATATTTTTTAAAATAGTGTGCTGTGTTCTATGAACTATCATTTCTTTTTTTTTTTTTTTTTCAACATTTTTTATTTATTTTTGGGACAGAGAGAGACATAGCATGAACGGGGGAGGGGCAGAGAGAGAGGGAGACACAGAATCGGAAACAGGCTCCAGGCTCCGAGCCATCAGCCCAGAGCCTGACGCGGGGCTCGAACTCATGGACCGCGAGATCGTGACCTGGCTGAAGTCGGACGCTTAACCGACTGCGCCACCCAGGCGCCCCAATGAACTATCATTTCTAAATTTGAAATCAATAATACTTTTGCCTTGGATATACTGTACACTAGCATCCTTATTTCCAGTCAAATTTACAGTAACTCCCTCTGTCTGAAATAGAAAACCACAGTTTGTGGAAAAATGTCTTCAAGTAGCTGTCCTAAATCCTGTACACTTTATTTGGCAAAAGAATGGGACCCATCTTTGTTCCATGGCCTAATGACTTAGAATTGCATTTGAAAATAGAGTTACTAATTTCTAAGTTTGAGTTACTATTTTCTTCTGGTGCCTTCACTTTTTGCTAAATAACACATTAGAATCTGGCAGTTACATGGACATTCTGAAAGTTGGCAGCTGACAAGAAAGGAGACTACAGAATCACCAAGTAGAAAATTAGAGCAGTTTTGGAGGAATTGAGTAAGGTCAGTCTTCTTACTAGCTCTGCAGGTTTCAAGTTAAATTATAGATATTCATAATAACCACATCATAAAAAGGTTTGGATTTTCTTGATGGTACTGTGTATATAACAGGAAGCATAAATATATTTTGGGAAGTTTTCCATCAAATTGTTTAAGATGCATTTCAAATTCTGAAGCTTTCGTTCACACTCATTAAAACTCTTATATAAACATGTTTTAAGAAGAAGAAGAATTCGAAATAGAAAGGGCCTTACTTGATTTAATTGGTACTTTCTCTGTGGCAAGATCTCATTGTTGCCTTAGTTCCTTGGCCTATTGATTAAAATGAAAACATATCCACTTTTAGAGACCTTTAATTGCACCAAGTGAATGTGCAGCAGTATCTGTGTGCATTCCCTCCCTGGTTTTCTGGGGACTCAGCACTTCTTTTATTTGCCCTCTGGAAGTTCACAATATAAGCTGACTTCTAAGAAGTGATATGGTTGTTTGTCTTAGGGAGAGTGGTTGGAGAAGACAAAGGAGAGCTTATTTCAATCTTCAACACAAAAAATTATTAAAGGAATTTATAATTTCACCTCCATCAGTAACACATCAACCTTGAATTGCTTCTCAGTATAGTCTTGGTAATAAACTGCTCTACCATCTGTACCTTTCCCAAAAGGGTTGTAATTGGATCCCCTCAGTGGTTTTTGGGACTTAGAAACTCTGATTAGTATGCAAAATTTGTGAATAAGTTTACTGCAAATGATGAGACTTCACAGAAATGGTTAAGGACTACTGATATGTACTCGCATTTATGACTATTGACTTGAGTTTATGAGCAAGGTTACTAGAATTAAAGTTTAAGACTACAAGATAAGGAAATTAACCATAATGTGCCAGAATTGTCCCTATCTTTTCATATACTCTAGGTAACCTTGGGTACTTCCTGTAGAACTAGCATAGAAATAATTCAGGGAACCACTGATGTCTCTAATTCAGACTGCCCAAATGTAAATAGTTACTCTGAAAAACTTTTTTCTTTTAAATTTTTATTTCAATGTTTATTTTTGAGAGACAGAGACAGAGCATGAGTGGGGGAGGGGCAGAGAGAGAGAAGGAGACACAGAATCCAAAGCAGGCTCCAGGCTCTGAACTGTTGGCACAGAGCCCAACGCGGGGCTCGAACTCACAAACCATGAGATCATGACCTGAGCCAAAGTCGGACGCTTAACCAACTGAGCCACCCAGGCACCCCAAAACTTTTTTCTTTTAAAATGGCTAATTATATTAAGTAGCATCTTAAAAGGAAAACTCTTAAGTCAACAGAGACCCAAGTTTTTGACCTTTAAAATCATAATAAGCAACTTATAAATTTAATGTTTAGGTTTCTCTCCGAAAGTAAAAAAAAAAAAAAAAAAAAAAAAATCCTTACTTTGAGATTTATTAACAGCAGAGTAAGTAGATGTTCTAAGATTCTAGGAGTATTCTTATATAGTAGTGGTTTGTCAAGTGTGTTCAAGGGATCCTGTGGAATTCTTGAAACCTCTCTGTCAGGGACTCCATGAAATGAGAACTGTTTTCATTAATCTAAAATGTTATTTGCCATATTTGTACTCATTTTCTCATGAGTGTACAGTGGTATTTTTCAGTGGCTACATGATGATAATACAGAAAATTGAATGGAGAAACCAGACATTAAGAGATTTGCAAAAACCCAAAACATTTTTTGGGGGGGTTTGGAAAATGTAGGTATTTTTCATAAGAAGTATTTATATTATAGTGGGTTTGTTCTTTTTAATGAATTAATGAGTATTTAAAAATTTTTCCTTTTTATAACGTGATGTGTATCAGTGTTATAATTCACATAAAAAGTATTTGGGATCGTCACTGATTTTTAAGAGAATAAACAGATCATGAGACTAATGGTGTGAAAATAATATGTGTTCCTTCATGGTTACTCGTTAGAGAACTGATGTTATGTATAGTGTTTCTCTTGGCTGGAACAGACTTGACAACTGTAATGGGTATAGTAGTATCATTCCCACTCCCCCACCCCCATCTCCCCAAAGTTCATTTCTACCTGGAACCTCAGAATGCAACCTTATTTGGAAATAAGATCCTTACAGATAAAATTAGTGAGGGATCTTTCATCTTGAGATGGAATCATCCAGTGGCTAGTGTCCAGAGAAAGGAGAGAGATATGTGAACACAGACACTAGAGACTAAGGCCATGTGAAGCCCCATGTGTAAAAGGCAAACAAGGCAAGCAATTCCTGGGATTACCAGAAGGATTACCAAAGGATTCTTGTCTAGAACCTAAAGGGAGCATGGTCCTAGCGACAACTTGATTTTGGACTTAAAGCCTCCAGAATTGTGAGAGAATATGTTACATTTGGCCAACCAAGTTTGTGGTAATTTGTCCTAAGAAACTAGTACAGCAACCCTTGGACTCAATAGGAGAAGATGAGGGGCGCCTGAGTGGCTCAGTCATTTGGGCATCCGACTTCAGCTCAGGTCATGATCTCACAGTTTGTGAGTTCGAGCCCCGCGTCAGGCTCTGTGCTGACAGGTCAGAGCCTGGAGCCTGCTTCGGATTCTGTGTCTCCCTCTCTGCCCCTCCCCCACCCATGCTCTGTCTCTGTCTCTCTCTCTCTCAAAAATGAAGATTAAAAAAAAAATAGGAGAAGATGACAGGAGCTGCTGCCTCATTTATACTTTAGGTGGGAGTATTTCTCTTAAAAAATAACCATCTTCTCTGCCAGGAATCTAATATCCTCTGAGAGATCTTGCTTCATTCAGTTAAGTGCCACGCAGAAGAGCATCTGACTTTGAAAATATAAAGGTGAACGTAGATTTAATTTAAAAAATATACAATGCCTTTGCTCTTTGTAAGTAACTTGTTAACCTTGAGAATGCTAATTGGTAAAATGTTTGTGAAAATTTAGAGGCAGTATTGCTGACTTGTAGATTGAGTTATTTGGTGAAGTAGGGAAAAGAGGTGAAATCAAATATTTAATGTTTAGCAATTTTTAGAGAAAAAATAATGTAGTAATTATTAATGATTAAACTGCCTTGACTACTTGTTGTCTGTTATATACAGGTCCGAAAATTTATAGTTTTAATTCTACAAATGATTCTGGAGGTCCTGCAAATCTGGATAAATCTATTTTGAAAGTGAGTACTGAGGTCTTGAGTCATTTCAAGAAATGTTCTCTTTGAAAAAGAAAGAAAAAGGTATATTCTTAAATAAAAGAAATGGTGTATTTAAAATTTTTGTAATAAATTAATTGCTGATTTGTACTAAATAGATGTAAATCATAACATATATGTTGAAAGCCTATGGGAACTTAAGGAAGATGTGGGTAAGATCCAAATTAAAAAAAAAAAAATTTTTTTTTAATGTTTATTTTTGAGAGAAAGAGGAAGGAGAGGGGAGAGAGAGGGGGACAAAGAATCTGAAGCAGGCTTCAGGCTCTGAGCGGTCAGCCCAGAGCCTTATGAAGGTCTCAAACCCACAAATCATGAGATCATGACCTGAGCTCAAGTCGGATGCTTAACTAGCTGAGCCACCCAGGTGCCCCAAGATACAAATCTTTAAGGATAGCATATGCATCCTTTCAGACCTGGTTTAGTATACATTTCCAGCCTCCTTTCCATTATTCTTCTCCACTTAAAGTTTTAGTTTAAATCTCATTGTTCCTCCAAGTCCCATGTGATTTTATGACTCTAGGCTTTTGTCAGTGAACTCTCTGCTTAAAGTGACCTGCTTCCCCTTCTCCATCTGTCTGTCACCTCTGGAGCCTCTAAGAAGTCCTTCATAACTCACCAGTTTTTCTTGTGGTCCCATTTTTTTTTTTAATAGTTGCCATGCTGGTTTACAGTGTATCTTTTTATATAGGTTTCCTGTGCTAGACTGATTTCTGTAGTATATTTTTGAGCATAGATCATGGTAGGCATTCAGTAAAGATGTGGTAAAGGAAAGGTACATGTTTGTAGGTACATGTTTGTGTATTCTGAAGTTTAAAGTTTGGAAAGAACATATGAAACAAAAAAATGGAATGCAAAGTGGCTAATAGAAAAACAATATCAAACATTGGGAGCCAAAAGAATTTGTGTTACCTAATTATTACTATTTATATAGTATTTATTTTTGTTTGATATGTGTTCTTTTTAGTGTAACATCCATTCTTTAAAGCTGTTTGCTTGGGGTTTACATTAAGTAGATTCCTGGGCTCCATCCACAAGGATTCTGATTCAGCTTTACGATCAAGCTTAGGAATCGGTCTTTATGATAGCAATTCGAAGACAGTGCAGCTTCAGAGGGTTTGTAAGAGGATTTCTTCCTTGTCATATGTTGCTTTTTTCATATCCCATTTTTTCTTAAATATGTGGTACAGATATAGTCCAATGAGTGGCGGTCTAAAATATAATTATTTTACCTGATTTTAGCGGAAATTCTTGGATTGTTGGCAGGGATACAGAAAACTATGTGATTTTCTTCTAATCATTTATTTATTAAATATTATGTAATAATTTAGATTCTAATTGATAGGACCTTTTTGGCTTCAACAGGTGGTAATTAATCACAAACTAGAGCAAAGAATTATTGGAGTGATAAATGAGCATAAAAAGCAAAATAATGACAAAGGAGTGATTTCTGGAAGACTTACTGCCAAAAAATTACAGGTATTTTGCAAACTTTTTTTAAGTTCCGTATTTTTTTTATGTTTATTTAATATTTATTTTGACAAAGAGTGCATGCATGAGCAGGGGAGGGGCAGAGAGACAGGAAGAGAGAGAATCCCAAGCAAGCTCCATGCTGTCAGCACAGAGCTCAACACAGAGCTCGAACCCACAAACCATGAGATGATGACCTGAGCAAAAATCAATAGAGATGCTTAACTGAGCTACTTAGGTGCCCCCACTAAGTTCCTTATTTTTAATGGAGCATTTTTAAGCCTGTTCTACGTTGTAAGATAGTGAGAAAAAATGACATTTTCAACTCTTTTGAGATTTTATGTAGATCATTGCCATCTGCAAAACTAGGGAAGGAATTGTGCCATATACAAGTACACACATTAAAATGGTGATGTGAAAACTAAATTACATTCCACAAATTATATTAGGCTCTATAGTGGGCACTTTGCTTACATTTTCTCTGACACAACAATACCAGAAGATACTTTGACCCATTTTTCAAATGAAGGAATCAGGGCTTGGAAAGATACTACATAAGCTGTAGTCTGCAGTTGTTAATGAGTAAGTAGTAGAGTAAGCACAGTCTGGATTTGAACGAAATTCTCTCCAGCTCTGAAGATCATGCTTTAGAAAGTACATTAAGATGCTTTACTTTATAGATGAACATGTTCATTGACGCACTAATCGTAAGAAAAAGAGAAAACATCCTGAGTGGCCACTAATAGGAAAAGGTATGATTATGATACACCTACCTAATGAAGTATGTAACTCTTAGAAGTGATGAAGAGTTTCTGATAACTTGGGAAGATGCTAATGTTACAATGATTAAAAAAATTTTTTTTTAATGTTTATTTATTTTGGGAGAGACAGAGCATGAGCAGTGGAGGGGCAGAGAGAGAGAGAGGGAGACACAGAATCAGAAGCAGGCTCCAGACTCTGAGCTGTCAGCACAGGGCCCAATGTGGGGTTCAAACGCACAAACTGCGAGATCACGACCTGAGCTGAAGTCGGATGCTTAACTGACTGAGCCACCCAGGTGCCCTGCTTATGTTATAACATTAAGTGAAATTTGTTTTCACAAGATCAGAAAAATGACTGATAGGAAACACTACATTGCAAACAATATCGTTGGATAGTAAGAATATGAGCAGTGTCTCCAGGTCCTTTTATTTATTTATTTATTTTCTAGGTCCTTTTATTTACTGTTTTAATTTTTTTTTAAACGTTTATTTTTGTGAGCAGAGGAGGGGCAGAGAGAGAGGGAGACACAGAATCTGAAGCAGGCCCCAGGCTCTCAGCTGTCAGCACAGAGCCCAGTGCCAGGCCCAGACCCACAAACCGTGAGAACATGACTTGAGCCGAAACTTGATGCTCAACCAGCTGAGCCACCCAGGCACCCTTTGAGGTCCTTTTAAAATTTATCCATAGTTCTCAAATTCTCAATCTGGTAAGCATATTTAACTCTTCTAACTAGAAGAGAGAAAAGATATTTTTGAAATAATAATTTGTATCAGAATTTCTTGTTTAAAATGAGTGGGCTACTGTGTGGCCCAGTAGCTTAAGCATCTGACTCTTGATTTTGGCTCAGGTCATGGCATGAGTTTCAGTCTTGCATTGGGCTCTGTGTTGATAGCATAGAGCCTGGTTGGGATTCTCTCCCTCTCTCTCTGCCCTCCCCTGATTTCCCTCCCTCTCTCTCTCTCTAAATACATAAATAAACTTAAAAAATTTAAATGAGTGGGAGAGGGGCACCTGGGTGGCTCAGTCAGTTAAGTGTCCAACTTGTGATCTTAGCTCAGGTCTTGATCTCAGGGTTGTGAGTTCAAGCCCTTGATTGGGCTCTGCGCTGGGCATAGAGCCTACTTAAATAAATAAATAATAATAAAATGAGTGGTAGAATAAAATTAGTAATAAAAGGAGAGAAAATTGACAGAATGACTTTTTTGCATTTCCCTCTTACAGGATTTATACATGGCTTTACAAGCATTTTCATTTAAGACTAAGGACATTGAAGATGCCATGACTAACACACTCTTACAGGGAGGTGATCTCCATTCTGCCTTGGATTGGCTCTGTTTAAATCTTTCAGATGGTAAATAGTATTATCATTAAAGTCTTTCATTTTCTAAAGCCCTTCTGAAATTCAGAATTTGTGATATTTGTATCAACCTCTACTTAAAATTTTTTCACTGTCTTAGAATTATTTTTTGAATGTTCTTACCCTTTTCTGCCCTTTGTAGTATATTCTCAGAGGTTGTAGTCCATGCAAGAAGAAATTTTTTGTGCATTACTTTCAGTTGTCAGTAGTCATTTTATAATGCACTTCATAGAACACATTTTTAAAGTTTGCCTACCTGTTACCTATCAGACTGTCTCTCCTGGTTTTGGTTTAGAAACTTGGGCCATCTGGCTTTGGATAGTTTTAATAACCAGAGAGTCAAGGTTGTCATCTTTATCAAGAACCTAGAGTGCAAATTGCTTGTATGACTGATTAAGGATCCTGCCATATACTGTAATAGGCAACCAAAGAGTTGGGAAGGGTTCAAATCTTTTTTTGAAAATTTAGGAGCCTAACACATTGAGAGTGAAATAAATGGCCAGTTAGAGGTGGGCTGTCATCTGATGAGTGTTCGCACTTTGACAATAAAGTCAGATTCATCATAGGATTTCTATTCTTGGGGAGATGAGCGTGGAAGAAAATTAGGTGCTCTTTGTTTAGCCAGGATTTTTGTGTATGATGAATGTGTATGTTTATGTTTTATATATCATCTGTATGTTTTTTTTTTAAATCCCAATTTTTAAGATGCACTTCCTGAAGGATTCAGTCAAGAATTTGAAGAGCAACAAACTAAAAGTAGGCCAAAATTCCAGTCTCCTCAAATACCAGCCACTGTTTCACCTCCATCGCAACCTAAAATCAAAAAACCAGAAGATACTAAGATTAAGGTAATTTAAGAATTAAACACATGAAGTTGTATAGAAATCAGAATAAAGTGCATTATAGCAGTTTATGAGTAGAAATACTAGGTTGCAATAATGTTTTTGCTTATTGAAGAGAATTAGTTTGCCAAACTTTTCTGTCACGGTTTCGGTAGTCTATTGCTGCATAGCAAACCACCCAAAAATTTAGTGACTTAAACCACCAGTTTATTTCTTTTGATTCTGCAGTCTGGACCCGGGTTAGCTGTTTAGTCCATCTGTTCCCCAAGTTGTCTTACTAGGCTAGAATATCCAAAATGGTTTCTTACTTATAGGGCTAGTACCTCAGCTGGGGGCTAACCAGGCATCCTTCTTTCCATGTGGCTAACTTATGTTTCCTCATATATGATGGTCACAGGGTGGTCTGATTTACTTGGCATCTGGCTTCTAAGACCAAGTATTTCAAGATGATAAGCCCCAGTCTATAAATTTCTTACCAAGCCCTAGCTTGTATCTTGGTAATGTTTCCTTGGTTGAAGCACATCACATGGCCAATTCCAAAATACGTGTGGAAGGGGATTACAGCAAGGAGTCAAGACTGGAAGGTGTACTTCATTAGGGTGTTAAGCTTAAATACACTGCGTATCGCACCTAGAGAACATTATGCTAAGTGAAATAAACCAGTCACAGAAAGATAAATACTATAGGATTCCACTTAAGTGAAGTATCCAAAATAGCTAAACTCTTAGAAGTGGAGAATAGAGTGGAAGTTACCAGAGGCTGAAGGGAGGAGAGGGGAAAATGGGGAAATGTTGCCTAATCATTTAGTTTCAGTTACACAAGATGAGTAAGTTCTAGAGATCTTTGTAACATAGTGCCTATAGTTAACAGAACAATATTATGCACTTTAAAATATGTTCAGAAGATAGGTCTCATGTTATGTGTTCTCACCACAATCACCACTCCCTATCCCCACTAATCCATGTGCACATAAGAACACAAGGAAGTTTATAGAGATGATGGATATGTTTAGTATCTCAATTGTAGGTATCGTGAATGTACACATATGTCCGAACTCATCAGAATGAGTTTATGTATACATTATGATAAGTTAATATATAATTGATATATTAACATGTACATTAGATATGTACAATTTTTTAAAGTTTATTATTTCGAGAGAAAAAGCATATACATGTGAATAGGGGAGGGGCAGAGAGAAGGAGAGAAAGAATCCCGAGCAGGCTCCACGCGGTCAGCAGGGAGCCCGAGACAGGGCTTGATCCCATGAATGGCAAGATCATAACCTGAGCTGAAATCAAGAGTTGCATGCCCAACTGACTGAGCCACCCAGGCACCCCAAGTATGTACAGTTTTTAAATATATGAGTTATACCCCAGTAAAGCTTGAAAACAAAACAAAAACAAAAATCTGGAAGCATTATCCCCATAAAACCACTATTTTTAAGGAATAGCACTAGTTGGTTTTTTTGTTTTTTAAACATTTTATTTTTTGAGAGAGAGGGAGAGTGAATGTGTGATCAGGGGAGGGGCAGAGAGAGAGGGAGACACAGGATCCAAAGTAGGCTCCAGGCTCTGAGCTGTTAGCCCAGAGTCTGATTCAGGGCTCGAACCCACAAACACGAGATCGTGACCTGAGACGAGGTTGGATACTCAGCCTGACTGAGCCACCCAGTTGCCTGGAGTAGCACTAGTTTTTAAAGTTCTCCTTATTGTTTTGCCTCTTTATATAGACATACCTTTTTGATTTTGAAAGTTTAGACTTCTTAAAGCAAGGTGGAATTCGTTTGTCCTTCACAGAACAGTATATAATATGATTTTATGAGGTTTACGTGTCTACTGTTTCTGAGTGAAAAAAAAATAGTAAAAACAGGGACACTTGATAGTTTGACACCTTTTTCTAACTTTGGTTTTTCAGATATTTGTTTTTCCTTTCTAGCCAAAAAAGGAAGAAAAAAATTTGGAAGTAAATATGAAAGAATGGATTTTGCAGTATGCCGAACAGCAAAATGAAGAAGAAAAGAGTGAGAATTCTAAAAGTTTAGAAGAGGAAAAATTTGACCCTGTGAGTTAGAAATTTGTATTAGGCTTTTAGCTGGCTATTCATAGGCAACATATTTAACTTTTCTGTAACTTAGTTTTCTCATTTGTAAATTAAAGAAATACCCACCTCTAGGAGTGGATGGAAAGATTAAGCAAAATAAAACCTAAAAGTAACAAAATAAAAATGGCACAAAGTAACTGCTCAATAAGTGTTACTTACATTTCCTCCCATCTTTAAACATATAATCATCAAGTATTTTGAAATGATTATCATTTGTAAGGAGTGTGCTAAATTCCTTGGATAATAAAATAAAGGCACATTTCGTTACAAAAAAATCCTTAGTCTGGTCAGAGAAACCTAGATATAAGAGAAACTAAAAATGTAAGGTTACATGAAAACAAGTTGTAGGAAGAAAATATTATAATACGTGTCTGACAGTAGACTTTAGAATTTATAAGGAAGTTTTCAAAGGACAACAGATACTTCACAAAAATAGACATATGGATAGCCAGTAAACATGGAAAAACAATTTCAAGATTACTAGTCATCAGAGAAATGAAGATGGAAACTGCAGTTAGATCCTATTGTATATTCATCAAAATGGCTACAATTAAAGAGATCAGTAATACCAAGTGTTGGGAGTGCATGGAGCTGCAGGAACACTCAGACATTGATTGTGGGAGTATAAAATGGTATGTCCACTTCAGAAAACTGGCACTTCCTTAAAAAGTTAAACATACACTTAGCCATGTGACAGAACAGTTTCGTTCTTAGGTATTTATTCAAGAAAACTGAAAACATGTCCACAAAAGACCTGTACACAAATGTGCATAGCAGTTTTATATTCATAATAGGCAAACACTGCAAGCAACTTTCCAAAACATTATCCTTGAATGAAAGAAGGGAGACAGATGACTACATGTGTAATTATCATATTAAATTCCAGATAAGTCATCCTTGCTAAATCAATCTCTCGTGACAAAAGGCAGATCAGTAGTTGCTTGAGTCCAAGGATAGGGAAAGAGGATTGACTGTAAGGCAGCATGAGGAAACTTTTGGGGATGGTGGGAATGTTTTTTATCTTGATTAGGATGATGGTTAAATCAATATATATATTTATGAAACACATTCACCTGTATACCTAAATGGGTGTATTATGTTACATGTAAATCATACCTTAATAAAATTGGTTTAGAAAGAGAAAAGGGAAGTTGCAAAACACCATGTGTAGTATGATGAACCCATTTGTGTAAAAGAAAAAAATATATGTGTATTTTCATTCTATATGCACAGAAAAGATATGGAAAGATACACGAGAAGCTATTATTAGTGATTAGGACTGGGGTGGTAGAATGAGAGGGACACTTCTTTTTTTATACTCTTCTGTATCCTATACATATTTTTTAAACTCTGTGCCTATATTAAACTAATATAAGCAAAAAGAACTTAGGACAGTATGAGTCTCCATTAAGGGTCAAAGAAGAGGTCTCTTCTGATTAGAACATTTGGTCAAGACTGCAAGAAGAGAGGGGGAACTTGAAGGGTGCAAAGTGTGCATGGGCAGTAAAGGGAAGATGATCCATATGGGTAAAATAGTGTGAACAGTGTACAGAAGTGGATTGTGCAATGAGCCTTTGGGTATTAAACAATATATGAATATATACAGAGTATAAAATGTAGATGAGTACTGACAGGAAGGAGTAAACAAGTGAGTTTAGCTGAGACCAGAAGATTTTGATCCCCAAAAAATGAATTTGACTTTTTTTTCTTGGGAAGAGCTTCTCAAAGTTGGGGGCAGGTGAGTTACAAGAATTTGGTATTTTAGGTCAAAATTAAAGTGCTTAAAGTGGTTTGGAATATTTAGTAGCGTTCAAGGTGATTTGGAAAGGATAGGGAAGCCATTTGGTAGCTCTTGCACTTCCTCGGGTATGAAATAATAAGGCTCCAAATTGGTATTGGAATTGGAAGGCAACAGAAACATTTAAAGCAAGAACCAATAGAAAGTCTTGGTTTACTGAATAAAGAAGTTAATGAGCTAAAGACAGCAAGAGATTTGCAGGTGGAGGGACAGTGGTATCAATGGCAGAAATAGGAATGATGGAAGAATGAGTGTGATTTGGGTGAACAGGAGGTACAGACAGCTAACGCTTCTGTTTACACTGTATCAGTGTGTTCTACACAAAGTGGTTCCAGACTTCAGCTCGATGTGCTGCCTTAGTTGATCTCTTTTCCATTCATGTTAACAGTTGTGTTTCATAGCAGCATTATACATGCCCTTATCTTCACCTTGTGCATTGATGCTTCTCATCTGTACTTTGTTAACCTAAGGAAAAAAACAAATTTGAGTTTAATTTTAAACTGCGTCTAATGTTTGCTCAGCGGAGCTAGTCCTTAAGTTTTATAACACCCATTTTTACCAGAGGCCTTTTTTTTTTTTTTTTTTTTTTTTAATGTCCCTATTTTCTACAAGAAAGAGATTATGGAAAGGTAACTTTCAGATGAATATTATTATCTACACAATCCTTTATGTAAATTATGTATAAAAACAAAATACTTCCTTTTTACAGAAATGAGCTTACTTAACTTTTATTCTGTAGTTTTTAATTTTATTTAACATGTCAAGGAAATTTTCCATGTGGATCACCCTCATTCTTTTGGTACCTCATTTTTTTTTTCTAATGGCTGACAGATTTTCTCTGTAGATGAGTACCTTTGATTTGCAGTTTTTCCTCTTCTGTCACTACTACCTACAAATCTGCACCTTTGTATTGTTTCTCTGTGAAAAATTCCTAAAAGCAGATTTGCTGGATCAAAGAATAAGATTAAAAGATCATAGGTTTTTCTATAATAAATTGACAAATGACTTAACTGATCTTGTTCTTTTTTAAATTTCTGAATCAATATCTTCTTTGGAACAGAATGAAAGGTACTTGCACCTTGCAGCAAAACTTCTGGATGCAAAGGAGCAGGCAGCTACCTTTAAACTAGAAAAAAACAAGCAAGGCCAAAAAGAGGCTCAAGAAAAAATAAGGAAATTTCAAAGAGGTAAACACTTAAAAATTCTTAGGTATAGGGGCGCCTGGGTGGCTCAGTCGGTTGAGCGTCCGACTTCGGCTCAGGTCATGATCTCGCGGTCCGTGGGTTCAAGCCCCGCGTCGGGCTCTGTGCTAACAGCTCAGAGCCTGGAGCCTGTTTCAGATTCTGTGTCCCCCTCTCTCTCTGACCCTCCCCCATTCATGCTCTGTCTCTCTCTGTCTCAAAAATAAATAAATGTTAAAAAATTAAAAAAAAAAAAAATTCTTAGGTATATAAATGTCTCTTCTTTTTTTTGGCTTTCCTGGCATGGAGGTTGCCTCTTCTTGTCTACTCTTTCCTAACAGTTTATACCTGGGATTGGTAGGCTTTCTGTAACAAGGCAAATAATAAATATGGTAGGTTGTGTGGCCCATATAGATGCTCTCACAACTACTGAACTCTCCTGTCACAGCATAGAAGTAGCCATTGGTAGTATGTAAATAAATGGCTATATTCTCATAAAACTTTATGGATACTGAAATAGGAATTTCATATAAATTTTCACATGTCACCAAATGCTTCGTATATTTTTCAACCAGTTAAAAATACCAAAATCATTTTTAGCTTATAGGCTATACAGAAACAGGCAGCAGGGCTGGATGCGACCCATGGGCCATAGTTTGTCAGCCTTTGAAATATACCATAAAATACCATCCTCATTCAAAAAGGAGAGTCAGGTACACTTCCATGAGCATTCATGTCTAATGAGTATGTTTTTCCAGACCTTCTACATCTGTTAAATAATTCATTTAAAACATTTTACTATATGATGTGAAAATAAATTGCCTCTGACTTCTAGCATAAATTCCAAGTAGAAAGTGTTGAATAACTGGCTGCAAGGAAAAAGAAAGAATGCTGTTCTAGTTTTTGTTGTTGTTGTTTTGCAGTTTTTTTGTTTGTTTTTTAACCGTCTCTGCAAAGTAAAGAGACATAAAAAACAAATACAACAAAGCACAATTCTTTTTTTCTTGGTAGAAATGGAAACTTTAGAAGACCATCCAGTATTCAATCCAGCCATAAAGATTTCACATCAACAGAATGAAAGGAAAAAGCCTCTTGTCGCCACAGAAGAGGAAAGGGCTTTGAACTTTAACTTATTTGAAAAATCTGTACCTGCTACTGAAGAAGAGAAAGGTAAAACAAAGGGAAAGGGTTTCGAGGTGAAAGTAGTAAACTGTCAGTGAAAATACAACTGAGAAATTGTTAGTTTCTAGCAAACTACATAAGCAAACATCTAGCAAACTACATAAGCTGGCAGTAAAGTTACGCTTCCACATGCTGTCTTGGAAAAATAATAATTATGATAACTTTTGTAGCATTTTGTAATTTTAAGTATCTTGTTTCAGCCTCATCTCTTTCCAGTCCATCCTCCAAATTCCTGCCAGAATTATTTCCATAACCTATCTAAATGTGATTTCCCTGTTAAAAACCCTCAATCCAGTAGTAAGTCCATACTTATCACGGCATTGAAGAGCCTTTGCATTCTACCACAATCTGCCTTCCCACTTTATTCTCCCAGCTAAGTACTGTAGCCGCAACATTCTCTAAAACATGTGTTATTTCATGGCTCCATGATTTTGCTCATTCTGTTATCCCCTACTTGGCCAACCTTACCCTCGCTTCAAGGTTAACTCAAACAGCCCTAAGAGGACTCTGCCATGAGTACTGCCATGCCACTGGATGTGTGTAATGGTGCATTTATTTGTGCTAAGTACATTATTGATATAGCTTGTATGATATTTATCTGTACTGTAGTCAAGTCCTATGCTAAATTGTCAGTTTTTTAATTATATATTCTTTGATAAATATTTATTGATTTTTTATTGTTTATAATGTCAGTTGCTGTATGTACAGTAATTAACAAAATAACCTAGTCCTTGCCCTCTTAAAGTGGATGGTCTTGTAGGGGAGATAAGCATTAAATATACACAAATATTTAATTATAAATTGTGATGTATGCTATCAGAGCAAGAATACTGGTGTTTAATATTAGAGATAACAATGGGGCTGTTGATTTGCTCTGAGATCTGATAGATGATTAGGTGTCAGCCCAGTGATACCTTGGTGGGAAGAGCCACCTTAGAAGGAGGGAGACAGTACATTGGAAGTCTAAGGTAGAGAAGACGTAGAGCAGACTATTCAACAGAACACTCTATGATAGGAATGTTATATATCTGGGCTATCCAGTGTGATAGCTACTAGCCAAATAGGAGTAATGGGCACTTGAAATGTGATTAATGCAACTGAGAAACTGAAAGTTTAATTGTAATTAATTTAGATTTGTTCATGTGTGGCTACTTCCTCTGTACTGGGCCAAGCAGGCTTAGAGCATTTGAGGAAGTGATTACCTGCCTGTGTGGCTATAATAGAGTGAGCATGATAAGCAGAGATGGACCATGAAAAGGTTTTAGGCAGTAGTGAAGAATTTGGACTTCATTTTATACATAATGTGAAACCAATGAAGGTGGCGGTGGCGGCAGCAGCTGTTAAGCAGAGAAATGATATCTGATCTATATTTTTTTCAAAAGATTACCCTTCCTGTGTGGTAGCCTGCCAAATACTATAATTCAGAGTACCCTGAACAATTCATCACATGGTTAGTTACCATAGATATTTTATAAGAATGGATGAGTTACTCAGGATACTTTTTTTTAAAGATTCAGATATTCAGTGGTTTTATCCATTAAGAGGATTTCCTTACATCGCTCAGAAGAGCAAACTTTTTTTTTTTTTAAACCTATTCTCTTCTAAAGGTCTTTTCCCAAAATTGAGAGGACTTTGATCACTCAAAAGAGACTACACATTACCACATGACAATTTTTAAAAAAACAATCTTTGTCTATCATTTTAGAGAAAAAGAAAGAACCTCATGATGTAAGAAATTTTGACTATACAGCTCGAAGCTGGACTGGAAAATCTCCCAAACAATTTCTGATCGATTGGGTCAGGAAGAATCTTCCCAAGAGTCCAAATCCTTCCTTTGAAAAAGTTCCAGTAGGTAGATACTGGAAATGTAGGTATGTTTTTTTGGTTAATTGAATGAACTTTTAGAAAAATCTAAGATGGAAAATCTGTTTCTTACATGTTAAGTAGACATATTTAGGAAGCTTTCTTATTCCACATCTCAGGTTGATAGTGCTGATACGTTATCTAGTACAGTGTCTTCATTAGAAATATTTAATTAATTAATGTAAACTTAGGCTCAGTGTGAATGGAATTCTGACTTGTTTTTACTTCATTAATTTTATTTTAAAAATCTTTGGCTTCCTTGTAGGGTAAGAGTAATCAAGTCTGAAGATGACGTACTGGTAGTATGCCCTACAATCTTAACAGAAGATGGCATGCAAGCTCAGCACCTGGGAGCAACTCTAGCTCTGTACCGTTTAGTGAAAGGGCAGGTGAGACTTTTTAAATTGATGTGTCTCAAAAGTCATTCGTGGAGTAGTGCGTGTACTGTACTTTGCCAACATAAAACTATGAGCATATGGAATGTATTTAACGATGGCCTTTGGTGCCAGTTTTTACTTAGCGCTTCTTCAGATTAATCCTCGTTTAATGCTTACTTATGATTTTGACTGCGTCTTACCCCTAAACATAGCTTGGTCTTTCTGTCCTTAGACCAGAGGCTCTGAACAATTTCACTGGTCTAGTTTTTCAGGCTGTGCTATTTTATGGATTAAAAATAGTTGTTCTAGGTTGGTTGAAGTAAGGAGAATTTTTAAACAGTTTAATGCTTATTTAAATGTTATGTCTCTCTTGAATGTTACATTTTTTTCTCACTTTTGAAAAGTTATAGAACTTAGTTCCAGTTTTCAATTTTAGAATATATGAACTATAAGCTTTCAGGTTTAAGAAAGATTGAAGTACTTCTGAAGGAAGCTTTTTTTTTTCTTGGATTGTTGGATTGTCAACATTTCTTTTTTGCAGTAAATACATGTTCTTCATGGGAAATTAGAACCACTGGAAATTTTAGACCCTGATGAAGTGGAACTCCAAACGATAGTTCTTTTCCAGCTTCTGCCAGTAAAAATTTATAATGTCTTTATTTCACCTATTTTGCAAAAAGGGATCATAAGCTAAGCTTAATTGATAGAAGTAACTCTCAGTGTTATAGAGATAATTGTGGGCTCTTTTATGACACAGAATTAGGACAACTTAGATTCACTTCACTGTAGTTTATTTTAAATACTTTGACCTGTAATATCATTTACCTGCCAGCATCTCAGAGGGAATTTTCTTTCAGAAATGCTTTATGGGTCACCTACATATTTACATAGTACCACTGCAGGAATAAATAATAAAAATATACTCAGTAGTTTGCTCCAGGAATGAGCACTTTTCATGTATTAGAAGTTTACTTTAGAGTGTGTCTGTAAGGGAGATATTAGGCCCATTTTACCAATGTAGAATCTGAGACACAGAGAGGTTATTTGTCGAAGGTCACACAGTTAGTAAGTTTAGAAGCCTGAAATATGATATGCTATTTATAAATTTGCATCATATGCATGTGCATCTTAAAGTAGTAACTAAGAGACAAATTACATTTTAAGAGGAAAATAGCTATCCTTCTAAGTTCCAGCCTATTGAATTTTAATATTAAGTAATTAGTGAAAATAACATACTGTTGTTTTTTTTTTTTTTCCCCTTTATAGTCTGTGCACCAGTTACTTCCTCCCACTTACCGAGATGTTTGGTTGGAGTGGAGTGATGCAGAAAAGAAAAAGGAAGAATTAAATAAAATGGAAACCAATAAGCCACGTGATCTTTTTATTGCCAAACTTCTGAACAAATTGAAACAGCAGCAGCAGCAGCAGCAACAGCATTCTGAAAATAAGAGAGAAAACTCTGAAGATCCTGAGGAATCTTGGGAAAATTTAGTTTCTGATGAGGATTTTTCTGCACTGTCCTTGGAATCAGAAAAGGCAGAAGATTTGGAACCTGTTAGAGCCCTCTTTAGGAAGTTGCAAAGCACACCTAAGTACCAGAGACTTCTAAAGGAAAGGCAGCAGTTACCAGTGTTCAAGCATAGGAATTCAATTGTTGAAACTCTTAAAAGGCACCGGGTAGTGGTTGTGGCAGGTGAAACGGGGAGTGGCAAAAGTACTCAAGTACCACATTTCCTCTTGGAAGATTTGCTTCTAAATGAGTGGGGAGCTAGTAAGTGTAACATTGTCTGCACGCAGCCCCGAAGAATCTCAGCAGTGAGTTTAGCCACAAGAGTATGTGATGAGTTGGGCTGTGAAAATGGACCTGGAGGAAGGGTAAGATGTCGTTCAACTCCATCTCAGTGAGTGGTGACATTACTCATCTGTGCTCTTGGGATCCAAATGACACCTGTACAGTGTATGAGTTTTGACACTGCTACTGGCTATTCAGTAGCAGAATAACTGCAAAATATAGAAATTAATAAAATTGCTTAGAACCAAATATGAATTCCAGGTTGATACAACTCAGCTTAATTACACTTTGAATTGTTCTTTCTAGAGATGGTATTTAACATTTTTTTTAATGTTTTTTAATTTATTTTTGAGAGAGAGAGACAGAGTATGAGTGAGGAGGGGCAGAGAGAGAGGGAGGGAGACTGAGAATCTGAAGCAGGCTCCAGGCTCCGAGCTGTCAGCACAGAGCCCGACATGGGGCTTGAACTGACAAATCACGAAATCATGACCTGAGCTGGAGTCAGACGCTTAACCGAGTGAGCCACCCAGGCGCCCCTAACATTTTTGCTTCTGTCTTTAAGATAGGTAACCCTTCACTAAAAATTTTTGTGAAACATGGTATGGATTTCTCTCATGGAATGTAAGAAGAAAAAAAGACATAATTTCTATCTTATAAGGAACTTATGTTAAGAGAATAACAGACATGTACATACATGGCAAATAAAAGAATGACCTTAGAAGGGAGCCTGGCTGGATCACTTGGTAGAGCTTGTGACTCTTGATCTCAGGGTTGTGAGTTCACAAGCCCCACATGGGGTGCAGACATTACATACATACAAAAAATTATTTTAAAAATAACTGAAGAAATAAAAAAATGTGATGAGAATAGAAGTCACCTCAAGATTCCCATGAGGCACCACTACTGGTATGAGACCAGTTGCTCTTTAACACTGGCAGCTTTTATGAAATCTTGACAGAAAAGTAGACCAAATTGTAGGAACTGCTCTAAATTTTTGTCCTGAGTACCTCAGTATTTTGTTGCAAGATAATTTAATTAGAATACAATAATCAATCTTTGATGGTACCTGGAGTGAACAGCTTTTGTGTCAACACTTTGAAAAGATCAAAAGTTTTTCTTGTTTAAAGTTAGCAAACCAGGGGCACCTGAGTGGCTCATTTGCTTGGGCATCTAACTTCAGCTTGGGTCATGATTTCACAGTTCATGAGTTCGAGCCCTGTGTCAGGCTCTGTGCTGACAGCTTAGAGCCTGGAGCCTGCTTCGGCTTCTGTGTGTCTCCCTCTCTCTCTGCCCCTTTCCTGCTCACGCTCTCTCAAAAATAATTATTAAAAAAAATTTTTTTTTAAGTTAGCAGAACAAATTTTATAGTTTTATACAATTGAAGATATTGGGACAATAATTTTAGTTAATTTGGGACACCTGGGTGGCTCAGTCGGTTAAGCATCCAACTTCGGCTCAGGTCATGATCCCACTGTTTGTGAGTTCGAGCCCCACATTGGGCTCTGTGCTGAAAGTTCAGAGCCTGGAGCCTGCTTTGGATTCTGTCTCTCCCTCTCTCTGCCCCTCCCCCACTCACATTCTGTCTCTCTCAAAAATAAATAAAAAAAGTTAAAAAATTTAATTTAACTAGATTTCCTTAAACTGCCCTACTTAGTAGCAGGATCAGCACCTGTGCTTCATTTCTTAGCTCTTGTTTCCCAGATCACTTATGAGAATCTTATCTCAACCTTATGTTCTCCCTATAGAATTCTTTGTGTGGATATCAGATCCGGATGGAATCTAGAGCTAGTGAATCTACAAGGTTACTCTATTGTACAACAGGAGTTTTGCTAAGGAAACTTCAGGAAGATGGTCTCCTAACCAATGTGTCTCATGTTATTGTAGACGAGGTGAGTATATTCTGTAGTCGTGTTCAGATAAATTCTAAACAGTTTCACGTTAAAAGGATGCTATTTCTAATACTACCTAACATTTTCTTCATGCTTATTAAATGCCCTTGTGTATATAATAATTTAATTTTCTCTAACAAATATGTCTCATGTTAATTGTTTTAATACCATATGGCATTTGCTATATGCTTCTGACTGTATATATATAAATTCATTTAACCTTTCCTGAAATCCAGTGAAGTAGATCTTGTTATCTCCTTTGACAGTTGCCCTGAGGCACAATGAGGTTAAAATACTATGTGTAAGTTCACACAGCCAGTAAGTTCTGCAACTAGGAGGTTCAAACTGAGGCCATCTGGATGCAGTCTGTGGTGTGTTACTGCCTCTTAACTACATTTGGTTGTTAAAGGATTTTCCTTAATTCGTACTAAAAAAAACCAAGAAATCTTCATCATTTACTCTATAGATATATCCCTCCTTGAATCAGATTTTTTTTTAATGTTTATTTTTGAGAGAGAGGAGCAGAGAGAAAGGGAGACAGAATCTCAAGCAGGTCCCACCTTGTCGGTGCAGAACCCAATGCGGGGCTTGAACTTAGAAATGGTGAGATTATGACCTGAGCAGAAATCAAGAGTTGTATGTCCTTGGATAAAATTTTAATGCACACTTAAATTGAATGTTTAAATTGAAAATTTCCCCTTAGAATTATTTATTTTTTTTGAGAAAGAGAGAGAGAGAGAGCGAGAAAGAGAGAGCCTGTAAGCAAGGGAGAGCAGATAGCAGGAGAAGGAGAATACCAAGTGGGCTCCTTGCTCTTAGCAGCAAAGCCCAACTCAGGGCTCGATCCCAGGAACTGTGAAACTACGACCTGAGCTGAGATGAAGAGTCACACACTTAACCGAATGAGCTACCCATGTGCCCCTCCCATTAGAATTATTTTAAATGGTGCAGTAGCCTACCACATGTAAACTGATTTGCTTTGTACATGATTTTGTCAAGAAGAAATAAGATACATAGCATTTCTATTATACAAGAACTATTTAAAAAATTTTCCCTGATGTAAAGTTTTTATAAATGTCTGTTAATTCACTAAATTCAGAAGGCAGTATTAAAGTTCAGTCATTCATTGATTTTTAATTAATAGACTACATATAGATTGTTCGGTCATTTTCCTCCTTTTGCTTAGAAAATGGTACAAATAGGGGCGCCTGGATGGCTCATTCAAATGTCCGACTTTGTCTCAGGTCATGATCTCGTGGTTCGTCAGTTTGAGTCTCGCATCGGGCTCTGAACTGACAGTGTGGAGCCTGCCTGGAATTCTCTCTTCCCCCCTTCTTTCTGCCCCTCCCCGGCTCATGCTCTCATACATATGCACTGTCTCTAAAATAAATAAACTTAAGGGGCGCCTGGGTGGCTCAGTTGGTTAAGCGTCTGACTTCAGCTCAGGTCACAATCTTGCGGTCCGTGAGTTCAAGCCCCGCGTCGGGCTCTGGGCTGATGGCTCAGAGCCTGGAACCTGCTTCTGATTCTGTGTCTCCCTCTCTCTCGGCCCCTCCCCCGTTCATGCTCTGTCTCTGTCTCAAAAAATAAAAATAAAATAAATAAAAAAAAATAAAGGTAAACTTTAAAAAAAAATAAAACAAATAATTTAGTGCCATTGTGTTGCCTGTACAACTGGCATTTCCAATGATATTCTCTAGTCCTTTCTAGTCTTTTGGTGTGTTTTTGTTTTGTTTCTTCTCCAAAGAGTCCCCACCCCCCCCCACCCCCCGCCCTTAGGGGCGCCTGGGTGGCTCTATCGGTTTAGCGTCTGACTTCAGCACAGGTCATGATCTCATGGTTCACAAATTTGAGCCCCATGTTGGGCTCTGCTGACATCTCAAAGCCTGGAGCCTGCCTGCTTCAGATTTTGTTTCCCTCTCTCTCTGCTCCTTCCCCGCTCATGATCTGTCTCTCTTTCTTTCTCAAAAATAAACATTTTAAAAAATGTAAAGAAAAAAAAGAGTCCCGTTCCCCGCGCCCCCCTTAAATTTTCTTGCAGGGCTGGCTCAGTAGTCACAAAATCCTTTAGTTGTTGTTTGGGAAACTCTTTATCTCTCCTTCTATTTTGAATGACAGCCTTGCTGGATAAAGAATTCTTGCCTGGACATTTTTGCGATTCTGCACTTTGAATATATCTTGTCGCTTCTTTCTGGCCTGCTAAGTTTCTGTGGACAGATCTGCTACAAACCTGATCTGTCTTCCCTTGTAGGTTGAGGAGTTTTTTTCCCCTTGCTGCATTCATGATTTTTTCCATGTCTGTGTATTTTGTAAATTTGATTATGATATGCCATGATGATGGTCAGCTTTGTTGAATCTAATGGGAGTTCTCTTTGCCTCTTGGATTTTGATATCTGTGACCTTTCCCAGACTAGGAAAGTTTTCAGCTATAATTTGCTTATGTAAACCTCCTGCCCTTTTTTGTCTCTCTTCATTTTCTGGCACTCCTATGATACAATGTTACTCTTGAATAAATCACTGAGTTCTGTACATCTTGTATCATGATCTTTAGACTTTGTTTCCCCCTTTTTTTTCTGCTTCATGATATTCCATAATTTTAGCTTCTGTATCACCGATTAGGTGCTCTACTTCATCCATCCTCACCATCACAGCATCCATTCGCAATTGCATTTTGGTTATTGCATTTTTAATTTTGGCCTGACTAGGTTTTAGTTTTTTTATTTCTGTAGAAAGGGAGTCTCTGGTGTCTTCTATACTTTTTTCATCCCTAGCTAGTATTCTTGTAATCGTAATTTTAAATTCTAGTTCACACATCATACTTATATCTGTGTTGATTAAATCCCTGGCTGTCATTTCTTCCTGTTTTTTCTTGTCCGGTAAAATCCTCCATTGTATCATTTTGGAAGAAGAAAAAATTAATAAATTTAAAAATTAAAAATATTTAAAAAAACAAAAAATAAAGGAAGCTAGATCCTAGGTGTGTTTTGGTCTACTTGTTGAGAGAAGCTTGATAGAAAAGAGAAAGGGAAAAAAAGTTTTAAAAAATTTTTTAATTAAAAAAATATAAAAATAGAATTAAAAAATTTTTAATTAAAAAAATTTGCTCTTTCTGTATCCAAGAAAGAGAAAGAAAAGAAAGGAAAAAGAAAACAGAAGGAAAAACAGAAGCAAAGAAAATGAACAAGCAAACAGAGTGAAACTTGAATGAAGTTATATCCAGTTTACCTAGAACTGCAATTTTGCAGCACATTATATAGTCCAGTCCGTAAGCTAAGCAGGTAGAAGGGATTTGTTCTGGTATTCTAAGGGATGTCCCTGGAGGGTACAGGTGGGTGGGGCTGGGTGCAGTGGCTCCCTTCTCCACTTGGTAGTGCTGCTTAGCTCACTGGGGTCATCTGTGCATGGTGAAAATGGCCTTACCCAGCTCTCTAGTCTCTGGTGCGTGAATTTCATGCCCTCAATCACCCCTTTGTCTCAGGCTGCCACCCACTCCCCGCCTTTACCCTGTGTCCAAGCTATCTGATTGCCAGGTGGTGCCTCCCTCCAGAGTTTTATCTCAGATGGAGCTGTGTTTGAAAAATCCACTGCTCGGACCCATGCTGATTCTCTGGAGGAGGGTCTCATTGAGCAACAGCCTGGTGCTGTCTTGTCCCAGAAAATGTTCATGTGATCGCACAGCAGCAGAGGCTCTGAGTTTATGGTAAATCACAACACATAGCTAGTGCCAGGTTTTGCTGTATTCGTGTCTTTGTTCCAATATCAGTAAACATGGCAGCTCTCCAGGGTCCACCAGGACTTTGGCCTGGAGGGAGGCTGTATGGCCTCTACCACAGGCACTCCAAACAGGGGAACCGCTTCTCCCTATGTGGCACATGGACCCCTCAGACTGTGCTGCATGCTCCCGGGGATTCCCCCTACTTCCTCATCAGAGCGCCCCAGGCTCTAAGCTCTGAAACTTCAGACTCTGTGCTCCACTGTTTGTAGAAGCCTGGTGGTATTGAAACCCTCTCCTTCCTCCCCATCAATAGTTTTGGGGAACAGATTTCTTGTCCAGTCTCCTGCAAGTGTTTTCACTCTTTATCTCTTTCTCTCCAGCTCCTCTTAAAGGGAGTGCTTTGCTTGCGTGATCCCGGTGTGCTGCAGTCTTCCTCCTTTTTCTTTGTCTCTGCAAAAACAGCTCCCTACCCTCCATGGCTCTGTGGCTTTTCTCTCCCCCCAGTTCACCTCTCTGCACCATATACCTGCCAAGTTCTCTGGCTCAAATTAGGCAGATTTTTGCATTAATTCTCAGATCACTTTCCAGGTGTTCAAAATGGCTTGATGCTAATCTAGCTATGTTTCATGGATGAGACAAACTTAGGGTCCCCATAGTGCTACACCATATTGTCACTATCGAAAATACATATTTTTTCATATGTTATTTGCCTTATGTCTGACTTATTTCACTTAGCATAATAATCTCTTCATTCATCCATGTTGTTGCAGATGGTAAGACTGCATTCTGTTTTATGGCTGAGTAATATTTCATTGTATATTCCATTGTATATATACCATATCTTCTTTATCCATTCATCTACAGATGGACACTTGGTCTGCTTCCATATCTTGGCCCTCGTTAATAATGCTGCTGTAAATATGGGTGCATGTATTTTTTCGCATTAGTGTCGTTTTCTTTGGGTAAACTCCCAGTAATAGAATTACTGGATCATTCTGTATTTCTGTTTATAATTTTTTGATGAACTTCAGACTCTTTTCCATAGTGGTTGCACCAGTTTACATTCCCCGAAAAAGTGCATGAATATTCCCTTTTCTTCACATCCTCACCAACACTTATCTTTTTAATTCTTGCTATTTTCAGTGTTTTGAGGTGGTATCTCGTTGTTTTGATTTGCATTTCCCTGATGATGAGTGATGTTGAGCATCTTTTCATATATCTTAATTGAAAAAATGTCCACTCAGGTCCTCTGCCCACTTTTTAATTGTGTTTTTTTGGTGTTGAGTTGTTTTAGTTCTTTATGTATTTTGGATATTCACCCCTTCTTGGATATATCATTTGCAGGTATCTCTTCCCATTATTAAGTTGCCTTTCTTTTGTTGATGGTTTCCTTCACTGTGCAAAAGGCTTTTATTTTGGTGTCGTCCCAATAGTTTATTTTTGCTTTTGTTTCCCTTGCCTGAAGAGACATAATCCATAAAAATATGTTACTAAGACCAATGTCCATGAGATTACTGCCTATGTTTTCTGTTAGGAGTTTTATGGTTTCAGGTCTCACATTTAGAATTTTAATCCATTTTATTTTGTGTTTGGTGTAAGAAGGTGGTCTAGTTTTCCCAGCACCATTTATTGAAAAGACTGTATTTTCCTTATTGTATATTCTTGCCTCAGAGTGAACCCTCATTGAAAAGCCAGACCAACTTCAGGAAGCTGTTCTTTCATGGTTTAGTATTAGCATTCTTTTACATGATTTACTGAATTGTGCTTAAGTGTAATACTGTTAACATCTTGAACAATCTGGTAAAAACAAAGAAAAAGCTCAGTGAAATTCATCATGTTAAATAGAAGGATGTAACAGATGTTGGAACAGAGTTCATTATGCTATTCAGGACCTTTCTTTTTGGTAACACTCAGAATAGTACATCTACCTTATTCTTACAAATAGTTGTGTGATTTGTTTTAGTTTATGGTCACTATGTGCGTTAAATAGCTTTTCTTGCTGGTTGCTAGTATGTTTACAGCCAGATGTTGTTGCCTACCTCTGTAGAATGTGCTTAATAACGTACACATTTTTTTAGCTCTATTTTATGATCTACCCTTATTTTTCCTTTAAAAAAAATCATTTTCTGCATAAATTAACATCTGTTTGATGAGCTTCCTCAGATTTGCCTTACCATCGGGAAATCACTCATGAGTTTCAGACATAAATATCCTGATAAAAGTAAAACTAGGATTATTCCTTCTTCCTCCCACATCCCATCACTTATACCAGTTGATTCTACTCGTTTCAAATTCATTCACTTTTCTCCATATTCAAATGGCATTGCCCTCATATAGACTACTATTATTTAAGTACTACGAAACCTCTATTTGAAACTTTTCTGTTGCTGTCCTCTATGACATTTTCCATATTATAGCCAGTTTTCTTTTTTTAAGTTGAACTCAGACTACATGATTCCTCTGTGTAAAAAATTTTTTAAATTATTTTGAGAGAGAGAGAGAACATGTGAGCAGGGCAGAGAGAGAATCTTAATCAGGCTCTGTGCTCAGCACAGAGCCCAGCACAGGGCGTGATCCCACAACCCTGGGATCATGACTTGAGCCGAAATTAAGAGCTGGATGCTCAACCGACTGAGCTACCCAGGTGCCCCTTATTTTTTGTAAAGATTTTTAAGTAATCTCTAATCTGTATACTTAACGTGGTGCTGAAACTCACAACCCTGAAATCAAGAATCACACACCACTGAATGAGCAAGCCAGGTGCCCCTAATGTGTTTTCATCATTGCCCCAACACATGAGGATAAAGTCTCAGGGACTTGCACAGCAGATTACCAAGTACCTCATTTGAAACATACAGCTTCTCTCTCCCTCCTCATGTGCTGACTATAAATATGAACTTTTAGTAGATTTGAGTGTCTGATTATTTTAGCCTCTTAGTAGCCCTTATATATGATTGTTTTTTTGTTCCATTTTATACTAGGTTCATGAAAGAAGCGTCCAGTCAGACTTCTTACTAATTATCTTGAAGGAAATTTTACAGAAACGCTCTGATCTACACTTGATTCTAATGAGTGCCACTGTAGACAGTGAAAAGTTTTCCACGTATTTCACACACTGCCCTATTCTTAGAATTTCAGGAAGAAGCTATCCTGTGGAGGTAAGTTTTCTTTAAAACACCTATATGAACAGAAACTACATTCCTACTAGGGAGTTTCACCAGAAGACAGGCTGTAGTCATCTGAGCCCATACCTATTCCTACAGTACTGCAGGTCAAGAGAAAACTTGGAGATGGCTCAGGAATCAGATGGCTAGTGCTGCCTGGATTGAGGGTGGGGAGGCTGGAAGGGACAATTCTGCTGAAAGATACACCTGAGAAGTACAGAACGTAAAACACACTTCTGTGTCCAAACCATTATATCCAGATTGAAGGTGGCAGTAAGGAACTCCTTTTTCACCCAACTCTCAAATTTAGGCTTGTTTTTGAAGCTTCCTTTCTGCTTATTCTATTAATGTTTGTTCTTTGGGTTCAGCTCATAAAGACTGCTCTTTTAACCAGTTTTCACAAATAAAAAATATACACCATAATGTAATTTGTCCAGAGACTTCTAGGGACAAACTCATCTATATCAACAAAGTTTTCCATTCCCAAATAATGCAGAAAGAAGCTTTTCTCATAATATTCTAAATTAACATTTGGTAACATTCAAAAGACAATGATCCCATTGTTCTCTTTAAAATGGTATTTACCGAAATGGATTTGAATTTACCATTCATATACCTTAATCTGTGTAGGTTTTTCATCTTGAAGATATAATAGAAGAAACAGGATTTGTACTGGAGAAAGACTCAGAATATTGTCAGAAATTTCTGGAGGAGGAAGAAGAAATAACCATTAATGTTACAAGCAAAGCAGGGGGAATAAAAAAGTACCAGGTAAAAAGAAAACATTTTCAAAGACATCTAATAGTGATATCCAAAGTATAACATTCCATGAGAGGTTTAAAATCATATGGCTGGCACAGTGAATTCAAGTATAATTTGGAAGAAGAGGAAGAGAGAGGATTTTGAGCAAAATTTAAAATAATCTTCAGTCTTTGGTTTACGGTATTTTATCTTCTTTCACTATTTTGGCCCTATAGATACCCGTAAAAAAATCAAGGAGCATATAAATAAGAGGCAACCTTTACTGCTTCAGAGCAGTGATCACTTATTTAGGAGTAAATTTGTAATGATTTTCTGTATTTTATCTGAACATCTTACGTGTTGAGGGTGGGGCAGGCCCAGAGTCAAGATCGATCCTTGCCATTGGTTCTCTCAGCAGCTGTCCTGGTATAGGCCAACCCGAGCTATATAGACAAGCTGTCTAGGGCAAGCACAGTTCTTCCTAGAGAGTTAGTTTCAGTGACATGTTTGTTTTTAGAGCTGTCATAAAACTACATTAGCTTGCATTTTAGCCAATGGTACTATATCCAGTATTTTTATTGGATCCACAATATTTCATGCTTATATCCAATCTGATGGAAACACAAAGTTAGTTACTTTATCTTCTAGTTAAGCAAATAAATCAAAGAAGCAAAAACTAAAATCTTTCCCTAAAACTCCAGAGTTAGAAATTAGAAACTAAAGAAAGACTTCAGAAAATTAAAGGTATTTCAAAAGAGGTGACTGGACTTTAGCAACCGAAATAGAATCTAATAGGAATGAGGCAGGTATAAACTACTTATTAAAGTTATGACCTCTCTTGACCTGCTTCTTAGTTGCCACAGAACAGTGCATACACTGTTCTGTTTTTCTTCCATTCTTCTTTAATTTAGTATGTACATGAAAAGATAAAAAGTTTTGCTGTACTTAAGGATGTTGAATGAAATTAAATGTGAAATTTAAAAAAAATTAAGTTTGAGAGAGAGAAAGAGAAACATTGTGAGTGGGGGAGGGGCAGAGAGAGACTCTCAAGCAGGCTATGCACTGTCAGCACAGAGCCCGACTTGGAGCTTGATCTCACAAACCATGAGATGATGACCTGAGCCGAAACAAAGTCAGACGCTTAATCAACTGTGCCACCCAGGCACCCCATGAGATGTGAAAATTTTTAATACTTTTTAATACTTACTAAAAATTGTACCCTTGCTGTATTTTAACACAATAATGATAATAAGAAGGGCAGATTTGCATCTTTCTTTGTCTTATAAAAATATTTAATATTTTTGTTCACCATTTTCTGATTGTGTTTCTTTTAGGAATATATACCAGTTCAGACTGGATCAAGTGCTGATTTAAATCCATTTTACCAAAAGTATAGTAGCCGCACTCAGCATGCTATTCTCTACATGAATCCTCATAAAATCAACCTTGATCTCATTTTGGAACTTCTTATATATTTAGGTATGTATCTTTTACTAATCTGACTCTATTTGTTTTGATAAAACTTTTCTAACTGGAAACATTTTATTAACATGTTAAATACTATTCCTTACCTTTTTTCTTATGTTGAATATTGTTATCTTTTAAAAAATTTCAGACAGAAGTCCCCAATTCAGAAATGTTGAAGGAGCAGTGTTGATCTTTTTACCAGGCCTCGCTCACATTCAACAGCTGTATGATCTCCTGTCAACTGACAGAAGATTTTTTTCTGAACGGTAACCACAGATCTTCATTATATTCCAAGTAGTTTTAAAATTAAAAAATGTTTTGTATATTAAAACTCTTAGAATTCTCAGTCTTTTTACCTTTAATTAAAATTGTCTAAAGTGAAGTAAGGTTTTTGTTTTTAACATTTCTATTATAGCATTAAATGTACTAAAAATTTTAGGTATGATTTCTGCTTTTGTTCTGTGTCTTTAATTCATTAAACAGAGGGAATCCTGTGGTTCAGAATAAGATAGTGACTCACCTCCCCAACCCACTGGATAGTGCAAAACCCCTACAGAGTGCAACTTATCATTCAGATATAGGTATTCAGCTGTTTACTGTGTCTGTTTTGATACAGTTTATTACTGCTATCATGGTTATCACTGCAGTATCCAAGCATATTTTGAAAATTCTTGAAACCTTATATTCCATATAAATTCATATTATTTTCTCTTTGATGAATGTATATGGTTTCATTGTACCAGTCTCATAACTTAGGTGTTTGAATTTTTTCATAATAAAAAATTTTTTAAATTGCTATTTGCAAATAAATTTTGTTATTCTTTGCAGTGTCTTCTAAAGAGAAACTCTTGCTAAGAACTATGATTTTAACTTTCAGATATAAAGTGATAGCTCTCCATTCTATTCTTTCAACTCAAGACCAAGCTGCAGCATTCACAATTCCTCCTCCTGGAGTCAGGAAGGTAAAATTCAGTACAGCAAATTTATGTGTGATCTGTTGAATATTTCATGAAAATGTAATTAAGTGTCTCACAGTTCATGGCAGACTCCAGATGCTCAGTAGCTTAACATAATGAGAAAGTGAACCCAATACTTAAGTATTTGAAAATTTATAGTATACATTATTAAAGGGACAAGACTTTTAGGGGAATGACAGTTGAAAAACATGGCATCACTTTCGCTTGTGGGAAGAAAAATCACTACTTTTCCCATCCTTTTCATGAAAGATGTTGGATGTCAGGAACTATTTGAATCCTGTACAGATTCATTGTTGTTCTACATGTATTCATCCTGGATTATTTTTTTAATGCATAGACCATTAGGTTAGGAAATAGTCTCAGTATTTTCATTGCCTCCTCTGTTGAGGATTCTGAATGAAGAGATACTTGGTAGACAGTTTCTCAAATTTAGAAGGGGATAAAGGGTACCATATAAGAACTGTAGGGAATACTAGAGCTCCCAGAAAGCCTAGACTGCAGTGCAGGAGCCTGGGTTCTGAGGCTGTTCTGATCTGTAACATTTTAGCTTCCCTCAAAGATTTGGTTTAAAGAAAAGAGTTCAACCTCTTTAAAAAAAAAAAAAAAAAAATTAGATGCTACTGAGGTAGAATGAGCACCTAGGTCCCATCTAAGTCTGAGAACCCAGTATTATTTCCTAGGTCAAATGAATAAGAGAAACAAGCATTCACTATCAAAATACAGAGTTGATATAGAGCAATATGCATTGAATATTTGATGTGGAATTCCCAAAATGTTTTCTCCAAGAATACAGAAGGAAAAATGCAAAAAGTGCACTATTCAGTCATCACCATTAAGAATTTTAGAACGAGAGGGGCAACCGGGTGGCTCATTTGGTCATGATTGCTGGAAGTTGTTACCTAATGTTTTCGCTTTTTCTTTATTTTCAGATTGTTTTAGCAACAAATATTGCAGAGACAGGTATCACTATTCCAGATGTTGTATTTGTAATTGACACTGGAAGAACAAAAGAAAATAAGTAAGTTTGAAAAGGGTTTGGGGCTCTTGAATTCTTAGGAGAAATCTCAGAATCATATAGGGAAAATCCCAATGTCCTAATTCTACCCAAAGCCTCAGAGAAACTATGGGAAACTTTCAAATACCCAAGAAAATCATGCCATGTGCTTTCCTGTAAGTAATGCCAGTGTTCTACTTCTTGCAGAAAACTGCTCTCCAAGAAAATTTTCAGAACATAATTTTTTGTAAATTTGTTTGCAAAATAGCTTTACAGAAACAATAATTATTTGTGAGGTTATAACAGTGTGAGTTTTGGAATCAAAGTTGGATTTAAATCTCAGGTCTGTAATCTTTACCAATAATACCATTAAATATAATCATCAGTTCCCTCATTTGTAAATGGGGAGCATGAATATTTTTCATAATTGAATGTACCTGTTATAATAACTGGCACTTAACCTTACCTGAATCTTCAGATTCAGATTACTGCTTTTTAAACATTTTAATGTTTATATTGCAAAAACAGAGAAGACCACCTTAGTAGTCTATTGTAATCCATATATACACTGTCCCTGTATTAGGAAAATTCAGCAATATTTGGCAGTGCATATGACTACCTAGAGGCAGTGGTCAGATTAATTTGGAAAAGGGCAAGTTAAACAAGTTTTTTCCTTGTGCCAGAGTTTTTAATTTGATAGTATGAGATTTAATTTGCAGTGTTTGCTAAATTATTTAAATATGAAACATGATTTGGAAAATATTGGTCCACAATTATGATAGACTATTTTAAGCCTGTCTTCAGTGTAATTTTAAGAGTCACATATTTACAGCTTTTTAAGTCCTTGATCTAAATATTCTCTCCTAAAACTTTTTTTTAGGTACCATGAAAGCAGTCAGATGAGTTCTTTGGTTGAGACATTTGTCAGTAAAGCAAGTGCTCTGCAGCGCCAGGGCAGAGCTGGGAGGGTCAGAGATGGCTTCTGCTTCCGAATGTACACAAGAGAAAGGTACAACATAGCACTGGAAATTGAAAAACAAACGATTATAGTGTGGCATTTCTGATAATATGTAAAGTGTTTAATATTATTTTTCAGATTTGAAGGTTTTATGGACTATTCTGTCCCTGAAATTTTGCGTGTGCCTCTGGAGGAGTTATGTCTTCATATTATGGTAATTCTAAAGGAACTCAGGTGTTAACGTGTTCATTCTTTACCCCTTTCTAAAAAAAAAAAAAAAAAAAGATGTAAACTTCCCCTCCCCTAGATTTCCAAGTATCTTATTTACTTTTTAGTAAATACCCCCCCCCCATTTTCTTTATAAGTAAACAAACCCACTGTGCTTTAATTCTACCAGAGACACTCATATTTTGTAGACTAAAATACAGTCTCAGTACCTAGACCTTAGTTGTCAACTGGGGGCAGTATTGCTCACCAGGGGATAAGTGGCAATGTTTTCTGACATTTTTGGTTGGCAGAACTGGGAGGAGAGGGAGGCCATGCTATATGGGCATCTGGTAGGTAGAAACCAGGGAACTGCTAAACATTCTATAGTGCACAGCACAGTCATTTAAAGAATTATATGACCCCAAATAACAACAGTGTGGAGATTGAGAAACCCTGATGTTGACCAAGGGCTTCCTAGTCTGAAAGATCTATAATATCCTTCAGTTCTTAAGATTTTGACTTCACAAAAATCAGGAATGAAGAAACTAAAATACAGATTAGAAGATCTTGACCTCATGCCAGCCCTTAACACATACACAGTTTCTCACACACTTGGGATTATAACAGGATAGCTTTCCTCAGACATTTATCCTCTTTGCTCAAAATTTTACCTAAAGTTAGTTCCAATGTGACCATCTCTTTGGTCAGTTCTAACAACATACTGATTGATCGCTTTTTTAATTTGCAGAAATGCAGTCTTGGTTCTCCTGAAGATTTCCTTGCCAAAGCTTTAGATCCTCCTCAGCTTCAAGTGATCAGCAATGCAATGAATTTACTCCGAAAGATTGGAGCATGTGAACTAAATGAGCCTACACTGACTCCATTGGGCCAGCACCTTGCAGCCCTGCCTGTGAACGTCAAGATTGGCAAGATGCTTATTTTTGGTGCCATATTTGGCTGCCTTGACCCAGTGGTAAAATAAATGATGATCTTGCTTCTTCACTTTATCATTTTGGCTGGGGAATTACTAAGTTTGGAAGCAATTCTTAACTTTTAATTTGATTTTTTTTTTTTTTTAATTAATAGAATGTCAGTACTAGCATTAAAACCAGGAGGTCTGAATGCTTGATGAGAATTTTTGAATATTTATTTTTAAGATCATAAATATTAATCCATGTACTTAAGTATGCTGGAGGTACTATTTTGTGAATGGGTTTGGCTTTTGCTACCAAAAATCGCACTTGAAATATTTATTTGAGTACATAGTAGATGATTCTTAAGGAGCTTTGAATCCCACAGATTTTTTTAAGTAGAATCAAAAACTTTCTCCTTCTCTGTTTCTGGATTATCTCTCTGAGCCAGCAATTACCAGCAGTTCAGTTTTACCTAATTATCTCAGAATTAACCAACTTTGTGCCTCTTGCTGAATCTCTGAGCTCATATGCCTGCTATTCCATTTCAACTTTACAGTTTCATCAGGCTGTGGCCTTTTCTGGGACTACAAATCAATGCTGTTTAAAAACAGAATGAAGACAGTGTAACGTACTGTAGTCTTGTTTCTCTACTATTAGAAATACTCACCAGAATTGTGTTGAGTCCAAAAAATAACCTCTGTCATGATAATTAATTTGAAAAGCTGCAACAGGGGGCACCTGGGTGGCTCAGTCGGTTAAGCGTCTGACTTTCAGCTCAGGTCACGATCTCGCAGTCTGTGGGTTCGAGCCCCGCGTCGGGCTCTGGGCTGATGGCTCAGAGCCTGGAGCCTGCTTCCGATTCTGTGTCTCCCTCTCTCCCTGCCCCTCCCCCATTCATGCTCTGTCTCTCTCTCTGTCTCAAAAATAAACGTTAAAAAAAAATTTTTTTTTTAAATAAAAAAAAAAAAAGAAAAGCTGCAACAGTTAGAAATGGGTCATTATACACTCCAAATTATTTTTGAAGTATTTAAAGAGACTTGCAGGCATAGAAATCTAGTAGGCCAAAAGTCCAGATATAACTGTGTGACAGACTATGAATCACTATACACACATACAGGTTTTTATCTCCGATTCTGGTGATGTGACCTCTTTATAAATATGGTATAAAAGTGATATATTTTTTAAATTACATAAAATGAAGTCCAAAGTAATGAATTAAAATTGAATGGTAGCTACTGTAGAACACCATAAGGGTACTAAAGAAACATGCAACTTGAAAGTGGGATTATTTTATGATTTGCTTACTTTTACAAATCAGTCTTCCGTGTATACCTCCTTAATGATAAATTTTTTTGGTTATTTATGGATAGGCAACACTAGCTGCAGTGATGACAGAGAAGTCTCCTTTTACTACACCAATTGGTCGAAAAGATGAGGCAGATCTTGCAAAATCAGCTTTGGCTATGGCTGATTCAGACCACCTGACGATCTACAATGCATACCTAGGGTAAAGAAATAATCTGGGTGTTGTCAGTAAATCGATGACCTGAGGCTATTTACTTTAAAAAATTTATCTTTGACTTTCATTAAAAAGATACTTCTAAGATTTACACTTATTTTTAGTTACTTCATCTGTCAAGGTATATTTTTATAATCCTTTCTAAATAAGAACAATGTACTTTGTATTATTGTATCTATATTACCTCATATTTGAAGTTAATAATTTACTATTATACATAAAAAATAACAGTATTGCCAAATTCTTATATTCAATTAGTAGCTCCTACAACAATCAAGACCCCTCCTCTTTTCAAATGATTGTACTTTAATTAAAGCTTACTTTGGTTACTACCTCTGAAAGAGACAGTTTGAAAAGAAAACATGTTGAACTTTGGTCATTTTATTTATCTAGATGGAAGAAGGCCCGGCAAGAAGGAGGCTATCGTTCTGAAATTGCGTATTGCCGGAGGAATTTTCTTAATAGAACATCACTGTTAACCCTAGAAGTAAGTCGTAATACAACTTTGTAATTCAGGGTTTTTTGGTTGACTGATAGGCTTATTTTAGGAAAATGCCTACAATAGTGCTTGACATATAGTATGGATTTAATTTACTGCATTAATCTATAATTTTTTGTTTTGTTGTTTCTTCCAACAGGTAACTTTTATGTATTACACAGTGATTTAAAATAGTGTTTAACAATCATAATGTTAATAATCATAAAATGCTCCAAGGCTTGGAATCTTTTTTCCTAAGAGCCCTGATTGCTTCTCGTGAGATTCTCATCTCTTTTTCTAAATATTAGCCAGCTACTTAGTTGCAGTGTAGGATGATAGTTATGGAAAGGCATCATACCCTGTGATTGACTGTGACCAGGTGTATAAAGCTGCTCTTGGGATGGGAAACCTGACAGCTGTGCCCATCACTCAGGCTTTGACTACTGTTGAGGACCAGAATTATTTCTTGGAAGACAGAGTTAAATAGTTAAAATATAAAGACAAGTGACTGCAAAAAGCAGGGCTCCTCCTCAAACACTTAATTTTCATGGTGCTTAGGAAATGGTGTTCATTATACCATTTAAGTGACTACAGGTTTTACTACAGGCACACTATAAAAGAATTCAGAAAATAATGTATCTCACAGAATTCCTCTATTCTCATATTTTAAAGGGTTGAATATTTTATTCTCCTATAACTTAACCCATTATTTTCTGTGCTTCAAAATAATGGCTGGAATAAGAGCAGGGACATCTCTGAGTGGAATGAATTTTGTCCTTCACAAAAGGATAAAGGGATAAACTGAAGAACAGCTGCCTCTGGGCTCACTGGGATTCAAGATGTGGAGAGCTAACACTCCTATGTCTCCACTCCACCCCACTTCCTTCCAACCTCCCAAGTTGCCTCTCAGCTCCTTCCTTCTGTGAGCCTTTTCTTCACCTTCCCTGGGCTGCATGGTTTTCCATGTCTTCACCTACCCTGTGGTGTTAAGGCAGCTGTTTGTCTTTTTCTCACCTGGAATCAAAGTCTCTTAAGCCCCAAATCAGAAACCCAAAGGAAATCCTAAATGTAAGTGTCACCTTTTAATTGCTTATAGCCGGTTTACTTTGACAAATGCTTATCCTTCCTATAGGATTTAAGCTAATGGGCACTTGGTTACTAAACCTAGATAAAGTTTAAATGAAATTGCCATTGTTAGAATTAAGGTGAGACTGCCAGAGGCAAATGAACAAAGTATTTGCAATCCAGGATCAAGGTTCCTCTCCAATTCTTCTTCATTATTTGTTCTGTGTGATCATCCTCACTGAGTAAAATTGTGCAGAGTTACCACCTAAGTAAATATATTGAACGCAAATGTGCTCAGACACATTTTTATTGCTCTCCTATTTTAGACATTATGTTTTATGACATCTAAAGTCTGGGAGTAGTGGAAATAGATAACTCTTCAATCCTTGATTTGCCAGTACAATTTTTTTTTCCTCCCTCATTTGATTTGGGCTGTAGGGAACTAAATAATAATTCGGTATCCTATCAATTTTGATAGGAAACAGCAATATATATTAAAGGGGTATTTGTCACTTTTTCTTTTTTACTCAATTCTGATCTTATCTCTTTTCAACATAAACCAATCTAGGATGTAAAGCAGGAGTTAATAAAGTTGGTTAAGGCAGCAGGATTTTCATCATCTACAGCATCTAATGACTGGGAAGGAAACAGAGCCTCACACACACTGTCCTTCCAAGAAATTGCCCTTCTTAAAGCTGTATTGGCTGCTGGACTATATGACAACGTGGGAAAGATCATCTATACAAAATCAGTTGATGTTACAGAAAAATTGGCTTGTATTGTGGAGACAGCCCAAGGCAAAGCTCAAGTACATCCCTCCTCAGTAAATCGAGATTTGCAAACTTATGGATGGCTCTTATACCAAGAGAAGGTAAAATGCTCATTCTTAATGCCATGATTCAGGGTATTCTAGAAGTCAGTCATAACAAGTTAGGATGCCCCAACAAGTTATTATTTTTGGTTATCAAACTGAGTTTATACATATTGATTTCAAATATGTACAAAAATATAGTTTTTCATCAAAAAAGCCCTATTTCTTTTACTTAATGAAAGAAAAATATTAAAACTTCTACTCTGACCATTATCTTTCTTACTTGAAATAAGACAATTATAGCAAATAGATATTGTTTAATAATGTATCCGTTCCCTAAGATTTCACCAAAAGGTGCTCTCTCAAAAGGGAACAAAGACCTGTTTTATGTGCATTCCAAATAATCATATGGGATAATATAGAACAATATATGCTATAGCAACACTTTGAGTCACAATGTAACCCAAGATAAGTTAACAGCAAATATTTATAGATTACTATTAAAACAGTCTTGTAAATCATAGCTTGCTAAAATAACAAGGATTCATAATTTCAAGGAGTGGCTCCCAAAACTTACATGTAGAGCATGAGAAATTACTAAAGGCCATAGCTAAACACTGGTCTAGAAACTAGACACTTTAAAACAATATTATTTTTGAGCTCATTATTTTGAGCTCATTAACAGCATTGGCATTATAAAATTGTTCATAGTTTCATTTATGTTCAAGAAATATAATTCACCCTTACAATTCATGTTTTAAAATGCCTTTCAATAGTATAAATGCACCAATGGTGAATGTGATTATTATAAAATTGGCAAGTTATGCACACAACAGAATGTAAAGGTAGCTTTATGAAATTTATGATATAAATTTTATAATAGTAAATTATAGAAAAATGCTTACATGGAACATAAATGAACTTCTTACATTTATAGGCTGTGAAGTTTTTTTTTTTCTCTTTATTCCTGTGCAGGTAAGGTATACCCGAGTATATTTGAGGGAAACTACCCTAATAACCCCTTTTCCAGTTTTACTTTTTGGTGGTGATATAGAAGTTCAACACCGGGAACGTCTTCTTTCTGTTGATGGCTGGATCTATTTTCAGGTACATGCTACAACTGATCTCATAACATTAAAATTTTCTTGTAGTACGTGCAGTACTACTGAGGTGTATTTTTTAAATTTTATTGGAGTTTGCATAATTTCTGCCTACAATTTGACTTAGAGTGGAAGACCTTCTTATTTTATCTTGCCTACATTTAAATCTGTTAAAATACGTTCAATCTGTTAAATATGAAAATCAACTCTATTGCTATTACAGATGGCATTTACTATCAGTAAAAATAATTTGCCATGTGCTGTGTACTTCAGTAGTTTACATGGATTATCCCAAACTTAATACCCTAATAACCTTGTTCATTAACTTCAGTAGTTTCCTTTCTATACATGAGGCACTTAAGTTCAGTGAGAAGTTTATATAACTTTTCTTAGATTAAATGGATTGTTATTGGCAGAGCAAGTATTAGACCTAGAATTATTTGAACCTCAAACTTAAGTTCTAAAAAGACAAAGACAAATTCATAGCTTTTAATGAATATTGTCAAGTTTTCCTCTGGAAAAACTAGACTAATTTCTTTGTAACTCCATCAACATTGACCAACTTAAACAAATCTAATACATTCTGCTACTGTATGCCATCATGATTTGAGTAAGACTGGAGAGTAGATTTTAAATACAACTTTAAAAATGTATGCAGTTCCAAGAGGACAGGGTGGTAGAGGTCATCTGTAATTGGATTGTGGTAATAGCTGCATAACTCTTTAAATATATTAGAAATCATTAAATTGTACACTTAACCATTTAGTATATTAAAGTCACGATGTGCTAAAGCAGATCATAAGGTATACAGCCTTACCTTCATTTACTGAAACACATTCACACTCCAGGGGATTAACTTTGTCCAATCTGTCTTCTCTCAACAGGCCCCTGTAAAAATAGCTGTCATTTTCAAGCAGCTTAGAGTTCTCATTGATTCCGTTTTAAGAAAAAAGCTTGAAAATCCTAAGATGTCCCTTGAAAGTAAGTATTTGATTATAATGTAAGTAGAAAACCATATACTGTTAAATATTGCAGTACATTAGAGCACACTGAAGTCTTCAAGTCCATGTGATTAAAAGCTGTTTTAGTAAAATTTATTTTATGGTGAATTCTATCAGACTCATAGACAGTGCTTCATTATTCACAACCTAATTATCCTCTTAAGATTGTTAGTTTACTCCTTCCTCTTTTAAGCTTCACTTCTAAACTGCTGGCCATTTCACAGAAAAAAGGATAGTAAAACTGAGCATTGTAAACTTGGATTATAAGGGACTTTCTGTGAAGTTTCCAGCATGTTTTTCTCCACAATTCTCACAAATGCTGAGCTAGTGTATATTTAAAAAGTACAACATCCTTCCAGCAGAAATCTGCAATAGACATGGAAAGTTAGATCACATTTTGATATGTTAAGAGATGTGGGGTCTTTTCTTAGGGATCTTAAAAATACTGTTTCTTTCTAGACCTGTCATTGTTTACGTTGCAACAAGTTATCTTTTCTTTTTTTTAATGTCATAGTAGCCCCCAAGAATTTGAATGTCAGGCCATGGTCCCAGTTATCAGAATTTCCCATTGCAACCACTGAAACTCAGGGCATTCCTTCACTGAAGTGTCTAATATAAAGAATTTCAGTATTACAGCCCTGATAATTACACCTAGTAAAAAGAGTAGTAAGAAGTTGTTAGGAAGTCACAGTATCAGAGCAACTGGTTAAAAGTAGAAGTTATCTGTTAACAAAACCTCCTTAGCAAATAATGTGGCCTCTGTTGCTCTGTTTGTCAAATTAATTGGTGTTTGATACCTTTGTTGTGTAGAGAGATCTGTCACCTACCTATTGACACCTCTTCAAGAGCACTTTGCTGTTAAAGGTAATTGTTTCATGTTTAGTCCAAAGGAAACAAACTATTTCCTTCCTCCTTGCCCATGCTGTGGAGATCCCTACATCTTCTGAGGAACATGGAACAACCAGTAAACCCTGCAGTACATCTCAGCCAGCACTCCTTCTCTCTCTCAAAATAAATAAACTTTTCAAAAAAACAACAACCATAAGATCTAAGTTTATTTATTTATTTTGAGAGAGAAGGAGAGTGAGGGAGAAAGACTCCCAGGCAGGCTCTGCATTAGGGCAAAGCCCAAGGCAGGCCTCAAGATCATGACATGAGTTGAAATCAAGACACTTAACCGACTGAGTCACCCAGGCACCCCTTTAAGGAATTTTTAAAGAAACAATTCCTAATAAAGGACAAATAGTTATATCACATCATCTCTTTGGGCCTTAAGCCTATTTTTTGTCAAAGTAAGGTGTGGAATAATGGTAACAATAATTAATAATATTTGTAGTGCAACAAATTCTATTATGTGGGCATCTCTTGTTTGAATCTTGTTGGAATTAGTATTGCATTCTAACTTAAAAGAATCTTTTAATCAAGTGTGCCTGTTGGTCACACGTGTATACATTGAGAATTTAGCCAGTGATAAATTTGTTCATGGTTTTTGTTTGTTTGTTTTACTCAGATGACAAGATACTACAGATCATTACAGAATTGATAAAAACAGAGAATAAGAACTGAAACTGAAAGTCATGGTCAACTGCTTTAAAAATTAAGATGAAGATACAGTCATGAAATTATGTGAAAATCGACCATCCCATTAAGTATTTCAGTACTTAAAATGTTGGTACTAGCCATAACTTAAAGGTGGTGGAAAAAAAGCACATACTTTAAACATGTGTAATTTTCTAGTTCCTTTTTAATGATGATTATTTGCAATGTATTTGCCACTACATTTACAATAAATTCTTTGGTATCATCCATGCTTTATACATCCTTATGTGCCTGCCTGTATAGATTCTGTAACTTAGTGTTGGGATTCCCTATGTATACACTCTATCCTCCAGCAGTCCTTCTCATCAGGAGAGTTTAGACCTTCTTGACCCAGAAGAGAAAATGAGCTTCAAAAGCAGTTGTAATGTAATTAAATTTCCATGAAAAGGAACAACTTCAGAAGTCAGTTATTTAATATTTGATAATCAAAGTTAAAACCTAAATAAGTATACAGTATTAATAGATGCTATCTATCCACTAAGCATAAAGATGCAGTGCTAGAGAACAGGCAGGAATGGTTAATGCTACTGTTAACTTTGGGATGGATAGCTTATACCATTTACCTTTTCATATCAATGACCTTGAATCCTTGTTTGCACTCATAATTGGTAAAGTCAGTAAATGTGAGATAGTACTTGGATATTTTTTAGTGGCTTCAGTTGTTTCACTGAGAATCTTTTGAAACTCCATTTTGATTATGTAGAGGAATTTTCCCTTCATTTCTTATCAAGATTGTGGAAGAACTTCAAATATAGTCCTGTGTAGACCAAATGGCAGGAATTCTATCTGAAGGACAAAAGATTAGAATAGGAATCTAGTCCAAATGCTGGACTCTCATAATAGGTACTCAATATTTGTTGATGAGTGAATAAAAGAAGCTGTGACTTTCACTTTATGTGCAGGTGGAAGTAAAAATAAAATTAGAGATTGCTACTAAGTACTAACTTTCTGCCTGCAGTGTGATAAGGGAATTGAGAGCAAGTCAAATATGAGTGCAGTTTGGAATCACTAGCTAGTGCCATTAATAGAACTGGAGACGTCAGAATAAAGAGTTAGTTTATATGCTGGAGGAGGATCAGTTTGTGACCTACGGAGACTGTGGAGTCCTACAATAGAACTAATGTTTCCCATCACCTGAGTGTGCAAGCTAGTGCCCAAATGTTTTTTAGATATTAACTCATTTAATCCTCACAACAACCATCACAATAGGTAGTTCATTATACCCTTTTTACAAATGAGGAGACTGAGGCACAGGTAAGTGAACTAACTAGCTCCAGATCACACTGATAGTAACTGGGCCAAGAACCACTTAAATTTCCGAAATGTAACCATTATTCCTTTGAAAATGTCAAACAGTAGCATCAGGATTAGGGCCAAAGGGCCCTCACCCATCACTTGGACCCAGGTCACCATCATCTTTCACCTACATCACTGTGGTAATCTCCAAACTAGGCTCTCCCCTTCTTACTCTTCTATAATCCATTCTCCTCCATAACTTTAAGAATAATCGTCAATTTTTTTTTTTTTTTTTAAATTGTAACTCCAGTATAGTTAACATACAGGGTTATTTTAGTTTCAGGTGTACAGTATAGTGATTCAACAGCTCTATGTATTAGTGCTCATTGTGGCAAGTGCACTCCTTAATCCCCATCACCTATTTAACCCATTCCCTGACCCACCTGCCTTCTGGTAACCATCAATTTGTTCTCTATAGTTAAGAATGTGTATTGTGGTTTGTGTCTTTTTCTCTTCTTTTTTGTTCCTTAAATTTGACATGAGTGAAATCGCATGCTGTCTTTCTCTGACTTCGTTCACTTAGCATAATACCCCCTAGTTCCATCCATGTTGTCACAAATGACAAGATTTCATTCTTTTATGGCTGAGTAGTACTCTGTTGCGTGTGTGTATACATGTGTATACATACACATGACCTACAAATTTCTAAATGATCTGTACCTTACAACTCTCCAACCTCCTTTTCTCCTGTCCCATTTCTCACAGTGCTCCAGCCACACCAGGCTCCTTTTGAATCCAACTGGCCTTTTCAACATTTGCACATGCTCTTCTCTGCTGTAAAGTACTGCTTCTGTTCTTTACCAAACAGAACTTATCCTGCATCATTGCTGTCTCCACAGACCACCCTACTGACTACCTCACTGACCACTCGTCCTGAAGTATATCTCCCCTTCCAATTGTTCTTACGACACAATATTTTCCTCAGCATGTAACATCTGCTTTTTGATTTCTCCCACTAGACTATATGCTGCACCATGACGGTGTCACTCATGAATGTATACTGAATACAATGCCTGGCACATACAGGCGTTTAATAAATGTCTGCCAAATGAATCATTGAGAATGAGGGAAGTGAGAACAAGGAGTCAAATAAAACCGCAGCTTCTTATGGAAGTCGAGAAAGATAATTAAGGGTGGCAAGGAAGGACATGGTCACAGGTCCCACAACCACCTACACATTCAAAGACTGACTAGGATGTATGGGACTCAGAGGCTATAGTTGATTCTAGAGAATGGATACACAACAGGATTAGCAAGGAAAAAAGACATCACATAGACTCTGGCAGAATCTACACAGGCTTCCCATACATGTTGTGCAGTCTTTCTACCCACAGAAGCCCAGTTGAGACTCAGAGTCCAAAAGTATTTTTCTGGAGGTTGCTCATGTAGGCACAAAAATCAAAACTGTAACTATCAAAATTCCAGACTCCCAGAAGAAAAGCAAGCATTCAGTGCCCCAAGCAGGCAAAACAGTGTTACCTCAAAAACATGCAACTTTTCAAAAGCCAAGCTCCCAGGCTCCAGCCAGGAGCCAACTCTGCAGGCAGGCTCTCCTAAAGATAGCAACCTGGGGGCTGCAATGTTAACCCTCCATACACACAAAGCCTAATTTTTAGGTAATGAATACAAACTCAAAGGCTGGGACACCAAATCAGTATTCTTTACAGATATGATGAAGAAACAAGGCTAAGAGGTTGAGGAATGAGATATTTTAGGATGGGAAGATCCTCGCTGATTTGCAGACAAAACATATAACCAACAGAGAGACTAAGAATAATATTAGTATGAGGGGTGCTTGGCTCACTCAGTGGGTAGAACATGCAACTCTTGAATTCAAGCCTCAGGGGCATGGAGACTATTTAAAGTGTGTGTGTGTGTGTGTGTGTGTGTGTGTGTGTGTGTGTGTGTGTAATATTAGCATCAGAGAGAACCCAACAAAGAACTAAACAAGATTATCAGGAACAAGTTGGGAAGGCTTTTTGGCTTTCCTCAGCAATGAATGCTTAGGATCTTGAGATGAACAGATAAAGTCGATAGTGGGCATCTTTTGCTTTCAGGTGACCATGAGATCTTAGAATGAAACAGACTGTCTCATTGAATCACTGTCCAAAAATGCTTACATAAAGGCAAACGGCACTAGAAGAGAGGCCATGGACAAGGAAAACGGAGAGGCTGAGGAATTAGAAGTCAGAATCTAATCCTAATTCATTGTGAATAAGTGAAAGGTAAGGAGGGTGATTAAGAAAGAGAATGTCAGAATTTATGTATGTATGTATGTATGTATATTTTGAGAAAGTGCATGCATGCATGAGCAGGCGGGAGGTGGGGGCAGAGAAAGAGGGAGAGAGAATATAAAACAGGCTTTGCACTGTCAGTAGAGTCTGACACGGCTCAATCTCACAATACGATCATGACTTGAGCCAAAGTCAGGAGTAGGATGCCTAACTGAATGAGCCACCCAGGTGTCCCAACAATTTCAGGATTTAAAATTTGAGATGTAATTGTTGCAATAAGTAAACCTAATGCTGGTAGACAACAAAATAGACATGGGTATCACAGAAGATAGGTTCAGAAACAGGATGATCAATATGTTGTTTTATCAGTGTGGACGCAGGAAAAGGATGGAGAAGACTAGGCCAGTGCTATTGTGCCATGGTTGGTGGGAAAGCAGCAAAGTGCCGGACCTTAAATACAGGGCCCTAGAGATACACGGTGGCAGAAAGGAGGCAGAAGGGAGGGAGGGGATCGTATGAGAAAATGGCATTCTCTTCAGGTAAGAAGTTGTTGAATCCTGGTAGTGGTATAGGAATATTTCAACCTCTTCTCAAGGTACATCAATTCTTACATTCACAAGTAGAACAGTCTTAATTAGAGAAGATTAGCTGGAAGGAAAGGAAACATTAAAGGAAAGCAGATTTCTATTAAAAACTTTTTTCCAGGGGCGCCTGGGTGGCTCAGTCGGTTGAACTTCCAACTTCAGCCCAGGTCACAATCTCAAGGTTGTGAGGCTGAACCCCACATGAGACTCTGTGCTGGCAGCTCAGAGCCTGGAGCCTGCTTTGGATTCTGTGTCTCCTCCTCTCTCTGTCCCTCCCCCACTCATGCTCTGTCTCTGTCTCTCAATAGTAAATAAATGTTTAAAAAAAATTTTTTAAGCATTTTTTTCCATTAAAAATTTTTTAGGGTCTCCTGAGTGGCTCAGTTGAGGGTACAAGTTTGGCTCGGGTCATGATCTCTCAGTTTGTGCTTTGAGCCCACTGGGCTCACTGCTATGAGCACAGAGCATGCTTCAGATCCTCTGTCCCCCTCTCTCTGCCCCTCCCGTTTGAGCTCTCTCATAAATAAAACATTGAAAAAAACTGGGTGGGGGGGGGGGCACCTGGGTGGCTCAGTCGGTTGACGGTCCGACTTCAGCTCAGGTCATGATCTTAAGTGATCTTATTTTTTTAAGGGCTCCTGGGTGGCTCAGTTGAGCATACAAGTTTGGCTTGGGTCATGATCTCGAGGTTCATGAGTTTAAGCCCCACACCCGGGTCAGTGCAAAGCCTGCTTAAGATCTTCTGTCCTCCTCTCTCTCTGCCTCTTCCCCGCTTGTGCTCTTTCTCAAAAATAAATAAATCTTCAAAAAAATTTTTTCAACTGAACATTATGTGATAAGCACTGAACTAAGAGCTTTATTATATTTTTGTTTAGTCCTGACAAAAATCCTAAGGGGAGACGGATAATTTATTTCCAATTTATAGATGAGGAAATTGAGGCTAAGAAGCTAAATTTTCTGAGGTCACTCAGCTAGTGAGGAAAAATGAAAAGACCATTCAAAAATAATCTGAGCAGTATACAGGCATAAGGATAGATGTATAGATCTATGGAACAGTATTGAGAATTCAGAAATAAACCCACCCATCTATGGTAAGCTGCTTTTTAATAAGTGTGCCAAGACCATCAATAGATAAAGAGCAGTCTTTTCAAGAAATGATGCTGGGACAAATGGTTATCCATATGCAAAAGAATTAATTTGGACCTTGATCTTATGCCATATTCAAAAAATTAAGTGCATCATAAAGCTAAAAGTAAAAACACTGGTTCTTCAAAGGACACCATCAAGGAAGTAAAAAGTCAACCCATGTAATGCAACAAATTATTTGAAAATCCTAATAAAGGACTTGTATTTAGAATATATAAAGAAATGTTACAAGTCAATGGTAAAAGAGAACCCAATTAAAAAATGAGCAAACTAGGAATAGAAGGAAATTACCTCAACATCGTAAAGGACATAGATGAAAATCCCACAGCTAACATCATACCGATGTTGGTGAAAAACAAAGCTCTCACTCTTAGATCAAGAATGAGCAAGGATACCCACTCTAACCACTTTTATTCAGCATAGTACTGGAAGTACTAGCTAGAACAACTATGCAAAAAAGAGAAATAAAAGGCATTCAAATAAGAAAGGAAGAAGTAAAATTATCTCCATTTGCAGGTGACATATCATATGTAGAAACCCGTTACCTCTCTCCCTCTCTCCCTCTCTCTCTCTCTCACACACACACACACAGTTAGAACTAATATTCAGCAAATTTGTAGGATTAAAAAAATTAACATCTAAAAATCAGTTGCATTTTTACATACTTAACAAAGAACAGTCAAAAAAAATTTAAGAAAACAATTCCATTTGCAATGGCATAGAAAATAATGAATTATTTAGGAAGAACTTTAGCCAAGGAGGCAAAAGACTTGTGTACTAAAACACTGCTGAAATAAATTAAAGATGACACAAATAAAAGGAAAATAAATGCTTATGGATTGGAAGACTGAGTATTGTTCAAATGTCTATACTACCCAAAGCAATCTACAGATTTAATGCAATCCCTATAAAAGTCCCAAAGGTATTTTTTACAGAAATAGAAAAAACAATTCTAGGGGTTCCTGGGTGTCTCAGTTGGTTGAGTGTCTGACTCTTGATTTCTGCTCAGGTTGTGGGACCAAGTCCATGTCAGGCTTGTGCTGAGGGTGAGGCCTGCTTAAGATTCTCTCTCTCTCTCTCTCTCTCTCTCTCTCTCTCTCTCAGGTCATGATCTCATGGTTTGTGGGTTTGAGCCCCACATCAGGCACTTATAGTGCAGAGCCTGCCTAGGATTCTCTCTCTCCCTCACTCTAACCCTACCTGACTTGCACTCTCGCTCACTCTCTCTCAAAATAAAAAATTAAAAAAATTATCTGTCTTCCTCTGCCCTTCTACCCTCCTTGCACGCTCTCTCTCTAAAATAAAAAAATAATAGGGTCACCAGTCCGACTTCAGCTTAGGTAATGATCTCACAGTTCATGAGTTGGAGTCCCACATGGGGCTCTGTGCTGACAGCTGAGAGTCTAGAGCCTGCTTCCAATTCTGTGTCGTCTTCTCTCTCTGCCCGCCCCCCCATTCATGCTCTGTCTCTCTCAAAAATAAAAGCTAAAAAAATTTTTTTTAATAAAATAAAAAGTAATTTTAAAAAATAAAAATTAATAAAATTAAAAATTAAAAAAACAATTCTAAAATTTATAATGGAACAAATGACCCCAAAAGCCAAAACAATCTTGAGGAAAAAGAACAAAGCTGAAGGTCTCACACTTCCTGATTTCTAAACATTACAAAGCTACAGTAATCACAACAGCATGGTATTGGGATACCCAAGACAGACATATAAATCAACAGAACAGAATAGAGGGCACAGAAATAAATCCACACCTACATGGTCAAATGATATTCAAGAAGTGTGCCAAAACCAAACAATGGGGAAAGGATAGTCTCTTCAACAGAAGCTACTGGGAAAATTGGATATCCATATGCAAAAGAATGAAACTGCACTCCATCTTACATCATACATAATAACAATCAATTCAAAATGGATTTGGGGCGCCTGGGTGGCTCAGTCGGTTGAGCGTCCGAATTCAGCTCAGGTCATGATCTCACGGTCTGTGAGTTTGAGACCCGTGTCAGGCTCTGTGCTGAATCTCAGAGCCCAGAGCCTGCTTTGGATTCTGTGTCTCCCTCTCTCTCTGCCCCTCCCCTGCTCATGATCTGTCTCTCTCTGTCTCAAAAATAAATAAAACATTTAAAAAATTTTTTAAAAAATGGATTAAACACTTAAAGCAAGATCTAAAACTGTAAAGCTCCTATAAGAAATGTAAAGGGAAAGCTTCATAACACTGGTAATGGAAATGGTTTATTGGATAGGCCACTAAAAGCACAGGCAAGAAAAGCAGGTAACATCAAAGTAGAAAGTTTCTGCATGGCAAAGGAAACACTCAAAAGAGATAAAAGGCAACCTATGGTACAGGAGAAAATATTTGCAAGCCATGTGTCTGAAAAGGGGTTAATATCCAAAATAAGTACTCCTACAACTCAATAACAAAAAACAAACAAACAAACAAAAAAAAAAAAACAAAAAACCCAACAACAAATAACCCTAAATTATCTGATTTTAAAAATGAGCAAAGGACTATGAATAGACATTTCTCCAAAGAAGATGTAAAATGACCAGTAAGTATATGAAAAGATGACCGACACTGCTAACCATAAGGGAAATGTAAATCAAAACCATAATGAGGTATCACTTCACACCCGTTAGGATGGCTATTTAGAAAATAATGACTGTTAGCAAGGATGTTGGAAGTGCAAACTTTGCACACTGATGGTAGGAAGGTAAAATGGTGCAGTTGCTATGGAAAACAGTATGGAGGTTCCTTAAAAAATTAAAAATAGAAATACCATATGATCTACCATCATTCCCACTTCTGGATATTTATCCAGAAGAACTGGAATCACAATCTTAAAGACATATTTATACTTTCATGTTTCCTGCAGCATTATTCACAACAGCCAAGTAGAAACAACCTAAATGTTCAATGACAGATGAATGCATAAAGAAAAGGTGGTAAATGCATATCATGGAATATTTTTCAACTTTTAAGAAGAAGGGAATTCTGCAATATGTGACAACATGAATAATCATAGAGGACATTATGTTAAGTGAAATAAGCCAATCACAGGACAAATACTGCATGATTCCACATACATGAGGTATCTAAAGTAGTCAAACTCACAGAAACAAAATAGAGTGGTGGTTGTCAGGAGCCGGAAAGGAGGAGAAATGCGGAGCTGCTATTCAGTGGTATAAAGTTTCAACCACATAACATAAAAAAATTCTAGAGATCTGCTATACAACACTAATACCATATGTGTGTACTTAAAATTTATTAAGAAGGTAGATCTCACATGTGTTTTTCACCACAATAAAAAAAAAACAAAGGATATGAATAGGCTTTTTTCCCCACAGAAGATACACAAGTGGCTAAAACTCATGGAAAGATGTTTAAGAGTGTTAATAATTAGAGAAATGCAAATGAAAACCCTAACAAGGTACTTCCTCACCACTACTAATATAACTAAAAAGGCAGACAATATCAAGTGTTGGTAAGAATTTGGAGAAAATGGACCCCTCATACATTGCTGGAGGAATATAAAATTGTGCAACCACTTTGGCAAACAGTTCCTCAAAAAGTTAATCAAAGAGTCAATACATGGCCCAGCAGCAATTCCATTTCTAGCTATATACCCCAAAGAAATAAAAACCTATGTCCACAGAAAAAGCTGTACATCACCCAAAGAGCCAAAGCAATCTTGAGAAAGAAGCACAAAGCAGGAGATACCAAGCTACCAGATTTCAAATTATACTACAAAGCTATAACAGTCAAAACAGTATGGTACTGGCAAGAAAAAAGACACACAGAGATCAGTGAAATAGGACAGAGAGCCCACAAGTAAACCCACATTTAGGAGGTCAAGATGCACTTGGGGCTTCATTGGTTGAGCATCCAACTTCAGCTCAGGTCATGATCTCACAGTTCATGAGTTCGAGCCCCGTGTCGGGCTCTGTGCTGACAGTTCAGAGGCTGGAGCCTGCTTCGGATTCTATGTCTCCTTCACTCTCTGCCCCTCCCTCCCTCCCTCCCTTCATGTCTTTCTCTCTCTCAAAAATAAACCAACATTTAAAAAAAATGAGAAGATCAATTAATCTATGAGAAAGGAGACAAGAATATACCATGGGGAAAAGATAGTTTCAGGAAATGGTTTTGGGAAAACTAAATAGCTACATGCACAAGAATGAAAATGGACCACTATCTTACACCATATATAAAAACAAATTCAAAATGGATTAAAGACTTGAATGTAAGATCTGAAACCATAAAACTGCTAGGAAAAAAGACAGGAAATAAACTTTCTGCCATTGGTCTTAGCAATAATTTTTTGACCAGTCTCCTGAGGCAAGGGAAACAAAAGCTAAAATAAAAAATGAGATTACATCAAATGAAAAATCTTTTGGACAGTGAAAGAAACCAGTAACACAACAAAAAGGCAACCTACTGAATGGGAAAAGATATTTTCCAATCATACATCTGATAAGGGGTTAATATCGAAACTATCCAACCAACCATTATAAAATGGGCAGCAGGGGCACCTGGGTGGCTCAGTCTGTTGAGCATCCAACTTCAGCTCCAGTCATGATCTTGCAGTTTTTGAGTTCAAACCCTGTGTTGGGCTCTTGGACTGACAGCTCAGAGCCTGGAGTCTGCTTCAGATTCTGCGTCTCCCTCTCTCTCTGCCTCTCCCCAACTTGTGCTCTCTCTCTCAAAAATAAATCAACATTAAAAAAACTGTAAAGAAATAAATGTTACAGGAATGTATTCTGCAGAATACGGGAGAATTATGTTATAGTCTAGAATGCAATTCTAAAATACAATCTAGAATGCACAATGTCTGGAACAAATCAGATGCTTCCTAAGCGGTTCACACATATATGCCTCTAAGCTGAAACAGAAACAGCAGATATGGTAATAATACAGAAATGTGGGCCATAATGCTGAGGAACACTGAGCATCTGTCAGTCTCTCCAAAGTACTAGGAAACACTGCTCCTGAAGGATACAACTTTAACATCCACACTTGCCACATGGGAAGAAAATAAATTCAGCCACTCCATCCATTCATTTCAAACCCACATAGCTAAACAAACTTAGAGAGTGGAGCCTGCCTCTCAACAGGGCACCTAACTTCCAACAGGGCAACCGAACTTGCTACTTGCTGAAAGCTTTTGTTAACTGCAGACCCTTGGTGGCTTTTCTCATAAATTCTAAGAAATATGTGACAAGGCAGCCCTCAACAGCTGCTCTGTTTTGATCTGCACCCTGTGATTTGACATTCAAGTAGCTGCATTACATATCATGTCCTTCAGCCTTCCCCTTTGTTGTTCTTCAATAGGACCAGCTTTGCTTTCCATTTAGGACAAAGGGTTATTTCACCACAGTCTAAAGATACTAATTGCTGCCCTCTTTGTTGTCTGTGTGGTAGGGAAAGAAAAGACACGATAGATCTTCCCTATTTAACAGAGGAGCCTGAGGTTATTTTAACATAGGATGCCCCACTGGACATTAAAAAGACCTTTCTGCAACCCGCAGCCTCATCATTTAAAATAATAAAAGTAACAATAATAAGCACAGAGATGTACTAGCTTTATCTTTCATGTGGTTGGGAAAAATTCACTGTGTACAGTGAGCCTACTTCAAATTCACCTCTTTGCCAATCACCTTGAGATAACTACTTCAGGAGAATTTAACTATCCTTATCTAAACATTTGTAGGATTCCCTCCCCACCAGAAAACACTGCTCCCCAAACAAGGACATATCAATTGAACTGATATTTTGAGAAATCTCACTTAGGGAATGGATTTGCGCAACATTAAAAGAAAAAGACATTTTCACTTGTGAACACAAGCAGCACATGAGCATTGCTTTCCAAAAGGCATCCCTCACCATCTAACTGAAAATACTCCCCATTCACTCTCCAGGGCAGCACACTCAAATTGCTGCACAGACTTACTACGAGAGAGAGAGAGAGAGAGAGAGAGAGAGAGAGACACACACACACACACACACACACACACAAAGCAAGAGCTGGGGACAGGCAGAGAGGGAGGGAAAGAGAGAATCCCAAGCAGACTCCGTGCTGTCAGCGGAGAGCCCAACACAGGGGCTCCTATGACCTGAGCCCAAATCGAGAGTCAGATGCTTAACCGACTGAGCCACCCAAGCACCCCTGATATCATTTACATTTTGTTCACTGTTTTACTTTCAGCCTCTCCCCTCCCCATTCTGTGCAAGCAGAGGCCTTGTGTATCCTATCCACTGCTGCAAACCTAGAGCAGTGCCCAGTACTTAGTAGGCACTTGTTAAATAATGGCTGTGAAACGGCAGAGAGAGACAACTACAGTATTTAGGTACAGTGATATTCTAGTAACAGATCTTTTTTTAAAGATCCTTTATTGGTTTGTTTTGGATCTACTAATTAATTTAAAATGCATGTTCACACCAAGAATGGAAGGTGGAAAGAAAACTGAACATTTAAACAACCTATCAGTCACTGCTAAGGTACAAACCCACCCATTTTTTTCCCCTCACTCTTCAGCTCAGCTTCCTTTATGAGACCATCTCTTCACTCTGAAGAGTGAACCAAATTTGCCCTCTCCCGACAATTTAAACTTGTTTATTCAGCACCAGTGCTCTCTGTGAGAAACTAAGTCAACTGTCACTTTCTCATGTCATCACCTCCTAAGAGGTGGCTGGTTCACAGAAATCAGATACAGTCTGTGGTCATCACACTCCAAATGGCTTCACACTTCTCTTAGCGTTGAAGCCTTGCTTCTTTTTCCCTAGCTCAATTTGCGCCTCCTGGCACATGCTTGGGGTAGGGAACTCTGCCTGCCTTGCTAAACTACACCACAGAGCCTCCAAGTTTATCACAAAAAGGTCCAACCAGCTCTGACCCGCTGGGCTCCTCCATCTTTTGTGGACTCTATTCCCTCAGCTTTACTCTTCTTTCTAAGCAGTGGCCCAAGGGTGGACTCAAAGCTTTTTCTTGGTTCTCGCTTAGCATTCAACGAACATAGAAGAGCATAAGGATGAATGTCCAGGCTAGAATCACAGACTTGGGTTTAAATCCTAATTTTCTGCTTACTAGCTGTGTATCTTCCAGCAAGCACCTGATCCTCTCTAAAAATTCTCTCATTTGTAGAATTGGTAAAATAACTGTACCTCTTTCGTACGGTTGAAGTGATGGTTAAATGCTACAATAAACAAAAGTGCAACATAACAAGACCTAAGAAGTCACTGAATGCTGGCAATAACAAGGTCCTATGTGATCTGGCCCCATGACTTCTCCCACCTCATCTGCTGCTCTCCTTTTCACTCCTACTCCAGCTACACTGGTGTCCTTGCTGTTCCTCCACATGGCAGACCTGCTCATGCCTTAGGGCCCCTTCATCACTATTTTCTCTGGCTAGGATGCTACCCCCTCAGATGTCCACATGGCCAACTCCCCCATTTCCTAGAGTTCTTCGCCCAAATTTTTCCAGTGAACTTTATCTAACCAATGTATTAAATAACGCAATCTACCTGTGGCACTCCCCATGTGCCAGTCCCTGTATTGCTTGTCTCTCCGGGCACTTCCATCCCTATAAACTCCATGAAGACCGGGATATTTGTCTGTTCCGTTCACTGATATATAATCCAACTTCCAAAAGAACAGTTTCACTTATAAAGTTACAAAACTTTGCTCCCGGAGTACACAGGCCCTGTTCTACTCTATCCGCTCTTTCTAATGTCCACATATAATAGTGATCACCATTTTTCAGGACTAACCTGGGTTCCCTGTTTTCTAACTTCCAGGCCACATGCATATGAAAAATGCTATTTTTGAAACAGATTACACACAAATATAGTTCAAAATTCAAAAGATCATGACAGTGTATAGCAGGAAGACCCTCTCTCTCTTATCTCTGTCTCCCAGGATTTCTTCCCAAAGGCAATCAATGTTACCAGTTTCTTGTGTATCTTTCCAGAGAGATTCTATGCATATATAAAGATATATGTAGATATTCTCCTTTTTTTTACACAAGTGACAATATATTTGACATACTGCTCTGTACCTTGCTTTATTTAACACTGTATTTTCAAAATCCTTCTACATCAGTCCATAACCATCTACCTCATTCTTTTGTTTTTTTTTAAGTAGGCTCTACAACAAGGAGCCCAACTTGGGGCTTGAACTTACCATCCTGAGATCAAGACCCAGGCTGAGATCAAGAGTTGGATGCTTAACCAACTGAGTCAACCTGGTGCCCCCTGCGTCATTCTTTTTAACAGCTGCATAATATTTTGTGTTTTAGAAGTCCCTTATTGAAGACAATCAACGTTTTGCTTTTAACAAGGATATTGTGATAAACACCTTTTTATAAAGTAATTTTGCACTGATACAGACTAATTATCAAGGAGTGGAAATTCAGAGTTAAAGATTATGTACATTTTAAATCTTTACAGATCTTGCCAAATTGTCTTCCAAAATGGCTGTACCAATTTACACTCTCACCAAAAACGAGGTCTATTTCCCTAAATCCTCTTACCAGGGGGCGCCTGGGTGGCGCAGTCGGTTAAGCGTCCGACTTCAGCCAGGTCACGATCTCGCGGTCCGTGAGTTCGAGCCCCGCGTCAGGCTCTGGGCTGATGGCTCGGAGCCTGGAGCCTGTTTCCGATTCTGTGTCTCCCTCTCTCTCTGCCCCTCCCCCGTTCATGCTCTGTCTCTCTCTGTCCCAAAAATAAATAAAAAACGTTGAAAAAAATTAAAAAAAAAAAAATCCTCTTACCAAACGTTTGAACTTTTATCAATCAGATTATGTACAATATAGTATCTCATGATGGATTTAGCTTGCATTTTTCTTGTTATGAGTGAATCATGGAGGACTGTTCCCTCCTGACACCTTGGATCTACATGGGCAATTCTACCACCTAAAGGGAAAGGAGCAAAGAGAGCATCAGGCTATCACAGTCTGAAGAAAAGCTTTCAAGGCCCACTGAAGCAAGTCACTTAGTCTCCCGTATTTCAAAAGAGCTGGGGCCTGAAGTGGCCCCAAACAGAATGCTACTTTGCTTACTACTCTTTTACTTCTTCTCAATGTCCAATTCCTATCATATATGTAGGTATATCAGCAAAATTATGGCAGTTATTATTTTCCTCAGCCACATTGGATACCAGAAATTCACTTCTCTGACTTCAAGTATCCTAAACACTTTCCAATTTGGGCACTTAACTACATTAATAGAAAACAGTCTTAAGTAAATTTAATTTTTAGTGACCAATATAAATTTTAGTGACTTAAAATCAAAAGTGAGCTCAAGGATCTTGAGGTGCTAACAAAATAGTTCACATATCTGGTACCAACCCCAACCCACCTACTCTGTTTGCTAAACAAGGTATTGTTAGTAAATGCATTCCTCCTACCTCAATCACTGTCCAAGCCCTGGGGCAGGATGAGGGTTTTTCATTGAAGATGAAGTGCCAAACTGGAAAAAAACAAAACAAGGTAACTTTAGTTCTATTATATTAATACTCTCTTGAGGGTTCCAAAAACCACACCTGAAAATAAGCAGGGTCAAATCATGGTTAATCAACCTTCATTATAAAAGCCTGGGCTTAATTAGGTCCTACACTTTTTTTTTTTTTTTTTAAATGTTTGTTTATTCATCTTGAGAGAGAGGTGAGAGAGAATCTCGAGCAGGCTCCACATTGTCAGCACGGAGCCCAATGTGGGGCTTGAACCCATGAGCTGTGAGATCATGACTTAAGCCAAAACTAGAGTAGGACACTTAACTGACTGAGTCACCCATGTGCCCCTAGGTTCTACGTCTTTAAAGTATTTTAGATCTACCTAGTGCCTTTAAGGTGCATTGCACCCAGGTCTCAAATTAGAAAAGAGAAATTAATTTTAAAGACTCCTCATAAGAAAAATAAAAAGCCCTTAACTTGGACCATATTGTTCATACCACAAATACTGCATCTAAATGGCCTCCAGTCTTTTTCCCTACAATCCATTTTCCACACATCAGCCAGAATAATCTTTTAAAACAAAAGACAGATTTTCTGTCTTTTGATTAAGACCTCTTCAGTGGCTTCAGGTAAATAAAGTCTTTAGCATTTAATGTACCTTCAAGACACTGCATGACCTTGCTGTTGAAACAGTATCATGGTGATTATGGAACAGGGAGCCAGGCTGAGTTTGAATCCTTGTTCTACCCTTTACTATCTGTGGGACCTTGGCCGAATTAATTTTCCTCTTACTCCTCAATTTTCTTATCTATAAAATGAGGACAATAATAGAATCTATCTCATAGAGTTGTCGTGACGATTAAATACTATAATAATATTCATATGGATCATAACAGTACCAAACATACAAGTTTTGGGTCAGTATTAACGATTATCTCACTTTTTCTCTCCCTTACAACTCTGTGTTCCAGCCATTCCTTATCAGGTAGACCCTAGAATGTTACAAGAGCCTAATTTCAGACCTTCCAACATCCTATTCCTTTTTGTGGGGAATTGTCACCCAAATCCCTCTTCTCTTCTTTCAAGCCCCCCACCTTCTGTCTTAGCTTAACCATCACTTGCATGGGAAGCCTTTCCAGACCAGGTCAGTTAGCTCTACCATGGGCTCCATGATACCCAGATGGGGCTGCCAGATGTTATAAGGCCCAGTTAAATTTGAATCTCAGATAAACAATAATCTTTTAGTTTAAGTATGACCCACAAAATATCTGGATATCAGATAAATAACAATCTGTCAGTATAAATGTGTCCCATGCAATATTTGAAACAGACTCATGCTAAAATTTATCTGACACTTCATTTTAACTGGGTGTCCGGTATTTTGTCAAGCCTACACCCAGGAGATCCTCTATCACAATAATTTTTGAAATGTGACAAGTGGTTCTTTGTTTCTCCCACTAGAGTGCCAGCTCTGTGACGGAAGGACCCCGGAAACTTTTTTCTTTTCTTAATATCTACACCCAACTTGGGGCTCAACTTGAGATTAAGAATTGCATGCTCCACCAACTGAGCCAGCCAGGCACCCCAGGACTCATGAAGCCCTCATAACTGTCTTAGACCTGGCATCACAGGCAGTCCACAAATACCAAGAAATATATCACCCATCAGTACAAAGCTCAGGTACTGCCTGTTGGGAGTTAACTACAGACACTAGCCTCACATCCACAAGTGGATAAAATGACCCTTCTGCTTTTTCACAATATCTCCAGGGTGATATTGACTTCCCAATGAAGGCTTTAAGGTGACCCCCCTACTTCATGTTCAAAAAGGACTTTGAGTTTTCACTTATTTCACTTGACTCTCAAGCCAAGTATTAACAACCACATTTAACAAATGAGGAAACAGAGGCTCAGAGAATGTAAACAGCTAGCCCAGGATGACCAATAAATGGGAGCAACAATATTGACCCTAGAAGTTGACTTTGTGCTCCTTCCACTGTACCAAATGGACATCTGGGTTAATAAGAAGGCTCAGAATTCCTAGGTCCTTCCTCCTCATCCAGAAAGCTTCTCAAGTAAAAAGTCTGACATCTGAGCCCTCTCCACAGATTTAACTGCTCCTCCCATAATGGTCCCCCAGCAAAAGCTTGAGAGAAGACAACAAGTCCTAGCACCTGTATCTTGAAAGACCGGTGATTCTTACCTCATCTCTCAAGTTACAAATGACACTGTTTAGGTCTATAACTAAAGACCTTGCTCAGTTACAGGGAAATAGGAGTAAAACTTACCAGAACCCAAAATCTGTCTCTTTTCTCTTTCCTGCATCTCTACGAGTCAACACCCCCACATGCAACTAAATTTCCAGGGACAGGGATTTAAATTTGATTATACACATTTCTCTGCTTTCTTCTGACATGAGGTGGGAATGGCTCAACCTGCTCTTGCCTTACCTAGCAACCTCACTTCTTGGAGTTCTTCTGGAAAGTTCATCAAACTGAGGGTTGTGGGTTTTCTGCCACTGAGAAATGCCTACAACGCTGACTAGATGCTACTTGTGCCCCTTTTCCTCAGGATACGAGCCCCTTAGGAAGGTTCTCTCAGGCAGAAGACTCCAGCTTCTACCAGGACAGGAAGCTAGGAACCAAACCAGCAGTGCCCTGAGGAAACTGCCACATCCAGTCCAGTCTTTCCTGCCTGGGCACTCCGCTTCTGGTTCCAGCTTTATTTTTTTGAGCTTCTGAAGGAGCAAAAACGGAGAGCAGGGAATAATCAAGGAGGATTGAGCTGCCCCGGGGAGCGGGTTAGAAGCTAATGACCTAAAACAGAAAAGGCCGTGAGCAATTCGATCAAGCTAGCAAAGCAACCCTCCAACCATGTTATGTTCGTAACAGCTCCAGTTTACTTGGTTTGGGGTGGCAAGGGCGGGGCAAATGTTATAGGACTGCAAATCCGCAGTCGGACGTTCGCGGGGCCATTTTTCTGGTTGATTTCAGCACTATTGCCTGCCTGGCTGGCTGGAGTAGCTCCCAGATACGTAGCGCAGAGGAACTTGCGGAGGCTCTGCTCCCCGAGAGGGGCGCAAAGAGGGCTACCCGGGTCCTGGGGTCCCGCCTAAAAAAATAATTACAAACGCAGTCGAATTAGAATTACTGCTTGTATGGGTTACTAAGAAAACTCCTGTGCTGACAGGATTCTAGTTGGAGGCTTCGTTTGGAGTTCGGAAGCTAACTTTTGCAAAATTACCAACCTGGATTAGAGGCTGCGTAGAAAGCGCTAGCACGTACGAGATTATCCGGACCAGGACTCGGCGACAGCCGCGGAATCTTTTTCCCGGGAGCAATTGAGCCCCTGGGCGGTACTCTGCGCTCTCTCGGCCAGGCCACCGCCCCGCCCCCACCCTTGGAGGCGCGCACGCTCAAGCTGCTAACCTGGGTTACCTGGGTAACGCAGGACGCGCGCGGAGCTAGCAACTCCCCGCTGCTGCGCTCGTACTCGAGTAGCTCCTCCTCTCCCTTGCGGGCTGCGCAAGCCGGACGCTGCCAGCCGCTCGCTCCGAAGCGGTTCTTTAGCCGGGAAAACTCGGCCTCGTGCCGCTCAGTAATCAGCCAGTGAGAAGCCGGGGGTGTGGTAGAGGGCAGAAGCCCGCCGGGTACTTAGGGCCTCGCCGCCGATTTCGCCAGCCTATTTCGCACTTTCTTGAGGGCCTCCGGTTCCCCGCAGGTGGGGAATCACCGAGCGGCCACCAGACTGCATAATGGTGACCCCCTGCCCCACGAATCTCGTGAGCCCCGCCGCCCGGGCTAGGAGGCGGGACGACCAGAACCTCCGCGCCCCGGTGAAGAAGAACAGGCGCCCACGTCTCCGGAGGAAGCAGCCGCTGCAGCCACTGAGCCCATGCACACTCCCCGGCGACTCCGGTGTTTGCGACGTGTTCGAGTCTCCCAGCTCCGGATCTGATGGTGCAGATAGTCCAGCAGCTTCCGCGGCGCTAGGTTGCAGCCCCCTACCTGCTCCTGCCCAGCAGTTGGAGCAGCTAGATCTACAGACCTTCCGTGACTACGGTCAGAGCTGCTACGTCTTCCGCAAGGCGAGGGAGAGCCACTTCCACCCGCGGGAGTCGCTGGCGCGGCAGCCACAAGTGAGGCGCTGGTAGAGCGAGCTCCCCACCGCCTCTCCTCTTGCTCTTTCTTCTGCTGTTTGCTCTCCGCAGCGCCCCCGCCTGCGCTCACGGAGGTTCTCAGTCCAAGCGGGAAGGGGCTTTGGAGGACCGGGCCACCGTCCTCATTTTACAAATGGAGAAGAGTGGGGCCTAGATGGCTTAAGTGACTTGTCCGAAGTTTCCATACTGGTTAGCGGGGACACGGTAGAATGCAGACGAGTCAAGAAAGTTTCTAGGCTCTAAGGACTCCTCCCGACCCCGGGCAAGCTATTTAACAATTCTGAGCTTGTTTCTTAATCTGAATAGTAGGGGCCCCTTCCTCTCACTGAATTGATCTGAGGATTACACAAGGTAATGTGTATACACACGCGGCCCGAGGGCCAGGTACGAATGTGAGCATTCCGGCCCCTTGCCCGTCCATTGCTCTCTGCGCAGCAGCGCTGCCCCGTTTTTCCCCAGTTACCAGCGCATTTAAGTTTCTCCTTTGTGCCTTCCTCCAGGGAAGCTCCCTAGGTTTTTTTTGGCTGGTCCCTGACGCAGACCTTCTTTGCGCTAGGCTCAGCCGGTCCTCCCCCCACCTCCCTCCCGGCAGGTAACGGCGGAATCCCGCTGTAAGCTGCTTAGCTGGCTGATCCCCGTGCATCGCCAATTCCGTCTCTCCTTCGAATCGCTGTGCCTGGCGGTGAACACTCTGGACCGCTTTCTTACCACCACCCCTGTGGCTGCAGACTGCTTCCAGCTACTGGGGGTCACGTCCCTGCTCATCGCTTGCAAACAGGTACTTGCACACGGGGTCTTATGGGACTGCCAAACTCTTGGCCACTCTCTGGTCACCACCCGGCTTTCCAAGTGCACACGACTTAGTGCTGGGCTTTCTGAATTAATTTTGTTATACATTTCCAAACGTATGCACCCCACAGCTTTAACTTGACAGTTTCCCCCCACCCCCAACCAACAGTCCTTTCACCCGGCCCCCAAAGAAATAGGCTGAAGTCAGTCCCAAGAGTAAGTCCCAACAGCTCTTGGTAGCCTTGTTATTCTAGTCTCCCGGGGGGAAAAGTCTTTAAAACTTCTCAAACCTTTTTTTAGCTGGACTACTGTCCAGTTAGAGAAACTACTCTGGAACTATACCCCAGGTGATTAAAGTGGAAGTAACGCAGAGGCGACGGCCCAGCTATCTCGCTGGAAGGGATGGGGAACAGAGGGAGTGCTGGTTTTCTCCGGAATTTCATACGGGGGTGGGCGTCCGGCCCTGAATGCTGCTTTGCGGGGTCTGAACGCCCCTGTATTAACAGGTGGAGGTGCACCCGCCACGCGTGAAGCAGCTCCTGGCCCTGTGCTGCGGTGCCTTCTCCCGGCAGCAACTCTGCAACCTCGAGTGCATCGTGCTGCACAAACTGCACTTCAGTCTCGGCGCACCAACCATCAGCTTCTTCTTGGAGCATTTCACTCACGCCCGCGTGGAGGCCGGGCAGGCTGAAGTCTCCGAAGCCCTGGAGGCACAAGCCTTGGCCCGCGGCGTGGCGGAACTGAGCCTGGCCGACTATGCCTTCACCAGCTATACTCCCTCCCTGCTGGCCATCTGTTGTCTGGTGCTGGCCGACCGTATGCTCCAGCTCCCGCGCCCGGTGGACTTGCGCCTAGGCGGGCACCCTGAGGCCGCACTGCAGGACTGCCTGAGCAAGCTGCAGCTACTGGTGGCCATAAATGAAACCTCCCTGACTCACATGCTGTCCTTCCAGATATGCGAGAAGTGCAGCCTGTCCCTGAAATTGAAATGAAAGAGACCTTTGGTTTCCTTTTTTATCCTAGCCCAGCTGCTGGACCTCTGCCATTGCTTTGAAGGAGTACAGTTTTGGCCCACAGAGGGGTTCAGGGCTCCTACTTGATCACGAGGTCATCCTGCAGGTTGCAAATAGTGTAGCATCTCCTTGTTTATTTATTTTCCTAAGAGCACATGAGAGATCCGAGTTTTTCCCCAATAAAAAGACTATCTGTGTTGGTTTGTCTGAATGCTAGGATTGCCCGTGTTATCTCAAGGGAAGGAAGGTGAAAGCAGTTGGGGAATAGAGGCTGTCCTTAACGATGGAAGGGTCCTGCCTCCCTTCAATCCACTCTGTAGTTAGCATACCTATGTGGGAACACCAGGTCTGAGGGTCCCTTATAGGCCTGTATCCTGTGACCCTCTTATAAGGCTGAGGACTGCTCATTCCCAGAGGTCCAAAGGGAAGGTGGGATGTGAACTTGAATAGAACCCACAGCAGGCATGCTGTCTGGAGGGGCTGGGGTGCAGAGGATGCCCAGCTGGCAAGCTTTGGTGACTATATATGCCCATGAACTAGAGTAAAGCAAGAGCTACCCTGGCAACTAACAGATGTTGGGAATGAAGGCATTGCAGGCAGTTGTGACCACTATAAATACGGCCATTTACCCTGCAGTCACTTGGTTCAACAGTTTACATATGTCTTACACCTGCTGCATGTGAGCCCAGAATAACAATGACATAGTAATCATGGCTATCATTCAGTGCTTAAATGGACCAGGCACTGTGTTCAGCATTCATTATTTTAATCCTCCAATACTATGAGGCCGAGTTGATTATCCCATTTTCCATAGAAGAACACTGGCCCACATAGTGGGTAAAGAATAGTAGAGGAACCAGGATGTGAAGGCAGTTGATTGGACTCCAGAGTCCCACCCTCAGCCACACTGCTCAACATCCCCCACTTAGAGGTTTGTGGATATGCTCAAAAATAAAACCCCTTCTTCCTGAGGTAGGAGTGAGACAAGTTATCTATTCAGTGTCTTCCATTCAATAGAAACTATATAGGGGAAAAGCAAACAGCTCAAAGCAGATTTGGAGAAACTACCTTGTACGTGTTTTCACAAGCATCCTCCCCATCCTCTCCAGCACTAGGAGCACTTACTCTGAGCTCTTCAGATCCCTTCTCTGCCTCCAGGAACTTTCTCAGTGATAGGGAAGTGGTGATCCCCAAGCTGTTTGAGGAAAAGCTGGTCTGTGATGCTGAAAAGGAAAATCATATCATCTGATTCAAGTCCCAAAATATCTAGAGCCCTCAGTCGGGCTATTGAGGGTGGAGGTAGGGCCACTGGCTCTTCTACAAAAGAGTGACTTTGGGGAGAAGTTGTTTTTACTCCATCACTCAGCCAACATTGATATGGGTGAGTTGGTGCCAGAATCACCTAGATTAGGAGTCACATATGCATGCTATTCCAGCTCTTTTTGCCACATTTTTGTGTACAATGGTTCTATTTTTATACTATGCTTTGGAACTCACTGATGAGAAATGAGTGTATTCAGCAAAATCTGGGATTGGTCTCCATGTGTAGAGATCTCCCCAAAACGCAATACTAAGAGCTCTCCTACTCCTCTTACAGATTGGGAAGTTGGATAGGGATGGAGGATGGACTGGCTAGTGACTAGGCTACTCAGGGACCAGAAGAGCCAGGACTAGGTTGTGGGAGGCTAGAGGTGTAGCTGAAAAGCTTCCTTAAAACAACAGCAATAATATTAACTTACAAGCACTAGTTGCATGACATAAATGATCTCATCTTCATAGCACCTCTTTGAAGTCAGTGTTATGCTTTTCCTTTAACAAAAAAGATTGTATTTTTTTAAAGGAATCTCCACACCCAACGTGAGTCTCAAATTCATAAGCCCAGGATTAAGAGTTGCATGCTCCAACTGACTGAGCCAGCCAAGTGCTTTTCCTAAAGATCTGGGGTTCACTGATCTGGTGGATCCTGGTTCCAATCCTCAGGCACTCTGACCCTAAAGCCAGAGCTCCTCTCCATCAGTGATACCACACCAACTCTACCTGCCTAACCTCACCTCAACTGGGTCCCCACATCTATAGATGGGTCAAAAAAGTCTCTAAGTCTATTCTAATTCTACTATTGTAGAATCATCTCCATTAGTATAAGGGATGTCTTTATTAACCCAGATAATAGATGCAAATAAAAAGGATTATGCCACCTCAAAAGAAGATTTTCGCTAATATTAGTCCGTATAAGACACAAACAAGGTATGGTCAACTAACCTTCAACAAAGCAGGAAAGAATATCCAATGGAAAGAAAACAGTCTCTTCAATAAATGGTGTTGGGAAAACTAGACGGCAACATGCAGAAGAATGAAAGTGGACCACTGTCTTACACCATACACAAAAATAAATTCAAAATGGATGAAAGACCTAAATGTGAGACAGGAAATCGTCAAAATACTGGAGAAGGACATAAGCAGCGACCTCTTTGACCTCAGGAGGAGCAATTTCTTACTAGATATGTCTCCCCTGAGACAAGGGAAACAAAAGCAAAAATGAACAATTGGGACTTCATCAAGATAAAAAGCTTGCACAATGAAGGAAACAACAAAAATGAAAGGCAGCCTATGGGATGGGAGAAGATATTTGCAAATGACATATTGGATAAAGGGTTAGTATCTAAAATCTATAAAGAACTTATCAAACTCAACACCCAAAAAACAAATAATCCAGGGGCACCTGGGTGGCTCAGTATTTTGAGTGTCCGACTCTTGATTTTGGCTCTGGTCATGATCTCAGGGTCATGTGCCTTGGGTTCCACACTCAGCATGGAATCCGCTTGAGATTCTGTCTTTCTCTGCCCCTCTCCCTGGCTCATGCTCTCTCTCTAAAATAAAAACAAAACAAAAAAGACCCAAATAATCCAGTTAAGAAATGGGCAGAAGACACATATTCTTTGGATATCTTTCCAAAGAAGATATCCAGATGGCTAACAGATACATGAAAACATGCTCAACATCACTCATCATCAGGGAAATACAAATCAAAATCATGATGAGCTACCACCTCACACCTGTCTGGTCTAACAACAAGAAATAACAGGTGTTGACCAGGATGTGGAGAAAGGGGAACCCTCTTGCACTGTTGATGGGAATGCAAACTGCTACAGCCACTTTGCAGAACAGTATGGAGGCTCCTTAAAAAGTTAAAAATACAACTACCCTATGATCCAGCAACTGCACTACTAGGTAGTTACCCAAAGGATGCAAAAATACAGATTTGAAGGGGTGCATGCACCCAGATGTTTATAGCACCATTATCAACAATAGCTAAACTATGGAGAGAACCCAAATGCCTACCAAATGACGAATGGATAAAGAAGATGTGGGGTATGTGTACATATTGGAATATGATTCAGCCATCAAAAAGAATGAAATTTTGCCATTTGCATTGAGGTGAATGGAGCTAAAGTTCATTATGCTAAACAAAATAAGTCAGTCAGAGAAAGACAATACCATATGATTTCACTCATGTGGAATTTAAGAAACAAAACAGATGAACATATGGGAGTGGAGAAAAAGAGAGGGAAACAAACCTTAAGAGACTTTTAAAGATAGAGAACAAACTGAGGGTTGAGGGAGGGAGGTGGGGGATGGGCTAGATGGACATGAAGGAGGGCATTTGTTATGATGAGCACTGAGTGTTATATGTAAGTGATTAATCACTAAATTCTACTCCTGAAAACAATATTGCACTGTATGTCAACTAACTAGAATTTAAATAAAAATTTGAAAAGAAAAAAAAAAGATACAAACAAGGTGCCCAATGGGAGGTTACAAAAATAATTTTAGATGATTGTTCAAATTGGATAGATATGAGTGGTCCTGACAGAGATCCCTCACCCAGGAATTTAGAGACGCCCCTTCCTGGGAGAGGCTTGGGGCTGGGAAAGGGCAGCCAAGACTTCCCAGAGCAAGCAATGTCAGCAGTGCAGAGAACTTCCAAATGTGCGGTGGACAGGTGGACAGATAAGCCCTTGGGGGAGAAAGAGACTAGGGTTTTAGGGGATTTTGGATCGTCCAGTGTGCCATTTTCAGAAACGGGTGGAGAATTTGTAGATGTCGCTTTTCCTTTATTGACCCTCTTTTAAAGGCTGTACCCAGACGTCTCTGCCCCGGAAAGTGTGGGGCAAGGTATACAGAGTATCAAGCCCAGAGAAAACACGTGCAAGTCGGTAAATCAAGACCAGAAGTGCGCCCCCAGCCTTGGGGGAAGGGTCTTCTTTAATGTGGGGGCAGTTCTGGGGAGTCCTGCCATCATTCTACACCCCCACCAAATCCTACAGGACGGTCTGGCTTTGGCGAGTGTCACTCTGCGTTTATTTCGTGCCTTATGGTTGGGGTGGGAAGAAAATGAAGTAAGAATCATTAACTTCTCCATCTCTGCTGCCCAAAAGCCGGAAGGCGGTGCCCAGTTAGGGAACAGTGGGGTTCCTCCGCCCTCATTCCCTCCCTTTCTCTGGCACAGCCGGGAGGCTGCGGCGCCAACGCTCACCAAAAGGGCGCTCGCGGGCCGGGGCCGCGCGCTCGCAGCTCCCAGGGGAATCCGCGTTGCCAGGTTAGGTTTAACGCCTCCGCCCGCGCGCAGATTGTCACGGGCCGAAGGCGCCACCTCTGGCGCTCAGGCGCGAGCTGCCCCTCCCGCTCGGCGAGTCTTCCCTCTCCACTCGGCCCTCCCTCCACACCTCTACAGCCACCCTTCGCCTCCAACCCGGCCACGCGCCTTCCCCTGCTGGCGCCAGGCGGAGCGCTGAGTTTGGGTCGCCAAGCCAGCCCCTGTCGCCGCCTCCGAATAACCGGCACCTGGCTCCTGGGCCGAAGCGGCAGGGGAGACAGGATGCAGTCGTGCGGGGGCGCCGCGGCGGGACGCCGAGCCTTCGACAGCATCTGCCCCAACAGGATGTTGGAGCTGCGGGGCCGGCCTTTCAGCAAGCCCGGGAAGCTGGAGAAGAAGGTGGGGCTGCGGGTCGGTGCCGGGCAGGGTCCGTACGCTCCGGGTCCCCGGGGCTGATCCATGCTCACCGTTTCTGTGTCCGGTAGTTCGCCCCTCCGCGGAAGTTCTTGCCTGGTTGCAGCGGCGGCAGCCCAGTGTCGGTCTACGAAGATCGGCGGGACGCGGAGCTCTCTGCGCTGCCAGGTGAGCCCAGTGGCTCCCGCGCGATCCCTCGGGTTCCCCAAACCGGGTGGGTGGGGCACGCGTGGCTGGGAAGCGCTTTTCTTCCCGGGGCCCGGATGTCCTGGCGGGGATGCCAGCGGCGAGACCTGGCCTGGAGGTTCAGGGTCCGCCGCGCGTGTCTCCGGTTCTACCCGCGCAGCGCTCACCACCATAGACCTGCAGGACCTCGCCGACTGCTCCTCGCTACTCGGGTCCGACGCGCCGCCTAGTGGTGACTTGGCTGCATTGCAGGTATCTCCCCTCACTCTGGAAGCCGAACAGCCCCGATTCCGACTCAGGAGTCAAGGGTTCGTTTTCCGCAAAGGCTCATCTCAAGTGGGGAGCGCAGGCACGTTTGGCTAGTGGGGGCAGACGTAGTGCTGGAATCTCAGCCCCAAGGACCGGAACTTCTTCCTGTCTCGTAGTCCGTGGCGACGGCCGTATTCTCAGAGCTGCTCTGACCAACCTGGAACAGAGGGGCTCACTTGGAGGACTACCCTCCTGGGAAGGGGTCTCCCGTTCTCCCCATCTTTTCCCTGGAGCTGTGACAAAGCAATGTGGAGATTGCGCACTGAGGAACCAGGCGAGTAGGTGGGAGCAAATTTAAGAGCTGGGTACCTGGTACCTGCCCTGTCAGTGCCCCCACATTCCCTTCTTGGCTATTCACTAACAGTTTTCATTCCCTGGGTATCTAAGGAGTGTGAAGATTGGAGGATAACTACTCGATCAAGACTGGAAAAGACGAAAAGAGTTTACATTTAGGGGAAGAGGGACCAAGTTCAAAGAACTCTGGAAGAAATCTGACAGAAAACGTTCCTCTTTGCAGAGATGGCCCTTCAGCAATTGGGCCCTTTATAAAAGGCATTTTCTCCCCCTGCAAAGGCTCGTGTCACTTACCCTCATGGGGCAAAGAGGTATTTTGACTTTTTTTTTTCCTCGAAAACCTATTTTCTTCCTCCCATCCGACTTCTACCACTTGCCAGGGGTAGATGATGGAGCCTCCCAGCACTGGTGTCTGGGAAGCCAGAAGTCTGGTTGGCTCATCAATGGGATAAGAAGTGCCCAGAAGGACAGGAGGTCTTAGCTGCATGCAACCTACAGGAAAAGTGTCGGTTCCAGCTTCCCAGCAGCAGGCCCTTGGCACATGGGGTCCGTGGGGAAATGCCCAGCACTGAACATTCCAAAAGATATGACCACCTCCCAGAACCGAGGTTAGTGGTGGAACACAGCTTTCCAGGCTTCCCCTAAGTGCCTTTGGAATTGGGTTAGAGCCCAGATGGACTCAGGGTAGGTGACCACTGAGAGCAGATTGTTAAGGCAAGTGGTGAGAGTGGGCATTGCCCTGTAGATGCCATTTTATTTTTTCTTTTTATATCTGGATGCTCAAATAAGGAAAGACAAAACTTGAGCATCTTTCAACTGACCCAGAGGCCCAATCACTCCCTTATTCTAACATGCCTATTTTGCAAGTAATGAAAACCAAGCAGGATCTTGTTGAATTTTTGCTTGAGTATTCACAACTTAAAATTTACATCATGTTGTGTATTAACCTCTTCCCCTGTCCCCCCCGCTGCCATTGTAGTTTGGGAAAATGCCAGATTTGTATTTAATTGGGAAGGTAGGATTCAAAGTTTCAAGCACAGAGCTCCTACCAGATGAACCAAGAGGTCCAGAACTTTTCCTGGAGAAGACAGAGCTGGTACAGAAAGAAAGAGACCACTTAGAGGAAGATCCCCTGGGAAGACTCTGGGCAATGCACATTCAGGTCAAATTTCCTAGCCTCCTTCCTGCTGGGTAAGGTGAACAGAGAGAGGAAGCTCTCTAGAAGTATTTGATGTCCAGAATGAGCCAGGGACCTGGGAAAGCATGCAAGGAAGCATTTCCTGGGCTCCAGTTCTCGGGTTGGCCTCAAGTCTCCTCGTGGTAAGATCTTTAGCTGAATCTCTACTTAAGAGGAGGACCTTTCCGCCCTTGGAAAATGAGTCTGGTTTCATTTGAGGCAGCTCCTTCAACCAGGACAGAATGTTTCAGGATTTGTCTGACCCCTTTCTAAGCTACTTTGCCCCATATAGCCTCAGTTCCCAACTGGTGCTTGAGGCCTCCTGGATTGAAGTTTTCCTCCTTGAGGAAAGCTGATACTTGTACTTTCTTTGAGATGAGGGCCAGACTAGGTTCCTCTTCTCAGCAATATTTGAATAGTAAACAAAAGCTTTGGGGAGATGAGTATGATTAACCCAAAGGAATCAATCAATCGATAATAGTGGAATCAATAGAATAGATATTTCTTATGGGCATATTAGATACCTTCCCTCACACCATGTGCCTTGAGAATCTTCTTTCCTCTTCTCCAGTGCTGTGTTCATTGGAAGCCAGGCTCTCCTTAAAAAAGATGAAAGCAAAAAAAAAAAAAAAAAAAAAAAGATGAAAGCTAGAGGCAGTGAGGCATAGAGGAAAAAAGACTGAACTAGTCACCATCATTCTCTCTGGTTACATTTCGGAGTTGGATGACTTGGGGCAATTCAATTTCTCTGAGCTCGAGATTCTTTATCAAAGGGGTTGGAGTCACTTCCTGGGCCCTGCCTGCTTCCTACATTGGCATGGAAATTAACATAGGGACTCTGTGTAAAAGAGTTTGTCAACTCTAAATGTCTACGAATTAAGGGAATAAGAATGTCCAGGGGCTGCCAGCCGCGCGCAGGCACCTTGCAGGAACCAGGTGTCAGGATGTTGGGGTGCATCACAGTGTAAAGGAAAAGTAAACTTCTTACTGAGAAACAAAAGAGCAATAGAGTCCACACTTGGGTGCTGAACAGAAACGGTTTCCATACCATTCCTGCCCCTTCTTCATAGCCTACCTTTCCCTCCCTTATGGGGAGAAGGTGGTTTAGCTGTGACCGAACCTTGGCGGGATATATAGCCTCAAGTTATTTCTTTGGAGACACTCCACGCTGTAGGGTCTTGGGAGGAAAGACGGAGCGTACGCACACCCACTCTCTTAGGGCACTAGCTCTGTGGCGGGTCGGAGGTAAGTTGAACTGAGGTGCAGAGAGAGCTGGAAGAACTCAACGGGCCAACACGGAGACAGCTGGTTGTCTGGTGGCGGGCCAATGAGGCGGCTCAGGGGCAGCGGGCTGCAGGAGGTGGGGACGGGGGCAAGACGATGCGCGCGGAAGGACCCATGCCTCAAACAGCCTGCACAGTTTCGGCGCCCTTCGGAACCCTCTGGAGCCGGGTCCCTGCTTCGAGTCACCCGCTCCCCACCGTGACAGTGCAAGCCTGCTGGATTCCAAGCCTGGAATGGGGCTTTGATTTGCAGGTATGAGGCTTGGCTGCGAACATACGAGAGGGCGTGCAGACCCGCTGCCAAGTCCGGGAGGACGACACTCGGTCTGCAACGAGTTTCAGACCTGCTGGAATTGACATTAACTAGTTTACACCTCCGTTTTTTTTTCCAGAACCAGTCCCTGCAAACTGCTGCGGACTTTGATCTGCAGGATTTCAGAGACACAGTGGATGATCTCATTGCAGGCAAGTGCAGTCTCCTTGCAGTTAAATAAAGGAGGCAGAGGTGTTCCCCCACTCCGAAAATCAAACTAGTTCAGATTTCGGTTTCGTGGCGGCGAAGGCGGTAAACCCAGCACCTGTCGACGTCGTCAGTAACTCCTCAATGGGTCAGGCCCTTGCGTATTTATGAGACTCCACCCTTTCTCACTGAGAAGATGAATCGCTGCATCTCTAGAGCTTTCTCAGCTTGTCAGTTTGAGCTCGGGGAGAGGGAGCCCTACGCTGTGATGTGGTCAGGGAGAGGCTGGGTGACAAGAGTGTACAGAACAGCGGACCGGTGTGACTTCGGACAGGTTTGTCTTGGCCACGGTGGCGATTCTATTCAGATCAGCTCAACAGGCATATATTGAGTGCCTGCTGTGTATGAGGAAGATATTAGAAAGGGCCTGGGAATCGTAGGGATTGCAGAGTGAGGGGTACTTTACTTAACAAGATCTTCCCACAAATCCTACATCCGGAGTGGCGTCTTGTCCCTGTAGCTAGCTGGGCACGCGTCTGAGGCTGCAAACCTAGCTCCCACTCTTCCTCAGACTCATCCTCTTTGATGTCGCCTCCTCTGACCGGCGGAGACTTTCCCTTCACTCCTGGCAACGTATTGCCATTTGGGCCCTGTCTCTCTCCGCCGCTGGACCCAAGGGCACTGCAGTCACCGCCGCTGCCCCCTCCAGACGTGCCCCGGCCGGAGCAGTACTGGAAGGAAGTGGCCGACCAGAACCAGAGGGCATTGGGGGACGCGCTCGTTGAGAATAACCAAGTAGGGACACTGGGCTGGCTTCCAGGAATCCTGGGGTGGGGACTGGGTATGGAGCTCCGGGTGGAAGTGGGGGTGGCAGGAGCTGGCAGGTGTCCCTCCGTGAGGCAAAACCAGTGGATGGGCGGGGCGAGGGCTTCACAGAACTGCGATTGCTCCAGGGCCTCTCCTGTTGCCAACCGCAGTAAGTGGGAATAATCCTGCCAGACACCAGTATTTAGTGCAGCATTCCTATATGCCTGATATTGTGCTTATCCATTTACTTTCTCTTCTCATTTAATACTTACAATCACTGAACAAGATAGTAGTCCCATTTCTCAGATGAGGAACCTGAGGTATAGGAAGATTGAACTTCTGAGGCAGAACCTGGATCTGCTTGTTGCCCAAGTTCGTCCTCTTCACCACCACAGTACACGGAGGATCAAGATACATTTTGTCCAAGTGCTTTGTAAAACAAACAAAAGTCAAATAAACAAAAGCGATTATTATTCTCACCAGTGTAAATGCCCTTCGGCCCCCAGTTCCAGATTAGATGTTAGACCCCTGGTATAATTCATGCAGAGTATACAGATGAGACCGACCACAGTGGCCTACCTTTTAATGTTTGGGTCTCCTCTTGCAGCTGCACGTGACGCTGACCCAGAAGCAGGAGGAGATCGCCTCGCTCAAAGAGCGGAACGTGCAACTGAAGGAACTTGCCAGCCGGACCCGGCACCTGGCCTCGGTGCTGGATGTAAGTGGGGCGCGGGAGTGTGGGTCATTGCAGGACGTCGGAAATGTTCCTGTGCACCCCTCCCCCAGTCCCCAGAATTGGGACCCAGAGAGAGTTGGGAGACAGGTGGAGGCTGCTGGGAGCTTGCTGAGCCACTGGCAGCTTGCATCGGAGTCCGCGGAGTTCGAAAGGGACCCAGGTCTTCTTTGCGCACCCCGCACCAAGAGAGTCCGGCTTGCCCCAGCTTGGCGCCCCTCCATCTTTTGTAGAAGCTGATGATCACGCAGTCCCGGGATTGCGGGTCGACAGCCGAACCCTTCCTGCTCAAGGCGACAGCCAAAAGGAGCCTGGAGGAGTTGTTCAGTGCTGCGGGGCAGGATTGCGCGGAAGTGGACGCCATCCTGAGGGAGATTTCCGAGCGCTGCGATGAAGCGCTGCAGAGCCGCGACCCCAAGCGGCTCCGGCTACAGCCGGAGCCCGCGAGTAGGGATGACATGCCAGGGAACCTCCACGGCACCTTCCGCGGGCTGCGCACAGAGTGCAGCCGGAGCGCGCTAAACCTGAGCCGCAGTGAGCTAGAAGAGGGTGGCTCCTTCAGCACCCCCATCCGCAGCCATAGCACCATCCGCACCCTCGCTTTCCCCCAGGGCAATGCCTTCACCATTCGGACCGCCAACGGGGGATACAAATTCCGCTGGGTCCCCAGTTGAGCTGGGATGATGTTCCCCCAAACACTGCCCTGTATCCGGACTGAAGCGCCTGGAGGCTAATTGGGAGGCTAATTGGGAACTGTTTCGCGAAACTGGCTTCAGAAGGACTCCCTCTGCTGGGCGAATGCCACCCTGAAACTTTTTTTTTCAGACACCAAAACGTCTCGATAATGATGTCCTGCACAGTCCTGGTATAAAATACTGTATATTCCCTTCCCTTCCACAGTGTGTGCTGTATGTGTGCGTGTAAACACACATATAAATCTCAATTTTAAAAGTATTTATTTTAGTAGCTTTGAATTATGTACTTCTAGAGTGGAAAGGACTTAGAAATCACTTAGCTATTTTATATTTGTATAATGCCCTAGTTTTATAAGAAGGGAAAGGAGCCTGTAAGAGATTAAGTAATTTTCTATAATAAGAAGCATTATTGGGAACTTCCAGGTTTTCTCACTAGTCGTTTAAAGATTGTAGGTCCAATGCATAGGGGCACTTGTACCCCAATGTTTATAGCAGCACTTTCAACAATAGCCAAATTATGGAAAGAGCTTAAATATCCATCAACTGAGGAATGGATAAAGATGTGGTTTATACATACAATGGAATTCTACTTGGCAATGAGAAAGAATGAAATCTGGCCATTTGTAGCAATGTGGATGGAACTGGAGAGTTTTATGCTAAGTGAAATAAGTCAGGCAGAGAAAGACAGATACCATATGTTTTCACTCATATGTGGATCCAGAGAAACTTAACAGAAGACCATGGGGGAGGGGAAGAGGAAAAAAAAGTTACAGAGAGGGAAGGAGGCAAACCGTAAGAGCTTCTTAAAAACTGAGAACAAACTGAAGGTTGATGCGGGGGGCGGGGGGGGGGGGGGGAGAGGGGAAAGTGGGTGATGGGCATTGAGGAGGGCACCTGTTGGGATAAGCACAGGGTGTTGTATGGAAACCAATTTGACAATAAATTATATATTAAAAAATTAATAAAGATTGTAGGTCCAGAAGCCAGGCTTCTGGGTGATTGTTTAATTACATCACTCAACTTCCCCTGGTCCTAGAAGGACCCTTAATTTTCTTACTATTGAAAACTTTTATCCTGGCTGGAAGAATAAAAAATTAGGAGAGACAGCTAAAACACTTGCCTTAGGGCGATAAAGTAGAGGCAATGAGCTACCTACAAAATAGGTGCTAAACACATTTGTTTGTAATGATCATTCATATAATTTTGTAAGATTTATGGTTTATTTTATATTAATTATAATTTTATATGTCTGAACCGAATAATCACACAAAAAGCAAACCTTGTTGATAAAAACATAAGTGATTTTAAGAAAACGGCATATTTCATGTGAAAAAGTATATATATTTGTGTGTGTATGTATATATATAATATGTATATATATGTATGTATATATATATGTATATATATAATATGTATATTTGTGTGTGTGCGCACATGCACACATACGCGCCAGAAACCAGTTGGGAAATCTTGGTAAAAACAAAACTATCTATTTGAATTCCATAGATAAAACTGAGGTGCACATTCATGTCTTACATTTCTAAGGTTGATCTTCTAAGAAAAACTTACATGTTACATAGTGCCTTCACTTTGACTTTTTTTCTATTTCCTTTTGTGTGGGGTTCCTTTTTCCACTGGGTTGTGAAGTTATGTGAGTAGCGTATGTCAAGTAGTGATTTGTCCCAACCTTTGCCGTTCTCAACCTGAGAGCTACTCCTTGCATTTGTGGGTTCAGCTTGGGGGAGTTTCCAGCCGTGTTCCACCACATCGCCCATTCTGTCATCTAAGTGGTGATATCAGGTAGCAGGGGAGCTGGGCAGGGTGGCAGGACCTGCTCCTCCAGTTTGTCCTAGGCACTGTTATCTGTATTTAAATAGCCATTTAGAAACAAAGCAAAAAAAAAAAAAAAAAAAAAAAGTGATAGAATATACCACATTTCCTCATATTTTGTCTAACAAATGGACTCTTAAAAAGTACACTGGACAGTTCAGAATTCCTTTCATCAGCTTCTATATAAAGTTACTGCAGTTGAGCTTCAGAAAAAACAAAAACAACGAAAACCTTAGCTTGCCCTGAGGAGCGATCAGCAGAAAGTCACTGACATATAAAGAGCACACAACCCCTCTCCTGTTTTCCCAGTACAAAGAGGAGGGAGAGCTTGGCTTAGTGCTGAGAGTCGAGGGGTTGGTGCCTGCGTCAAACAACACTTCTTCAGTAATTTCAAACCTGTAGGAGTAACCAACAGTTTCTTACACTGAAGTCAGTATCCTGTACTCCTGCAGGATAAACTCCCCTAAGAACACATTTACAAGAGTCAGAGACCTTATGGTACCATTGATTTTATTATTCTATAGCTTAAAAGTTTTCCTTTTTGCTCTTCTTCTTCTTCTTCTTCTTCTTCTTCTTTGGAGTTGTTTTTTGAGAAAATGATAAACTTTAAAAACTGCCGTAGCTTTAATGTTTCTTACTACTTGTGTGCAATCAAATCTCAGCTGCCTATTGTAAGTCTTCAATTTCACTTAATTCCAAGGGAAATAATGTGTCCCTCAACTTTTAAAATATGACACAGACAATGTGGCTTCTGTTGACAAATGAATGTGCTACTTGGTTTGACATAAAGTATGGACGTCAAACATGTGCTCTTCATCATGGAGGGGCCATGCATACGTGCTGCAAAATCAAAGCCAGTCCATTACAAACATGGATGCCTCCTGCTCGTGATTTGGTGTGAATAGAAGGACATTTGTAAAGCTGTGACCCAAATTAAGGCATCTTCTCCTTGTGAATATTAATAACACTTGAAGAAATATAGTAATCCAAAAAACTTACTGTTGACTGGCTTTCATCATTCACTGTATTTGGGGTCAGCAGACAGAAGGGAGGGAGATGTTTTCCAAAGGTCACTAGGTTGAAATAGGTGTCATCCTCCCCATGAACCTCTGTCAATTTAGTGTCACTGGAGATTAGAGTACACAGCATACAACAAAGAATAAGTGAGAAATTTTTTTTGAACAAACCAAAAATTAATCTTTCCCAAAACATAGAAAATTAGCAAACCATCTACTATTTGAAAGTAATACATAGGTTACCTGGGTGGCTCAGTCAGTTAAGCATCCCTGAGGTCATGATCTCACAGGTTATAAGTTCAAGCCCTGTGTCGGGCTCTGTGCTGATAGCTCAGAGCCTGGAGCTTGCTTCAGATTCTGTGTCTCCTTCTCTCTCTGCCCCTCCCCCACTTGTTCTGTCTCTGTTTCTCAAAAATAAATAAATAAAAACATTGACAAAAAAAGCAGAAAGTAATACACATATAGAGTTATTTCTACACATGAAGGTTTATGGCATGCCTGGGTGGCTCAGTGGGTTAAGCGTCCAACTTTTTTTTTTTTAATGTTTATTTATTTATTCTGACAGAGAGAGAGAGAGAGAGCATGAGCAGGAGAGGGGCAGATAGAGAAGGAGAGACAAGGAAACAGAGAATCCCAAGCAGGCTGACAGTGTGGAACCCTACATAGGGCTTGAATCCACAAACCAAACCCGCAAACTGTGAGATCATGACTTGAGCAGAAATCAAAAGTCTGCCACTTAACTGACTGAGTTATCCAGGCAACCCTAGGATCTGACTCTTGGTTTTGGCTTAGGTCAAGATCACACAGTTAGGGAGTTCAAGCCCTTCTTTGGGCTCTGTGCTGACAGAAGGAAGCCTGTCAGAAAGAGGACTCTCTCTCCTTTTCTCTCTCTCTCTGCCCCTGCCCCACTTTTTCTCTCTCAAAATAAATAAATAAACATTAAAACATATTAAAGTTTAATCTTTTTATTTTTTAATTTTTTAAAATGTTTATTATTTAGTTTTGAGAGAGAGAGAGAGCACAAGGAGGGGAGGGACAGAGAGAGAGGGAGACAGAATCTGAAACAGGCTCCAGGCTCTGAGCTGTCAGCACAGAGCCCATTGTGGGGCTTGAACTGTGAGATCATGACCTGAGCTGAAATGGGACACTTAACTGACTGAGCCACCCAGGTGCCGCAAAAGTTTAATCTTAATGTCTCCATCTTCCCTACAAATCTTTAGATTTTATAAAAATATTTATGAGTAAGCAAGTATAAAATAAGAGCATAAGACCTTAGAAAACAATAAAGCCTGATTAATCAATGTAAAATGAGCCTTGAAAATTGCATTGTATTTCATCTTTAACAACTAAACAAGGAAAATAATTTAAGCAAACATGAATGTGGACACCACATTCACTCTGATTTATATATTTATATTAAAAATACATTATTTTTCTTTTTATAACATCATACATTATACTATATTGTAATGGTAATACATATTTATTATAGAAATAGGGACACCTGGGTGGCTCAGTCGGTTAAGCCGCCGACTTCGGCTCAGGTCGTGATCTCGCGGTCCGTGAGTTCGAGCCCCGCGTCGGGCTTTGTGCTGACAGCTCAGAGCCTGGAGCCTGTTTCAGATTCTTGTCTCCCTCTCTCTGACCCTCCCCTGTTCATGCTCTGTCTCTCCCTGTCTCAAAAATAAATAAACGTTAAAAAAAATTAAAAAAAAAAAGAAATAAAAATAAGTCCAGGCATTTAACAATTCACTAATTTAACCGGTATATACTGAATACCTGTTGTGTGCTAGGTATTAGGTACATACTGTTAAATACAACAGGTGTGGATCTGCCCCTTTGGAGCTTAGAAGCTAGGGAGTGAGACAAACAATAACCTGCAAACACATAAATATATAATTTAAAATTAGAATAGGTGCCTTGATGAAAACAGAGATCAGACATAGAGAGTAACAGTGGAGAATCCACGTACATGAGGGAACTTGGAGACCACACCTCGGAAGAAGAAGTTTTAAGTATTAAATTTGAACTTTTATCAAAGTGATATACACACGGTTAAAAAAACTTAAATAGAGAACTTATGTGAAAAGTAATGATCTGCCTCTCCCATTGTTATTGTACTCACCAGGTGCAACCATTTTTTTAAATTTCTTTTGGCTGTTTACCTTGCTAGTTGCTTCCATGACAAAATCACTGGTTTTTAACACTGGCTCTCATGAGAATCCCCTAGGGAGGTTTTGGAACCAGTACCAAATATGTGGGCCTTACCTACAAAGGTTCTACTTTAACTCTTTGTAATGACATGAACATTTAATTCTTCTTTGGTTAAAGAACATACTATTTAAGATTTGGATCTTTTGAAATCTACTGAGATTTGTTTAATGGCATGCTTATGTTCTAAGTTGGTGCATGTAACTTATAATTTGAAAAGAATGTTTATTTTCAAGTTACTGAGGGCAGTCTTCTTTAAATGTTAATTAGATTAAGGTGGTTGATATTTTTGTTCCTATCTTCTATATCCTCACTTATTTTTGCTTTTTCTGTCTTATTGTGTTATCAAATACTATGAAAATCCTCAACCGTAATTTTGGAATTGTCTATTTCTTCCTTTCATTCTGTCAACTTTGCTTCACATATGGTGAAGTTTATTAGGCACATATATTAAGGCACATATTTTATGCTATTATATATATTTAAATGTATTGGCCCTTTCTATTATTATGGTGTTTCTCTTTATCTATGGTCATATTCTTGTCTTGAAGTCTACTTTGCCTGGTATTAACATAGTTACCCCTGCTCTTCTATATATAGTGTATGCATCAAATATTTTCTCTTTTGTTTTATTTCCAACTCACCTGTTATCTTTATATTTAAGATATGTAGAGAGCATATATGAGGTTCTTACTTTTATATCCTGTTTGACAACATCAGCCTTTTTATGTAATGTTCAGTTCGCTTATGTTTAATGTAATTATTGTTGCAGTTGAACTTAACTCTGCCATTTTGCCATCTGCTTTTTATTTGTCTTATATACACTTATTTTTGGTTCCTCTGTTCCTTATTTGCCTTCTTTTAATAATTTTTTTTAGTATTCCATTTTAATTTCTCTGATGGGCTTTTAGCTGTATCTTTTTGCATCTTTTAAGTAGTTGCTAATCTAGGGATTAAAATGAGCCTCTTCACTTTATTATAATCTACTTAATGTTGAGTGACTACAGATAAAACTTCTAAAACTCTGAACAGTATAATTCTGATGATTATCTTCTTATCCTTCTGCTACTTTTATATACATTTCATCAATATGTATAACTATAAACCTATAAACCTAACACTACAGTGTCTCTCTCCCATAAAAATTCTCATCTATGAAAAAGCTCATTTTTAGGTAACAGTGTACTGGAAGTTGTAGCCAGTTTAATAAGGTAAGGGAAAAAAAAGTCATAAGGATCAGAAAGAGGAAGCAAAACCAATGAATATGGTTTCATTTTTACTGCAGCTGAGCTAACTTCTCTAGAAACAATATTCAATCTTCTGAAAACCTTATAAAAAGAGTCATTCAGATTTTTAGTACACACTCTGAATCTGACTTAATTAACTTAATTTTTTACTTTATTTAATTTTCTTTTACTTTCTTTGGTATCAACAAGACACAGACATAAATGAGTTGAACAGACAGATATTATCTGTTGAATTTAGACTATGATATTTTGACATAATTTGCTCTGGCTTGACATATGAAATATTTATATATATTTTTAAATAGACTTTTAGAGTTCCCAGATATCCCCTGGGATACAGTTTCCCATATTAACACATATAGTTAGTATAGTTAACTATAGTATAGTACGTTTGTTAACAATTAATAAGCCATATTGATAAATTATTATTAACATGAGTTCACACTTTATTCGGATTTCCTCAGTCTTTACCTAACATCGTTTTTCTATTCTGGGATCCCACCCAAGATACCACATTACATTAGTTGTCATGACTCCTTATACTGACTTTGTGGCAGTTTCTAACCCTTTTTGTTTTTGAGGCCCTTAACAGCTTTAAAGAACACTGGTCAGGTGTATTTTAAAATGTCCCCCTCTACTGAAATGCATCTAATGTTTTTATCATGATTAGAGCAGGGTTATGTGTTTTGTTGGAGGAAGATCCTATAGGTAAAGTTACGTTTTCATCATATCATAACAAGGGTACATTCTATCAACATAACTTATGACTGTTGATTGTTGCCTTTGATCACCTATGTTGTGTTCATTAGGTTCCTTCACTATAAGGTTACTCTTTCTCTTTCTTCCTTACTTCCCTGTGAAAGTCTAGTACATGTAACCCACCCTTAAGAAACAGAGAGTTGTACTGTTCCTCTTTTGGGGTAGAGTATCTATATAAATTATTTGGAGTTCATCTGCATGAGAAATTTGTCTCTTTCCCCCATAACAGTTATATCTAAATGCTGTCACTCTCTCTCTTCATCCATCTATCCATCCATCCATTCATCCATCCATCCATCCTATCAGATATTTCCTTTTAACGTTAAACAAAGAAAAAAGTAAAAATTATCTTGCTCTTTAAGACTCAGTATTATTTCTAAATCTAAACTGACATGTCTTTCTTTTTTACTTTAAATTTTTATTATTTATTTATTTTTAAATTCCAGTGTGGTTCACATACAGTGTCATATTAGTTTCAGGTGTACAATATAGCATTTCAACAATTCCATATGTTTCTCAACGCTCATCAAGATAAGTGTACTCTTAATCCCGTGACCTATTTCATAGATACCCCACCACCTCCCTTTTGGTAACCATCTGTTCTCTATAGTTAGGAGTCTGTTTTTTGGTTTCTCTCTCTCTTTTTGTTTATTTTGTTTCTTAGATTGCATATATGAATGAAATTATACAGTATATGTCTTTCTCTGTGACATGTCTTTTTTGGTCTATGCCCAAACATAACTGAGCAAAATCATGTTATTATGTTTGTTTTCATTTTACTAATATTTGGCTTTTACCTGAAAATTTACAGTGAGATTCTCTACACCTTATTATTTATTTTTGTAATAGTTTAGTGTATATGCTAATACTCTTATTACAGATGAATGAAAAAATGATTCAATGCCATTAAGTTCTCATAGCAAAACTGCCTCTACAATTGATTCCTAGCTTTGCCCCCACTTCAGTGAGTCTTATTATATTTAGTTTTCTCTACATAAATTTTAAGACATTATTATTTTTTTAGATATTTATTTTTGAGAGAGAGGGAGACAGAGTGCAAGCAGGGGAGGGGCAGAGAGAGAGAGATGGAGACACAGAATCTGAAGCAGGCTCCAGGCTCTGAGTTGTTAGCACAGAGCCCAACGTGGGGCTTGAACCCACAAACTGCGAGATCATGACATGAGTTGAAGTTGGATGCTTAAGCAACTGAGCCAAACAGGAGCCCCAGTAAATTTTAAGACTTTAAAGAAAAAATCCTTTCCATTTGTTCCTTCCTTTTGATTCTCTAATTTAAACGTTTCCTGTCTTTGAATAATAAAATTTAAAATTAATAGACTGGAGGGGAGAAATTAAAGCTAGATTTTTCTGCAATGCTTAGGAAAACCATCAATTAGCAAAAACTAAAAAACTAAAAAGTAAAATCAGAATGTTACTTTGACAACAAGATGAACACAAGTATTTTTTTTTTTTTAATTTTTAGTGGCAATCTTTTGCCTTCCTTTAAAAACATTTGGTTTTTTTTCACCTTTATTTTATTTTTTTATTTTTTAAAATTTACATCCAAGTCAGTTAGCATATAGTGAAACAATGATTTCAGGAGTAGATTCCTTAATGCCCCTTACCCATTTAGCCCATACCCCTCCCACAACCCCTCCAGCAACCCTCACTTCGTTCTCCATATTTATGAGTCTCTTCTGTTTTGTCCCCCTCTCTGTTTTTTATATTTTATATATATATTCCTTCCCTTATGTTCATCTGTTTAGTCTCTTAAAGTCCTCATATGAGTGAAGTCATATGATTTTTGTCTTTCTCTAATTTCACTTAGCATAACACCCTCCAGTTCCATCCATGTAGTTGCAAGTGGCAAGATTTCATTCTTTTCGACTGCTGGGTAATACTCCATTGTATATATATGCCACGTCTTCTTTATCCATTCATCCATCGATGGACATTTGGGCTCTTTCCATTGTTGGCTATTGTTGATAGTGCTGCTATAAACATGGGGGTGCATGTGTCCCTTCGAAACAGCACCCCTGTATCCCTTGGATAAATGCCTAGTAGTGCAATTGCTGGGTTGTAGGGTAGTTCTATTTTTAGTTTTTTGAGGAGCCTCCATACTGTTTTCCAGAGTGGCTGCACCACCTTGCATTGCCACCAACAATGCAAAAGAGATCCTCTTTCTCCACATCCTCGCCAACATCTGTTGTTGCCTGAGTTGTTAATGTTAGCCATTCTGACAGGTGTAAGGTGGTATCTCATTGTGGTTTTGATTTGTATTTTCCTGATGATAAGTGATGTTGAGCATTTTTTCATGTGTCAGTTGGCCATCTGGATGTCTTCTTTGGACACGTGTCTATTCATGTCTTTTGCCCATTTCTTCACTGGATTATTTGTTTTTTGGGTGTTGAGTTTGATAAGTTCTTTATAGATTTTGGATCCTAACCCTTTATCTGATATGTCATTTGCAAATATCTTCTCCCATTCTGTCGGTTGCCTTTTAGTTTTGCTGATTGTTTCCTTCACTGTACAGAAGCTTTTTATTTTGATGAGGTCCCAGCAGTTCATTTTTGCTTTTGTTTCCCTTGCCTCTGGAGACATGTTGAGTAAGAAGTTGCTGTGGCCAAGATCAAAGAGGTTTTTTTCCTGTTTTCTCCTTGAGGATTTTGATGGCTTCCTGTCTTACATTGAGGTTTTTCATCCATTTTGAGTTTATTTTTGTGTATGGTGTAAGAAAGTGGTCCAGGTTCATTCTTCTGCATGTCGCTGTTCAGTTTTCCCAGCGCCACTTGCTGAAGAGACTGTCTTTATTCCATTGGATGTTCTTTCATGCTTTGTCAAAGATTAGATGGCCATACGTTTGTGGGTCCATTTCTGGGTTCTCTATTCTGTTCCATTGATCTGAGTGTCTGTTCTTGTGCCAGTACCATACTGTCTTGATGATTACAGCTTTGTAGTGTAGCTTGAAGTCTGGGATTGTGATGCCTCCTGCTTTGGTTTTCTTTTTTAAGATCGCTTTGGCTATTCGGGGTCTTTTCTGGTTCCATACAAATTTTAGAATTATTTGTTCTAGCGCTGTGAAGAATGCTGGTGTTACTTTGATAGGGATTGCATTGAATATGTAGATTGCTTTGGGTAGTATCGACATTTTAACAATATTTGTTCTTCCTATCCAGGAGCATGGAATCTTTTTCCATTTTTTTTTTTTGTGTCTTCTTCAATTCTTTCATAAGCATTCTATAGTTTTCAGTGTATAGATTTTTCACCTCTTTAGTTAGATTTATTCCTAGGTGTTTTATGGTTTTTTGTGCAACTGTAAATGGGATCGATTCCTTGATTTCTCTTTCTGTTGCTTCATTGTTGGTATATAGGAATGCAACCGATTTCTGTGAGTTGATTTTATATCCTGTGACTTTGCTGAATTCGTGAATCAGTTCTAGCAGTTTTTTGGTGGAATCTTTTGGGTTTTCCATATACAGTATCATGTCATCTGTGAAGAGTGAAAGTTTGACCTCCTCCTGGCTGATTTGGTTGCCTTTTATTTCTTTGTGTTGTCTGATTGCTGAGGCTAAGACTTCCAATACTATGTTGAATAACAGTGGCGAGAGTGGACATCCCTGTCTTGTTCCTGACCTTACGGGAAAGCTCTCAGTTTTTCCCCATTGAGGATGATATTAGCGTTGGGTCCTTCATACATGGCTTTTATGATCTCAAGGTATGCTCCTTCTATCCCCACTTTCTTGAGGGTTTTTTATCAAGAAAGGATGCTGTATTTTGTCAAATGCTTTCTCTGCATCTATTGAGAGGATCATATGGTTCTTGTCCTTTCTTTTATTGATGTGATGAATCATGTTGTTTTGTGGATATTGAACCAGCCCTGCATCCCAGGTATAAATCCCACTTGGTCATGGTGAATAATTTTTTTAATGTATTGTTGGATCTGGTTGGCTAATATCTTGTTGAGGATTTTTGCATCCATGTTCATCAGGGAAATTGGTCTATAGTTCTCCTTTTTAGTGGGGTCTCTGTCTGGTTTTGGAATCAAGATAATGGTGACTTCATAGAAAGAGTTTGGAAGTTTTCCTTCCATTTCTATTTTTTGGAACACCTTCAAGAGAAGAGGTGTTAACTCTTCCTTAAATGTTTGGTAGAATTCCCCTGGAAAGCCATCTGGCCCTGGACTCTTGTTTTTTGGCAGGTTTTTGAATACTAATTTGATTTCCTTACTGGTTATGGGTCTGTTCAAATGTTCTATTTCTTCCTGTTTCAGTTTTGGTAGTGTATATCTTTCTAGGAATTTATTCATTTCTTCCAGAGTGCCCATTTTATTGGCATATAATTGTTAATAATATTCTCTTATTATTGTTTTTATTTCTGTTGTGTTGATTGTGATCTCTCCTCTTTCATTCTTGGTTTTATTTGGGTCCTTTCCTTTTCCTTTTTGATCAAACTGTCTAGTGATTTATCAATTTTGTTAATTCTTTCAAAGAACCAGCTTCTGGTTTCATTGATCTGTTCTACTGTTTTTTTTTGTTTCAATAGCATTAATTTCTGCTCTAATCTTTATTATTTCCTGTCTTCTGCTGGTCTGGGGTTTTATTTGCTGTTCTTTTTCCAACTCCTTAAGGTGTAAGGTTAGGTTGTGTATCTGAGATATTTCTTCCTTCTTTAGGAAGGCCTGGATTGCTATATATTTTCCTCTTATGACCGTCTTTACTGCGTCCCAGAGGTTTTGAGTTGTGGTGTTATCATTTTCATTGACTTCCATATACTTTTTAATTTCCTCTTTAACTGCTTGGTTAGCCCATTCATTCTTTAGTAGGATATTCTTCAGTCTCCAAGTATTTGCTACCTTTCCAAATTTTTTCTTGTGGTTGATTTCGAGTTTCATACAGTTGTGGTCTGAAAATATGCACGGTATGATCTCGATCTTTTTTTTTTTTAAATTTTTTTTTTAATGTTTACTTATTTTTGAGACAGAGACAGACAGAGCATGAACAGGGGAGGGTCAGAGAGAGAAGGAGGCACAGAATCTGAAACAGGCTCCAGGCTCCGAGCTGTCAGCACAGAGCCTGATGCGGGGCTTGAACTCATGGACTGTGAGATCATGACCTGAGCCAAAGTCGGCCGCTTAACTGACTGAGCCACCCAGATGCCCCTGATCTCGATCTTTTTGAACTTACTTAGAGCTGATTTGTATCCCAGTATATGTCTATTCTGGAGAATGTTCAATGTGCACTGGAGAAGAATGTATATTCTGCTGCTTTAGGATGAAATGTTCTGAATCTATCTGTTAAGTCCATCTGGTCTAGTGTGTCATTCAAAGCCATTGTTTCCTTGTTGATTTTTTTTATTAGTTGATCTGTCCATTGCTGTGAGTGGGGTGTTGAAGTCTCCTACTATTATGGTATTACTGTCAATGAGTTTCTTTATGTTTGTGATTAACTGATTTATACATTTGGGTGCTACCACATTTGGCGCATAAATGTTTACAATTGTTAGGTCTTCTTGGTGGATGGACCCCTTGATTATGATATAATGCCATTCTGCATCTCTTGATACAGTCTTTATTTTAAAGTCTAGATTGTCTGATATAAGTATGGCTACTCCGCCTTTCTCTTGTTGGCCATTAGCATGATAGATGGTTCTCCATTCCCTTATTTTCAACTGAAGGTGTCTTTAGGTCTAAAGTGGGTCTCTTGTAAACAGCATATAGATGGATCTTGTTTTCTTATCCATTCTGTTACCCTATGTCTTTTGATGGGAGCATTGAGTCCATTGATGTTTAGAGTGAGTACTGAAAGATATGAATTTATTGCCATTATGATGCTTGTAGAGTTGGAGTTTCTGGTGGTGTTCTCTTGTCCTTTCTAATCTTTGTTGCTTTTAGTATTTATATATATATATATATATATATATATATATATATATATATATATATATTAATCTTTTCTCCCCTGAGTCCCCCTTAAAATTTCTTGCAGGGCTGGTTTAGTGGTCACAAACTCCTTTAATTTTTGTTTGTCTGGGAAACTTTTTATCTCTCCTTCTATTTTGAATGACAGCCTTGCTGGATAAAGAATTCTTGGCTGCATATATTTCTGATTCAGCACATTGAATATATCCTGCCACTCCTTTCTGGCCTGCCAAGTTTCTGTGGATAGGTCTGCTACAAACCTGATCGGTCTTCCCTTGTATGTTAGAAACTTTTTTCCCTTGCTGCTTTCATGATTCTCTCCTTGCCTGAGTATTTTGTGAATTTGACTATGATACGCTTTGTTGATGGTCAGTTTTTGTTGAATCTAATGGGGGTCTTCTGTGTGTCCTGGATTTTGATGTGTGTGTCTTTCCCCATGTTAGGAAAGTTTTCCGCTATGATTTGCTCGCATAACTCTTCTACCCCTGTTTCTCTCTGTTCCTCTTCTGGGACCCCTATGATTTTGATGTTGTTCCTTTTTAGAGAGTCACTGATTTCTCTAATTCTTAAATTGTGCTCTTTTGCCCTAATCTCACTCTTTTTTTCTGCTTCCTTATTCTCTATAAGTTTGTCCTCTATATTGCTGAGGTTCTCTGTTCTTCCTCATCCATCCTTACCGCTGCTGCATCCATCTGTGATTGCAGCTCAGTTATAGCATTTCTGGCTATTTTTCACTTCTTTTATCTCTGCAGAAAGGGATTCTAATCTATTTTCGACTCCAGCTAGTATTATTATTATCGTGATTCTAAATTCTGGTTCAGACATCTTGCTTGTGTCTGTGTTGGTTAAATGCCTGGCTGTCGTTTCTTCGTGCTCTTTCTTTGGGGGTGAATTCCTTCGCATTGTCATTTTGAAGGGAGAAAAGGAATTAATGAGGTAGAAAAATTGAAATTAAAAAAATTAAAATTAAAAAAATATTAAAATTAAAAATTAAACACACACACACACACACACACAAATCGAATAGATGATGCTAGATCCTAGGTGTGTTTTGGTCTGGATGTTGAAAGTGGTTTGGCAGATTAGAGAAAAAAAAGGTGGGGGGAGGAAAAAAAAAAGGAAATCATTTGAGAATTTGAAAAAATGAATACACTGAAGTAGACTAAAATGAGATGATGGGGGTAAAATAGAATTTGAAAAAATATACACAAAAGAAAGAATATAGTAGAAAAAAATTAAAGAAAAATATTTGTAATAAAAATTAAAAATAAATATGAATTTTTTTGTGTATTCAAGAAAAAAGAAAAGAAACAAAAAAGTGAAAAAGATGAAAAAACAAAAAAAAAGGAAATCATTTGAAAATTTGAAAAAGTGAATATACTGTAAAATAAAATGATGGAAGTTAAATAGAATTTGAAGGGGCGCCTAGGTGGCTCAGTCGGTTAAGCGGCCGACTTCGGCTCAGGTCATGATCTCGCGGTCCGTGAGTTCGAGCCCTGCGTCGGGCTCTGTGCTGACAGCTCGGAGCCTGGAGCCTGTTTCAGATTCTGTGTCTCCCTCTCTCTGACCCTCCCCTGTTCATGCTCTGTCTCTCCCTCTCTCAAAAATAAATAAAACATTAAAAAAACTTAAAAAAAAAATAAATAGAATTTGAAAACATTTACATGAAAGCAAAAAATATAGTAAAACAATTAAGTAAAGATATTTTTGATAGAAATTGAAGTAAAAATGAAGTTTTTCTCTTTCTGCATTCAAGAAATAGAAAAGAAATGAAAAAAATAAAAAAGAAAAAAAGGAAATTGTTTGAAAATTTGAAAACGTGAATACACTGAAGTAGACTAAAATAAAATGATGGAAGTAAAATAGAATTTGAAAAAACTTACACAAAGTAAAAAATATAGTAATAAAAATTAAAGAAAAATATTTTTAATAAAAGTTGAAAATGAAAATGAATTTTTTCTCTTTCTGTATTCAAGAAAAAGAAAAGAAATGTAAAAGATGAAAAGAAAAAAATATTGAATAGATGAACCTGCTGCTGATTCTGTGGTTCAGATTGTGCAGATTGTTGTGTTAATCCTCCAATCAGTTTTCTAGGTGTGTAGGACGGTTTAGTGGTCTGGCTGTATTTCATGGACACGAGACACACAAAAAACTTCCATGCTGTTCCACCATCTTGGCTCCTCCTCCCAAGATGAACACAAGTATTGAGCAAACAAAACGTAAAACAGCAAATTCAATAGCAAATAAAGAAACTTTCAGGTGTTACTACTTAGAGAAACTTTAGCTTTAGGTTCTTTGTTTCTGGATCGAAAGCAAGACATGTATGCATTTACTTTTGGAAAGTTTTGCGGATACCTATTCTTAAGAGTAAACACTCCACAGTAAGTGGCTTAACCATAACGCATGTATACCAGGAATGGAGACCTTTGCTATGTGGAGGGAATGGAAAGATGAGAACAGTGGAGCTGAATTTGGCATGAAAGAGAGGCTGAGGGAATGGGGTTACGTGTTACGCTTACTTTTATGGGAATTTTAAAATGAATTCAAAGTTGCTAAGTGAATAATGAATACAGCTACATTATAGAAAAATCTTTATGTCATTGTAGTACAAAGAAATTTGAACATCTAAAAGTCACATCTATAACAGGAGAATGTTTTTAGTTTCAGAGTTTAGTTTTACAAAGTGATGTACTCAAGAAGTATTTCATCTTCTGAACCAAATACTTAAAAAAAATTTTTTTTAATGTCTATTTATTTTTGAGAGAGACTGAGTGCAAGAAGGGGAAGGGCAGAGAGAGGGGGAGAATCCAAAGCAGGCTCCAGGCTCTGAGCTGTCAGCACTGAGGTGTCAGCACAGAGCCCAGCGTGGGGCTCGAGCTCATGAACCGCAAGATCATGACCTGAGCTGAAGCTGTACGCCCAACTGACTGAGCCACCCAGGTGTCCCTGAAACAAATACTTAAAGCACCCGAAATCCAGCTATGGGTTGGCACAAAAATATTTAATAGATTGATACTAGAGGGAAAAAAAGTTTATAGTTATGTTGAAAACCTTTCAACTAAATGGAACTCCTAGATTGAATTAGAATGACAAATTAAAGTTGTCCAAATACAAAAAATACAATCTAGTTTTTGTTATATACAAACAATAATGTCCTTATTCTATTAAATGTATATTTATTGGCATTTTTATCAAACTATCTTATGGAACCTACTTTGAGTTCATCAGGTAAATTAAATAGTGGCATAACCTAGGTTTGTTTTTATTTAATTTATTTCATTTTGTTTGTTTTGTTTTTATTTACTTACAGTGAAAAGATTTTGGCTGAACATAAGATATTGTCCAGGATGGTATCTATGAATAGCTATTGGCTCTACTCATTTAGAGTAAAAATACCCAAAGAGATTCTCTCTCTTTTTTAAATTAAATGTTTATTATTTTGAGAGAGAGAGAGAGAGAGTGAGAGAGAGCAGGGGAAGGGCGGGGTGGGGGGGACAGAAGATCTGAAGCAGGCTCCATGCTGAGGGCAGAGAGCCTGATGCCAGGCTTAAACTCACAAACTATGAGGTCATGACCTGAGCCAAAGTTGAATACAACCAAATGAGCAACCCATGCATCCCAGAGATTCTCTTTTTTTTAAATTGCACCTTAGTTGACATATATTAAATTAGTTTCAGGGGTACAACATAGTGATTCAATAATTACATACATCAAGAAACACTTACCACAATAAGTATATTATAATATTATTGCTTCTATTCCTTATACTGTACTTTTCATCCCCAAGACTTACCTATAACTGGAAGTCTGTACCTCTTAATCTCCTTCATCCATTTTATCCATTCCCTTACCCCCTTTCCCTTTTGTTCTCTGTATTAAGAAGTCTGTTTACCTGTGTGTTGTTTGTTCATTTGTTTTGTTTTTTAGATTCTTTCTTTAATGTTTATTTATTTATTATGAGACAGAGAGAAAGACAGTGCAAACAGGGGCGGGGGCAGAGAGAAAGAATTCCAAGCAGGCTCCACTCTGTCAGCACAGAGCCTGATGCAGGGCTTGATCTCACAAATGGTGATATTGTGACCTGAGCCGAAATCAAGAGTCGGGCAACTAAACCAAATGAGCCACTCAGGTGTCCCAGTTTTTTAGATTCTTTTATCTTGAGAAGTTATAAAGAAAACTGCCTGAAAAGAAGAGAATCTACATTCTATGAAGTAAATCATACATAAATTACAAATAATTGTATACATGTCTACAGGCAGATGACAAAGGGCCTATAGCCTCAGTGTGTATTTGCAGTTAACAACTTGTCATTTCTCAGGAGGGTGATGACAAAGCCCTGGGCCAGACTGCTTCATGTAACCTATTCTTGATCAATCCTTTTTTTTAAAAAATCCATTTCTGTATTTCTTGATTATCTATACTGGACCATGTGAAACTGATTAGCTCTTTGTATCTGAATTGATAGGCTAACTGCAGAATTCACAGTCTGTTTTCATTTGCTCTAAAGTTTAGTCTTTCAGATATAGACTTTCTACCTCAACCAGAGAGACTCCGTTTATTACACTCTATAGTGCTGGCTGTTTCTAGTCTTGTTTCCCATTATGCCAATTCATGTGATGTAGGAAATGCAGGTAGTGTGATGCTCCCTTAAATGAAATACATTCTACTTGGGAAAGCTTCTTAATACTTGTGCATACCTTCTGTGAAATGACTGACTTACAAAGAATGTCAGGAGTGTAATTCAGCACACATTTTTGGAACACCTCTACTGTGCTGAGAAAGTCTCCAAGATGAATGAAATGAGGATCCTGTTGTCAGGAGCTTGATCTTTCCCAGGTTAGGGTCTTTCCCATATTACTATCAGCTCAGGTCTTGATTTTCTATGTTTTATTTATTTATTTTTTAAAAATGTGTATTTAGTTTTGAAAGGGAGAGAGAGAGAGAGAGAAGGAGTGTGAGAGGGTGAGAGAGAGAGAGATCTGAAGCAGGGGAGGGGCAGAGAGAGAGGGAGAGAGAGATTTCCAAGTATGCTCTGCCCTGTTAGTGCAGAGCCCGAAGAGGGGCTCAGTCTCACGAACTGTGAGATCATAACCTAAGCTAAACTCGAGTCGGACTCTTAACTGACTGAGCCACCCAGGGGCCCCTAAGTTTTAGAAATAATCATATCATGGCATATTAGGAAAAGATACTCGACATCAGTCACCATTTGGAAAATGCAAGCAAATCAAAACCACAATGTGATAGATACCACTTCATACTTACTGGATTTGGTATAATAAAAAAGACACATAAAAAGGGTTGGTGAGAATATGAAGAAATTAGAATCCCCATATAATGCTGAGGGCAATGTAGTGTGGTACAGCCACTTTGGAAAACAGTTTAGCAGTTCCTTAAAGGTTAAACATAGAGGCACCATATGACCCAACAATTCCACTTTTAGATGTCTACCCGAGAGAAATGAAAACATGTCCATAAAAAACTTTTGCATGAATGTTCATAGCAGCATTATTCATATAGTCAAAAGGTAGAAACAACACAAATGTCTACCATCTGATAAATAAATAAAATGTAGTGTGCCCATGCAATAGAATATTGTCCAGCAGTAAAAAAGAATAAAGAAGTGATATATGCTACAATGTAGATAAACTTCGTAAACATTCTTTTTTTTTTTTTTTTAAATTTTTTTTTTTTCAACGTTTTTTATTTATTTTTGGGACAGAGAGAGACAGAGCATGAACGGGGGAGGGGCAGAGAGAGAGGGAGACACAGAATCTGAAACAGGCTCCAGGCTCCGAGCCATCAGCCCAGAGCCTGACGCGGGGCTCGAACTCACAGACCGCGAGATCGTGACCTGGCTGAAGTCGGACGCTTAACCGACTGCGCCACCCAGGCGCCCCAAACTTCGTAAACATTCTGCTAAACTTAAGAAGCCAGTCAAAAGAGACCATGATGAATGAGTCTATACTTAGGGAATGTCCAGAATTGGCATATCCATAGAGACAGAAAACAGACTAGTGGTTGCCTAGGGCAACCGTTGCCTAGGGGGAACGGGGTGACTGCTAAAGGGTAAGGGATTTCCTTGGGTTCATCAAAATGCTCTAAAATTGATCAGGGTGATGCTTACACAATTCTGCGAATATTCCAAAAACCAGTGACTTTTAAGGGTGAATTTTGTGCTATGTGAATTATATCTCAATAAAGCCATTAAAACAAATAAACAACAACAAAAAATACCATAATGCCTGTGAAGAAAGCAACAAAAAACTTTAACATCTACATTTAAACAAAAATACTAAGAGCTGTTTTGGAGCAGACCATCTGAGTCTTAGTCCTAGCTCAATCATTTACTAGCTGTGGGATCCAGCACATTCTTTAACCTCTCCATGCCTCAGTTTCCTATCTGGAAAATGGAGACACTGGCAGGGCCTACTTCACTCAGAGGTGGATATCCATAGGTTTTTGCATAATTGAATGTTAATGGGAACAAGTACAGTGGTCACATTAGAGTTCAATAAATGTTAGCTATTTGTAGAGAGCTTTAACATTCTTAAAGTACTCTTACAAACATTTTCTCACTTGATAATACAAGTACTCAGGAAATTTACATTCCCTCTGCCTCAGTAAAATTTGAGCAGCTTGTTTTTGGCCCTCAAAACTCCTGATGCCTGTCATGCTCCTTACCCCTCCTTCACTTCGCGATGCCTAGGATTTATCTCTATTTCATTCTTGATTTTACCTAATTTGTGCTAAGATGTCAATAAATATCACTTAATAATGTGACAAAGCCAAGGAATTTCCATGTTAAAAGAGAGATCTTAAAAAGCAAAAGAACTTGTAGAATCTAAAGGGAAGGCAACTCTCCAATTGTATCCTTATGTATAATTATGTATCAATTAGGGACACAGCCTGACCTGCCCACTCTGAGCTGGGATCTGATTTCTACGATGAGTAGCTTGTGGTTTAGTCTGTAAATTTTGTCTATTTTAAAATTGGCTGGAAAGTCTTAAAAATGTATGAATTCTCTTGTATATACAATTTCTACTTCTTTAGATTTGTTAGGCATTATGCTAATAAACAAAGATTCTAAAATTTCCTTTAATTCTGAGAATTTTATTACAAAATGAAGCATTTTTTTCTTGTTAAAAAATCAATAACTGCAAGCAAAAAAGAGTAACAAACACCTGTATTACCCTGCTTTGGTGGGAAATTCCATTTTTGTGTATATATATATATATATATATATATATATATATATACACATATAAATACATACTTGAAAGAACAGAAATCATACCCCATTGTACACTCATTTTTTTTCCTACCCAACAATATGATTCTTTTGTGGCTTTTATTTCTGAAATACTTTTTAAAAGGTAAACTCTACACCCAACATGGGGCTTGAACTCACAACCTGGTTATCAAGAATCAAATGTTCTAAGAACCATATGATCTTCTCGATAGATGCAGAAAAAGCATTTAACAAAGTACAGCATACATTCTTAATAAAACCCTCAATGACGTAGGGATAAAAGGAACATGCCTCATCATAATAAAGGCCAAATATGAAAAACTCATAGCTAATATCATTCTCAATGGGGAAAAACTGAGACCTTTTTCTCTATGGTCAGGAACAAGACACAGATGTCCACTCTTACCACTGCTATTTAACATAGTACTGGAAGGTCTAGCCTCAGCAATCAGACCAAAAAAGAAATAAAAGGCATCCAAATTGGGAAGGAAGAAGTCAAACTTTCACTATTTGCAGATGACAGGTACTCTATACAGAAAACCCATGGGGCACCTGGGTAGCTCAGTTGGTTATGGGACTGGCTCCAGCTCAGGTCATCACCTCATGGCATTAGTTTGAGCCCAGCGTCAGGCTCTGTGCTGACAGCTCAGAGCCTGAAGCCTGCTTCGAATTCTGTTTCTCCCTCTCTCTCTGTCCCTTCCCCGCTCCCATTCTTTCTCTCTCTCTCTCTCTCAAAAATAAATATTAAAAAAATTAAAAAAAAAAAAAGAAAACCCAAAAGACCACAAAAATGCAATAAAGTCACAGGATATGAAATCTATGTACAGACATCTGTTGCATTTCCTTTTATTTTTTTTTAAATTTATTTATTTATTTTGAGGGAGAAAGAGAGCACGTGCAGGGGAGGGGCAGAAAGAACCCCAAGCAGTCTCTGCACTGTCAGTGCGGAGCCCGACGCTAGGCTTAAACTCATGAATCACAAGATTCATGCCCCTATGTTGCATTTCTACACACCAGTAATGAGGCAGCAGAAAGAGAAATCAAGGAATCAATCCCATTTGCAATTGTACAAAAAACCATAATACCTAGGAATAAATGTAACTAAAGAGGTAAAAGATCTGTATTCTGAAAACTATAATACACTGATGGGTGATTGGCATTAAGGAGGGCACTTGTGATGAGTACTGGGTGTTGTATGTCAGTGGTAAATCACTGAATTCTATTCCTGAAACCAATATTGCACTTAATGTTAACTAACTAGAATTTAAATAAAAAGTTAAAAAAAAAGTACTGATGAAAGAAACTGAGGATAACACAAAGAAATGGAAAAACATTCCATGCTCACGGATTAGAAGAATAAATACTGTTGAAGTGTCTATACTACCAAAGCCATCTACACATTTGATGCAGTTTCTATCAAAATACCACCAGCATTTTTCACATAGCTAGAAGAAACAATCCTAAAAATTTGTATGGAACACAAAAGACCTAAATAGCCAAAGTGATCTTGAAAGAGAAAAGAAGAGCAGGAGGCATCACAATTCCTGACTTCAAGTTATACTACAAAGCAGTAGTGATCAAGACAGTGTACTGGCACAAAACAGATGCATTGGGGCACATGGGTGACGCAGTCAGTTGAACGTCTGACTCTGGATCTTGGCTCAGGTCATGATCTCACAGTTCATGAGTTTGAGCCCCATATTGGGCTCTTCACTGATGGAACGGAGGCTGCTTGGGATTCTGTCTCTCCTTCTCTCTGCCACTCCCATGCTCGTGGTTTCTCTCATAAAATAAATAAATAAACTTAAAAAAAATAGACACATGGGTTGGTGGAACAGAATAGAAAACAAAGAAATGGACCCAAGACTATATGGTCAACTCATCTTCAACAAAGCAGGAAAGAATGCCAGTGGAAAAAGACAGTGTCTTCAATAAATGGTGTTGGGAAAAGTGGACAGCAACATGCAAAAGAATGAAACTGGACCACTTTCTTACACCATACACAAAAATAAATTCAAAATTGTTGAAAGACCTAAATGTGACAGGAAACCGTCAGAATCCTAGAAGAAAACACAGCCAGTAAACTCTTTGACACTGGCTGTAGCAATTTCTTACTAGATATCTCCTCTGAGGAAAGGGAAACTAAAGCAAAAATAAACTATTGGGACTTTATCAAGATACAAAGCTTCCACACAGTGAAGGAAACAATCAATAAAAAAGGCAACCGACAGAATAGGAGAAGATATTTGTAAATTTCATATCTGATAAAGGGTTAGTATCCAAAATCTATAAAACTTATCAAACTCAACACCCAAAAAAACAAATAATCCAGTTAAAAAATTGTCAGAAGACATAAATAGACATTTTTACAGACATGCAGATGGTTAACATACACATGAAAAGATGCTCAACATCACTCATCATCAGGGAAATACAAATCAAAACCATGATAAGATGTCCCCTCACACCTGTCAGAATGGCTAAAATTAACAGCTCAGGCAACAGATGTTGGCAGGGATGTGGAGACGGGGGAACTGTCTTACACTGTTGGTGGGAATGCAGACTGGTGCAGCCACTCTGAACAGTATGGAGGTTCCACAAAAAGTTAAAAATAGAACGACCCTATGACTCAGCAATAGCACTATTAGGTATTTACCCAAAAGATACAAAAGTATGGATTACCAGGAATACATGCACCCCAATGTTTAGAGAAGCATTATCTACAATAGCCAAACTATGGAGAGAGCCCAAATGTCCATCAACTGATGAATGGATAAAGAAGATAGGGAGTGTGTGTGTGTATGTATGTACATATATACACATATATATACATATAACGGAATATATATAACAGAACATTACCCAGACATCAAAAAGAAAAATTTGGCCATTTGCAGTGAGGTGAATGCAGCTAGAGTGTTTTATGCTAAGCAAAATAAGTCAGTCAGAGAAAGACAAATACCATATGATTTCACTCATATGTGGAATTTAAGAAACAAAACAGATGAACATGGGGGAGGGTAAATGAGATAAACCAGGAAACAGACTCTTAACTATAGAGAACAAACTGAGGGTTACTGGAGGGGGACCCCAGAAATTGGATAAATGGGTGAAAGGTACTAAGTAAGGATGGCACTTGTTGTGATGAGCACTGGGTGTTATATGTAAGAGATGACTCACTAATTCTACACCCGAAGTTACTATTATGCTGTATGTTAAGTAACTGGAATTTAAATAAAAACTTGAAAAAAAATCATAATAGTGAAACGTGATAAAAACAAAAAGAATCACATATTCTACCTACTGAGCCAGCCAGGAGCCCCATATTTCTGAAATATTTTAATGACTCCATCTCATTATAGAGATGTGGAATGATTTATTTAAGCAATACCCTATGGCTAGATATTTAACATATCTTCATGGGATCATGAATATTGTATAATTACTTCAAAAATAAACAAAATGCTAGGAATTTAAGGGAAGTAAGGCATTTCTTCCAATTTTCAGCCTTGGGGCCTTTATAATGGTGGTATAGTTTGGAGTTCTATAATCAAAGATAATAATATTGAAACCTGAGGATTCAGAGGAGGACAGTAAACAAAGCATTGAGAAATAAGAATTGAAATTATTTAATCTTAGGAAGACAATGCTTACAGATGACTGTACACTTATTTATATAAAAAGACTATCCTGTAAGTACCTTGAATTTTAATTTTATCACACAGACCGTGAGTATCAGAATTATTGTGTATATCTCCACTTGTAGCCTGAGAGTACCAGAGGCATTTCATTTTACCATTTGCCCTGTAGTGTGTACTGTTTGAAGAATAAAAGTCTGTTGAACAGGAGTTGAACATAATTATGACATTTCAAAGGAAGAGAGAGCATTGATACTTTAGTCCTGCGTACATACAGTGACTTTGCAAATTTCCATATACTTCTACTAAAGAAAATTACCAGCCATATGACTCTGTAAATATCACTAGTATGCTACTGTGTGTTTCCTATTCCCATAAAGAAGAATTTAAGACTTTGCCTCACTGCCTTACTCTAGTAAATCAGGTCCTTGCATATAATATTACTGAAATGTAAACACAATTGTGTTGAAATTATGACCCACTTGCTAATTTGAACAGTATGAAATGTTAACTAAATGCTTCTGTATTTACACAGGTATGTTTGCTTACTGGGTAAGCATAGTTGGAAGTGTTTCTTTTTTTTTTTAAGTTTATTTATTTATTTTGAGACAGAGAAATTGCATGCATGCAAGTGGGGGAGGGGCAGAGAGAGAGGGGAGAGAGAGAGAATCACAAGCAGGCTACTCGAGGAGAAGCTCGATCCCAAGGAAACAGAGATTTTGACGGGAGCTGAAATCAAGAGTCTGATGCTTAACTGAGCAACCCAGGTGCCCCAGAAGTGTTTCATTTAAGTGTGATGATCTGACGGTCTTATGGTGCAGCTGAGGAGCAAATTTTTCATTATAGTTATACAAATCAGATTTTCTGGGCATTTGTTGACTAAATATCTGGGCATAAAGCTGTGGAATCTCTACAGAAAACTTAAGAATACAGCCATGGCACACAGCCAATCTATAATGCATTCAAATAATGTGGTCTCAAAGTGGAAGGTGTAAGATTTTGCTAGGCTGTTGAGTAATAAGGTAATCTAAACTTTCAGGTTGTTTGAATCACAATTTATCATACTTGATGACAAAATAATTTAGGAGGCTTGTGCCATGCTAAACTAGGTCTGATTCTTGTCAGGGCTTGTTGGGGTTTGCTAACAGGAAACAGAAAATGTCCTTAATGAGATCTTCCCTTCCCTTCCCTTCCCTTCCCTTCCCTTCCCTTCCCTTCCCTTCCTTTCCCTTCCCTTCCCTTTTCTTCTCTTTTTCTTTTTCTTTTTCTTTTTCTTTTTCTTTTTCTCTTTCTTTTTATAGCAGTTAACAAAATAAAGGCTCTTATTTGGTCAAGTCTCTATTTAATGAAGACAAACATATCTTATCTCCGTACATGTTATCCTCCACCCCAAAAGCAGAGAAATAAGTTTATAAACTCTTAATTTCCCAGTAAAATCAAGTAGGTTGGAATTGTGGACATTAAATATTCTTTTAAAATGGTTTTTCTTTATTCCACTGCCAAAGTTTGTAGAAAAGTGCTTATAACGTATTTAAAGTGCTTAGGACATTGGCTAAACATAGCTGGCATTCAATACATTTTAGCTATTAGTTTTTGTTTTGTAAAGAAAACAATATCTCAATATAAAAACTTACAAAGTTAATGGGCACAATTACAATTGACAGTAATTTTGAGCTAAAAAAGGAAAGTGAGAATAATCAAAATGAAAGAAAAAAAGCAATTAGGATTATGAAAGTCATCAAATAACCAAGATGCAGGTTATGTTGTATGTTTTTTAAAATCTAGTAATATAGTCCTATAGTTCCTGAGTAAGTTCTATAGTGAACAGTGCTAATAATTACTCTTCCTTGTTCACAGTGCCACCTTCAGGAGGGAGAAGTTTCCTTAATTTAGTGCAAGTGCACTAAATACTGGATTGAGCAAGGTCAAGTACCCAAAGATCTGGCATAATAAAGACAATGTATGTTTTAATTTAATTGATTATCAAGAGAATGTCCACTCTGATTCTTTCCATCTGACTGTGTTCAATGCAGAAGACCAATCTGTGAACTTTTTTTTTTTTTTTTTAATGTTTATTTATTTTTGAGACAGAGAGAGACAGAGCATGAACAGGGGAGGGGCAGAGAGAGAGGGAGACACAGAATTGGAAGCAGGCTCCGGGCTCTGAGCCATCAGCCCAGAGCCCGACGCAGGGCTCGAACTCACGGACTGTGAGATCGTGACCTGAGCTGAAGTCGGACGCTTAACCGACTGAGCCACCCAGGCGCCCCAATCTGTGAACTTTTACATTGTGATGTGGGAAATTTAAAAATTGATTAGAAATGAATGCATAGGATTTATAATTGATTTTCTTTTGGGATACCACACTTAGATCATAATATATAAATCATGCAATTATTACATCATCACCAAGAGATTTTAGCAGTCTCCCTTGATATTTTGTTTCTTTAACCAGTCTCAGAAGGAAATACTCGAGGGGTGCCTGGGTGGCTCAGTCGGTTAAAGTGTCCGACTAGGACTCAGGTCACCATTTTGCGGTCGGTGAGTTTGAGCCCTGCATCGGGCTCTGTGTGGACAGCTTAGAGGCTGGAAACTGCTTCCGATTCTGTGCCTCCCTCTCTCTCTGGCCCTCCCTTGCTTCCACTTTGTCTGTCTCTCTCTCAAAAATAAATAAACACTTAAAACATTTTTTTTTAAAAAGAAGGAAATATTCCATATTGAGTAAAAACTAGAGTTAAGTAATTACTTCTAGTACTTAAAATAGTACCCAGTCCATGAATAATTGGTTGAAAAAGCTGAACAAATGGTTGAAGAAGCTGAAGTAGGTCAGATCGACAACCTGACAGAGGAAAAGGGGTGGAGCCATTGGAACTACTAGAAGTGTCTAAGGCTACACTGTCCAAAATGGTAGCCACTAGCTATTGAGGACTTGAAATGCAGATAGTATGAATTGAGATGTTCTATAAGTGTAGAATATACACAACATTTTGAAGACTTAATAGAAAAAAATCATAAAATATCTCATTTTTTATATGGATTACATGTGAACATGATGTTTTGTATATATTAGGTTAAATAAAATATTTAAATTAATCTCACCTACTTATCTTTACTTTTCTTAGTATGTCTACGAGGAAGTGTAAAATTACATATATGGTTTGCATTATATTTCTACCAGGCAGTGCTTTCTAGGCCATACAAATCAGTGTGGCAGCAGCACTTGTAACAGATTTACTGAGCACATACCATGTGCCCGGCATGTATGAAGTGCCGATAAGATTTTCAGGTAAAGTTCCATGATCACTTGTGTTTTTGCCTGGGTATTAAAGCTGGGAGATCAAATAATTGCCCCAGATATTACAGATAGTAAATGGAAGGGGGGTTATTCAAACCAAATTTGGCTGTACTCCAGAGTCCACTTCTGGATACCATACCTACACTATACTAACTCCTGGGATACCCTTTACTTGAAATTACATCAGAACAATGTAGAGAAGGTAGAGATTTTTTTTAAAGTTATTTTTAACTTGTTTTTAATGTTTATTTTTTAGAGAGAGAGAGACAGAGACAGAGAGAGAGCACAAGCAGGGGAAGGGCAGAGAGAGGGAGACACAGAATCCAAAGCAGGCTTCAGGCTCTTAGCTGTCAGCACAGAGCTCAACGTGGGGCTCCAACTCACAAACCATGAGATCATAACCTGAGCCAAAGTTGGACACTTAAGTGACTGAGCCACCCAGGTGCCCTGAGAAGGTAGAGATTTTAATTCAAATGTTCAGCTCTATAGCAGGAAAAAATGAGGCAAAGAGAAGTTAAGTCATTCCAAGACTTCTTGCAGTAGAATCACATAGAGCTTATCTCATGATTTGGGGTGGGGTAAATCAAAATAAATCCTAAATGGTAAAAGAAGAGGGTGCCATGAGAGCAAATAATTAGGAGGTGGAATATGGCATGAAAAGTTACATAAGGAAGTAATGTTTGAATTAAGATCTAGAATAAGAACAGAAGTTAACTAGGTCAAGGAGGAGGGGCAATAGGAAGAACAAAATACAGTTGACCCTTGAACAACATGGGTTTTAAACTACATGGATTCACTTACACACAGACTTTTTCCCATAAATACAGTACAGTACCGTAAATGTATTTTTCTTATGATTTTCTTAAAAACATTTCGCTTCTCTAGCTTACTTTAAGAATATAGTATATAATAAATATAACATACCAAATATATGTTAATTGTTTATGTTATTGGTAAGGGTTCTGGCCAACAGCAATAAGTAAGTTTTGGGGAATCAAAGTTATATGCAGATTTTCAACCATGTCGGGGACCAGTGCCCCTTAAGCGCTTCATTGTTCAAGGGTCAACTGTATACACAGAACTCAAGGTGAAGGAGAATGGCTTGTTTAAGGAAAAGTGCTTATAAAAAGAATGCAAAGAGGTGGGTGGTTCCAGGCAAAGCTGGAGAGAAAGGTAGAGGCCAGATCATTTGGGGAATTTTAGGCCTTATAAAGATTCTGGTTAATGATGTGGCTAACTTCATACAAGTAGTAGGTGGAAAAAGCTAAGCTTCCAAAACCAAGTCTTCAGGTTCCAAAGCCTGTGGTCTTTTCACAACTCCATGCTATAAAGGAGCAAAAAGACAAAAAGGAACACATTCTGTGTCATTAATAAAATTAATCCAATTAATAAAATTAACAACCAATTTAATAGTTTATTTAATTATCAATAATTTATTAATTAATAAATCCAATTAATAAAAATAAAATTGGATTAGGAACAGAAACCTTAACATTTATCTGGAAGATACTCCACAGTGGAGTGGAGTGGAATTTCAAGTGGAATGAGTCTCTCACATTCCTGCAGGTTTGCTAAATATACTAAGGATCCGAGCTCTGGAGGACCCTTTATCTAGTCTATTTCTCAGAACTGATTTGCAACAAATAAATTTGAGTGGTGAGTTAACCTCTCCATCTGGGAAAAAGAGCAGGCTTGCTTCTGCTTACTGTAAAAGCAGTGGATTCCCCAAGCTAAGCATTCCTTTCCTCTCATGCAACCCACTATGGGGGCAGGCATCTATATGGGCCCTCTGCATTGCACCTCTGAGATTTGGAGGCATGGTGAATTGATGTAAGCATAATGCTCCTGCTGATTGCTGTGTTGTGAGTAATAAAGTCCTTTGTCTCTGACCCACAAGTCTTGTGTCTTCTACCAGCATCTATGAAACTGCAGAGGCTAACTTCTTAGATTGTAAATAGGATAAAATCAAACCCTAGACTTGAAAGTTTACATCTAAATTACCAGTGGCCCCTGGAAAACTTGGGAAAAAAGGTGTAAGAGTAAGCAATCTTAAAATAGGTAAGAAGAAACAAAGACTGATTTTTAAATTAGCTTTTTGCATGGGTTTATTTAAACTGATTCTCCAATTCTTCACCCTCTGGCTTTATAAAAAGAAGCCCTGACTTTAGGACTTAAGGCTCCAAACTGCCCTTTGGTGGTACTCTGCTTCCTTTTATGTTAAGCTCTAGAAAGCTAACTTCTCATGTGCTGGTGGGAACTGTGGCAGGGGGCTTTCGCATTGCTGTGATCAGACAGAGTGACTGAAGGAATGGCTGATTTCAATCAGTTTCCCTGTTGGGGGATACCATGTGGAGGTCACTTTGGTGGGTAATTTGTCAACCGTATGATGCAGAGGTGAGAAATATGTTGGCCTTCGCTCAGGCTACTCTCTCCTCATTTTGTAATTTGACTTCTTGTGGGGAGGAGTAACTTGGCCAAAACCACACTGTGAATGAATGGCAGAGTGGAATTCCACTGTTCTTTTCACCACTCCATTTCTCTTCCACTTCTCCAGAACTGTCGTCAATTCATTGCAATTATGTGGTACTGACTTACCAAGCTCAAATCTGGTGAATAAATGAGAATTCAATTCATTTACAATTGCAGATATATAACTGTCTAGAGTGGGATCATTTCCATATCAGGGGTAAGACTTCCCAGACTTAAGCTTAAGTCATAAATCAAAAAGTTGCCTGGTGAGCAGAGAATTGGAACACATTTAAAATGTGTATTCTCCAGTGATATAACCATCAAACTAGAGTAGCCATATGGATTCCTCTTGATTTAGTGTATTACTACTTAGAGAACTGGATTGGAGTTTGGAATTTGTTCACTTATATATTATTTCTTGACCACCTACTATGTGTCAGACACCTACTATGTATAGGCTCTGGACCTAGGGATACTATCTTCTGGCCAGTGCTTTATAGAGACATGTTTATTATCCAAATACTCTCTTAAATTAGCCATCTAAGTATCATTACTTCATCTCAAAGAAAAGAATTTTTACTTTCAGGGATTTTATAATATCTCTCTTGAACCTCATTATCAATCTGTATAGTAGGTAGTAATTATCATATTTTACAGAGGAGGAACCTGAGACTTAAAGGGGTGAAACAACACGTTTCAAGTTACATGCTTAGCAAGTGGCAGGCCTAGGAAGACCCAAATCTACCTTAGTCCAAGCACCTTTGCTTTCCACTATACCCTTTAACCCATAATTTTCTTAAAATTGGGTGTATTACCTTCTAGGAATAGCCATATTAAGGTCTTTCTTTTGTGACTCTACAATCCTAGTTCCAGGATTTGTGAACGGTTCTAATCTCATCTACAAATCAATTCTGCCAATGGTTATTGAATATGAACTATGTACAAAGCTTACTATGTACAAAGCATTGAGCCATTCTCTGGAGGATACAGAGATGAAAAAGACCAGATCCTTGTATTCTTGGAGCTTACAATATACTTATACAAACACAAAACCTGGAATTAAGCTGACTAAAGATACAAACAAAATGCTACAGGAACATAGGGAAGAAAAAGTTAGAATTAGGGAGATTTGAGAAGGGTTTTGGAACAGGTAACTGAAATTTCAAGGGTAAGATTGCTAGAAGACATGAAAAAAAAAACCCTCAAAAGTGAGATGGCTGCCTGGGTGGGGTGCTTCACTGACTCAGCCCCAGTAGAGCATGAGCCCCACATTTTCCTTGCAAGAAAATAAATAAACAAACAACAACAAGAGAGGTAGCCTGAAGGCAGGAGAGGGCTGGGCATCACCTACATTGTGGGGAACAGAATATACCAGTAGTATCATCGCAGATGATGCAAGAAAGGTAGGAGGAAGTTGAATTGTAGAGGGCTTGCATGTCAGATATAAAGTTTGGAAATTAATTCTGTGTGTAAGGAAATCCTTATAGGGATTTGGGGCAGGGGAGAAATCCAATTCAGTAAAGATAATGCATAGTGACTTTTATAGCTTTGTCACTGGATCCTCACTGCTTTACATGGTGTTTGGAACTTGTTCTGTGCAAATAAACATGTTAAATGGAATTAATGGGAATTAATTAATAATAAACATTATTAATGAAAACATATTAATTGATAATAATTAATTAATTAAAATTAATAATAATTAGTAACAATTATATTAATAATAATCAATATATTATTAATAATAAACATGTTAAATGGAATTAATGGGAATAGACTAGATATTGAATTATCAATGAGGTTACTGTAATAATAGTTCAAGAAGAAGGCAGATGTAATCTTATGGGAAGGGAAAGTGTTAAAGAAGGCTGACTTTGACTCTATTCCACAAGTAAGATAGGGATATTGGGAAAAGGGTGCAAGTAGGCAGAAAACAGGCTGTTTGTGGTGAGGGGGAATAAGAAGGATTCTTAATTCTGTTTTGGATTATGTTGTGTTTGAAGTGCTGCTAGGATATCTAGTAAAAGGATTTTTAAGTCTACAGCATTCATGAGCCCTCTTTGAGGGGGTACCATGTTCATATACCTCACTTTATCCATAGCTTATACAGATTTGTACTGATTTCAGTTTGGTATTTTCCTTACATTCCTTACAATTCTGGAGAAGTATCTTATTTTAGTTAGTACCCTACGCAAGAGCTGCCTTAAGCAGAAAGAGAAGGGGAAAATGCATAAAAGAAGATGAATAGTTGGAGGCGAAGTGATCTTCAGATTTCACGCTTTAAGCTCGGTAAATTGTACCCTCCACCTTCATTAGCTCGGGTATCATGGACTAATATATCTTAATAAGGACAGACCGGGTACTTAGAAGCCGGGCGGTAACCGAAAAATAGGCATGTACAAAAACCACTTATAACTGAAAAAGTGGTAAGTCCATTGTGACCAGAGGTGACACGGTAGTTTATTGAGTACTCTTCTGACTGAGGCTTTTATTTGGTAGAATCTTTACAAATTATTTTCCGAGCCCGGCTGCTAGCCTGAATTATAAGGGATTCATTTATTCCTTCCCACGTGCTATTTTGAGCTATATATGATTGGGAGCAGACACGCTCAGTTTATTTGGCCAGAATGTGATGGTCTCCTTCCCTTTCTTTCCCCAAACTTCACAGCTAACTTCCCGACTCTACCACAGTGCAGCTATCCCAAACTCTCCCCTGCATCCAGGCTTTCCCATCCTACTTGGAGTGGAGCTGAATGGATCCTGAATGGTAGGCACTTCCCTCCTACTCCCCACCCCCTATCCGCACCTGGCGGGGACGTGCCCCAGGGACGGTTGGAGCGCACTGCAACGGTCCCTTTTGTCCGGTAGGCGGGCGCCAAAGTGGTCTGGCTGGCGCGGGAGGTGGGGCGCGAGTCGGGGCGGGCTGGTACGACAGGTGGGGGCGCAAGCCTAGCGGGAGACGCCGGGCCAGAGGGGCGTGAGAACCGGCAGTTGGAGCTGGGGATGGGGAAGCTCTCCGGTTTGCAACTGAATACAGCGAAGTAGAAAAAAGCAAGGTGCAAAACGATAAGTATAGTAAGAGCATATTTACGTAGGAAGATGCACAGCGTCAGACTGAGTACACACGTATGTACGTAAATGCATTGGAAAAGGTCTGACAGCTCTGTGGAAAGGAGAAAGCTGGGAGGGCGGATGAAGGGAGCTGACTTGGTGCATTGTGTATGTGAGATTCTTAACATTATTATTTAGGAAGAAAATGTGATCATGTAATTGAAAAAATCTGCACTTGGCAAGTTTGTTTCTCCTCTTGGCTTCCCATCGGTAGAGACCTGTTCAGACTCAGACCGCAGGCCAGACAGGAGTCAAGAAAAACGCCTTTCTCCCTTCTCACTGCTTCACCACTTACCCCCCTTCACCTTGACACCGTTGGAATTGGCCTTGGCTTTTGTGGAGAAGCCTTCCTCACAGCCCTGGTCCTTATCACAGATCTGCCTGCAAAACCCTCTCGAAAGGAGGAAACACTTTGAAGAGAGTAAATCACACACAGGCACATAAATACATCAATTAGACCCTATTCCTAAACCGTACTTGATAAATATTAAGATAAAATGTTTACAGGATATATCAATTTTATCTTAAACAGTTGTGCCATATGTCCTATTAATATGATCACATGATATTAATTTCTTATTTTGAAATAATTTTTGACTTAGAAAAATGTTACACAAATGGTACAAATAATTCCATTAAATCCTTCACCCAGCTTCCCCAGACGTTAGCATTTAACACAACTATAACACAATTATTATAAGTAGGAAATTAGCATTACTACTACTCTGTTCACTATCTACAGATATTATTCAGATTTCTACAACAATTGTTCCTCCCCCTCACCCCAGTCCAGGATTCAATCCAGGACCTCACAATGCATTTAATTGTTATGTTTTACATAGATACTTCTAATTGGTGATAGTTTCTCAGTTTTTCTTTTTCATGACTATACTTTTGAAGAATACTACTCGCCATTTTGTGAATGTTCTTCAATTTGGTTGGTTTAGTATTTTCTCATTATTAATTCAGGTTATGCATTTTTGGGCAAAAATATTAAATAAGTTATTTTGTGCCCTTTCTAGTGCATCATATCAGGAGGCACAAGATGTCAATGTGTCCTTAATGGTGAGGTTAATTAAAATGGTGTCCTTAATGGTGAGGTGTTGGCTGCCAGGTTTGTCCAATGAGAAGTTACGATTTTCCTTTTTGCATTGGGTCATAGGAGGCAGACACCCTCATCATATGTACCTCAGTTTTACCATTCATGATCCTTGACTGCAACAGTTAGTACTAAGGTGTTTGCCATGGTGATTTTTCTACTTCCATCATTCTTACTAAATTTCAATATGAATACTTAAATGCACAATAACTTTTTAAAGGAAAATACTTTTACTGCTTTAACCTAGGGGGGAAAGGCATTTGGAGATTGTGTGATATGCTGTGGAATTAGTGGCTAAAATGGAATTTATGAATGCATTACAGATAACTGAATTCTAAAAGAATAAAACACTATTCTTAATACTTGTAAGGGCATGGATTCTAAAATCACAGTTTACATGGATTTAGAAGCTCATTACTTGAACTGGATTTATTACTCCTGTGTTTGTGCCCATCACTGACCCTTTTGAGGATCTGTTATCTATGAATCCTTTCCCTGCTAAATGGTACAGTAAAATGGTACTTAAAAATAGAACAAAAAGTCTTCGATTTTATTTCTAATATGCTGCTAATTTTAGCTGACATTTGCAAAACTGATCTTTAAATTAACAATACAGTTGAAACTCAGCCAATATCTCACTTTATTTAGCCTCCGTGTTTGCTGAAAAGATTTACTGGAAGTCAATGCACTGTAAGGAGGTGAAATTCTTGTGGGTGAAACTTACATATTTCAATCCATTTGGCTATCAAGCATTTTGATAAGCCTCATTTGATTGTTACCCTGTGCAGCATTTTCCCTAACCTTTATTACTGTAGATGGAAAACTGGTCCCAAGATTGGGTCTCAGCCTTGATGTCAATTTTTCTTGCTTTCAGTAAGAAGGAAAACAGGAGAGTAAGTTTAGAGTTTTTGTTGTTGTTGTTTTGTTTATAAATCACTGACCCTTCTGAGTATCTGATATCTATGAATCCCTTACCTGGTAAAATGCACAAACGCACATGTTGCATGAGAGCACAAGCAGTCCCATGTCAAACGGGGGGAGGTAGGGAGGTGGTTATGGGGAGGGAAAAGCTGACTGTCAGAAGCTTCCCAGACACGGTTTTCCCTCCTGCCATATGGCACAGCCAACCTCTCTTGGCAGCTCAGGTGGGGCCGCTAAGGCTACACAGCCCATCTGTCTCCTTGTCATTTCCATCTAACCCCCTCCCTTAACCCCCAATATCATCCTCTCCTTTATTACTTAGCCCCCAGTCTGCTCAGCTTTCTTGCTGGCTCTTCACTCCTCATGAGGTGCTCCCTGTCACCAGCTTTCACCAACTCTTTCACCTCGCTCACCAACTCTTGTTTGGGGAGATAGCGCAGAAGCTCAAGTGAGAGAACCTGCCCACTTCCAAATGGCTGCAGCAGAGAAGCACTTGAGTGAATGTCAATGCTCTCCCTTCTCATCAGCACAGAACGCTTGCCACGTTTCCCTGCCTATCTGAAAGTGGAACAAGAGCTGATGAACACGTTGGGGGGATACGTCTAATATCTATGGCTTACACAAACGGTCACCATTACCAACGGAGAGAAAGTCCCGTTGTAACAAAACTTTCTACCCCCCCCCCCCCCCCCCCCCCCCCCGCAAACGGAAAGAACGTGAACTCACAGAACCCGCTTCTTCGCCCGCCAACCCCCTCATCTCCTGCTGGCGTGACAGCCCTCGGCGCCCGGCCCAGCTCAGGCCCGCCAAGGCTCGCGGCAAAGCTTGGCGCTCCAGTGCGCGCCTCCGCGGACAAAGAGCAGGCGGCGGCGAGGCTGGGCTGGAAGGTGGAGGCGGGCCGAGGGGCGCGCCGGGGGGAATCCCTCCCGACCTCTGACGTCACCAAAGCGCTGGCCAATGAGAAGAGGGAAAGGGGGATTCCCGCTCCCGCTGCCGCCCCGCCAGCTTTTTAAACAGTACCCTGGGGAATACTCTCTGGGAGCAGTGGGAGGAATGGGGGAAATGGAGGTTAAGAGCGAAAAATGATGGTCCTGGGTGATGAGACTAGAGGTTTGACGATTAGGCGTCAAGGCTGGCTTAGACCGGGGGGAAAACCAGAGCCGATCGAGGTGAGGCCGAACACCCGGCAGGGGAAAATCCTCCTGAGATGGAGTGGAAACTGGAGCGCACCGCCCCGCGGAGGGTCCGGACGGAAGAAGAGATGCTGTGGGTGAGTAACGCCCTTTTGTTTCCCAGCCCCGACTCCCTGAAGGGGACTCTGCCCGCTGAGGACCAACAGGTAGGACAAACTCTAAACCTCGATCCTTCATTTTGCGATGTGTAATTTAGTTGTGTTCTAGAGGTGCCTGGCTGGTAGAGAAAATGAGTAAATGGGGTTGGACAAGCTGAGGATCTAGAAACATTCCGCGCCTAACATTATGATTTTTCTCTCCATATGTTATATATATTTTCCAAGGAGAACGTCATGCGGGTGCTCGCCAAAGACATGAAGCAAAAGAGAAGTCAAGGTTCTCCCAAGGTAAGTGTCTAGTGCTTACTGTGGTTCTCTTAATTCTGATTTTGAACAAACTAATTTTTCCTAAAGAAGGTACTTGTTGGAAGTACGGCCTGGTCTAAGAATATGAAAATTTAAAAAATCAGTCTCCTAAAATATCACTAACTGCAGAGTCTAATTATACACCCTCCCCCCACATTTCTATAAGAAACTGAAGATCCCTGACAAGAGTAATTGTTTGTATATCCATGGGGTTTTCTAGTTTTTGGCTCAACAGAAAAGGATGAAGCTTGGATGTAGGCAGCGCATTGCTGGCTGGCTGTTACTATTTCATTTTAACAGTTGCGAATGGTACTTTCCTCTGTTGCATTTAAAAGCTTGCCCCCCAAAGAAATGGAAATGGTGCCATCTTGTGGATAATCGGGAGAAGTGGCCTAATCCAAGGTCGATCCTCACGTTAAAATTGATCCGATGTATTACTTTTTCTCCTTCAAAGTCTGAAGCCAAGGCCTGTAGCTTCTCTCTTCATCAGTGTAAGAATAAAACAAATATAAACGAGTCTTTCTTATTTTTACTACATAAACATCCCTCATATGCTTTAAATCTCTCATAATCACCATTCACCTTGCTTCTCTCTACACGAACTTGTTCTTATTCCTCTAAACTTTACTCATAGATTCTAGTTTCAAACCCATTAACATTTTTACAGATTTTTCTTAATCTTTTAAAAATCTTGCAATATTTAAGTGGTGACACAACAAATCAAACACATAACAGCACTTTCAGAATGCAATGGCTAATGTTATTTATAATGGGGGACAAAATAATGACAACTTAAGTCCCTAAATACTTTAAGAATGATTTTTTCCTTCCAAAATAGCTACAGTTTTCTTTTACACCAAAATTATGCACTTCCATGACTCCTAAATATTTTCCTTCCTAATACAGACAATTGGTCTTTTGGTCAGTAAAGAGAAAATATTTCTCAGTAAAGAGAAATAATTGGAAAAGCTACAGTTAAGTATAACTTTGTTAATTCACTTGTACTGCAAAACCATATTTTGATATCCAAGCATTTACTGTGGAACAGCTAAGTGCAAGTGTTCTGAAAGTTTGTCTTTTTAAATTTTTGCTGAGATTTAAAAATAGTATTTTTCTTTTTTTATAATAATTTTGGAGTAACAAGTTTTATTTATGAGTTTTCTTTTCTGTGACTATTAAGATTACAGTTCGGCTACTGTGTTTCATATTGCATACAGTAGCTTCAGTGACTTCATGGGCCATGAAAAGCAGCAGTGACCTGAGTCAGGTAGGCAGTGTATTGTTAGCTGGCTGCTTTGGGTCAATGTGGCAGCCACAACTACCCTGCCACTTGCTTCTGGACAAATTCTTCTTGCTAACAAGCTGCACTGGTTTCCTGTGTGTGATGGGTTGGCAGTGTATTGTTAGCTGGTTGAAGATGTGAATGACATCAGCTAACATGCAACTGCTATCTTATTGCATATACAATGAACATCAGAGTATAATTGATTCTGTAATTAGTGTGTGTGTTTGGTGCATATGTATACTTTTTGCTATGAACCAGGGCACTGGTAACCATAATACTTGTAATTGCTCCTCAGTCACTCAATTATAACACCATAGACAGTGTTACAAATGGTGAAGAAAGCAATACAATTAATTTTTTTTAATTTTTAAATATTTATTTTTGAGACAGAGACAGAATGCGAGTGTGGGAGGGACAGAGACGGAGGGAGACACAGAATCCGAAGCAGTCTCTAGGCTCTGAGCCGTCAGTACGGAGCTTGACATGGGGCTCAAACCCACAAACTGTGAGATTATGACCTGAGCTGAAGTCGGATGCTCAACTGACTGAGCCACCCAGGTGCCCCCAATATAATTAATTCTTAAAATTTTTTTCCAGGTAATATTTTTGGAGTCCTGGGTACACAGTATGAAAGTATTTGTGAAATTATTTTTTTTAGTATTTATTTTTAATATAAAATTTAGAATACAATGACAATTTGAAAAGGAAAGCCTAAACTCTTTCCCCCAGTTTTCAACTAAGTCTATAGTATTCTTTCTAGATAATCAGCTTCTTAATATGCCATTAGAGCAGGTCTCTGTAACCATGTGTATGTACCAGCTGAAGAGAGAATGGAGAGGTAACTTTGAAGATGAATCAATCAACTCAAACATTTTCACTTGAAATATCAAGAAAAGTGGAAATTTTGGGGTGTGGTTGGGGGATGTGGTTGAATTGTTTGCAGGATTTGCCTGAATTTTTCACTTCATTTTCTGTCAAGTCACAGACTCATAAAATATTTGAGCATGATATTTAGCTTGTGAAGTGGGAAGAACTAACTGTACCATATGCTTTTAAATATTTTCTGATTCCTGTGGAGGCCATTTTGACCCATGCAACAGTGTTCAGGAACTTGCTGGGTCCCAGATAAACAGTGACATCAGTGTCCTCATGTGGGCATTTGCAGCAAGTTCGTGAAGCTGACTTTAGGTGGTCTGGTCAATTAGTTATATTCTAAGTGAGATGTGAGAAATATATTACAGTCCACTGTAGTGAATTACAAATTACTGATTTAACAATTTTTATTCTTATTTAAGTTTAAACATTTAAAACCATGGGAGATTTATACCTATAATTTGATTCTTTATGCATTTTGCTACTTTCATATCCTCTTTTCATTGTTGCCCATTTCATTTTCAGCATTTTTCTGTGTGTGTTTAAGGATCCCTCCCATGTAAATACTGTTTTCATCATTTTTCTTACAAGGCTAAATTTCAACATGTTATTTTTTATGGAAAGCCACTGACTTGTTGATAAAAATAAAACCTACTTAATTTAGAAGGCTTGGCCTTTGTGTTTTAATTTTTTTACACTAAAGAATAAGACATAAAATGCAAACATTTATACTCAATAAACAATACATATTTAAAGCTGTTCTTCACTTCCATATTCAGGAGATGATGAGAAAGAGAGAGAGAATGGAATGCATGAAAGATGAATTAAGGAGATCAGTGGGTAAGGAGGAGAATGAATATATATATTCAAATGAAGAATGTCTCCATAGGAATCAGAGGGAAAGACAGGGACCCACAACTGGGACATCAAAGCCACTCTATTCCTTTCCTCCAAAAAGAGAAGGCTTCACTCTGCAAGGTATGGCCTTACCAGTTCAGCGAGAGGAAGGAAGAGTGGGGAGGAGTGTGGTATGTTAGTTTCTAGGCGTGACAGTTATTAGAATTTTATTATTCCATGGGAAAGATGAAATCAAGGTGAGGAATACACATGGATAAAGTGTTCACATTATAGCCACGCCCAAACATCCTTTTTTCCCCCAAAGAAACACTATGAATGAATGTAATGTTTTGTACAGGGACCAACCAAGACTTCTTAGCTTCTGCAAGGTAGTCTTGAAAGAGAGTTAATATGTTGAAAATATAGAGAAATACAGGTTTTGTTTTTCTGCTTAGGCTTTGTCTACAATTTTTTTTTTTACAGTAGTATTTTCCTACCTGAGACTACCTGCAGACAATCCAGTGAAATCATTAGATTTTACTGTGATTATATAGCATATTGTTAGCAGCTTTTCATATTTCAGGGACTGTAGTTCCACATTTTCACATAAGCCACCAAAACAGTATATTTATAAAAATAAATAATATATGTTTTTGCTCTAGATTGAGCTCTTTGGAGATCCTTATGATAACCTAATCAAGTCTGATTTTTAAAAGTTTTTGTGTTCTGGATCCAACGTAAAGTGGTTTGTGTGAACTGAGTGTTAAATTTTCAGAAATCTGGCATGCCAGTTATTAAAGCATTGGTAGCTGGAAGTTGGCCATGTGGGAGCATTTATACCATGGAAATTGGCAAATGCTGCAAACTGGAACCCCTCCTCCAGAGAGGTGGTTATTACTTCCCAGCCACCACTGTGTGTAGGCTATATATACTACAATCGCTAGGAATTATATATAGGCACATATATACATTAAGATTATACTAATTATTAAGCATTTTTGAAAATGAAGTATGACTTTCATGGTATACTTCAGGCAAATTCCTATTTATTCCAATCTCCCAGCACCACGGCTATGTCTGCTATGAGATGAAGATCAGGAGTTAGAAGGAAGTACTCCTTTCCACTTTCCAAATACACAAAAACAAACTTCAAGCCAACGAACTACTGACCACAATGAAATGAATTTGATTTTGTCCCTTTTTCCATGAGTACCTTTTTACATGATGCCAGCTATTTTTCTGTTATACTGTTCAATTTAGACAGTAGCAGTCTATGTCCAAGGCTCTTTGATGCCGAGACAGGGAAGAGAGGCTCAATTCAAGAAGATGCAATTTTTTCTCTTTATGTATATATACCTGGCAGAATTCATATAAGACACTGGAGTTATGGGTTGAGCAGTACATCAGCAAATGGCTTCACACACTCTTTAGTACACAGAGGCTAATTGTTACAGAACCCTGAATGGACACCTACTTGCCACACTTTCAAATCCCCACCTGCCTTCCCTGCATACCCAAAGGGGAAGGGGAGAGAACCAAGGACTGACTATAGTAGAGACTGTAGGTTGAATAAACACGGAGGATTGGAGATATGTAAGTGAAAACCCCCTTTATATGGCTTTGGAGAGAACTAGTGACTTTGGGCAGGATGGACATCTGAACTGCATTCACTGGGACAGTCCTGGTCATTCCCCACCACAGCAGCAGTCTTGTGGCACTTGTAAATGGGGTGTATGGCAAAAATGCTCTGAGAACAATACTTGGAAAGTTTGCCCTTAACAAAATTTTGCTTAGAGGCTCAGAATTCAAACTGCTTAGGCTCAGAATTCAAACTGCTTCTATGTTCTTGGGGCAAAATTGCAAAGGACACATAGGCTTGTTAGGTGGCTTTTATTTCTTCAAAAATAATTCAGATTACTGATTCCAGTCCTGATCACATAAGACACCTTGTCAAGCACGATCATTGACTTGGAAGGTTGGAAGGGGCTCTTTGTTCAGTCTGACCTCCCTAAGTTTATGGGTGAGGAAATCTGAAAGTAGTCGTGTGATTTGCCCAACATCATACAGCTGGTGAGGGGTACAAGCAGGTTTGCTGACACACTAACCTGGCATTCTTGAGGCTATCCTTGTGAATCTTCTGGACCTCTAAGAGAAACTGTGCCTCCCCCCAGCCCCCAGATATCTTACTAAATACAATCAGAGCTGTGTGGCTGGATATATGTTTTGAAGCAGAAGGTGTTCCAGGAAATATTTTTGGTTTCTCCAAGGACTTTAAACACTTGCAAAGAACTATATGCTGAGGTGGCATTACTGACTTCACCATAAAAAAATCTTTACTTTCATTAATCAGGACAGTATATGGGGGCCAGCTCACAGCTATTTAGATTGGGTCTTCCTTCTTGGCCAAATTTTACATAACTGCCTTTTTACTTTTTTTTTTTCTTTAGCCCTAGTATTCCTATTCATTTCATGAAATGAATATATATTTAGTGGGGCAATAATTAGCCTTCATCAACTTGGCAAGTTGCTTTATCAGCCAATAATGAGAAGATGGACAGAATATAAAGGTTATGATAAAGGAGAAAAAGCATGTTGTGACTCGGTCAAAAGGTTTAGTGATTGCTGATGCTTAAGACTGGTGTAATTAGTCCCTCCCTTTTTTACCTTCAGACCTTTGACTATTTAGAGTTGATTCTTATTATTTTAGCCATCAGAATGATGCAGCACTGAATTCTTTCCAAAAGGTTAATCTAATCTGAATAAATTAGCAACCAGTATTAATATATAAAGAATTGAGCTAAATAATCATATACTCATAGCCTTTTTCTTACTCTTGGGATTTTTACTCAGCAATTAATATTCTATTTATAAAATTTGAGTTTCTTCTGGAAAATAATAGAGAAATATTGACAATGATGAAGGTTTTTCAAATGTTAGGATAGTGTCATTTATAAATGACTATTTGGGCAGATACAGTAAAACATACTATGAACCTGTACTTAAAAAAGAAAACAGAAAAAAAAACAACTAAAGAAACAAAATTCCTGTGCCTGAAACAAAAGTACATAATGATTTGAATCTCTCTATATATTTAACATTTTTTCAGTGTTTATTTTTTATTTTATTACATAAAAATAGCCATTTACAGTTAGTTAATCCAGAAAATTCAGTCACACACAGTGTCTTGAATTCAAACAGAGGTCTAGTGGATTGGCATTTCCATTAAGTACAATCCTGAAAATGTCAAGTCGAACAACAGGATATTGAAGCACATTGATGACTGTATTTTGAATTATTTAGTGTGATCTGATGAAATACTTAGTATATTTCATTTTGATTCTTTAGATACTCTTTATTTTTGTTTTGGGTAACATCTCTGTCCTGGGGGCATTATTCATTACCACTCACTGGCAAGGTATCATAAAAACAAACAAACAAAAAATCCGTCAGTGCCGTATTTAATTGTCAGAGTATTTAAATTGAGACCAAACCCCTCCTCCCCTTGACATTTCTATATTCCGACTACGGCATTTGAATGACTCACTGGCATTTTCATAGGTCCTCTTTCTTTTTTATGATCATTTGTCTAATCAGAGCTGCTATCTCAGGCCTGATGACTTCAATGGGTTCCTCTGGCCTCCAGGTTTTCACAACTTGACCCTCAGGGTTGACCAGATACTTCCAAAAATTCCACCTTGGTTCTTTCTTTGAAGAATCTAAAGTACCAGAATATATTTTCATAAGCATAATTTTATTTTTTGTCAAGATTTTCATTTCTATTAGTATCTATGTAAGTGATAACTTAAGAATCAAGTTCTAAGATTATCATAATGTCAAAAGCAAAACAAAACAAAAAATAAAACACCCAAACAAGGCAAAACTCAAGCTCCAAGTAACCATATTTCTGTACATTTGGTGACTTCACTGATGATTCTACTGGTCCGGAATCATGAAACAAAGTGGTTTATTCTGGATTTATTGATCTAAATAACAAAAAAGTTGGGGCGTCTGGGTGGCTCAGTCAGCTAAGTGTCTGACTTCAGCTCAGGTCATGAGCTCACAGTTCATGAGTTCGAGCCACACGTCAGGCTTTGTGTTGAGAGCTCAGAGCCTGGAGCCTGCTTCAAACTCTGTGTCTCCCTCTCTCTGCCCCTCCCCTGCTCATGTTCTGTGTTTCTCTCTCTCTCTCTCTGTCTGTCTCAAAAATAATACACATTAAGAAAACTAAAAAAAACAGCAACAAAAAATTTACCTTGTCACTAGCTCAAAACTTTCAGTTTCTTAACATTTTTAAAGATAAAATGATACTCTATGGTCCTTGGTAATGGCCTGTACGGAATTCTTTACATATTAAATATGCCTATGTTTTTAGTATTGTTACATATTATGTAGAGGAAAACAGAAAGGAATTCTAAATCACATTATTTTGTTTCTAAGTTTTTATTTTAATTCTAGTTAGTTAACATACAGTATTAAGTCATATTGGGAAATTATGTGGTCCTTTTGAACCATCTTAATGTATGTAAGAAATGTAATGTTTTTTCCATTTACATTATCCAGAATTGATGTTCATTATTGACTAACATGTGAAAAAAATATAAACAACTACTTAAGATGTATCTAGTGTCTACTATGTGCCCAGGAATGTATGCTCATTGCTTTAAATGGATCCTTTTGTTGAATCTTTACAGCAACCCTGTGAAATGGGTATTATCATTAACCCCATTTTGCAGATGAGAAAAATGGAGTCTTAGACTCGAGGTCTTGTGGCTAATGAGCGGTAGAGCCAGCCCTGATATCTAGACCTTCTACTCCTATACTTCCCACTCCTACTTCCTACACCAAGCAGATTTTAGGAGGAAGATGACAAATTCATTTTTTTACAGGAGGGGATTCAGGTGTATGTGGGACATTCTGTCAGAGGAAGCAGGTGAGTATAAGGCTTTGGGGCTTAGGAGAGAGAGCTCAGTCAGGGAAAGGGGATAGAATAAGAAGAGCTCCAGTGGGCCGTGGCACAATCCTGAGAATCAGCACAGTTAAGGGTGGATGGAAAAGAGGAACCTGAAAAGAAGAAACAGAAGGGCCCAGAGTGGCAGTCACTGGTACCTGCTAGGTTCAAGAGATTCATGGAGCAAGAAGCCAGACACAGTCATCTAAGAAGGTAATTGAGACGGGGAGGCAGAAATTGTAAGTATTAACTATTCTTTTAGAAATAGCGATGAAATTGGTAGAAGGAACACACTGTCTAGAGTTTTGAAGGTGTGGAATGCTTTGCTTTGGGCTGGGAGAAAGAAGCAGTGAGGGAGCATAGGTTAAAATTAAGAAATAAAAATAAAAAGTAGCCTGATTACTTATATGTGTTTTACTTGGAGTACTGTGCCAAGCATTTCAATTTATTTCATTATTAGAGAAAAATATTTTTGACTAGAGCAAACATCAAGGACTCCGTGTGAGCATCCTATTATTACATGAAAGCCATCTTAACATCATTTTGCAAAATTGCTCTTTTCTATAATGGAAAATGTGTCTCTAAAGATAATGCCCTCCAGGGCAGAGCTCTGTCTACCTGACGTAAACATCTTTGCGAGTTAGGAAAAGGCACTCTTCCAGGCCAGTACAGTCCCCCAGCACATGCCTTGCTATGGCTGAGCTTCAGCCCGCATTTGCCTCCCCGCCCAGATGCCCTGTTTAGTGACACCTGCACACATGTGCACTGTGATCACATGATCAGTTACTGTCAATTTTGGCTAGTTTTAAAAAACTCATTTCCATTTGGCTATGATCTCATAGTCTTCATCTCTGGAGCTTCATCTAACTTCATTGAAACCTTAAATCACTTACTTTTTTGATTACACAAGGGTAGGTGGAACATTATGTTGATTTTCCCCAGAAATTTAATGTTTTAAAAAGATTCTGATTTCACACTTAAATTTTGTAGAACATCATGAAGTGGCTTACTAGACTGGAAGCTTGATTGCCTGACTGAGGTCACTGTTTTATCAAAATTCAAATTATCTGCAGTGAGAATAGGGACTGAGGGTATCATCTGTATAAGTCAGATGAGAGGACATTAACTGAATGTCCTTTGTTTTTTATCTATTATGATTAAAAAAAATTTTTTTAAATCTTTATTCATTTTTGAAAGAGAGAGAGAGAGACAGAGCATGAAGGGGACAGGGGCAGAGAGAGAGGGAGACACAGAATCCAAAGTAGGCTCCAGGCTCTCAGCTGTCAGCACAGAGCCTGAGCTGAAGTTGGATGCTTAGCCTACTGAGCCACCCAGGCGTCCCTGAATGCTCTTTAGAATAGTGTTAGGCACAGTGTAAGAAACATATAAATACTTTACGTCTATTAACACACTTAATCCTCCAAATTATCTTATATTGATAATCTTATTTTACAAGTGAGGAATAAGGCACAGAGAAGTTAAGTCATGTAGCTGAAGCCACACAGCAAAACTAACAGAGCAGGGACTTGAATCCAGGTAGGTTGCGGCTAAAACCTATTTCCCTAGTCACTATACTTTACTACTGTTATGCTAACTGACCCAGGAAAATCTTTAAACAGATTTCTGTAGCTAGCCTAATTTTAGAGACAATGTAACACTATCGTCCTCAAAAAAAAAAAAAAAAATCTTATATTCTGTTTTGAATTTTAGCAAAAACAGAGATATTATTCATCCATGAAGACAATATCTCAGACAAGGGAACTTAAAATTAATCACAAAGATATGTCTAATAATGCCCAGCAATATTCATGAGACATGGATAGCATTGGTAATGGGGAGGGACATTTCCCCAAGTGCCAGTTAAATAAGAGAGGAATTAAGGTATTTTGTGAAGATAGCCATGACCACATTTCGGCTAAATTCTTCAGGAAAGTGATCATAAGGAAAAGAATACACCGGAGTCGACTTATTTTGCCATTCAAGAAGTTAAAACATTGATTTCAGAGAAGCATAACTTCTAGAAAGTCACCAAGGATGAGATTCTGGCTTTCTGATGGTTTTACCAAACTTTCCCACTTAAAGCATTTCACATGAAATAGAAAGAGTACGGTCCTGGTACATTTGTTTTAAAAATGAAAAGCAATTGAAAACATTAACTTGATGAGGCAAAGTAGATATTTACCAACAAGAAATCTGAATGCAGGTTCTGCTTCAGATCCTAGAATCTTAATCTTGTGGAAGATGGGGAATGTCACGCCGTAGTTATTTCTTGCAAAAGATACAACTTCCTTGCTGGGGCGGGGCTCCGATTCTCCAAACTGATTGCACGGAAAAGCCAAGACGCTGAAGTGGAATGGTCCAAACTCTTTGTGCAGTTCCTGCAGTGCTAAGTAATTTCTGTCTGTGAGTTGGCAGTCACTAGCCACGTTTACAACTAGTGCAACCTCCCGGAAAAAGAAAAAAATCCAACCGGAAAGTGAAGCAAATAAAAAGATTTAAAAAAAATATTCTGCAAGTAGTTAAAATCCTAAACCATTTTGAAGCTGATGGTTATTTTATATTTTTAGACATACCCAATTTTGTTGAAAATCTTAACCTGGATGCATGAGTTAAGACTCTGAAAAATCACTACCATTAAAAAAGCATCAGGTAAAACAGTTTAAGATAAAAGAAAATACGATCATTGATAAGAGTGCTTTTTAATGTTGCTAGTTTATGGAAGTAGTATTTTTTAATGTCTCCATATTCACATTACTAATTATAAAAATTTCCTAAACAACTTACAGTGTTAATTTAGCATGCCTCTGAAAACAGGATAATCAGCTTATCAATTAGAAGTACTGTATATATACACGATGAGAACTCTGATGGTCAGAGTGATATACTAATTACATTACTTTGAAAACTAAATTATAACTTATGACCCTTTATCAACGAAAAATTGATTCCATTAAAGTAAACAGAGAAATCAACAAGCAGTAGGAAAAAAAACAACAAAAACCAGAAGATACAACTTACTTTGCCTTTAAACTTTTCCAGAGAAACCGTTCTTCCTTTTGCATCTTTCACTTCAAAGGCATAAAAGCTGTTGATTTTAGGTTTTAGGAATTTTAGTTGTAGAAGAAATAACATTACTGTGCATAGAACCATAGACAGTAAAACTGCAAATACCTTTGCTTTCGGCCCCGAACATCTTAAAGGGTAAGCTGTAAGAGGCTCCATTTTGGATGATTCTAGAGAGAAGTCTCAGCAGGCTGGAATTCAAGGAGGAGCTGAAACTTGAAACCAGCTCAGTTTAACGGAAAACCAGGAAGGACAGATGGGGTCCTTTCACTGCTAAGGAATAGAAAGACCCTTCTCAGATGGGGAATGGAACGAGACTCCTGGATAAAACAGAGTGCTAAAGAATTTCAATGTATTTATGATGCCTATTGCAATCTTCGCTAGGAAGATCAGGACTGTTTCGAGAGCTCTTTAACATTCTCCTGACAAAATTTTTCACCAGAAGATGGTGCCCTTGTAGGGTGAAAGCTGGGGAGTGCATGCTCCCAGTAACTGGGCGAATGTAGAGGAGTGGGTTAAATACCATCCAGGAATAGTTCAGAGTGTAGATTAAACGTGCTCTATTAACATGATGTATAACCTGAAGGGGTTTAATATTATGTGTATGGATTAAACTTGCTACACGAGTTCAAGATATTTACAGTGGAAAGGGCAGAAAAATAACTGAAGTGGCTACTTACTTTGACCTCATCTCATTAAGGCAATGCCAGGTGAATATAATAAAAATAAATAGATTAGATACAATGTGAAGGCTTTAAAATTTTTTTTTTTTCAACGTTTTTTTTTTATTTATTTTTGGGACAGAGAGAGACAGAGCATGAACGGGGGAGGGGCAGAGAGAGAGGGAGACACAGAATCGGAAACAGGCTCCAGGCTCCGAGCCATCAGCCCAGAGCCTGACGCGTGTGAAGGCTTTAAAAAACCCTCCTCTATCATAAAGCCAACTATAGGCCAGTGTTTTTCAAATTTTTGATCCTGACTCCCAGTAAGAAATGCACTTTATAATTTAACTCAGATGCATGTAACTGAGAAGTCTGATTAAATGATCCTTCCTTCCCCTTTGAACTTTGATACGCCTGTGGCAGTTTTAAAACAGCCTGGCTCTGACCCCTGACAATGAAGGATTTCAGGGTTCACCAATGGTCTGCAACCTGTAGATGGAAAAATACTGCACTTGATAATAAATCAGGAATTTAGCAATTAAATAAGACAATTCTACCAAGAAGGCAAAAATGAACAAGGAAGCCCTCCAAACCCACTTCTACCTTGGTGCATCATCTAGTTGCTTCTTTTTTTTACCTTCACTTTTCCCGTGGCTGTTGTCTCTTACAGGAGGCTTAACTTTACTGTTGAAAATTATAGGGGTAGGTGTGGACAGGAAATGGAGGTAGCTGCATATCCTGAAATCCATGGTTCCTTTAGTCACCTTGGACTCTTCCCCAAGACACACAGCAAATTTCAAATTAAGATGCCTCATTCTACCTGGTCCTGACTCTTGGTGTCGCTCAGGGGGCTGGTAGCTCTGCCTCCGGAGCCAAACCCACAGCTTAGGCATATAAAACCTGTCAAGAGACTGATAAACCACTTGGCTCCCACTCTTGCAGCCTGATAATAAAGGATACAGTAGAAAAGTATTCTCCTGTAAACCTAATACCCAGTAAACAACAAAAAAGTATACAAAACACGTTGTATCACCTCTTCACTATGATAATTTTACTTTGATGCTCTCTGGCTGAGTTACTGAGAAAGCCAAACTTCATATGACACCCGGACTTCAATTCTCTGACCTTGCTATGCCAAGGTTCTTGGACTTAAAAGTGCTGCCATCACCTGGTGCTTGTTAGAGACGCAGCTATTCAAGCCCCACCTCAGATTTCCTGAACCAGAATTGGCCTCCTGACTCAAGCATACATTTGAGAAAATTTAGACCTCAGTCTTTTTTTTTTTTTTTTCTTTGGTTTTCACTGTGACAAGCCTCTTTAGTTTCCGTTTGTGTAGGCTGTTGAAGGACATGGCTCAGGAACGTGAGTTTTAATGATTAATTAAAAAAAAATTAATTCATAGAACACCTGCTGTAATTTGAACCATGTAAACCCAGCCCATGATAACTGCTTTGAGGGAGATGACAGAGGGTTCCCTTGGAGGAGGATGCTGATTGACTGTACCCCAGGCATGGCCCCATAGGGTGATGTTACTTTGATAAAATCATTATGATACTTTCTAGTTCAGTGTTTTGTAAGTACAGAAACTCCCATCAAGTGATCTACAGCTTGGTCTTTGAGAATATCAAAATTATGCTTACAAGAGGTTCTGTATAAGCCAACATGCCAGTTATTAACCAGAAATAAAAGGCTTGTACCAGCCTGATATTTCATGTTGGATTGTCCCAAAATTTCATGCTATATTAAAAGTACTTTGAAAACTGAAGTTAATCTCTTGTCAAGGCCAAAATCAAAGCCAGTTTGTTAATTTTACGATTCTTAAGTTTTTTTTGTTTTGTTTGTTTGCTTGTTTTTTTTTTAAGTGATTGACATCTTTGTTGCTTTGGAGGTAGGGGGCAGGTGCTCAGGAGCTCTTGGTGGGGCAGGCCTGATTCCTCTTCACCATCATAGGCTTCTGGCTGTGCAGGATGGCTCTGGCTCTGCAAATGGCAGCCATGAACAGACCTGGGTGGTCCATGTTCTTGCGGATCCTGTGCCTGATGCTGCTAAGGGTGGCCAGGGCATTCTTGTTGATGTTGGTATGCATGTAGGAGGTGGTAGGTTTTCACTGGTCAGATCTCCGCTTCATCACCATCATTACATTTTTGCTGTAGGCCTCTGGATCCATGCCTGCAGTCTTGTGGTAAACCAGGCCATTGTAGTGGAAAGAGTTGCAAGGCTGTTGGGCTTGGTGCTTTATGTCTGCTTGTCCCTTTTGATCAGGATCAATTCCACATGACCATCCATTGCAGGTGGGGGGACATGGTGGCAGCTCCTCTCACTAAGGTGGCTGGCGACAGAAAGAAATATATATGCTTTTATAACATATATGATTTCATATATGAATGATATATAAATATCCTTATAGGCCCATTAATCAGACATTCAGCACAGGAGTTTGGGTAACTCCCAGCCTGGATGTTTGTGAACATAGATAGATTTTGGCCCTTAGACATTTCTTTTTTTCTTCATTTGTCAGAGTCTTTTTCTGTATATGTTGTGATATCATCATTTCTTAGTTTTCTGGGGGATCTGTCATCAATGTTTCCATGTTCTGTCTATACTAAAACCATTCTCAAATTATAATTATATCAACACTGCAATTTTCAATGCATAGGAGATAGTATGCTAGAAAAACCAACAGCACTCTTTCAGGAGATCAAGGAAGGTTTGTTAAAGGAGGGGAAGAGAATGATGAGTTGAAGGTCAAGGGAACCTACTGGGCCAATAATGGGACAAAGCAGTTGACTCTGTTAATCAAGCACCACAGGCACTGAAGAAGATACAAATAATGTCTGTGATGGAGGCAGCCTCACATGAGCTTGAAATCAGTTTTGGAGAGGAGAAAATACACAAGAAACATTTGGGGAACAAATATAAGGCAGCAAATAACTGAGCACTAAATAAATGGCTTATGTTTGTAGAAAGCTTTATACTGCCCATGATTTATTTATAAATCAGACACATATATACACATATTAAAAGCAATCACATGTAGTATAAAGCTCTCTACCGGCAGAATGCAATAATGCTTTCAAACAGGAAGAAGTTAGTAATATCCCAATCACAGAACAAGTAAGTAGAACAAGCAAGAAGAGAGTTTAAGACTTTTAACTTTATAACCCAAATTATTTCAACTATATTCAACAGTTTCTCTGTAATAGAAATATGTTTACTTAGAAAAAAAATGTGGTGGATGAGATTACTGTAGTACTGTCTCTGGTAAGGGGGTTTTATTCATCAGGGGACATTTAGTTTTATGAGAAATCACTGTTAGGGTCCGAAGAGGAGAGGGAGTGGACTACCACAACAAAACAACTTGGCCATATGTACTGAAGTTGTCTGGAAGGAGTCACAGAGTCTGCAGAGTAACAAGTCAAGATGAGAGAGAATAGTGTCTTAATGAAGGCCGCTTTGGTCAGCCTGATAGAAGGGAGGGATAGATGCCAAAAACACTCTGGAGCCCCCAGTGGCAGGCATTGGCAGTGCAGAACAAAGCGACCAATGCCTGAAAATAAATGCTCTCCAAGTGTTTGCTTGGTTTGTATTGGCCAATACCAGGATGAGGACACATTGACGGTGCAAAAATAAGAGGGACGTTTTGATCTTCATGATTAATTTGAAATATTATTACGACTCCAAATTTGAAATGTCTTGCTGCCTTGTTGGACTGGCGGTGGTGGGGTTGGTAGGGGAGGGGCAGACATTCAGAGGCTAAGGAAAGGGAATTGGGATGATATGCCTGAGAGCTGATGGGCCATCTTTGTTAATTTTGTCTCTGCCATAACGTTCTAGAGAGACCCTGGCATCATCAGCATGTCTTTCCTTGGAATGTTTAGGTTTCTCTTACCTGCTGAATATTTGTGAGTCACATAATTTATCACTATATATGTTTGTTCTATTTTCCCAGTTGTTTCATTTGGTTACTTCCTGACTTTATTTTTAAATTCTCTAGGCTCCTTTCTATTTATTTTTTTGGCTCTGGTGCTCTGAATTCCTCCCTATTTAAGGCCAACACCATGTGAACTCTGAAAAGTAAACAAGCCAAACTGATGTGCTTAAAGTATCCAGTCATTCATTCTTTTCTCCTTTGTCTTATTTTTCTTATCATCCTCTTTCTCTTTATTGATACATAGGCCAGTCATTTAAAACTATGTAACAGGCATTTCCCCAGCAAGAGATAGATCCTGGAATAAAGTTTAAAAACAGTGAAGATGAAATATCACATTCTACCACAGCGTTCCCTAAGCTGTAGTCATTTGCATACATGTCTCTGATTTTTCCATCTGTGCCATTTGCTAGTTAACATTTTTGGTTCAAATTGGCTCATTTATTTTACCAAAATACATTTTTTTTTAATAACAGAAGACTTTATGTCCACATTGAACATTTTAAAACATTTAAAAATGCACATTAAAACACATGAGTATTTAAAAAATGTTCATCTGTACCACTATGAGCCACATGTCCTTGGAGGAGGAACTGACCAAAAACTGTACTACGCATTCAAAACATGATAGAAAATCATGCTGTAACTCTTTGAAAGTTCTTTGTGCTGAATAAAAATTTGTCTCCTCCCATTCACTGTTCTCAATTTTGTCATAGGGAGCAATACAAAGTAAATTTTTCTTTGTTTCATAAATTGCCTTCTGTTTCATATTTGAAGATGGTTCCTTACGGGTGTTCTTTCCTGTAGACTAAATACCCCAGAAGCCCTCACTCCATTCATGTGTTGCTCTATTGCTGTGTTCCCTGACCTTGTATCATTGCAGTCCTTTCCTCTAAATGAACTCAGGTTGGGGATCCTGGCTTGCTTATCTCCTTCTTACAAGACAGATTCAAGACTGGACCCAGTTCTCCAGCAGATGGGTCCTGACCAGTGCAGAGACAATTGGGTTTTCCTTGTTCTTGTTTTGGACACTGTCTTTCCTTTAATGAGACCTAAAATTGTATTGCTTAAAAAAGGTCATTGCATTATGCTATTGATTCATATTCTGGTGGTGGCTGTCTAAAACTGCCAGCCATTTTCACTGCATATCAGCTGTCTCTCATGTCTAATGATAAAGCATCATTATTGCATTAGGATTCTCTAGAGAAGCAGAATCAATAGAGTATACATAAATATATATACGTGAGGCTCACCAAATTATGGAGGCTGAAAAGTCCCACAATCTGCCATCTCTAAGATGGAAAACCAGGAAAAGCCAGCGGGATAATTCAATCTAAGTCCAAAGTCTGGGGAGCAGCTGGTGTAAATTAAGGAGTATGAAGGTCTGAGAACCAGGAGCTCCAGTGTCTGATGGCAGGAAAGAAATGGACATCCTAGTTTAAGAAGAGAGAAAATTTGCCCTTCCTTTGCCTTTTTGTACCATTTGGGACCCCGGTGGATTGGATGATGTCAACCCACAATGGTGAGGCTGGATCTCTTTACTCAGTCTACCAAATCGAATGCTAATCTTCTCTAAAAACACCTTCCCAGCCACATCCAGAAAAAATGTTTTACCAGATCTCAGGGCATCCCTTAGTCCATCAAGCCGATGTATAAAATTAAGTATTGCAATTATTTAACCTACCACAGGTGGCCTAATGGGGAGTTTGGAAGGGGGAGGAAGGTAATGGAATGGAGAGGAAGGTAATGTCAGAGACACCTTCGTGATATGATGGCTGATTCCAGTTGTGAAGGTGGGCTAGAAGTTACCCTGGCAGAGAATTGTGGAAGAGCATCAAGCTGGGGAGACAGTATGGAGGGTATGACAGGAGATGAGCCAGAGAAACACACAACTGCCAAGACAGTGTAAGATTGTCAATAAGAAATTTCTTGATCATTTTTAACTGATACGTCATTTGTGAATAAACAATTATATTATATATAATATATGTATATGTACACACATAAACATATATCTTCCACAATTTGCTCATCCATTTTTTTGCTGATGGACATTTGGGTTATTTTACCTTCCAACTATTGTGAATAGTACTACCGTGAACGCCCATGTACCTGAGTTTGTTTGAGTTTGAGTACCTGCTTTATTTCTCTTGGGTCTGTACCTAGCAGTGAAATTATTGAATCATACAGTAATTCTAGGTTTAATTTTTTGAGGAATTGCCAACTGTTATCCACAGTGGTACCACTTTACATCCTCATAAGCAATGTGTAACGGTTCCAGTCTCTCCACATTCTTACTAACATTTGCTATCTATCTATCTATCTATCTATCTATCTATCTATCTATCTACTTACTTACCTATCATCTATTGCCATCCTAGAGCGTGTGAAGCGGTACATCATTGTGTTTTGGATTTGCATTTCCTTAATGTATGTCCTAATTTCTAATGGCTGCAGAATATTCCCTTTTAAGGATGTCACAAAAATCTACCTCATCAATTCTCTACTGGTAAACATTGAGTCCTTCCCGTCTTTATGCACCATGTGCCTCCTTTTTCAATGCTAATTTATACTCCACCAGCAATATATGCCAGTGTTTGTTTCTAGAACCTTCAACCTTGGGGCTTGTCATTAAAAAATACCATTGCTAGCATCTTGTTATTGTTTTAAGTTAGCATTTCTTTGATTACTAGCAAGGTTGAATATTTTTTGAGCATTTAATTATTTCTTTTGTGCATTGCCCGTTTAGGTCCTATGTTCTATTTTTTTTCTATTTGGATTGTAAATTTGTCTAAATTTCTCTGACAGTCCTTTACACAAGGGTAATAACCTAACATGCCCTACATCTTATTAAAAATATAATATATTTTGGGGTGCCTGCGTGGCTCCGTCAGTTAAGCATCCGACTTCAGCTCAGGTCATGATAACGCGGTTTGTGAGTTAGAGCCCTGCGTTGAGCTCTGTGCTGACAGCTCAGAGCCTGGAGTCTGCTTCAGATTCTGTGTCTACCTCTCTCTCTGCCCCTCCCCCGCTCATGCTCTGTCTCTCAAAAATAAATAAATGTTAAAATTAAAAAAAATATATATATCATATTTCCAGTTTGTCATTCGCAATTGAATTTCACACATAGATCCATGGTATGGTTTGCCACCGTAGGATCTGTAATACCAAACTCCTGGGATTTCTCAGAGGGAATGAGATAAATGTTGAGCAATTAGGCCTCAGATCTCTCATCTGTGAAATGAAAAGTTTGAACTAGGGAATTGCTATGTATTGCCAACTGGATCCAACAATACATTAAAAGAATTATTCACCACCATCAAGTGGGATTGATACCTGGGATGCAGCGCTGGTTCAATATCTGCAAATCAATCAATGCGATATATCACATCAATAAAAGAAAAAACAAGAACCACATGGTCCTCTCAATAGATGCAGAGAACGCGTGTGACAAAATACAGCATACTTTCTTGATAAAAACCCTCAAGAAAGTAGGGATAGAAGAATCATACCTCAAGATTATAAAAGCCATATTGAAACACCCAACATTAATGTCATCCTCAATGGGGAAAAACTGAGAGCTTTCCTCCCAAGGTCAGGAACATGGCAGGGATATCCACTCTCACCACTGTTATTCAACATAATATTGGAAGTCCTACCCTCAGCAATCAGACAACACAAAGAAATAAAAGGCATCCAAATTGGCAAGGAGGAAGTCAAACTTTCACTCTTTGCAGATGACATGATACTGTATATGGAAAACCCAAAAGAGTCCACCAAAAAACTGCTAGAACTGATTCATGAATTCAGCAAAGTCACAGGATATAAAATCAACGCACAGAAATTGGCTGCATTTCTGTTCACCAATAATGAAGCAGCAGAAAGAGAAATCAAGGAATCGGTCGCATTTACAATTGCACTAAAACCCATAAAATACCTAGAAATAAATCTAACCAAAGAGGTGAAAATTCTACACAATGAAAACTATAGGAAAGCTTATTAAAGAAATTGAAGAAGACACAGAAAAATAGAAAAATATTCCATGCTCATGGATCGGAAGAACAAATATTGTTAAAATGTCGATACTACCCAAAGCCATCTACATATTCAATGCAATCCCTATCAAAGTAACACCAACATTCTTTACAGAACTGGAACAAACAAACCTAAAATTTGTATGGAACCAGAAAAGACCCCGAATAGCCAAAGCAATCCTGAAAAAGAAAACCAAAGCTGGAGGCATCACAGTTCCAGACTTCAGGATGTATTACAAAGCTGTAATCACCAAGACAGTATGGTACTGACTGGCACAAAAACAGACACTCAGATCAATGGAACAGAATAGAGAACCCCAAAATGGATGCACAAACATATGGCCCACTAATCTTTCACATGCAGGAAAGAATATCCAGTAGAATAAAGACAGTCTCTTCAGCAAGTGGTGCTGGGAAAACTGGACAGTGACACGTAGAAGATTGAACCTAGAATACTTTCTTACATCATACACAAAAGTAAACTCAAAATGGATGAAACATCTAAACATAAGACAGGAAGCCAACAAAATCCTCGAGGAGAAAGCAGGCAAAAACCTCTTTGACCTTGGCTGCAGCAATTTACTCAACACATCTCTGGAGGCGAGGTAAACAAAAGCAAAAATGAACTATTGGGACCTCATCAAGATAATAGCTTCTGCATGGTGAAAGAAACAATCAGAAAAACTAAAAGACAACCAGCATAATGGAAGAAGATATTTGCAAATGACATATCAGATAAAGGGTTAGTATCCAAAATCAATAAAGAACTTCTCAAACTCAACACCCAAAAAATGAATAATCCAGTGAAGAAATGGGCAAAAGACATGAATAGACACTTCTCCAAAGAAGACATCCAGATGTCTAACAGACACATGAAAAAATTCTCAACATCACTCATCATCAGGGAAATATAAATCAAAACCACAGTGAGATACCACTTCATACCAGTCAGAATGGCTAAAATTAACAACTCAGGCAACAACACATGTTGGCTAGGAGGCGGAGAAAGAGGAACTCTTTTGCCTTGCTGGTGGGAATGCAAAGTGGTGCAGCCACTATTGAAAAAAAGTAAGGAGTTTCCTCAAAAAATTCAAAATAGAACTATCCTAGGGGCGCCTGGGTGGCTCAGTCGGTTGAACGTCCGACTTTGGCTCAGGTCATGATCTCGCGGCTTGCAAGTTCAAGCCCCGCGTCGGGCTCTGTGCTGACATCTTGGAGCCTGGAGCCTGTTTCGGATTCTGTGTCTCCCTCTCACTCTGCCCCTAACCCACTCTCACTCTGTCTCTGTCTCTCTCAAAAATAAATAAACATCAAAAAAAATTAAAAAAAAAAATAGAACTACCCTATAACCCAGCAATTGCACTACTAGGTATCTATCCAAAGGATACAGGTGTGCTCTTTTGAAGAGGCACATGCACCCCAATGTTTATAGCAGCTCTATCAACAATAGCCAAAGTATGGAAAGAGCCCAGATGTCCATCGATAGATGAATGGATAAAGAAGATGTGGTATATATATACAATGGAGTATTACTTGGCAATCAAAAAGAATGAAATCTTGCCATTTGCAACAACATGGATGGAACTAGAGTGAATAATGCTAAGCAGAATTAGTCAGAGAAAGGTAAATATCACATGATTTCCCTCATATGAGAAATTTAAGATACAAAACAGATGAACATAAGGAAAGGGAAGCAAAAATAATATAAAAACAGGGAGGGGGGCAACACATAAGAGACTCTAAAAATAGAGAACAAACTGAGGGTTGCTGGAGGGGTTGTGGGTGGGAGGCTGTGGTAAATGGGCAAGGGACGTTAAGGAAGACACTTGTTGGGATGAGTACTGGGTGGTATATGTATGGGATGAATCACTGGATTCTATTCCTGAAAGCATTATTACACTGTATGCTAACTAACTTGGATGTAAAATTAAAAAGAGAAAATAAAAAAAGAAAATTACTGTTTATTTCCAGATTTGCAATTTTGTGATTTTATATGAACATGTGATTTTACATGTTCAATATAAATGGTTATTTCAACTTCATATTTATATTGATATGTAATTATAATAACTGTAAATATAATCACTCCATAAGCTGCTTTTATATATCTTGAGAATCTTGAACAGAGGCTGTAAGTATACACACACATACATATTTATATATGTATAAAATAACATTCTCTCAGGTCACGAAAATAAAAAATCTCATATATAATTTGTGTTGTACTAAATGAGTTGTTAATAATTCTCCTTTTAAGGAATATTTAATTTTGCATCGTTGAGGCCACTATAAATTACGGCTTTTTTTTTTATGTTAAATAGATATTTGACGGAGTTAATACTACATATTCTAACTTTAAGAGCAACTTTGTGAAGAGACTGTCGGCAGAGGTTCCCGTTGCCAGTAGCCCAATTACCACCAGATGGCGGCAAAGCCAAACCAGGGATCTGGCAGTTGATTCCTTTGAGGAAGAGCGTTCAACCACTTACCTCCCAGAAGCTTCTGGATCCGTGCTGAAGATAACTTCTGAAAAAGAGACCTTGATTCTAGGTGAGGTAATAGAAATTCCACAGGCCATTTAAAAAATGTCAATGAAATAGAATTCCTCAAAGAATCTCTGTAGCATAGAACTATCTAGTATCACATTTAGTCAACTGCTTTCCTTTTCTTCCTTCCTTTGAATAAGAAATTTCCAAGGTGGTGGGGAAGGGGCAGGAAAGGAAACAAGAACAAAAGACAGTATGTTGTATTTTAGATGCATTTCTGAGATTTACATTGGTATATGATTCCTTTTGTAAAGATTACATATGTAAGATTTTTCAGTGGTCCTTATTAGCTCCTCTGTTGAACAAGTGATATGAACAAAAATATACTTAGTTTTACAGGATGACTTGGCAAGGTTTTCTATGCAGTTAAAAATCTGGTAAAGGGCTTTCTCAATCTTGAGAAGAGAACAGATATGAATAATAATGATGCAAATAACACTGACTTTGCTATCACTCTCACTTAGAAAGTATTTCACTACTGTCATCTCAAAATACCCTTACAGCATCTTTCTATAACAGAGAGATGGAGACGCAAAGTGATTTGCTCATGATCATAGAGTGGATGCCAATGTTGGGAAAGCAAGCATCCCATAGTGATTTCCTGGCAGAATGATCATAGCTTGGGCAAACCAGATACCTTTGCTCCATCACTTTAACCCATGGAACTGTTTGTATCTATTCTTCAGATGTGCAAGTATGTTCTTTCCATTCAGAGATAAAGCATTTATGCTGCTGCTGCAGTTGCAATCAGGTCTTTAATCTTGGCATTTCTTACAGAGGCCACTGAGGCAGTGCTCACTTATGACCCTGGCATTCTCGACAAGGCCAATCTTTCCTCTTTTACCCCATCTTCCGTGGTTTTTAGAGAGGTGTGGTCCTGTGCTTTCACATTCTGTTGTGAAAGACACCATGGGTTGACTTCCAACCAAAGTGATTATCTTGTTTTGAAGAACAAATTAAAAACTAAATGTTTTTCTTGCAGGGTCCTACAAAGAACCACTGAAGACCCCCGTCAAAGGGAATTTTGAAACAAATAACTCAGCTCTCCATTTTTGCAAGGCACCTCATGCACTGGGCAGAGGCTGGAATGAAAATGTTGCCTCAAAAGGCCAGGTGGGTAAAGACAAAAAACTGAAGATCTCATATCCTGACAGGCTCAGACAATTGAGTCCCAAATGTGAAGAAAGAGCTGGCTTAGCTGCTCTTACACGTCAGTAAGAAAATGATGGGTTCCTGATAGAAAAAATGAGTGAGTTAAGGACATGAATAAGGGCACTTTGTAAAAGAAATATAATACAAGTTTAGTTAGTCTCAATCAAAAAAGTGAAAATGAGACAGCAAAAAGGTAAAGATTAAGATGACAGGATACTATGTAGAGAAAACCCTAAGGGGTCTACCAAAAAACTAATAGAACTGATAAATTAATTAAATAAAGTTACAGGATATCGAATAGGTATACAGAAATCCAGTGCATTTCTATTCACTAATAATGAAGCAGCAGAAAGAGAAATTAAGAAAACAATCCCATTTACAAATGCACCAAAAACAGTAAAACAGATACCTAGGAATAAACTTAACCAAAGAGGTAAAAGGCCTGTACTCCAAAAACTATAAAACACTGATGAAAGAAATTGAAGAGGACACAAATAAAAAGATATGCCATGCTCATGGATTGGAAGAAGAAATATTGTTAAAATGCCCATACTACTTAAAGCAATCTCCAGTTTTAATGCAATTCCATTCAAAAGATCAACAGCATTTCTCACAGAATCAGAATAAACAATCCTAAAATTTGTATAGAACCACAAAAGACCCTGAATGGCCAGAGAAAACATGAAAAAGAATAAAACTGGAGGTATCACAATCCCAGATATCAAGATATACTATAAAGCTGTAAAAATCAAAACAGTAGGGTACTGGCACAGTACAGACACATACATCAATAAAACAGAATAGAGTCCAGGAATAAACCCACAATTGTATGGTCAATTAATCTCCAACAAAGGAGGCAAGAATATGCACTGGGAAAAAGAAAGCCCCTTCAACAAATGGTGTTGGGAAAACTGGACAGCTACATGCAAAAGACTGAAACTGGACCACTTTCTTACACCATACACAAAAATATACTCAAAATGAATTAAAGACCTAAATGTGGTTCCTGAAGCCATAAAATTTCTAGAAGAAAACATAGACAGTAATCTCTTTGACATCAGCTGTAGTAACATTTTTTTTAAAGATATGTCTTCTCTGACAAGGGAAACAAAAGCGAAGTTAAGTGATTGGGACTACACCAAAATAAAAAGCTTTTGCACAGTGAAGGAAACCATCAAAAGCCATCAAATGGGAGAAGAAATTTGCAATATCCAATAAAGTACTAGTATCCAAAATATATAAAGAACTTATACGACTCAACACCAAAAAATCAATCCAATTAAATGAGAAGATATGAACAGATATTTTTCCAAAGAAGTCCTACAGATGCCCAAAAGACACATGAAAGCATGCTCAACGCTACTCATCATCAGGAAACACAACTTAAAATGACAGTGAGATATCACTTCACACCTGTCAGAATGGCTAAAATCAAGACAAGAAATAACAAGTCTTGGTGAGGATGTGGAGAAAAAGGGATCCCTGTGCCCTGTTAGCGGGAACGCACACTGGTGCAGCATTGTGGAAAACAGCATGGACATTCTTCAAAAAATTAAAAATAGAATTACCAGGGGTGCCTGGGTGGCTCAGTTGGGTAAGCACCTGGCTCTTGCTTTCGGCTCAGGTCATGGTCTCACAGTTTATGAGTTCGAGCCTCACATCGGGCTCTGTGCTGATGGTGAAGAGTCTGCTTGGGATTCTCTCTCTCCCTCTCTCTCTGCCCCTCCCCTGCTTGTGCCCTCTCTCTCAAAATTAAAAAAAAAATAGAATTACCATATGATCCAGTAATTCCACTACTAGGTATTTACCCAAAGAAAACAAAAACACTAATTCAAAAATATATATGCATCACAATGTGTATGGGAGCATTATTTACAATAGCCAAGATATGAAAGAACTCAAGGATCCATCAATAGATGAATAGATAAAGAAGATGTGGTATATATATATGTATATATGTATATATATATATATACACACACACACATATCTATATGTACGTACATATAGATATGTATATATACATATGTGTGTATATATATACATATGTGTGTATATATATACACACAAATGAATAAATAAATAAATAAATAAATAAATAAAAAATATATACATATACATACAATGGAATATTACTCAGCTGTAAAAAGAATGACATTTTGGGGCACCTGGGTGGCTCAGTTGGTTAAGCATCTGACTCTTGATCTCAGCTCGGATCATGATCTCACTGTTCATGAGTTTGAGGCCCACGTTGGGCTCTGCACTGACAGCCGGAGCCTGCTTGGGATTCTGTCTCTCTCTCTCTCTCTGCTGCTCTCCCACTCTCTTGTGCTCTCTTTCTCAAAATAAAGAAATAAACTTAAAAAAAAATGTCATTTTGCCATTTGAAACAACAGAGATGTAGCACAAAAGTATAATGCTAAGTGAAGTAAGTCAGAGAAAGGGAAATACCATATGATTTCAGTCATATGTGGAATTTAAGAAACAAATGAACAAAGGAAAAAGTGACAAACCAAGAAACAGATTCTTAACTACAGAGAACAAACTGATGGTTACCAGAGGGAGGTGGGTGGGGGGCATGGTTGTGATAGGTGATGGGGATTAAGAGTACGTTTATCATGACGAGCACTGTGTAATGTATAGAATTGTTGGATCATTATATTGTACATCTGAAACTCTTATATGTACGTTAATTATACTTATATTACAAAAATAAACATTAACAAAGGTAAAGATTAAAAATATAATAAAATTACACATATTATGGTATGTTTCCCCTCAGCCAAAAGATCTCTTGTACAATCATTTCCAACTATTCTGTGACTTGGTCTGGCATCTGGGGTCACTCAGGATACATTCTATTCTTCCTCTACAAGATGGTCTTTTAAATATTTCCCTTAAGTCCTTTTTACTGTTTTTTTTTTTTTTTGTTTCTTGACTAAGTTAATTTCATTCTTTTAAGTATCTTATTTATTATGTGTTTTTAAATGTTTATTTATTTGTTTTGAGAGAGCGAGAGAATGTGCGAGCAGGGAAGGGGCAGAGAGAGGAGACAAAGAATCCCAAGCTGGTTCTGTGCCATTAGCTCAGGGCCTGACATGGGGCTCAAAGTCACGCATTGTGAGATCATGACCTGAGCTGAAACCAAGAGTTGGACACTTAAACCGATTGAGCCACCCAGGAGCCCCTTTATTATGGTTTTAAGATCTTTGAGGAATCTGACCCAAATCTTAGGGCACATGAAATATCAATAGCATATTTTTGAGTGTATCAAATCCAACGAAGAGCTTCTGAAGGAATAAAGGTTTAATTTAGAAAGCGTTACACTAGGAACGTCATAAATTCTTAATTTAGGCAGTTTCTCATTTAGTATGTGCTTTCAGTGTTTGGCATATATATCTTGCTAGAGGAACAATATCGTGAATGTAAAATTTAATTATTTGAAATAACATGCAAAGTGAAAACAAATATCTTAGAGCAGGTCTTTTGCTGAGTGCTCTACTGTTGGTTAAGGGTTTGGAAGTGCAGAAGGTTAGAGAGTTCTGAGTCAATGGGGAAATGTTGACTTTACATCCAGGCCAGGTTATTAGCACCATTGCCTTTCCACACCCTACGTCTTGCCAGTTGGAGTTTGTACTGCCTTGATCTTCAGAACTTCCTTTTACTCTCTCCCTTAGGCTCTATAGTAACTGGTGGCAGTAAGTAGGTGGCTCTGTGCGATCACAATGGTGTTGGCAAACTACCATTGTTACAGCAATTGTAATCCAATCAGAACATTGTCCCAGCATCACTGGAAAACCTGAGAAAGGGATAATGGAAACTGACTATTTTATGTCAAGCATTTGTTTAATGACTGATTAGAAATCAAGCAGCATCAGGAGTAGTGCAGATACAGTGAGGTCTTTCGCATTGACAGTAAATGTGTGTCTTCATGTGGTCCTCAGAAGTCATGTGGGGGTGTTTCTACAACAAGGGCCTGCATAGCTGGGGAGATGTTCAAAATTATGATATATAGTCAGCTCTAGGCCAAATTGTTCATTAAAGTAGTTAATAGATCTTACCTGGGGTAGAGCACCCTTGGGGACATCAAACAGAAGCACACTGTGCCAGGTAATGTCTTGGGCAGCTTTGTGCTGACTATAGATACTGGAGAAGCCAGTCAATTTTAGGAACATTATTTGTTATCAGTAGTTCTCAACTGGAGGTGATTTTGCTCCCCAAGGGACATTTGGCAATGTCTGATTCTTGACTATCACAACCTAGTGAGAGGGTATCTAGTAGATGGAGGCTGGGATACTGCTAAATGTCCTATAAAGGACAGAACAGCCCCCCACAATAATGAATTATCTACTACCAAATGCCAGTGGTGCTGAAAGTGGGAAACCCTGCTTTATACTGAATTGTTCTAATTAGAATACCTAAAAATCCATGATTCATTGACTGACAATGCCTATTATGTGGCATGATATCTGGGCAGAAAACCAAAATCTCAAAATGATGCCTGTGAGAGAGACTTCTGTGTGAATTATGGTGATCCCACAATTGTTTTATATGTAAGATTAAATATATTATCATGAAGGAGAAAAAAAGGAATCATCTCTGCTTTAACTGTTTGCTAAAATGTTTCTAGGAAATTTCTGCAAGTACTTTTCTTTATACTTGTAGTAATTTTCTCATCTGTTTTTGACTGAAGTTGGATGTAAGAATGTCGGAAGTGCTTTTTGTATACTGGTCCAAAGAAACAGCAATCCGATTTTTGTGTTCGTGGAAACTGAGGTATGTTATTTAAGATCCCAGTGATTTGGTGTTCCCATTTCTAATAGGTGAAGGTGTTAATGGAAAAAGACCTTTAGGATGATTAGTTCAATCTCAACATATTACAGAGGAGGAAAATTAAGACCCAGAGAAAATCTCAGTAACAGACTGAAAGAGCACCTCCAGGTTAAATGCTGAGAGGCATCTTTTGAAAGAAATCTTTCTTGAAAAAGTAGCCTTAACATACAATCAACTTTATCATCTTGGGGAGGTCTTTCAGTTTCACAACGTACCAGAAATATCATGACATTTCAGTTCTTGCAGGCTTTGATGATCTCACTGGCCTTTTAGTTGGTTTGTGGGCTAAAAAGATTTTTAGGCTAGAAGAGTAAAGAAGATTTTATTCTAGCTGAGTAATACCTGCCCTATGGAGTTGTTGGGGAGATTAGAAATAATACATGTAAAATGCTCAGCACTGTATTCACTACATGCTGGTTAGGTAATAAAAAATAGCAATTGTAGTGTTGGTTTTGATAATGTGGAAACTTTGAACTTGCTGGTGAATTACTGGTTTAACACTATGTCATGCATAACATCTGAGATGTGCATATATGTTTCTAAAGAAGTATTTATTTGTTTTCAGAAATGCCTAAACCAGCTATTTTTGACCCAGAAGGTGGCTCAGTGGGTTAGTGGGAAAATGCAGCTCTGTGAGAAATCCCAATGTGTTTGGAAAGGTATGGGGCAAAGATTTTGTTTGTCCTTCTTTCCTACCCTTCTCTCTCCCTGCCTTCTTCATTTCTTTTTTATATTTATTAGACTAATAAACATAATTATAAAATTCAGATAATTCTCTCTCCCTGCCTTCTTCATTTCTTCCTTATTCTTCTTTATCCATTCATCATTTGGTGGACATTTGGGTTCTTGCCACGGTTTGGTTCTTGTTGATAATGTTTACAACTATTTTCTAAGTAATATTTGTAAACTGCTCTTTTTTGAGATTTTAGACTTTATCATAACTTTCTAGCAGAGTAGATAACAACTTAGTTCTCCTGCCTCATTCACCTCCTTCAATCTACTTATATCACACTTCTAAAAAGTAAACAACCCCTCAAACAGTTGAAAATCTGTATATAACTTTTGACTCCCCCCAAACTTAATTGCTAATGGTGTATGGTTGACTGGAGGCCTTAATAATTTGGACAGGTGATTCACACATCTTTTGTATGCCATATGTATTGCATACTATATTCATACAATAAAGTATGCTAGAGAAAAGAATGTTATTAGGAAAGTTATAAGGGAAAGAAAATACATTTATATTACTGTATGGTATTTATAAAAAACAATCAGCATATAAGTGGACCATAGCAGTTCAAACCCATGTTGTTCAAAGGCCAATTGTATTCATTTCAGGTATAAAACATAATAATGTGATATTTGTATATATTGTTAAATGATCACCACAGTAATTCCAGTTAACATTCATCACCATGCATAGTTACAGAATTTTTTTCTTGTGATAAAAACTCTTAAGGTCTACTCTCTTAGTAATTTTCAAATATGTAATCCAGTATTATTAACTGTAATTGCCATGCTCTACATTACATCCCTATGACTCTTATTTTGCAACTGAAAGTTTGTTAAAAAACAACCTGTTTTTTAAAAAACCTTTATTGGCGGTGCTTGAGTGTTTCCAGCAACCTTGCAGTTTTACTCACAACTGTAGCTCTTCATGGCTAACACCAAGGCTGGGAGTACTAATCTACTTCTTGGTTTAGCACTGTGAAGCTCTTACGCTTTTATCCAAAGGCATGTGGTCATAGAGACCACAAATTACTTGGGTGGTCTCAACACCTATTCATTTATGTCATTTTTAGTTTGATCACAAGCCAAGTGGTTGTACGGATGAAAAGACAGTGGCCTGTGGCTTATACTTAGTTGGGTCTTTGGATGAGAATTAAAACTGAGCCCAAGATATGACCCTGACCTCAGATATTCACGGGTAAAACTAGCCAGAAATAACTGCATGCTCTGGTACAGAACCAGTGAGACAAAGAGCTGAAATAAATGAACCCACAAATGTTTACTGACAAAAACTCAGAGTAGTGCTTATGTCTATCAGGTAATTGTTGATGTGACAGACAAATGGATATGCAAAAATTACTTTGATTTAAAAATTTTTTTAACATTTATTTATTTTTTCTTTTTTTTAAAAAATTTTTTAAATGTTTATTTATTTTTGAGACAGAGAGAGACAGAGCATGAACGGGGGAGGGTCAGAAAGAGAGGGAGACACAGAATCTGAAACAGGCTCCAGGCTCTGAGCTGCCAGCACAGAGCCCAACGCGGGGCTCGAACTCACGGACAGTGAGATCATGACCTGAGCCGAAGTTGGATGCTTAACTGACTGAGCCACCCAGGTGCCCCAACATTTATTTATTTTTGAGAGACAGAGAGAGACAGAGCATGAGCAGGGGAAGAGCAGAGACAGACACACACATGCGTGCACACACACACACACACACACACACACACACAGAGTCCAAAGCAGGTTACAGGCTCTGAGCTGTCAGCACAGAGACCCATGCAGGTCTCGAACCACGAACTGCAAGATCACGACCTGAGCCGAAGTCTGACACTTAACCAACTGGGCCACCCAGGCACCCCCAAACTACTTTGATTTTAAAAACTCAAGTGACACGGGGGCACCTGGGTGGCTCAGTCGGCTAAGCGCCCGACTTCAGCTCAGGTCAGGATCTCACAGTTCGTGGGTTCGAGCCCCGTGTCGGGCTCTATGCTGACAGCTCAGAGCCTGGAGCCTGTTTCAGATTCTGTGTCTCCCTCTCTCTCTGCCCCTCCCCCGTTCATGCTCTATCTCTCTCTGTCTCAAAAATAAATAAACGTTAAAAAAAAATTTTAAAAACTCAAGTGACAGAATAAATATTCATAGTATGATATAAGGTTTCTGTGTGCTTTCCACAAGGTCTGTTGTCACATTTGGGTCTGGCACTCAGGCTTTTTATTAAAAAATGCCATGAAATGTTTTTTAAATATAATTTATTGTCAAATTGGCTTAGAGACAATACCCAGTGCTCATCCCAAACCATGAAATATTTTTAAAATTTTTGTTTCAATGAATACTGAAGTCTTCCTTTTTTCCCTTTCCTTCTCCTGCAACTTGTAATTCAGTTTTATCAGGAGGACTACTTTCTTTCTTACTCTGTTATCTCTTAATCCCTGCAAGGATAAATATTATGTTCCTGAGATCATAAAGATATGTAGATGTGTTTGTTTCTTGTAGGCTGCAGAGATGGAGTCAGAGATGAATCCTTCCATCTTAAAAGATTCAGTGGTATAAACTATTCCATACTGCAACCAGAGGTGAAATTTCATCTTACTGGTCTTCGAAATGACTATTGTAAGTTATTTTTAGATCATTAATTAAAAAGTAGAAGTGACACATTGTATCCAATGTGGTGGCATGAACTTGAAATTTGATTTTGGAAGAACCTGATGGTCCTTGTGCCTCATGTCCCAAAGCTGTACCATCCAAATACCGTTAATATAGTTTGCCTTTTCCTTGTACAAATTTCATGTTTGGAATGGGTACTGTTGGTGTTGGGAGGGCATGAGCAATATACATATTTTTTACTGTATTAAAATGAACTGAGAAAATAGTGGCCTATTCTTATGCATATATTTTAAACATAGATAAATCCAATCAGTCAACAGCCACATGGGGTCTTCTCGTCATGTGCCTACTTTATAATCTAGTTGGGAAGACAGGACTAACTCACATGGAACTTCTAGCAACATGCCAGTGTAGAATATAAATAATGAATTGTGGGATGAAAGGAGCTAGTTCAGTGATCTTTGGATCTTTGTCTAGAAAGACTTTGTGGAGATAATCACACTTGAGCTGGGTCTTGAAAAATGGGTAGGACTTGGAGGGGTGGAGGAGAGAAGATAGAACATTTTTCAGCAATGTCGTTAGTTGGTAGTTAATGGCAATGAAGAGGATACACTGGGGACTGGTGAACAGGTAGGTAGATGCAAATTTTGTAATCACATAGGTCCCCTCCACCCTCCTCCCCCACTTTTTTTTAGGTTACTGTAGTTGTTCTGCATTTTATGTCTATGAACATTGAAAACTCTACTATTGCTATAAATTTTACTCTAAAAGTCCATACATATTTGTATTTTAAATAAAAGAGGGGACAATGGTCTTTATATTTACCCAGTATTTACCAATTCTACTCTTCTCTTTCATTCCTGAAGATCCAAATTTCCATCTCATATGATTTCCCTTCAGCCTGAAAAGCTTCTGTTAGCAATTGTTTCAGATCCGGTTAGTTGGCAAAGGCTTCTCTTATACTCCATTTTATGATATTTTTGCTGCATATAGAATTCTGGGTTGCCAGATTTTTTTCTTTAAGCATTTAAAATATATTATACTGACTTCTGGCCTCCATGGTTTCTGGTGAAAGGTCTAAGGCCATTTGAAACTTTGTTCTCTTGTTTCCAGGACCTGACTCCACTTACACATGTGAGAATCTTTGAATATTATTCCACAGGACCCTGAGGTTTTGTTCATTTCTTTTTTCAATTTCTTTTCCTATATGTTCTTCAGACTGGATAATTTCTGTTGATTTATATTCAAATTCAGTGACTCTTCCCTCTGTCATTTCCATTCTGCTATTGAGCCCATCCAGAAGATTTTTCAGATATTGTATTTTTCAGTTTCAAAATGTCTATTTTATTGTATTTATGGCTTCTATTTTACTTTTATAGTTTTTATTTTTCTATTCCTCTGCTTCTATTTTCTATGTTTTCATTCATTTCAAGTAGGTTTTTCTTTGCCTCATGGAGAATAATCTATTCTATTCTGCTCGTATATTCTATTATAGCTGCTTTAGCATCTTTATCTGATAATTCCTATAACTGTCATTTTAGGTTTCTCATCTATTGATTATATTTTCCTTTTATATATGCCCAGTGATCTTAAATTGTGTCCTGGACATTGTGGATTATATGTGGTATTAACTCTGGGTCCTGCAGAGAATGTTGTCATTTTTGTCTTAGTTAGGTTTATTGGTCTTGCCTTTTGTGGGTGGCCTTTTAAGTCTCAGATCAGTTTCTTCAGCCTTGATTATGATGGTTTGGGTCTATCCCTTACATATAGGGATCAGAATCCAGGCTGAGACCTAAATGGAGGCTTCAAATCTCAGTTCAGCTCTAAAAGTCTTTGCTAAGCTGATTTGAGTTTTCCCTGTCCTGACACAAATTCTGGGATAGGCTGAGATGTGTGTGGGTTCCTACTTTCACCATTAGAGGGTACCTTTCTGTGTCTCTCTCCCCTCTAGGACTTTCTCTACACACTTTGGCCACTTCAGGCTTCTTTCCCTGGCTCCTCTCACCAGAGATACAGTGATTTTTCTATTGGAGTTTGGGCTGCTGGTGCTACTCCATGACTGGGGCCCATCCTCTGGCAAAACCACGTGAGAAAAAAAGTGAGAAACTCACCCCTCAGCAGGTTGCTTCTTCAAGTTTTGACTCCCTTACTTAGTTTCACTGCTTTTGCTTATTATCCAGTTCTCAATGGGTTTTTTTTTAAATTTTGTTCAGAGTTTATGGTTGTCATCATTGGGAGAGGTAGGTTATAGGTGGCTTAGGTCACTATAGTGAAACTGGCATGCTTCACAGTTTTGTACTGATATGTATCAATCAGGATAAGAGTTTTTGTCTTATAAGAAATAAGATAGGGTCATATGTCAACTACTTCAATTAAAAATAAATAAGGTAGGATACATTAAAATTTTTTAATGTTTATTTATTTTTTGAGAGAGAGAGAGAGAGAGACAGCATGAGCAGGGAAGGGAGCAGAGAGAGAGGGAGACACAGAATCTGAAGCAGGCTCCAGGCTCTGACCTGTCAGCACAGAGCCTGACATGGGACTTGAACCCATGAACCACGAGATCATGACCTGAGCCGAAGTTGGAGGCTTAACTGACTAAATCACACAGGCACCCCTTGGTAGGATACATTTTAGAATGTGGTCATACAAATATGGTTTCTTTTGGCAGTTAAAGAGTTCTTAGAGTATAAGCTGGAGAATGCTGCTAGGAACTTTCAGGTATCATATATGTCAGTGACCATTTCTTCTAGATATACGTAGTTGGGTGGTATTTTGGTTAGAAATGATGGTGGCATCTATCATATGGATATTGTAGTTTCAAGGATGTCTCCATAAGAGTTATGTGCCTTCCCCTTATGTTTATTGCAATATTATTTACAATAACCAAATTATGGAAGCAGCCCAAGTGTCCATCAATAGATGATGGATAAAAAGATGTGATACACACACACACACACACACACACACACACACATATACATGTGTGTATATATATATATATATATATATATATATATACATATCTATATACATATGATGAAATATTATTTAGCCATAAAAAAGAATGATATCTTGCCATTTACAACAGCATGGATGGATATAATTTTTTTTTGATGGATATAACTTTAAGTGAAATAAGCCAGTCAGAGAAAGACAAATACCATATGATTTCACTCATATGTGGAATTTAAGAAACAAAACAGATGAACAAAAGAAAAAAGAGACAAAGCAAAACCAGACTTTTAACTATGGAGAAGAAACTGATCATTACCAGAGGGGAGGTGAGTTGGGGGGTGGGTGAAATAGGTGAAGGTGGTTAAGAGTACACTTATTGGGGCGCCTGTGTGGCTCAATCAGTTAAGCGTCCGACTTTGGTTCAGGTTGTGATCTCATGGCTTTTGAGTTTGAGCCCCGGGTTGTGCTATGTGCTGCTAGCTCAGAGCCTGGAGCCTGCTTCAGATACTGTGTCTCCCTCTCTCTCTGCCTCTCCTCTGCCCATGCTCTGTCTCTGTCTCTCTCTCAAAAAATAAATTAACATTAAAAAAAAAGAGTACGCTTACTGTTATGAGTACTGAGTAATGTGTAGAAAGGTTGAATCACTATATTGTACACCTGAAACTAATATAACACTGTATGTTAACTACATTAGAATTAAAACAAAAACAAAAACAGAACGAAGGGCCAGATAATTTCAATGAAAAAAATTTGTGGACTTTTAATTTTTAGTGATTTGTTAGAGAAGGTACATGGGTGGTAATAATGGTAGATGAAACTTGGAAGTTCTCTAAATGACTCTAAATAAATGTATTTGATGTAAATAGTAAGCATTATTACTTCTTTGTGAATCTTGACACAAAGTTGTAGTTTTTATTTTTGAACTTCTAATGATCTGCTTGCATGGGTGATTCTATTTTCCAACTGACTATGGGAAAGGTATTAAATTTGTTCATCTACCTATAAAAAAGTTGTTTATTTGAAAATTACTTTTATTTGGTTGAATAATTACCCTAATATGAACATCTTTTCTTGTAGATCTCAATATTCTAGATTGGAATTTTCAAAATCTTGTTGCTATAGCCCTTGGATCCTCTGTGTACATCTGGAATGGGGAAAGCCACAATAAGATTGAAAATATAGACTTCACTCTCAATTGTAACTATGTATCTTCTGTGTCCTGGATAAAAGAGGGAAACTGCCTGGCAGTTGGCACCAGCGAGGGAGAAGTACAAGTAATGGATGGTTTTTTTCTCCAAATGTGCTCTGTGTAATTGCTAGATGTCTAAAATTGACATTTAATAGTAAGTTAATACACAAGAGAAATTATATTAGTTGTGTCATTTGAAACTATGGAGAGTGAGTTGCCTAGGTGGCTCAGTTGGCTAAGTATTGGACTCTTGATTTTGGCTCAAGTCATGATCTCATGGCTCATGAGATCGAGCCCCACGTGGGGCTCTCTGCTGACAGCACGGAGCCTGTTTGGGATTCTCTCTCTCTCTGCCCATCCCTCACACACACACACACACACACACACACACACACACACAGACACACACTCTTTCTCTCTCAAAATAAATGCAAAACAATAAACTACGGAGAGTGAGAGTATACACCATTCTGATTCTTTTCCGAATGTCATTTAATGAGGACTTAAGGATACTCTAGATCATGACCTGAACTGTAATCAACAGTCAGATGCTTAACCACCCAGGCAACTCTATATTTACCTTTTTAAAAGTCTTTTCTCTGTTTTTTTTCAAATTAAAGTTGGGTTTGTAGACACCCCAGTGTTACGACTTTGGAGAGATGAAGATAACCTTCAGCTTTTCTTTTCCACCTCAAGCCATGATCAGGAGTAGAGTTACTTAAAATAAATGAATTTTTTCTCTGATAGCCTCTCTGAAGTGTGAATTTACCAGTTTTAATCTATTTACTTTCTCATGTATTATTATTATTATTAGCAATAGTGTAAACAATATTGCTCATGTGTTCAATGACTATGGAGGGCCATAGATGGCACTCGCTACTTTCTCACCTCTGCGGTGATATTGGATGCTATGAAGGGTATGTCATGATTTCTTCTTATAACAAAGTTCTCTTTCTCATATGGGTCAGAATATCATTTATAGTGGCAGAAAAGGAGTTTCTTAGCCTGTCGGTGGATTTCCAGATATGAAATTCCCACAATTTAGAAGAAACTATAAGTATGAAAGCCATTTTCAACATGTGGCTTCCCACTGAATTCACCTGGGGAAGTTTAAAATAAATACCATATCCACAGACTCTACCTCCCTCATTAAATCAGAATGGCTAGCATCCATAGCATGCTCCCTAGGTGATGGAATATACAGGCAGTGTGGAGAAATGCTGCCCAACATTAAAGGTGCTCACTGAGCTTTCCTTTAGTACAAGGACTGGCTATATCAACATTAATTGGCTGTCAGGCCTTTGAGAATATAGTGGGCTGTGAAAATTTTAATGCTATATACTCTCCTTGTTAATTTTTTTTATTAATTTTTTTTTTAAGCTATGGGATGTGGTAACTAAAAAGCGGCTGAGAAATATGCTTGGTCATTTGTCAGTGGTTGGGGCTTTGAGCTGGAATCACTATATTCTTAGCAGGTAAGAAGCATCTTATTGCAACCAATTATATTTATATCATCAAAGGATTATGGGGGCTGAGTGAACAGAACTATAATATTTGAAACCAAAACCAAAACAAACCAAAACAAAGTAGGCTATTAGTTAGCAGTTATGACTCTACCCTCTCAGATATTCTGATCTTCTGGTGATGTGAGTGGTCCAGTGGCCACAGGTACCATGGTGGCTATGCACTTACGCCATATGCTAGTACTGGAAAGTGAGGCTCAGGATTCAGTAAATTGTTCAGACAAAATGTAAAACTGTCTAAGCAAAAAGTTTCTCTGTACCAAGTAATACCTACTAGAGGGATATTTTGTTGAAATCAAGTATTTATTCCTATCAGGATCAAGACTTTGGAATATGTTAAGCTTTCTGAGGTACATTTCCAATTCATAGACCCACAGACGTCAGAACTGGACAGAACCTCATAGAGTAGCCAGTTCTGTGGTTCTCAAACTTGAGCATGCATCAGCACTACCTGAAGGGCTCCTTAAAGCACAGATTGCTGGCCTTGGGGAATTTGATACAGTAGAGCTGAAGGTGCACTGATAATTTGCATTTCTAATTTTCAAAGACATGCTGATGCTTTATCATTTTTGAGAACTACTGGTTTAGTCGGACTACTTTTTAACCAGAAAAGTTAGGTGACTTGTCCCAGTGATCCTAAATCATTGATCTGAATACATATTGCTTTTAATAATTGCCATTCATCTTTATACTGTAGCTTTTTTTAAATGTTTATTTATTTTTGAGAGGAGGGTGGTGGTAGGGAGGGGTAGAGAGAGAGGGAGACAGAGGATCCAAAGTGGGCTCTGTGCTGATAGCAGAGAGCCCAATGTTGGGCTCAAACTCACGAATCGTGAGCCAAAAGTCAGATGCTTAACCGACTGAGCCAGCCAAGTGCCCCTATATGGTAGTTCTTAAGATAGGTTTAAATTAAATAAATTCCGGAATAAAATAGGAAGATGGCGGCGTAGGAGGACGCTGGGCTCACCGCGCGTCCTGCTGATCACTTAGATTCCACCTACACCTGCCTAAATAACCCAGAAAACTGCCAGAGGATTAGCAGAAAGGAGTCTCCGGAGCCAAGCGCAGACGAGAGGCCCACGGAAGAGGGTAGGAAGGGTGGCGAGGCGGTGCGCGCTCCACGGACTGGCGGGAGGGAGCCGGGGCGGAGGGGCGTCTCGCCGGCCAAGCAGAGCCCCCGAGTCTGGCTGGCAAAAGCGGAGGGGCCGGACGGACTGTGTTCCGACAGCAAGAGCAACTTAGTGTCTGGGAGGTCATAAGTTAACAGCTGTGCTCGGAAAGCGGGAAGGCTGGAGGACAAAGGGAGGGAGAGTTGCTGAGCCCCCGGACGACAGAGCTCAGCTTGGTGGGGAACAAAGGCGCTCACCAGCGCCATCTCCCTCGCACATCCCCCAGCCAAAATCCCAAAGGGAACCAGTTCCTGCCAGGGAACTTGCTCGCTCCGCGCAAACACCCAACTCTGTGCTTCTGCGGAGCCAAACCTCCGGCAGCGGATCTCACTCCCTCCCGCTGCCACAGGGCCCCTCCTGAAGTGGATCACCTAAGGAGAAGCGAACTAAGCCTGCCCCTCCGGCCCCGTGCACCTTGCCTACCCACCCCAGCTAATACGCCAGATCCCCAGCACCACAAGCCTGGCAGTGTGCAAGTAGCCCAGACGGGCCATGCCACCCCACAGTGAATCCCACCCCTAGGAGAGGGGAAGAGAAGGCACACACCAGTCTGACTGTGGCCCCAGCGGTGGGCTGGGGGCAGACATCAGGTTGGACTGCGGCCCCGCCCACCAACTCCAGTTATACACCACAGCACAGGGGAAGTGCCCTGCAGGTCCTCACCACTCCAGGGACTATCCAAAATGACCAAACGGAAGAATTCCTCTCAGAAGAATCTCCAGGAAATAACAACAGCTAATGAACTGATCAAAAAGGATTTAAATAATATAACAGAAAGTGAATTTAGAATAATAGTCATAAAATTAATCGCTGGGCTTGAAAACAGTATAGAGGACAGCAGAGAATCTCTTGCTACAGAGATCAAGGGGCTAAGGAACAGTCACGAGGAGCTGAAAAACGCTTTAAACGAAATGCAAAACAAAATGGAAACCACGACGGCTCGGCTTGAAGAGGCAGAGGAGAGAATAGGTGAACTAGAAGATAAAGTTATGGAGAAAGAGGAAGCTGAGAGAAAGAGAGAGAAAAAAATCCAGGAGTATGAGGGGAAAATTAGAGAACTAAGTGATACACTAAAAAGAAATAATATACGCATAATTGGTATCCCAGAGGAGGAAGAGAGAGGGAAAGGTGATGAAGGGGTACTTGAAGAAATTATAGCTGAGAACTTCCCTGAACTGGGGAAGGAAAAAGGCATTGAAATCCAAGAGGCACAGAGAACTCCCTTCAGACGTAACTTGAATCGATCTTCTGCACGACATATCATAGTGAAACTGGCAAAATACAAGGATAAAGAGAAAATTCTGAAAGCAGCAAGGGATAAACGTGCCCTCACATATAAAGGGAGACCTATAAGACTTGTGACTGATCTCTCCTTTGAAACTTGGCAGGCCAGAAAGGCTTGGCACGATATCTTCAGTGTGCTAAACAGAAAAAATATGCAGCCGAGAATCCTTTATCCAGCAAGTCTGTCATTTAGAATAGAAGGAGAGATAAAGGTCTTCCCAAACAAACAAAAACTGAAGGAATTTGTCACCACCAAACCAGCCCTACAAGAGATCCTAAGGGGGATCCTGTGAGACAGTACCAGAGACATCACTACAAGCATAACATACAGACATCACAATGACTGTAAACCCATATCTTTCTATAATAACACTGAATGTAAATGGATTAAATGCGCCAACCAAAAGACATAGGGTATCAGAATGGGTAAAAAAACAAGACCCATCTATTTGCTGTCTACAAGAGACTCATTTTAGATCTGAGGACACCTTTAGATTGAGAGTGAGGGGATGGAGAACTATTTATCATGCTACTGGAAGCCAAAAGAAAGCTGGAGTAGCCATACTTATATCAGACAAACTAGACTTTAAATTAAAGGCTGTAACAAGAGATGAAGAAGGGCATTATATAATAATTACAGGGTCTATCCATCAGGAAGAGCTAACAATTATAAATGTCTATGCGCCGAATACCGGAGCCCCCAGATATATAAAACAATTACTCATAAACATAAGCAACCTTATTGATAAGAATGTGGTCATTGCAGGGGACTTTAACACCCCACTTACAGAAATGGATAGATCATCTAGACACACAGTCAATAAAGAAACAAGGGCCCTGAATGATACATTGGATCAGATGGACTTGACAGATATATTTAGAACTCTGCATCCCAAAGCAACAGAATATACTTTCTTCTCGAGCGCACATGGAACATTCTCCAAGATAGATCATATACTGGGTCACAAAACAGCCCTTCATAAGTTTACAAGAATTGAAATTATACCATGCATACTTTCAGACCACAATGCTATGAAGCTTGAAATCAAACACAGGAAAAAGTCTGGAAAACCTCCAAAACCATGGAGGTTAAAGAACACCCTACTAACGAATGAGTGGGTCAACCAGGCAATTAGGGAAGAAATTAAAAAATATATGGAAACAAACGAAAATGAAAATACAACAATCCAAACGCTTTGGGACGCAGCGAAGGCAGTCCTGAGAGGAAAATACATTGCAATCCAGGCCTATCTCAAGAAACAAGAAAAATCCCAAATACAAAATCTAACAGCACACCTAAAGGAAATAGAAGCAGAACAGCAAAGGCAGCCTAAACCCAGCAGACGAAGAGAAATAATAAAGATCAGAGCAGAAATAAACAATATAGAATCTAAAAAAACGGTAGAGCAGATCAACGAAACCAAGAGTTGGTTTTTTGAAAAAATAAACAAAATTGACAAACCTCTAGCCAGGCTTCTCAAAAAGAAAAGGGAGATGACCCAAATAGATAAAATCATGAATGAAAATGGAATTATTACAACCAATCCCTCAGAGATACAAACAATTATCAGGGAATACTATGAAAAATTATATGCCAACAAATTGGACAACCTGGAAGAAATGGACAAATTCCTAAACACCCACACTCTTCCAAAACTCAATCAGGAGGAAATAGAAAGCTTGAACAGACCCACAACCAGTGAAGAAATTGAATCGGTTATCAAAAATCTCCCAACAAATAAGAGTCCAGGACCAGATGGCTTCCCAGGGGAGTTCTACCAGACGTTTAAAGCAGAGATAATACCTATCCTTCTCAAGCTATTCCAAGAAATAGAAAGGGAAGGAAAACTTCCAGACTCATTCTATGAAGCCAGTATTACTTTGATTCCTAAACCAGACAGAGACCCAGTAAAAAAAGAGAACTACAGGCCAATATCCCTGATGAATATGGATGCAAAAATTCTCAATAAGATACTAGCAAATCGAATTCAACGGCATATAAAAAGAATTATTCACCATGATCAAGTGGGATTCATTCCTGGGATGCAGGGCTGGTTCAACATTCGCAAATCGATCAACGTGATACATCACATTAACAAAAAAAAAGAGAAGAACCATATGATCCTGTCAATCGATGCAGAAAAGGCCTTTGACAAAATCCAGCACCCTTTCTTAATAAAAACCCTTGAGAAAGTCGGGATAGAAGGAACATACTTAAAGATCATAAAAGCCATTTATGAAAAGCCCACAGCTAACATCATCCTCAACGGGGAAAAACTGAGAGCTTTTTCCCTGAGATCAGGAACACGACAGGGATGCCCACTCTCACCACTGTTGTTTAACATCGTGCTGGAAGTTCTAGCATCAGCAATCAGACAACAAAGGAAATCAAAGGCATCCAAATTGGCAAAGATGAAGTCAAGCTTTTGCTTTTTGCAGATGACATGATATTATACATGGAAAATCCGACAGACTCCACCAAAAGTCTGCTAGAACTGATACATGAATTCAGCAAAGTTGCAGGATACAAAATCAATGTACAGAAATCAGTTGCATTCTTATACACTAACAATGAAGCAACAGAAAGACAAATAAAGAAACTGATCCCATTCACAATTGCACCAAGAAGCATAAAATACCTAGGAATAAATCTAACCAAAGATGTAAAAGATCTGTATGCTGAAAACTATAGAAAGCTTATGCAGGTAATTGAAGAAGATATAAAGAAATGGAAAGACATTCCCTGCTCATGGATTGGAAGAATAAATATTGTCAAAATGTCAATACTACCCAAAGCTATCTACACATTCAATGCAATCCCAATCAAAATTGCACCAGCATTCTTCTCGAAACTAGAACAAGCAATCCTAAAATTCATATGGAACCACAAACGGCCCCGAATAGCCAAAGTAATTTTGAAGAAGAAGACCAAAGCAGGAGGCATCACAATCCCAGACTTTAGCCTCTACTACAAAGCTGTCATCATCAAGACAGCATGGTATTGGCATAAAAACAGACACATAGACCAATGGAATAGAATAGAAACCCCAGAACTAGACCCACAAACGTATGGCCAACTCATCTTTGACAAAGCAGGAAAGAACATCCAATGGAAAAAAGACAGTCTCTTTAACAAATGGTGCTGGGAGAACTGGACAGCAACATGCAGAAGGTTGAAACTAGACCACTTTCTCACACCATTCACAAAAATAAACTCAAAATGGATAAAGGACCTGAATGTGAGACAGGAAACCATCAAAACCTTAGAGGAGAAAGCAGGAAAAGACCTCTCTGACCTCAGCCGTAGCAATCTCTTACTCGGCACATCCCCAAAGGCAAGGGAATTAAAAGCAAAAGTGAATTACTGGGACCTTATGAAGATAAAAAGCTTCTGCACAGCAAAGGAAACAACCAACAAAACTAAAAGGCAACCAACAGAATGGGAAAAGATATTTGCAAATGACACAACGGACAAAGGGCTAGTATCCAAAATCTATAAAGAGCTCATCAAACCCCACACCCGAAAAACAAATAACCCAGTGAAGAAATGGGCAGAAAACATGAATAGACACTTCTCTAAAGAAGACACCCGGATGGCCAACAGGCACATGAAAAGATGTTCAACGTCGCTCCTTATCAGGGAAATACAAATCAAAACCACACTCAGATATCACCTCACGCCAGTCAGAGTGGCCAAAATGAACAAATCAGGAGACTATAGATGCTGGAGAGGATGTGGAGAAACAGGAACCCTCTTGCACTGTTGGTGGGAATGCAAATTGGTGCAGCTGCTCTGGAAAGCAGTGTGGAGGTTCCTCAGAAAATTAAAAATAGACATACCCTATGACCCAGCAATAGCACTGCTAGGAATTTATCCAAGGGATACAGGAGTACTGATGCATAGGGGCACTTGTACCCCAATGTTTATAGCAGCACTCTCAACAATAGCCAGATTATGGAAAGAGCCTAAATGTCCATCAACTGATGAATGGATAAAGAAATTGTGGTTTATATACACAATGGAATACTACGTAGCAATGAGAAAAAATGAAATATGGCCTTTTGTAGCAACGTGGATGGAACTGGAGAGTGTGATGCTAAGTGAAATAAGCCATACAGAGAAAGACAGATACCATATGGTTTCACTCTTATGTGGATCCTGAGAAACGTAACAGAAACCCATGGGGGATGGGAAGGAAAAAAAAAAAAAAAGAAAAGAGGTTAGAGTGGGAGAGAGCCAAAGCATAAGAGACTGTTAAAAACTGAGAACAAACTGAGGGTTGATGGGGGGTGGGAGGGAAGGCAGGGTGGGTGATGGGTATTGAGGAGGGCACCTTTTGGGATGAGCACTGGGTGTTGTATGGAAACCAATTTGACAGTAAATTTCATATATTAAAAAATAAAAAAAAAATAAACAAGAAAAAAAAATAAATAAATAAATTAAATAAATTCCAAAGCCTTTTTATAATTTCTTTAAGTGGCTAAGATATAAATTTGAGATTTTAATACCTTGTGATTATAAGCCCAACCTAAAAACACTTAAAATACCATATAAAGGGCTAATCATTTTCTGTGAGAGGTTGTAGTGAGGTCAGTTCTCTATTTGAATTCCTTTCATGGGCTGCATTGTTTAAGTTTAATTTTATTATCCATGAGGAAAATGAACAGATCCTTTTCTTATAATAATAGCAATGAACATTTTTGGAGTACTGTGTGCCAGGCATTGTGCTATACTGGTTATGCGTGTAATTTTGTCTTAATCCCTGCAACAACGCTATAAAGTGTTTTCTAATCCACCTCCCCCCCACCCCCAACCTTTTCTTAATGAGGAAACTAAGACACTAGCCTGAGGTCACATGGTTAGTAAAGGGGGCAGAGTCAGGCTTTGAACCCAGGTTGTCTGGCCGCAGAGCCCATATTGTTCATCAGAATGCTATTCAGTGTGGTGCCTGAATGGTTTTTAAATATGATACTGGATTTTGAGAAATTTCAGAAATAATTGAAGGTAGTTATTTACTTGCTCCTTGGGGAAAATTAAACTCATTCAGAAAGAGTTCATTAACTTTGATAGAGTGATAGGATCTTTACCATTATTTGGATCCAAATCACTAAGACTGAGTAGACATTATCCACTGATTTTGAATCACATTGCAGTTTTTCTGTGACATTCAGATAGTTTTATACCCTTTTAAGATATTAGTAGCATTAACAAAACTAATAATGGATTTGTAGCTTAAGAGAAAAAGGACATAATACATTTCTATGTCTGACATTTTACTATAAATATATAAATATATTTACTAAAATATATTTAGTATATACACTCAAACTATTTCATTGGGATAATAGGAAATATTCTGAGTTCCAGGAAAGTACTATTTCCTAGGTTCGGTACAAAGACTCCTTCCTGAAAAAATAGGTAATCTTTTAAATTTATCTTTTCTATAGCTGCCTGCATCATAGTAAAGCCATTAGAAATATCTATCAAAGGATATCCTCTCAATACCCAGATTTGAAAGTCTGCCCCACAAAATTTTTTCACTTGTGAAAACAATAACCCAGGCAGAATCCTCTATCATGACTAATACAAAGAATGTTCAAAACCTGTGTTGTGAATCTGTCCTGAGGGGTCTCTTGGTAGTGTGGACTATGCTTTCCTTCATGTTTTCAAATGCTTGTTAGCAATAGGGCTCAAGTTTTCTGCCAGAAACCTATCCCTTTACCTCCGTGCAGTGGGTCGAGGCTGGGCCGTGTTTATCATCACGACGTTCGGGTAGCCCGGCATCACGTTGGAACACTTCACCACCAACAAGCTGTGTGTGCTCTGAAGTGGTCGCCTGACAGTAGGCTGCTTTCCAGTGGCTGTAGTGACGGACTGCTGACTATATGGCCCGGTGACCCGAGTGCAAAAGCACAGGTTCAACCACTGAAAGTCATACCCCAACCTACTGCAGTCAAGGTAAGAGCATCAATCACTTTCCAAGTTGCTCTTTACGAAGAGATCACTGAGTATCCTTTGCACCTGAGAACAAAGCCATTAAGCCAACGTTTTGAGATTTTCTTTGCCCAGAATTTGTTTTGGATTTTGCCATCACTCTCCTCAAAGACAATCCTATTTATACTTCCCATGCATCAGGTTTTGTGGTTTGTAAGTGACCGAAACCAGACTTAATCTTGAGCTTCAGCAAAAAAGTAAATATATATTCTCTTACAACTGAGGAGTCTGGGATACATACAGCTGTTTCAAATATTGTCTGGATCTAGGGCCTTAAATAATGTCGTTAGAGTTCTGTCTCTTTGGCCCTTGGCTCTGCCTGTCTCTGTTTCAATTCATTCTTTATTCAGAATCCATTCTGTGGGCAAGATGGCTCTTATCAGCTTTAAATTCAGATTCTCCCAGATGGGAACTGGTGAAGAAACTACCGTTCCCTGTAACTCTGGTAGAAAAGTACCAGGCAGGACTCTGATATGAACTTGGACACATTCTCATCTCCCAACAGATAATTGCGGCCAGAGAGATGGGTACACTGGTGAGGCCTGAGTCATGAGCTCACACCCATGAAAGGAAACCCGTTACCAGAAGGAGGAGGAAGGGTGCTTCACACTTAAACCAATATTCCACCATGCTCTGTATAATATATATTTTTTATTTCTCTGTATTTTAAATTCTTATTTCTAGTGAAAAAAATCCATACTTTCATTCCTTTGGTGACATAGAGATATGTGTTGGCTTCAGTCTAGTCCCAGGATATTTATCACTTATAGAGCAAAGAAATGGTTCTACTTTACTATGAGCAAATTTATTGGAATGAGAACTTAAAACGTTATCATGGAGTTTCCTGATAGAGGGTTTAACATAAAATACCTGCTGCTAAGGAATAGTGGTGGCCCAATACTCTGGTTTGTGGATTTTAATATCCACAGAACATTAAGAATGATTTTAAGTCCAAATGCCCATTCTTAATGATTTGAAAAAAATGTAGGAAAAACGTATGTAAAATATTCTGTCAGCAAACAAAATATAAAACAAAATAAAGCAAAATAGAGACCCAGCATGTGAAAAACCCAAGCCAAGCCAAACAAGTTACTTTCTTATACGCCTTGTTGTCAGAAATACAATGAATTCAACCAAGAGTTTCTGAAACCTGAGCAAGTCAAGCTTGTGGCAGCCTAATACCAGGATGGATCTATAGATATCTATATACAGATAAGTAGAAATGAAATATTTGTTAGAATGTCCTTTAAAATGACTATTACTCATCATTTGAATTATCAGTAGAAATATGAAACACTAAATCTTGTTTTTCAGAATTAACTATAGTAATTTATAAATAAGCAAATCAAAGGCAATTTTATTTCCTGAAACGTATTAGGAGTTGAAATGCATGAGAGCTTTTGAGTTGCGAGCAATCATGTGTGGCTCCATTTTGTCTTTTCTTCTCTGACCTAGAACCTAAAGACACAGGGAGACAAATGAGAGGAAGGCTGCATTTCATAACCAGATTCTAGGGGACATGTCAACTACTCCAGCAGTGGAGTTTTGCCACATAGGACATGTTGAGTGTAGTTTTCGGAACATATTATTGGGTGATTTTTCTTTGTTTAAAAATATTTGCAATTGTTATCAACATTTAAGGAAGGCACCTAATAGGTGGTCTCTAGTCCCTTCGGAGTAACCTCTAGAGATTGCCATTGCTCCTGCCTTTAGATCAGGGGTCCAGGAGAGCTGTGGCGTGTGCAGACCTCTGGCACTTCTGCTTACCTGAGCAGGCACATTCCCAAACTCACTTTCTCCAAGGCTGACCTGCCTGTGTGCTTATTTGAACTTTAAAGGCCATGGATTGGTGTCCCTGGCAGTCTGCAGTCCTTGCTGTTGGAGGCGGAATGAAGGACGGACACTTACATATCTTGGACATAAATACTGGGCAAACCATCCAGACCCCAAACATGAACTCACAGGTAACAGTCTCTGCTGGAGTTGACCTTCACTCTGATATTCTAGAATCTTGTGAAAATGATTCATGAGAGAGCCTAGGACCCAAACACACCTCTCTGTACTTGCTGAGCCTATTGGGATTTCAGTTCTCGAGAGTTTCTCTTTCTAAAACCTTTATCTGTGAGTCGAAAGTTAATTTGTGTATCCTTTTCCCCCCAGATTTTTTCCACATTTCCCTTTTTTCTCGGCACTGCTTTGACTGTGTGCCAGTCTACTTAAATTTGTTGGTTCATTGCAGCTAAACCTATTTGTGTATTTAGTCCTTTGTTGGCTTGGGATAAACTTTCCTAGAACTCATGTCATTCCTCTAACACCCTAACCCCAGCTGCGGACTGGAGGATGCACGTGGACAGAACACACTGCCTAGAATCAGTTTGAAACACATTCATAATGAATCAGACATTGCCATAATTCTGTGTTTTGGGGGCCATTCTTACAGATTTGTTCCCTAATCTGGCTCCCTAAGACAAAGGAGATTGCAAGTGGCCAAGGTACTCCTAAGAACGATGTGACTGTGTGGGCCTGTCCCGGTCTGGCCAGGTCGGCTGGATTTTTTGGTAAGTAAATAGGTGAGTAAAATGCCATGTATCTATAGCTAAGTGAGGTGTCATTGGCGGGAAAAGCCCTAAATGAAATATTTCTCCCCGCTGGCTCTTTGAAATAGATATTTTGTCAGAGGAGAAAGGCCTACAACCACCTCGGGGTGTGTATAGATGAGTGCTTCTGAATTTGACTAAGGTTTTTCATCACTTAAAATTGTCATGTCTTCTCCTTCTTGCATACCTGTGTGGATGAAGCAGTGATGATCAGGGACAGTTCCTAAACTATGTTTTTGAATTCTGGAGTTAGTATCATAAATCGTCTTACCTTACTTTGCAGAAGAACCAGCAGTGCTGGAATGTGTGGGAGATAAGGAAAGATGAAAAGGGTGAGATGTTGTTCTCTGAGGGGAGACCACTAAAGATCAAGAAGCCCTGGTGCTCCCCTGCCCCTTCAAGGCAGAAAATGGTTCTTTCTCAGTTTAGTTCTATAAACATTTACGGGGTGTTTCTTGAGAAGAAGATCCCATGATGGGGAGCAAGACTCAGGTTTCATCCTTGAGGGTCTTAAATCCTCTCGGGGACAATCTGGAATGTTCAAGGGGGTTCATGGGTGAATAGGTATCCCCTTCTACCCAGCCCTGGTAAATATGAAGATAGAAATGATGGTTGGTGATGGAACAAAGTATGGCATCCAATCTCTTGTAGGCTTCTGATAACATATCCTGTCTTCTTCCTCTTCACACGCAATGTGTGTACTGGTCAGTACCTGGGATTTATTTATTCAATGCCCACTTAATGTGCATCTAGCATGTGTGAGGCACTTTTTGGGGGTGTTGGGAATATACATGTAAACAAGACAGACATTATCTTTGCCCTTATGGAGACTACACTTCTGTGGGAAGAAACAGACAAACCCCCAAATATATATCCTGTTAGACAGAGGTAATACTTTGACTCTCTTTGCAGATTCTGATAATGTCATTTGGCAACAACAACAAAAAAAAACACCCTTCACAGAAAGACTTCCTGCTCCTGCTGGTCAGTCTGACTGGACCTCTGACTGACCTTGGGATGACCTTTATATCTTTATACCGTGTGATTTGGTGAATAAAAATGTAGGCAGTTCTTGATAGAGTTACTTGGGGGGCCAGCCATGAGTGTAGGATGGACATGAGTTGATCCTTTGCATATTTTAAATCATAAGACGTGCAGTGCATGGGATGTTTTCTGATTATAGAAACATTTTTAATCAAGCCTTAAACCTGATTCTTCATAAAACTACAATTCCAGTAGCTAATTAGATCCTTCAGCTAGGTTAGGACATCTGATAGCTACTCGAGTAAATTTGCTGATACTTGGAATAAAGAATGAACTTAACTGGTACATTTTCTTTTTTCTCTAGCTTTAACAAACCATAAATTCTTGGGGCACGTGAGTGGCTCAGTCGGTTGAGCATCTGACTCTTGATTTCAGCTCAGGTCATGATCCCAGGGTCTTGGGATCAAGCCCCACATCTGGGCTTTTCACTGATTATGGAGCCTGCTTGGGATTTTCTCTCTCTCTCTCTCTCTCTCTCTCTCTCTCTTCCTCTGCCCCTCTCTACTGCTCATGCTCTGTCTCTCCCTCTAAATAAATTTTTAAAAAACATTAAAAAAACCAAACTATAAATTCTTTAGCATCTTTAGTAATGCTTTGTGAATTTCTTTCACTGATATTAGACAGAATTCCAAAGAGTGCATTTAACCTTTTCTCCTCTTAACATGTTTATGGTCAGAGAAGATGCAGTTACTTTTGAGGTCTTAGACACTAATTCTCATCTCTGATGCAGTAGTATCTTCCACATGCGATATTTCTCAAAAATGTTTAGCAGGGTGGGTGTTATACAAACACACGTCAGGTGGTTAGCATTAAAAAATGAAATAGAATAGAATAGAATAGAATGGAAAAATGTATATGTAGGTATTATTTTGCAAAACTTTTGTTACGCTGTGCAGTACAGATATGTGTCTAATATGGGGTTACTACCTAAAATGTAGTCTTGAACTGTGAGTTGTGGTCAGAAAATTTGGAAAAAAGACTTCTAGATTCTGGCCATGCCCTTCCTTAGTCTCACTCTGTTAACCACAGTCATGACTTTCTGGGGGGAAAATTCAGTTAAAGAAGCCTCACCCATATAACTTCAGAAGAAAGAAAGCTTACCATTTTCCTTCCCCTCATCCCCCCCAAAGGTGTAATTTACAAGCTTTGAAGCGGGAGTGGGTAACTTTCTAGCCTGTAAGTGAGATCTGGCCTTTGATTTGGTTTCATCAGTCCATAGCACAGGCATCGATATGTGGTCTCCTTTGTAATGATAGCTGCATAAAGAAAACAAAACTTTCAATCCTTTCAGTGATAATATTCTTAGAATTTAGGGATATAAATCCTAAAGGATGACTTTTGGCTGAGATAAAGATGGCATTTCCCACTTAATCTAGTAAATTAAGATTGTCACTTATGAGAGAAGTATTTCGAGAATGCCTTTACTTCTGATACAAACTCCATTTTCCTAACAAATTCTGGAAGTAGCTGTCCATTTTTTTAAGTTGAGACATTTTTCAAAGCCTGCTTTAGAAAAGATATGGAATTTTTTTCTCTGTTACTCCTCTTCTACTTTCTTTCTTTTTAAAAAATGTTTATTTTTGAGAGAGAGAGAAAGAGAGAGAGAGTGAGCAGGGGAGGGGCAGAGAGATGGGGACAGAAGATCCAAAGCAGGCTCTGCACTGACAGAAAAGAGCCTGAAACAGGGCTTGAACTCAGGAGCTGTGAGATCATGACCTGAGTGGAGATCAAGAGTCAGACACTCAACTATCTGAGCCACCCAAGCGCCTCTCTTAAGTTTAATTTGAAAGTATTTATGTAATGTTATTTTTTTAAGTTTGTTTGTTTGTTTATTTAGAGAGGGAATGAGTGCATGGGTGGGAAAGGGGCATAGAGAGGGAGAGAGAGAATCCCAAGCAGGCTTTGTGCTGTCAGTGCAGAGCCCTATGCCGGCCTCAATCTCACCAACTGTGAGATCATGACCTGAGCTAAAATCAAGAGTCAAATGCTTAGCCAACTAAGCCATTCAGGTCTCCTGTGTAATGTTCTGTATTTATGCTAACTAAATTAAGTGGCTTTTCATTTATATTGCTTTAATTTTTAAGTGTTTAATTAAAAAAAATAAGGGACAGTGGTCTTCAATAGGAGAAAAGATTCTTCTTTCCTCTGGGTTTGGAGGATGGGCTAAATGTTTAGAACATTGGATTTGATTATAGTTCTGGTCCTGCCATGAATTAGCTTTGTGAACTAGGACAAGACCTTTGGTATTCCTGAATTTTTTTTTTTCATGTATAAAATAAGGGAGCTGCTTTGTATCTATGAATCTACACTTTTTTAATGTACTGACACACCTGCAGCCAATCCCATGTCACCATAGGGGCGTGTGTGTGCACACGCGTGTGAACATGCAGGAGAGGATTAGGAGTGATGTGTGTGGATGGAAATATTCCCAAGTTTCTAAGATATGTCTCCTTTGGGAGTGGAATAGTATATTTGCACTTCTTGCTGCTGAGAATCAGGTGTCAGAACACAAGATTATTTCTGAAATTCCAGAATTCACTTGAGTTGTAAGCTGTACTGGTCCTATGAGGAGATGACCACTCACCTACTTAGATTTTATGTGTGCCCCCAATTACTTCCTCACTCAAAAGCTTATCCAACCTCGTTCCTTCCCCCCATCATCCCAGCCTCAGCCTCCTTTCATGGAGTCAGTTTTGCCTGCTTTGGCCTGAAGTTTTGATTGTTACAGTCACTGTTGGGTTAGAATAGGTTTTGCCAAGTATTTTCCAAGGAACAGGAGCCATGTGAGATGCTTGCATCAAAAGGACTCTCATAAAATATGTTTCAGAAATGCTGCCTATTATACTCTCTTCTCCCAAATATAGCAGTCTTAAAATAAGGAATCCTGTTTCATTCTTTTTAACCTGGAGCTCCCAAACTCATGTGAGCATTAGACACTTTTTCCATATTTAATACCCATTAACTTCATATAGAACTACTGTTCCACAAAGTGGTTTTTTTTGGGAGATGATTGGTTACGTAACAAAAAAGGGGTATTGTCTCCAGAATTACATAACTAAGACTCATATTTGCTTTGCGGGAGAGGTTTTTGGGTCCTTTTCTATTAAGCTGAATCAATTTATTTGATTAGCTCCTTGAAATCTAGATCCCAAGGGGAGGACGTTTTTGGAAAGTTTAAGAAAAGGGATGGTATGGGAGGCAGGAGCACAGCAATAGCAATTGCTGGGTGTTGGTGGATTAGAGAAGATAGAAGTGATAGTGGTTTGGGGCATGAAGGGTGTGGTGGGCTAAAAAATGATTCCTAAAGGCATCCTCCTCAAATTCCTGGAAGCTGTGGTTGTGATCTTATTTGGAGAAAAGATCTTCGCTGATGTAATTAAGCTGAGGATCTGGAGATGAGATCATCCTGGATTATCCAGATGAACCCTAAGTCCAATGACAAGTGTCCTTACAAGAGACACACAGAGAACAGACACACAGAATAGGGGCCATATGACCACAGAGGCAGAGAATAGAGTGATGTGTCCCCAACTCAAGGACTGCCAACAGCTAGAAGAGGCGAAAGTTGGAATCTCCCCAGGAATCTCCAGAGGGAGGCAGCCCTGTCCACGCCTTGATTCTGGACTTCTGGTCACCAGAACTGTAAGACAGTAAGTTTCTCTTGTCTCAGGCAGTTTCTGGTAACGTGTTGCAGCAGCCCAAGGAAACTAATACAAGGGGGAAGAGGTCTGAAAAGGAAATGGTGAAGCAAAACCTCAGCCACTTTAGGGTACTGACCATAGTTGGCTCTGTTTACCACAGCACAGGCTCAGTGGGAGCATGAGCTCCAAACTCGGCAGGTTTTGGAGAAGCCTTCATCCTGGGGTGGGATTTGTGGCCCCACCTCAGCAACAGCTCTTGTCATGTGGGACATTAACTGTCTTCCCCTTTTCCCACAGGCCACAGGGGCAGAGTGCTGCACCTGGCTTTGAGTCCAGACCAGACCCGAGTGTTTTCTGCCGCAGCCGATGGCACAGCCTGTGTATGGAACTGCTGTGAGTCACTCAGCCCCTCTGTGAGCTCCAGTTTCCTCACTTTGAAGTGAGAATGATGACATTGGCCTTGTCTTCTCCATGGGGTTGTGGTGAGGATCAAATAGGATAAAGTGCTTTTCTTGCGGTGAATGTCTGTTTTCCTGACTTTCTTTCTCAGGTTGCTTTATTTTCCTCACTTCCTCCTGTTGGATTTCCCAGACATTGTCTTGGCCTCTTTTCTACTTTCCTCTCCCTCCTGCTCCTCTTCTTCCTCCTCCTTTTTCTCCTTTTTTCTCTATCTCTTCCTTGTTAGAGATGCATTTCCACTGCTCTAGTCAGAATATCTATAAAAGAGATTTCTAAACTCCTTTTTCCCACTTGACTTTCCAAGCTCCAGCCTCACCCTTCTTTCTGCCTCTGGATATTTCCTTTCTGAGATCCTTTCTTATCTTTAGCTCAAACTCAGAATGTTAAAAATACATACAAATAATATTTTGCTTGAAAAATATTGATTAAAACCCTACTGTATGGTAGGCAGTATGTTAAGCATGCATATTATTTCCTTTCAAAATGAGATCTTCCATAGGACTTCCTTGTCCCCTTTCGTGGTCTCATCCTTATCCTGGTCATTCCGTCACTCAGGAAACATGCAGATTATTCTGCTCCATGTTTACTACATTTACCTTTTGTTCTCTTTCTCTCCCTTTTGTTTCAGCCTAGGCATGTCCTGAATACCTGATGACCACTCTGTTGTAATTCCTTCTGTTTTTCCAATCTTTATTCTTCATGGGTCTCCACACCACTGTTCGGTTACATTTTTTTTTTTAATTTTTTTTTTCAACGTTTTTTATTTATTTTTGGGACAGAGAGAGACACAGCATGAACGGGGGAGGGGCAGAGAGAGAGGGAGACACAGAATCGGAAACAGGCTCCAGGCTCCGAGCCATCAGCCCAGAGCCTGACGCGGGGCTCGAACTCACGGACTGCGAGATCGTGACCTGGCTGAAGTCGGACGCTTAACCGACTACGCCACCCAGGCGCCCCTCGGTTACATTTTTATAAGCACTGTGGTGATCTTCTTAGGCCCCTGCTCAGAAACCTTCAATGACTCCATATTACCTTAGTCCCTCACCTCAACCTTCAGGTCCCAAGCCCAGAACCTGAAGTATGATAACTGTGCTTACCTTGGCTCTGCCATAAACTGACTGAATGGCCTTGGGTTTGTTATAACATTTATAAGAACAGGAATTTGGATTTGATAACTGCTAAATTGTTTTTAGGCTCAATCAGGCCATTGTTCTTTTGTTCAATTACCTTTTTAAAAAATGTTTGTTTGATAGAAAGGGTGTGATCAGGGGTGGGACAGAGGGGGGGGGGGACAGAGGATCTGAAGTGGGACTGTGTTGACCCTGGGCTAAGTCTTGTGATTTCCTGCCTTGATGCCTTTGTTGGAGCTTTTCTTCTAGTCTGGAATTCCTACTTTCTTCATTTTCTTTGCTCATCTGCTAAGTCCAAACCTCTCCAGCAAGTGTTTTTGAGATGATGTTACCTAGGTTTGAACTCTTGGTATCAGTCTATACCACCCATTTGATATTAATATACTATTCAGATCAAGATACGAACATTTATTGTACCTTAAAGACTTCCTTGTACCCACTCTTAGTCAACACCTCTCCATTATTCTGACATCTATCCCTATAGTTAGTTTTGTCTTATGCAAACCTTCAGATAAATGGAATCACACACTATATATTCTTTTTGTTTGACTTCTTTCACTCAATATTAAGGTTGTAAGATTAATTCATATCATTACATGTATCTGTAGATTGTTCTTTTTCTTGCTGTGTAATATTCCATTGTATAAATGTACAATTGTTTATCCATTTTATTGATGAATATTTGAGCTATTTTCAGGTTCAACTTTAAGAATAAAGTTGCTGTGCACATTCTTAAACTTGTCTTTGGTGGACAAAAGCACTCATTTCTGTTGGGTATATACTGAGGTGTGGAATGGTTAAGTCATAGAATATACGTCATTGACAAATTTCCTAAGAAGTATCAGTTTACACTTCTACCAGCAATGAATGAGGGTTCCATGCAAGTACTTTTTAAGTGGACTTCTAAACCTGTAATATTTCTGGTAGGGACTGTTCCATCCTCTTGTTGCTGTTAAAATCCTAACTAGGAATTAGGGATGATAGTAGGTATCTACAGGATCATCCTAGTGACTCTCTTAGAGCCTCTGTTTTAGATACCAGAACCAGACCTCACTTTTTAGTGTAGGGATTCCCATCACTAGCTGCATATTTGTATCACTGTGGTGATTAGATAAAGAATACTATGTCCTGGGTCTCACTGAATACAATTAAATAAAAATTTCTAGAGGTGGGGCCTGAGCATTGGTAATTGAGCTAGGCTTCCTTCTTTGTTTTAAGAAGCTGTCTCTTAGTGTTGATGTGTGTTCTTGGTTTGGGTATACATTGTGTGTGCATGCACACACATGTATATTCCTAAAGGAACTAATGGAAAGTGAAGAAATCCATTCACCTAATCACATCTTGAAGGGGCTGCTGAACTGATGACTATCCACTGAGTTCAATGTGATGAATAACAACATGGAATTTTTTCAAGGAAAACTTTGAGCACTCACTCCCTAGTATGTGATGGCAGCCACTGTAGCCACCATGTTGATTGGCCCTACCCAGGCTCAGAGACGAAGAGAACCAGGAAATCACCTAGATAATCTAAGGCTTAAATACCAACTAATGAGAAAGGGGGGTGACTTTCTCTTGTATACTTTTCTTGTGTGTCCAGGTGTTTCATTTGTGTCCCCTAAATTTTAATTTCTATTTCTCACCTGCCTTTGGAAAAACACCATAAGGCATTTCCTCTTCTAACTCAAATGCTCCAGACTGGCTGTTTCTGTTTCCTGCAGAATTGCTGGGTCCAACACTGTTTTTGTTACTAGACAGACCTGACCTTATTGTCACTCCTGATGGGTCCCACTGAGATGCTGAATAATGCAAGCAAAGTATGATTGTCACTTGACACATGGATGACACTGTGACATTGGTTTCCTCCTGTCTCCATTGCATTATCCACAAGGTTACTTTGCCAGTGCAGATCTGCCCACTAAAGTTATAAGAGAAATGGATACAGTTACACAAATTGATTTTATTTATGATAACATTAACAAGTGATGGCAAATGAAATGAAATAGTTATCTAAACTGCCCCTTCATAGTCTTATTTATCCAGTTGAGATACTTCTGTGAGAGAAGAGTATAGATGCCAGGTCCTCGAGGGTCTCCGCATTTCCCTGGAAGGCCAAAGGCAGTAATGCCTCTATAAGTACCCTCACATATCAAAGGGCTTCCAGAATCTCCCTGGAGGAAAACAAGATGGGTAGTGGAGATCAGCATGGAACGTGATCACTAGTGGAATGGAAGAGGTTCCATTTAATGTGGAGCATTCAATGTGGAGTTAAGACCAACCTTGACTTAGATGAAAATTAGTGCTTAAAAGTTCAAAATGTTGGGAAAGATTTTAATATTTTGAAAATTGGCTTACTCAACTTATTTATAAACCAGTGAACATGAAATAAAATGTATTATTGTTCACGTTATCTACTAATTTTGAGACTGATTGTGCTTTAGAAGGAAAACCCTCCTGGGGCACCTGGGTGTCTGAGTCGGTTGAGTACCCGACTTTTGATTTTGGGTCAGGTCATGCTCTCATGGTTCAAGCCCTGTGCTGGGCTCTGTGCTGACAACACAGAGCCTGCTTAGGATTCTCTCTCTCCTCCCTCATCTCTGCCTCTCCCCTGCTTGCACTCTTTCTCAAAATGGATAAATAAACCTTAAAAAAAAAATAAGGGAAACCCTCCTATTTACATTTTAAAAAATGTTTGTTTATTTATTTTGAGAGAGAGTGACCATGAGTGGGGAGGGGTAGAGAGAGGGAGAGAGATAATTCTTTTTTTTTTTTATTAAACAAATTTTTTTTAATGTTTATTTATTTTTGAGAGAGACAGAGTGTGAGTGGGGGAAGGGCAGAGAGAAAGGGAGACAGAATCCAGAGCAGTCTCCAGGTTCTGAACAAGCTGTCAGCACAGAGCCTGAGGCGGGGCCTGAACCCACAAACCACGAGATCATGACCTGAGCCAAAGTTGGACACTTAACCAACTGAGCCACCCAGGCACCCCAGGAGAGAGAGATTTCTGACATGGGGATCTGTCCCACAACCTGGAGGTCATGACCTGTGATGAATCAAGAGTCAGATGCTTAACCGACTGAGCCACCCAGGGGTCCCTGTCATTTTCTTAAAATGCTTAATAATTCAAGAGGTAAAAGAATCAAATGCAGATGGGATGTTGAGGCAAAGAGTAAATACCATGTTTTCTCGTTTCTCCAAGCAGATAATTGTTTTCCCAAAGGAACAAAACCAAAGCAAATTTTCCCTTCATCCTGTCAAATAGAAATTTCTCCCTCAAGTCTCTTTGGAGCATCTGACACTAGATGGGAGGTCCCAGAACCCAGTGATCGCACTTCAGAGCTAACTGCCTCCACTAGCAGAGCCCTTTCAGTTAGCTGTGGGTCAATGCTTTATGCATCCTGTGCCACCAGCTGTGTGATCCTGTTTTCTCTAGTGGAATTCTAGAATCAGCATATTTAAATGTATTTGAGATCCAGAGTCTGAAGTGGCCATTTCACTGCTCTGGCTTTAGGAAAGATTGTTGGTGTTGCACAGAGGGCCACTGAGGCATACGCATGGAGCTCTGCGAGCGCCAGGTCTGAGGGCCCAGCTCCTTCTCAGCCATGTGAAGGCATCAACGATCCCTCCTGTTCAGGCAAAAACTAGCCTTATGAGCGTATGAACTAAGCAACTATGTGCAAGCCTGGGACCCCTCCTGGAATGGTGTGTTTCATGCAGTGCCTGAAATTTTCATAATTAGTCCCTCAGGTTTAATTCACCCATAGCCACTTCTGAGGGGTCTTGGGCACTGAGGGAACGGGAGAAGGACTGCTAAGTTTTGATGGTAGAGGGTGGCTGTTGAGAGGCAGACAGGCATACTGGGATGCTGCCATGGCTTTAGGGTGTTGCGTGTGGTCCCAATGGCATGAAGGTTCTGGGTTCCTGGATTTCCAGAGTGGTGGCTGAAGGGAGGGGAGGGAAGAGAGAGGGCAAAGGACAGGAAGTGCAAAGATGCAGAAGACAGATGTCATCTTTTCCTGAAATTTGCTTAGCCTTGTTCCTGAAATCAAGCCATTCAGATTCTGCCGGTGTTTGGACAAACTTGTGAAAAGAGCAGAGACCTCTGGATCTCTCAGTCTCCAATTTAAACTCCCAGACCACCTACACGGCAGCTCCTTCTCTTCAGAGGAGGCTCTCTCTACAGGGTCTTTGGGAAAGGTGAGAAATGATAAACTCAGAGCTGAAAACTTTATGAGGTGTCTCTTCTACTCCTGTCTTTCAGCAGAGCCCCGTCCTGCTGCTGCTCAGGGGACTCTGGTATGGACACTTGCACATTCTCTGTACGGGGAGTGGAGGCCCTAGAGGAACCCTGACTTCAGCTCTCCTGGATGTCCCAGATTTTCAAATTTAGAGCTGTGTATGTTCATACGAAAAATGAGAAAAACATTGCTTCTCAGTGTTTTTCTTTCTTTCTTTTTTTTTTTTTGTAAAATCAAGAAGATGTACTAGATCAACCCATGCCTTAGCAGTGAACTTGTTTTTGATGAACAACTTACTTAAGCTGAGAGCATTAAGTTTTTTGACTGGCATCTTATCAAACTTCTTTAAAAAAAGCACTAGGACCCTACAGAAGCCAATGCCATGACAAGACAAAGCATGATGTTACATGTTCTATATCTGCATGAGTAATTCCAACAGCTCAAACATGGGATCTTATTTCACTTACATTGCACGAGTCTTTTCCACCCTTGAGGCTGCCGGCACAAATCATATTCAGTCCAATCACAGGATGATAATCATAGTGCTTTTGATCATTGCAGATTCTTCTGTTTATGACGGTGATATTGACTTCTCTCAGAGTATCTGACTGAGGTGAGTTATTATGAATTTTCCCCCAGCCTGCAACTTGGCACATGGTTCCTGGTTTCACATCATCCCCCTTTTTAGGAAGACGGAGGGTGCTCACATTTTTATTAATTTTTGCCTTTTTGGTCAGCTGTTAGAAGACAAGCATGAAGACTTAACAAAATGAGGTAATCTAGATGGTCACATTTTTACTTAAATTCTAGCCCAACCATCTAGGACCCCATTATGTAACTATAGTCTATAGCTCTAGGGCACCGAGGAAAAAATTTCCATTTGGCAGCCAGAACGTAGGAGGTTCTATGACTTTTAAGTCAACCAAAGGTACATACCTGTAAAAGTTTAAGATCACCTTCATGCGTGTCCTGGTCAAAGCACGGATAGGGATATTGTTTCTTAACAAACATTATCTGCTTTTCTGGCTCGTTCTTGGTTATTGAGTGAGCTCCAAGAATGACCTGGGACGTTCTGTTCCTGAAAACAGACACAGTATATTAACAGGATTTACTCTTTGTATCAGTAGCAGAGCATGTTAAGTGATCAGTCTCACTGTCTCATTTGTAAGTATACCTGCTGTGGAAATCCTTGTTTATGGCTCAGAAAGAAAAAAGTGTACGTTGAAGAATAAAAAGTTGCTTGTGAATTCATCGTTATTACCACCAGCTTCTTTATAACATGCTAAACTAGGTTCATTGAAAAGTAAATAACAAGAGAATTCCATAGCAGCTAAGCCAAGTCTTGGGATCATGTGGGTTGGGGCTTTAGTGTTGTATCCCTTAACCCACCTTGAGCTGTGATAGAGAATTTGGTTGCAGAATACTGAAACACAAAGTTCTCAGTGTTCTAGAGACAGAAGCAAAAGGCACTGGATAGTTTAGAGAAATGCACTGGAGGGATCTTTGTAAGATTTAAGTTTGTAACAAACTTAAATGGGCAAACTTCCAGAAATATGACTGCCCAATGAAGGACCCTATTTGCATGGCACTGAGTGTGTGTATATTGGGGGTGGGGGATGGTGATCTGAAGGAGGGGGCCAGGGTTCTTTTTTTACTCCATGATAAAGGTTCATTTGGTTAATAAAATCAAAATACTCAGGGGGCTCCTTGTTGGCTTAGTCAGTAGAGCATGTGACTCTTGATCTCAGGGTCATGAACTGAAGTCTCATGTTGGGTGTGGAGCCTATTTAAAAAAATTTCTCTGGTATATTAATAATTAAGTGTCAGTCACACTTAGTGCCATTCACAACCTAGTATAAACTACACTAAACAGATAGTTCCAGTGATTTTTCCCCCCATCACACACTATTATTCCATTACACATAGTTTTCTTCCATTACATCAGCTGATGTGAGTTTCACTCAGGAGGCTAGAACTGTACTTCCAGTAGAGTGCAAATGGATGATGAAATGGTCTATACATCTGCACTGTCCCATATGGTAGCCACTAGCCACATGTGGCTACTGAAAATGTGAAATGTGGCTAGTGCCACCAAGGAACTAAACTTGCAATTTTGTTTAACTTCAACTTAAATTCATAGAGCCGCATGGAAATTTACATAACCAATATGACAGTGGCTTTCACAAGGGACAGCCCAGGTTTACAGGTTTGATTTAGAGAATGGAGGAAAACCCAAGCCTGGCAGAGGTTTGAAGGTAGTAGTCAGCAGGTGTTAAGAGATGGCTGAAGTGTGAGAGAAGTTCACTAGGGGAAACGGGAAGGTTTTAGACACGAGCTTTCTCTACTTGACTATTGTGCTCAGGATCCTGAGGGGACACTTCAGTTTTATCCTTCCAGACTGTGGTTTATTCTCTCTAGTCATTGAAGTCAAGGCCAGAAGCAAAGCCCTGCAGCACCTGGACCCAGCAGCTCCAGAGGAAGTGTGGGTGCTCACTGTGGATTCCCCATTGGTCTGATTCTGTGGGCTTAACTCCCTGCTGGGGTACAGCAATTTCCTGGAGACTTCAGTGATATGAAGTTACACATGAACTTCCTGTGGTTTTAGTGAGATTTATTCTCTTTGTTAATATTCCCCCAAATGAGAATATCTCCACAAACATTTTTTAAAACCCAAGCACTTACAGGACACAGTGAGCTGCAGTCAATACCCAGTTTTTTTCAATCAGAGCCCCGGCACAGATATTTTCTCCTTTAAGTAGCACCATGTAGGGTCTTGAATGAGGAGTCACTTGATTTCCTCCAATAATTTTTACACAGAAATCTGTGAAAAAGGAAAAGGCAACTTAAGTCAGTGCCCACCCCAAAGAGCTCTACCTCAAGCCATGTTTCTAAGACCAGACAAGCATTTCCTCCTTGGAGAGGAGACAGATGAGAGCACCTCCAAACCCCACGCAGGTGTTCAGATGTCTGAATGTAAAGCCCATTCCTATTGGACTCCTGAGAGGGTCCTGCCGTTTCACCCACAGAAACCATGCCATTGGCAGTTCCAGGGATTATCAGGCTGGAGATCTGTCACAACCAGTGACCTCAAGCCTCAGGGCTTGCAAAGGGCAGACAGCTGTGCATTGGTCGGCACCAGTAACAGTTACTAGCGGAGATGCTAGTAATGATCTGCACTCCTCCCTCCTCCCTTCCGGCTATTCATCTGGGGAAGTGGAAAAGCTTTTAGAAGACTGAGAGCCGCCCTTGTCACCTAAAGCCCTTGCAAAAAAACACACCTTACAAACTGATATGGCACCATTTAGCTCTGCCCTCACCTACGAGTTCTTTGGTCATTGGGAGCTGTTTATTGAAACATGTACTCTCCTCATTCCTAAGCTGAGAGAATAATACCTGTTGCACCCAAGGCTCCCCTTCAACCTGCAGACTCAAACACATGGTTTCATGAAGGCCTTCTCCAACGAGGGAGGAGAAGGAAGAAGATGCTATAAGGAGAAAATGGTGCCTTAGTCAAATTTCCTTGATGACAGAGCTGGAGTATGGTTTCATTACTAGAGAACAGGAGACCTACACACAAGGCTCATGATCCATGCTGGTTTAGTGATCTTGTGTCTTTGTGATGCACTCTGAGTCTTCACCTTCCTACACCAGATATTCTTGGGTTTTCCCAAAATATGTCTCCTGACTATTGGCTGAGACTCATGGTTTCTTAAAAAAGGGCACAGGGCCTGCTACTCCATTTATATAGCTAACTCACTGCCATATCCACAGTAAGATGCAAATAATGAGAGTGAGAGAAGGGGAAGAGAGTGACCTGAATGGCTCTCATTTCTGGAAGTGAGTTGGGAAGGGGGAAATTCTAGGCTCTAGAAGGTAAAGGATAAGGAACTTAGAGCAACGCAGAGAACTTCACCCACATCTTAAATTTTCCTTGGGTGAGTCATGGGTGGATAGATTTAAAAGGTGCGTCTTTAGACCTTCTGGGCTGCAGAAATCATGAAGTCAGTAGACTACTTCATTTTTCAGGGTCCCCTGTTTGATGCACACATACACTGGCCTCAGAAAAAAGGTCAACATCTCCTGCAACCAACCACTCCTATGAGGGTCAGGAAAAGGGTTTAGAGCAGGTGAGAAGTTTGGGAAACTAGCAACTCTTGGTCTCCACCCAGAATCAACATGAATGAGCATCTCTGGAGCTGGGGCTGGATGCGAGCATTGTTTAAAAAGCCCTCCAGAGTATTCTAATGTGTAAGAGGGTTGAGATGGCTGGTCCAGAGCATCATGTGATCTGCTGTGTCTGTTCCCTTTACGGGCCCACATTGCTCTCTCTGACCACAGGAAACAAAGCAGAGCAGAGCAAGCTGCTTTTGTTGTTTCCTTTGAAGAAAAGATATCATTGGATTTTTCATCTGCTCTGTTTTCGCTGTTGTCGAGGACTTAACAAGCCCGAACACAGTCATCCTATGCCACCCCTTTGTCCCCCAAATGCTTCAACCTTGTTATTTTAAAAATTTCTTCTCATTTTTAGTTGCAAGGTAAACCATAGAACTTCCTTGGAAATTCCTGGTGAGATAGGTTTTCCATCAGCCCCTGCCCACCATTCCCACCTCCAGAAGCTGATGGACCTGGAGATAAACACATGACTGGTCCTTAACATCAGCACAGTTCAGGCAGCCCCAGACCAGTCCTCACTTTCTTGAAGGATTTCAAGGAAAACCTAGAGCCACCCAGGGGCTACAACCAGTCTTGTGATAATGCTGTGAGTTTCAAACTGGTGCCCGTGTAGCTCACACAAAACCAGGTAGGTTGGTTACTAGGTGGTGTACCCAAGACTTAGCTTAATACTAAATACCATAGCACTTCCAAAGAGTCAAGGTGGCGACATTCTCAATGATACACTAGCCTAGGGAAATGATACAATTTCAAATCGTTTCTAATTTGTTTTGGGTGACTAAGTCAGGTTTTTGAATTTTATTTAAAACTATGCATTGGGCTGCCTGGGCAGCTCAGTCTGTTGAGCATCTGATTTTGGCTCAGATCATGATCTCACAGTTTGTGAGTTCAAGCCCCACATCGGGCTCCCTGCTGTCAGCCTGGAGCCTGCTTTGGATCTTCTGACTTTCTCTCTCTTCCCCTCCCCTGCTTGCATGCTCCCTCATGCGCTCTCTCTCTCTCTCTCTCTCTCAAAAGTAAATAAAACATTAAAAAAAAAGTATCTATGCATTTTCTACAGAAAGGCTGAATACCACTATTCCTTTCCAGAAAGGTATATTTATTTTCCTAACCCAAGAAGTTTTTTTATTTTTTATTGTTTTAACATTTAGGCAATTTTAGGGGGCAATTTTCAAGGTATAAATTGGCAGTATTAAACCCTGGTGGTTCTATTATTTCTTGTGAAGCAATTTTAGAGAAGAAAGAAGGATGTTTTTCCTTTTAAAATAAATAGCTAGAATGTAAGAAAGAATGTTAAAGCTTGAGGAACAAAAAATCTGTTCCTACCCTGAGCTAATATGGCCTAAAGTTCACTGAGAGTCTGCTCCACTTTGCTTAATGGTTATAATGGAAATGATGAGAATCAGTCTTACCTCCAGGAATTAGCAGGAGAAAAATGGCAATCAAGAGAGAGGATGCCAGAAATGTATAGGAGTTCCTCATTGTGGCTGGTATCCCCACCTCAAATCAGTCAACATGAAAATCTGTGTTAGTTCTTCACCGACACTATATATTGAGGGTACAAAGGATGTGGTTTTTGTCTTTCCAATTTGTAACTTGAGCGTTAAGAAATGAAACACAACTGACAACAATGAATAATTGCTCCTTACCCTTGGGCATGCTTTCCTTTGCTAGGACTGCTAAGGCAAAGGATGGTAATTCTATATTGTGGATGGGGGTGAGAGGACCTTGTTGTCCTCTGAACATATTATACAAGGGGAGACTTTATTTTTATTTATTTATTTAAAAATTTTTTTAAAATGTTTATTTTTGACAGAGAGAGAGAGAGACAGAGCATGAGTGGGGGAGGGGCAGAGAGAGAGGGAGACACAGAATCCAAAGCAGGCTCCAGGGTCTGAGCTGTCAGCACAGAGCCCAATGTGGGGCTCGAACTCACAGACTGTGAGATCATGACCTGAGCCGAATTCGGACGTTCAACTGACTGAGCCATCCAGGTGCCCCTACAAGGAGAGACTTTAAAATGTCTCAGCAGAAATTTTGAGGATTTTAGTTTTCATCAATAGCAGAACTATCTTCTGTATCCACTAATGGCATCTGTTAAGACTTAAATTAGAGGTTGGAAAAGTGTCCTAAAAATTGATCACCAATCATATTTTTTTCTAGTTATCTCCTTGGGTTATGTAAGGATTAATAGGCCAAGGCCAGGTAGAGGTGCATAAGGAAGTCTTATTTATTAGGAAGTTCCTCCCTACATTTTCCTTCCCCATTTTGTGGAGGATAATTTATTGTGCTCTTGTCTGAAGTCTGTGGCAGGTATGGAGACAGAGGGAGGTGGGGGGAGGAGGTGGTGGCTCTTTGTAGCCCTCTGTGCTTCCCCTGATTGCTTGATGATACAACTTCAGATATAAGAAAGATACTGAGTTTCTCCCTCCCTCTCTCCCTCTTTCCTTCTCTCTTTCCCCCCACCCTTCCTTTTCTCCCTCTCCCCCTTTCCCCTCCCTTTCTTCCTTCTTTCTGGATTTAGTTAAAGAAGGAAAATGGTAGACATGGCTATTTTGTTCTAATATATTAAAAAAATTTTTTTTAGTGTTTATTTATTTTTGAGAGAAAGAGACAGAGTGCACATGGGGAAGGGCAGAGAGAGAGGGAGACACAGAATCTGAAGCAGGCTCCAGGCTCTGAGCTGTCAGCACAGAGCCCAATGTGGAGCTCGAATCATCAACCAGGAGATCATGATTTGGGCTGAAGTCAGACGCTTAACTGACTGAACCACCCAGGTGTCCCATTTTTGTTCTAATATTGAAGAATGTCTTTAAGACAGATGAACCTCAGTCCCTCAAGGAAGAATATTCTATATTCTTTCCATTAGAAATATCTTATTCTTCTTTTCTGAGCTGAGGATGTGGTCTTTACTATAATACATATGTTCTTTCAGGATGTTTGGTGTTACACCAACCATCCCCAGAGTTAACATGCTGATAACTTCAGACCTGGTGGTTACTTTTTCAGAAATCACATGACCTTATTATAAGGGAGTCACACTGAGACCCCAATGTTTCCTTTTCCCCAGATAATACTAGTGCATTAAAGGTTCATCGTGAAAGGTTATCATTTTCAGTAACAGCAATGGGATACCCAGCTTCTGGTTCTGGCAAGTAATTTTAGTTCAGACTTAAAAAAAAGCTGGGTCTTGATTGCCTATAGCTACAGAAAGTTTCCTAAAGCAAACAGTGACAATTCTGTTCTTTTTACACGAATGTGGTTGCTATTCCCCCATTCGTGTTAACTTTTAAGAGCTTTACGAAATATAATTTACATACCATTAAGTTAACCCATTTAAAGTTTATAATTCAATGGTTTTGAGTCTATCTACTGAGTTGTGCAACCATCACCATAACTCATTCTAGCACATCTTCATCATTGCCAAAGAAGCTTTGAACCCATTAACAATCCTTTGAACCGATTACTCTCCTTCCTCCACACCCCTGCCCTGGACAACTACTATTCCAATTTCTGTCTCCATTGGTTTGCCTATTTGGGACATTTCACATACAAAGAACTGTAGAATATGTACTCTTTTGTTACTTTAAAAAAAATGTTTATTTATTTTGAGAGAGAGAGAGAGAGAGAGAGCGAAGGTGAACATGAACAGGGAAGGAGTGGTGGGGGGGGGGGTGGAGACAGAGAGAGACAGAGAGAGAGGGAGATTGAATCCCAAGCAGGCTCCTCTCTGTCAGGGCAGAGCCCAGTGCGGGGCTCGATCCCATGAACTGTGACCTTATGACCTGAGCCAAAATCAAGAGTCTGATGCCCACCCAACTGAGCCACCCAGGCACCCCTCTGACTTCTTTCACTTAGCACAATGGTTTTGAACTTCTTAATGTAACATGTATCAGTATTTCATTCCTTTTTGTTACCAAATAATCTATCACATGGATATACCACATTTTATTCATCCACTCATCAGTTGATGGATACTGGACTATTTCTACTTTTTACTTATTATGAACAATGCTGCTATAAACATTTAGGTATCCATTTTTGTATGGATATGTTATCATTTTTTTGGGTATATACCTATGATTGAGATTACTGGGTTATATGGTAACTCTATGTTTAGCTGTTTGAGGAACTTCTCAATTGTTTTTCAAAGTAGCTGCATCATTTTACATTCCCCTCAACATTGTATGAAGGTTCCAATCTGCAACACTGTAGAAGGTTTCTACATCATTGGCAGTACTTGTCGTTGTTGTTTGACAATTGCCATTAGAGTGGGTGTGAGGTAGTAACCACTGAGGTTTTGACTGTCGCTTCCTTAATAACTACGAGCTTCTTTTCGTGTGCTTACTAGTCATTTATTTATCTTTTTAGGAGAAATGTCTATTCAAATATTTTGCTTTAAACAAATTGGGTTGTCTTTTTATTATTGAATTTTAAGTGCTCTTTATATATCCTGGATATGACTCCCTTATAAAATATATGATTTGTTACTATTTCCTCCCAGTGGAGGGCTTGTCTTTTATTTTTCTTGATGGTGTTCTTTAAAGTACCAAAATTTTAAATGCTCACCAACCTCTTTTGTCTGGGTCTTTGTTGTCACATCTAAGAAATCACATCCTCTTTCATCTCAAAGCACAATTTACAGATAGAAGATTACTGATTAGACAGGAATATCTAACTCCTTTCACTCCCACCCTAAATGTGAAGTCTTATTTCCTCTCAGTGAGATTTTCCCTTTCTTATCTATTGGTGTCTTTATCAAAGGAACTGAATCAGTTCCCAGAATCATCAACCCAGAAATAATAAACACTAACAAATTATTCGTCATTATCCCTCCTTTCTCAGATTCTGGTCTGTGTCACTTGCATGTTTTTTGGTCTATCACCATGACATTGACTTCTCTCAAGGTATTCAAATTTGCACATGAGTCTCTTTTGGCACTTTCCCATTCTGCTGCATAACACTGGGTCTTCTATTTTTCGTAGCTTAAGTATTTCTATAGCTTTGGTTACAGTAACTTTACCTTCCAGCTAGAAGACAGACAGGAGATGCAGTTTTGGGAAAGGAAAACAGGAACACGACCCAGAAAATAGCTCTGATTAAAATAGGTCTTGCTTATTTAATATGTTCTAATGAAAGACATGGCTGAAGACACGTTCTGACCTGAAAATCCACAATCGATTTTTAAAAAGTCACAGCATAGGATAGGTGTGTTATGCTAGGCTAGTCTAGGTTAACTTGAGTTCAGTTGGCCATTTAGTGATAAAATTATATTGGTGGTGGCTGATAGTTCTGGGTTTGAAAACCTGTAGTGGGGAACTCAGTCACCATTCAGATGGTCTTAGGTTTGTGAACTGACTGGTAATGAGACCTATGGAAGAAAACCAAGGCTCCTGGTACAGTGGGGCAGAGTAGAAGAGGGGCCAGGGTTAGTGGAAATGTGGCTTTCCCATTTCTGAGCATGTGCAAGCCAGCCTGAGGGTCTCACCTGCCTTTGAGGGCTCACCCACACTCCATTCTTTTCTTTCATTTGCCAAGCCCTCTTCTTGGCTCACTACCTTGCTCCCTTTTAAAAAAGTCAAGACCAGGAGAGTACAGAGTGTGATCAAGTTTGAATACACAGAAGAGGGAGCCAATTTTAGTTCTTTTCATCTTTTCATCATACCTCAAGCTCAGTTTCAAACAGCCAAGGGTCTTGGTATGATGGACTTTGTAAAAACAGAGGACAACAGAGTAGTGGCCAGTGTCACATTCTCATCATTGCACTGGGTTCAGCCCTTACTTCCTGACGTTTGACTGTCCCCACTTCCTCAGTGGCTCCTCCGAGTAACTGGTGCTCCCGGGCCCATCTTGCTAACATTTAGAAGCTGAAACAGCCACAAGGGAAAGCCTTTCCATAGAACATGGCATCAGATGCCCACATGCACCTTCTTTCCTTCTCTGCCACTCATGCTTTCTCATGGCCTTCATGCTTGTTATCTGGTTGGATGGACAAGGGGGAAGAACTCTTTTTTTTTTTTTTAATGTTAATTTTTTTGAGAGAGAGAGAGAGCACAAGCAGGGTAGGGGCAGAGAGAGAGGGAGACACAGAATCTGAAGCAGGCTCCAGGCTCCAAGCTGTCAGCACAGAGCCCGACGAAGGGGCTGGAACCCATGAACCGTGGGATCATGACCTGAGCTGAAGTGGGACTCTTAACTGACTGAGCGCCCCAGGTGCCCAGGTGCCCCAAGGAGGAAGAAAAACTCTTAAAGAGACTTTTAATCTTAATGAATGGACTCAAGTTAGAATCTGAGAAACATGTATCTGTGAGGCAGATCCTCTCAAGCTCTCTTGTGCACAAGCACACAGGAGAGCAATGAGCATGCCAGTATGGTGGACCCTGAAAGGGTAACCATGTTAAAGTCCTCACACCCTCTGTGTGGTTTCTCTAGCAACATCACCTCACTGGCCACAGTGGCAGAGGTGAGAGGGAGATTCACAACTTTACTCTAAGAATACAAACCCCTCACCTCTCCTATTGTTCTCCCCCTCCTTATAAAGACAAGGATGGTAGGTCCTGAAGGAAACCTGGCTACTTCTACTACTTTCTCAAAACCAGAGCCCCAAATTCTCTAGCCTTCCTGTGACTATCTTTGCCACTGTCTGGATTAATTCCATCCCTTATTCAAAATTATTTGGGAAATACTTACGGAGGGCCTGTTATGCATGAGGTACTCTTCTAGGTGTTGGAAGGCAGAGAAGTAAAAAGACAAAAATACCTATTCTGTGGAACTTTCATTCCAGTGAAGGAGGCAGAGAAACAAATAAACACCATCTAAGTTTATTAGATGTAAATGATATGAAGAAAGAGGCAGTGGGGAAAATAAGTCAGGGGAGGGAGTTGCCTTTCACTACCCAGGATGCTGGATGGGGATTAGAGTCTGGGGAGGAGGGGCGACCTTGAATGAGAGGTCCCCTTGATAGTCCTAAGGCAGACGGTGTAGGGAGTCATGATGTAAGTAATGGGGGGATGGGGAATATGGGAGGAGAGCTCTAGGGCCCTCTCTTTACTTTCGAATTGGGGGGTGTGGGGATCCCCAGAGCTTTCTCTTAACTCCTGCTGGGGAAGTTCCTTATCAGCCCCCTTAGGACTAGTGTGAACCTTCTCTCTATTCACACTCTGCCTCCCAACCCTGCCTTCTCTAGCGCACTTTGTGCAGGGTAGCAGATAATCATTTTAAACACAAGTCTGATCACATCACTGTCTGGCTTAAGACTTTCCTCTTTTCTTCCCTGTATAATTTGAACTTCTTACCATGGTTTACAATGCTTGGCTCCATAGTCCTCTGTCCTGTGTCCCCTCTTTCTCAAATCTCAAGAGAACTCTTTTTTCTTCCACTTGCTCCAAATGAGTTTTCCACAAAGACTCCTCTTACACAAGCTGTTCTTCCTGCCTGCAAACTCCTTGCCCTTTTCCTGCTTATTGCTGCATCTTCTCTATGATGACTCCCCTGACCCCCTTCTTGGTTATCTCTGTCACTGATGAGAAAAGAATCAGGGCTGTTCATTGATTTTGTCTCTCCCACTAGCCTGAGAGTGTCTTTAGGGCAGGACCTCAGTACTCTATCTTCCGAGGAAGAGAAAAGCAGACTCAGCCTCATAGTTGGACCCTGATTTTTCTTGCTGATCACAAATGTTCTCAGAGACCACCAATATCAGACAAGGTAAGAAAACTCAGGAGTCATGTTTGAGCAAAAGCAAAAAGCAAAACAACAACAACAAAAGCAAATGAAGTTGAGTATACCACAAAAGTGACCACACACCCCAAGGTCACTGCTAATTCTTTAATAGAGTCTCTCTCCATTTTTTCCACCTCTTAGGTAAGTGAGATTAAGATGCCCCAGTCAGAGAATTGCCCCACTTCTTGACAACTCTCAGTTTAGAGCTAACTCGTATCCTCAAACCCTCCCCCAAACTGCCTGACACAAGCCCAAATCCTATGATAAGCTCCATCCAACACTCTCTTACTGAGCCACCTCATGGGTCCTCAGGGTGTACAGGTCTCTTGCTGATCAAGTTTCAGTAAGCCCAGTTTGGTTTGACTGTAGGTGAGTTCACCACTTTGGATTGCCACGTCCTGCACATTAGGACTTTTCTCACTATCTGTTTAATTGAATTGAATTTCAAGAGAGGGAACATCTGTAGCAATAGTGCTGGGTCACACCCGTGGTTCGTACCCATATTCTGGCATCAGCTGACCTTGGCTGTGAGGCCCTGTGTGCAGAAACCACTTTCAGGTGAAACTGACAAAATTCAAAAATGATTACTGGGAAAAAAAAAAACCAGGAAAAAACATTGAGAAAAACCACCTGAAGGTGCTGAAGAACCCCTTCAAATGACTGTGGATCACAGCATGGATAGGAAATTGCCCTTTTAACGGAAAATATTTGGGATATAGGGTGGGCCCCAAGAAAATGTTTGCCCTCAATGTTTGCTCTTCTTGAAAAAAACAAGGACAACATAGTATTTATATGAGAGAATGGATGAAAGTAAGCCATGAACCTAGTTTATTCAGATTTGACCAGTTCTTTCAAGGGCTTCCTCCTCCCGCGCCCGCTATTTTTTAATGTCTAACAGTCAAATACCAGTCATTTCCTATGGTTCAACCCAATGCAAAGGAACGTGGGGTAACACTAATTTTATAGTAGCAAGTCACTTGTAATCATAGAGGACACATAATTTGCTTGACTATGTTAAACATGCTTATGAAAAAGTCTGCAACAAAATATAGCCGAATAGTAACAGTGATTGTGTGGGGTTGATAATATTAGAATGCTATTGTTACCTTTCCTGTTTTTCAAAATTTTAATGTTGCTATTTAGAGTGAAAAAATATTTTAAAATAATAAGCGAAAATGGTCATGCATTTCACTTATTGGATAGGATCTGGTCTTTGCTTATAGACCTAAGTATCATATAGATATAAACATTAAAAGATACGATATAGATATTAAAAGATACAGATACGGTAAATACTGTAAATATTATAACAACATGACACTGAATGTTCTGGCCCACTTTTTTCTCCAGCCCTTTTTCATTTTGGACGTCAAAGTCATTTTCACAACCCTCCCCCACCCCAACCCCCCCCACTCCGCAAAGTGCCTTGAGAAAGAGGTGCTCAGAATACTAAGAGGTCACCCTGAGCAGTTCTTTGATTAAAGCTCCTACCCAGATTTCCAGCCCTTTGATTCAAGTCGTGTAGTGTCTTTTGTAAGGTGTAAGGGGGCATTTCATGTCCTCCTATAATCTCCCCCAGGATTCTGGAAAAACTGAAAGTGATCCAGAGGGAAATCCTATCTTCCCCCGCCACACTTTGCCTCGGGAAATTTGGCTATGACTACTGGTTTACCTTGAACACAGACGTGTGCTCCGCGTCAGGAAGAGAGGGTCAAAGCAGTGCAGAGGCTTGCTGCCTCTTCCGGCAGCGTTCTCCTCTGTAATTAACATCTCCTGTGGGGCTCACACCCTTGACAGTGTTTTCTCATGATAATGTAGTACTCTGTATTCAGGTGAATTTTATCAAAAGCAAACATTCCTATTGTGTTTAGGTTTTTAAATTAGTTTTTCTGCTACAGGTCTAAATTGATTTCTCTCTCTGTTTTGAAATTGTTAGGGCAAACAGGAGACATATATGGAAATGCTTTTGTAATTAAAAAAAAATTTTTTAACATTTATTCATTTTTGAAAGACAGAGCACGAATGGGGGAGGGGCAGAGAGAGAAGGAGACACAGAATCCGAAGCAGGCTACAGGGTCTGAGCTGTCAGCACAGAGCTGACACGGAACTGGAACTCACCAACTGCGAGATCATGACCCGAGCTGAAGTCGGACACTTAACCCACTGAGCCACCCAGGAGCCCCTAGAAATGCTTCTTTTTTTAAAAAGTAATGGTTCTCTAACTATAGTGTCATAATAGCTCCTCAGAGCGCCTACTTAAAATGCAGGTTGTCTAGGCCCACTGCAGAGACCCTGGTTCAGAGTCTTAGAGGGGATCCTGGGAACCTTCATTTTAAGTAAACACCTCAGGTGATTCTGAGGCAGGTGGTCCCCAGAGAAGTTCTGAATTTATAAGGCTGTGACCAAGTGTTAAAAAGTAGTGAGTTATTCTACTTTAGCTCTTCATGCAGGCATTTCTCTCAGAGGGCATTTTACCAGCGGCCATTTGATCATAGGTGTGAATAGGTAGCTGGAGGACAGAGTGGTCAGAGGCTAAAGGGCTGGAGTGGGATGGCCCAAGGCTGCAGTGGTCTTGGTAGGACACCCACGCCTGGCTCTGGGCCCCAAACAAACCTTCTGGTCCTTCTTTTGCACGAGGGACAATTCTCCACCCTCTGATTTGGCAGCTAGAATGTTCAGACCCTGCTAAGATTGTTACAATTGAAAAAATGCCTTATTAGTTACAAAGGTACCTGTGCAAATACAGGCACGGTTTCATCTTAACCCCTGAAAAAGAAAAAGTGACCTTTGGGGCGATTGGTTACACCCTGGGTATTCTGGCTGGACACAGAGACTAAGGGGAGACTTAGTTTCCCTCCTTCTTCCTCCCTTCACCTAGCTCCTTCTAGGTAATTCCTGGGCATGGAGAGGTTCTAAATATGGCTGGAGAATTCACATTTCCCCCCATGTAAGCCTGAGTGATTTATAAAGAAATAAAACTCACTGCCTTAGTTTCGTGAGCCTCACGTTAGCTTAGCTCACCAAACCAGTCTGGTTCTGCACTGAACACGATGGTATACCTTAAACATAATAAAGTTACAGGTTTTTAGTGGCTTTTATTTATCTTTCTCTTTTCCCCCTTATTTGTTATTATATATACAGAAAACAAGGCAAGGCAGATGAGCTAAAATAGGGGTGGGGCTATAAATTATATGTTGTAGCCCAACAACACATGTTGACTAATGTCCCCAGGGGAAAGGCAAATAGCAAATTCGTTAAGTTCACTTTTGCTTGTACTTCTAATTCCAGAGGCTGAAATCACAGCAAGACCTTTTTCCTGAGCCATTTACATATTATTTTATTTTTTTCTTTTTGTGCCATTATTCCACGACTATTTTTGGATGACTTCTGCAAAGGTGAATAAAACATAGCCCTTACCTTCAAAGAGCTAAGTAGTAGAAAGATACAGAAGACAAAGCTGTGGACAAATACACAAATGATCACAATGCTACACAGTGTGCTGAGTGCCTTGGGAGTATAAACGAGGAATGCAAAGAATTCAGAGACACAGGAAATACTATTGGTAGAGAGCCCGGAAGGTCTTCAGGAAGAATGCAGATTTAATTGCGTATTTATTTCTGAGGGAGATTGAAAACAGCACAAAATTTCAGCAGGCGAGGCTGGAGAGGACTTCCAGTTCAGGTAGAGGTAAGTAAAAGGCAGACAGCCTGGGATCATGAGACTGACACAGGTTGCTTACAGAGAACTGGTAAACAGATCTTAATAATTTATCACATTTAAATGCCTTTAGAATCTAGGCCTGACACTTATCTACAAGCCAGTCTTTAAAATGAAAACTGTTAGCCATGTGATATTTTTAAGGCCCCAACTTGACTTGCTATTATTCTTTTAATTGTTCAGGTTCAATTATTTTTTATTTTTTTTTTAACATTTATTTTTGAGACAGAGAGAGAGAGAGGGACAGTGTGAGCAGAGAAGGGCAGAGAAAGAGGGAGATACAGAATCTGAAGCAGGATCCAAGCTCTGAGGTGTCAGCACAGAGCCCATTGCAGGGCTCGAACTCACAAGCTGTGAGGTCACGTCCCAAGCTGAAGTCAGATGGGTAACCGACTGATCCATCCAGGCGCCCCAGGTTCAGGTTTTTGTAGCTTCTACAATTTCCCATGGTATCTTTGGATAACAGTGTCTTGATGCTTCTCTTCGCCAAGAATTCAAAGCACCTTTCTCTGTCTTTCCTATCCCTGGGAAGTAGGAAGTATCAGGCAATAGAGTTTCTTTTCTTAAAGCTCAAAAAACAAAAAGATTAAAGACTTAACCCTACGTCACACAGAGCAGAGTGGGAAGAAATCCCATTCTCCTATTTCTGCTGTTCCTATTCTGTTCATTTCCTTCTACAGGCTGCATTGTCTCAGTCTCAGGTTGGACATTGTGTTATTCACATTAAAAATCTCACAACATTCCATGGCAAGATTATAATTTGGACTGGTAGCTTAGTAAATTATATTAAAGAAAACAAATCAACAACTATACTACTACTAGTAAAAAACTTATCTATGATTTTTTAGGCACTGGTTAGCTCCAGACATTGGTTCTAGTGTTGACTATAATGCAAGATGGGTGTTATGATTCCCCATGTAGAGATAAGGAACATGAAGTTTAGATACGACAATTAGTGTGCCCAGGTTCATATAACTAATAAATGGCAATGCAGTGTTCTTTCTTTATTTATTGATTTATATTTTAGAGAGAGCGTGTGCAAGTGCAGGAGAGAGGCAGAGGGAGAGAGAGAATCTTTTTTTAATGTTTATTCATTTTGAGAGGAGAAAGTTGGGGGGAGGGGCAAAGAGAGAGGGAGAGAATCCTAAGCAGGTTCTGATCTTCAGTGATGTGCCGAGCTCGGGGCTCAATCCCAAGAACTTTGAGATCATGACTTGAGCTGAAATCAAGAGTCAGATGTTCAACCAACTGAGCCACCTGGGTGCTCTGGCAATGCAGTGTTCTAGCCCAATTCTACATCATGTAAAAACCATAATCTTTGGGGTGCCTGGGTGGCTTGGGAGTCCCACTTCAGCTCAGGTCATAGTCTTGCGTTTGTGAGTTGGAGCTCCACATCGGGCTCTGTGCTGACAGCTCAGACCCTGGAGCCTGCTTTGCATTCTGTGTCTCTCCGTCTCTTGGCCCCTCCCATGCTCGTGCTCTGTCTCTCTCTGTCTCTCAATAATAAATAAATGTTAAAAAGAAAATTTAAAAAAACGATAATATTTTCATTGTGAATTACTGTTTTCCTAAAGTAGTGACTCTTTAACATTTTTATTTTTTATTTTTGAAATACATAGACATTTGAGAATCTGATAAAGTATAGACACACATATGCACACAAATACTTGCATATTTTTGGGGGGAGATTCACAGACTTTTTCATGTCTATCCATGACCTTGAAGGAGCTCATGGATCCCATGTTATGAATCCCAGCTCTGAAGATACCATTGAACTGTAAGATATCACAGTGTGTGGTTAAGAGCATGAACTCTGGGCTCAAATCCCAGGCCTAGCAGTAGATGACTTCAGTAAATTTAATTAAGCTCTCTGTGCCTTAGTTTTCTTATATATAAAAATGGAGCTGATAACATTGATACTTAAAAAAAAATTAAATGTTGGAGTGCCTGATTGGTTAAGTGTCCCACTCTTGATTTTAGCTCAAGTCATGATCTCATGGTTAATGGGATTGGGCTCTGCTCTGACAGCATGGACCCTGCTTGGGGTTCTCTCTCTCTCTCTTTCTCTCTCTCTCTCTCTCTCTCTCTGTCATTCCCCCACTTGCATGCATGTGCTCTCTCAAAATAAATAAATAAATAACTTAAAAAATTAAATGTTAATATAAGTAAATCATTTAGAATGCTGCCATGTTTTATTGTAAGTTTTATTATTAAATGTTAGCAAATATATGTATATTTGGACTGGATTATTTTATAATGATATTATTTCTTTCTTCACTCCCCCCACCACTGGAAAAAAGAGACTTGCGAACTCATTCTGAAACCAAAAGTCTTGAGATCTATCTATCTGAGAGCTATGACTAATCAGTGTATTTGTATGACTGAATGAGTCATCTATATACCCCCAACTTAGTGGCTTTGTTGATCATTCACTTAAGGGTTTTGCTCTATAGATCTGGCCTGAATTTAAGATTGTCACCAGATACAGTCAATGCTTTCTTATTTTACTGTAGACGTAAAAGGTACATTTTCATCTTAAAAAGTCAATATGCCTTTGAGCTAGCAAAGACAACTAGTAACATTAAAAACTATTGGAAATGAAGTTTTGATTTCTTTTTCCCTTTTACACAATGTTAAACATAAACTAAAGCAACATAGAATTATATTTTCTCATGAATAAAACTAAAAAGCATGTGAAAATGTGTCTTACTTCCAAGTAAGGAGAATGAGGAGACACATGGAGATAGGGAAAGCAAAAGGAAAAGAATGTTCGTGGCCTCTGTTACCCACATAGGGAGACCACTTTGTTTCAGGTATGGACATTAGCAATATATAATGAAACGCAAGGATGTGGGTTTTTTTCTTTTCTTTTTTTTAATTTCTCTGCTATGCTGTTAAAGATTTTAGTGTTATGTTACTTGGAAACATAATCTTATTTTAGCGATGGTGTGGTTACTTATTTGTCTCACAGACAAAGTCATTTCCTTTGGGCTTAGCCCTCTTCTACCCTAAAGGGTAAGCTGTGGAGACTGATAGATTAAGAGCATGTGATAGAAAATTGCTCTCCTTTTGACCACTTCTTTCACTTTCAAATACGAGTTTATTTTAGAAAGCTGAGAATTCAAATCTATGTCAGAGATTGCTTTGAAATATCATCTTTAAACCTAAGGATATATATTAGATACATTCATTGTTGAGGCTGCTGGGTGACCACCAAGGAAAAACTGAAGCTAGAGTCTTAACTCACATCATTCAACCATAAAAGCACTAAATGAAGATACAGATAAATATTCATATACGTGTAGAAATGAGAGACTTTGAAATATGGCATCAAGGAATTTAGAAATCAAAATGATTGATGGACTTAATCATAAAAAGTTAAAGCTTCTGCCCCTTAAAACATAAAACATAAAGTCAGATTGCACACATTTTCCATAGATGTAACATAGATGGGTATTTTCACAAAGCGAGAAGAAAAGATGAACACCTGAAAAGACAGATGATCAGAGAATTTGAACTAGTAATTTCCAGAGAAGATGTAAAAAAGGCTGCTATATTCCTACTCTATGGAAGAATGCATTGGCACACAGCACAAATTATCGATAATAAAAATGCAATTTAAAACATTTGGGTACCACATTTGCCTGTTAAACTGGTAAAAATTAAAAAAAAAACGAAAAGAGTACTCTGTTGGAAATTCTGATGTGTTGACAGTTATTTCAAACTGTTCCTATCTTTCTGGAAGGCAATACATGTAAGGGTTATTAAATTATGCATGATCTTTGACTCAACAGATCATTTCTCGGAATTAAAAAAATTGTGGAGGTGCATAAAAATTTAGCCATAAGGAGTTCCATTGCCTTATCATTCCGTGACAAAGAAAAGTTGAAAGTAATCTAAATGCCCCCAAATAAGGAATTAAGTCCCTTAGTTCCTCATTGCTACTGTAACAAATTACCACAAACTTAGGGGCTAAAAAAAACAATAGTGTATTATTTTACGGTTGTGTAGGTCACAAGTTTGATGTGGGTCCCGCTGGGCTAAAATCCAGGTGCAGCAAGGTTGCATTCCTTTCTGGAACCTCTAGATGAGCATCCATTTTCTCACCTTTTCTAGCTTCTAGAGGACACCTGTGGATCTTGGCTTGCAGCCCCCTTCCCGTTTCAAAGCCAGCAATGCCTGGGGGAGTCTTTTCTCACAGTGCATCACTTCTACATGGACTCTTCTGGACCAGTTGCCTCCACTTTGAAAGATGCCTGTGATTACATTGGGCCCACCCAGGTCGTCTCCCTATTTTAGGGTTGAGCTGATTAGCAACCTTGATCCCACTTGCAACCTCAATCCCCCTTTGCATTGTATACATGTTCACAGGCTCCAGGGATTGGGATGTGGGCATCTTTAGGAGGGTGGGGAGCGTTATTCTGCATGCCATAGTTTGTAAGTTATAATTCATCCCTACAACCGTTCTGTGCAACTATTAAATAACATGCAAAGTGATCATAAAATGTTGCTGTATCAAACAACTCTGTGGTGTCACCACAGATCCTCTTGCCTTGTGTCAGTTTGTGGATGTCAGCCACTTGTTCTTCAGCTACCCTGTGGAGACCCATTCTGTATGGTCTGGGACTGTCTTCACTGGGCACCACCTGACAGCACCTTGCCTCATGCCTGCTTTTGTTTCTTATGACTGGGCTCTGCCTCTGCTGCTGAGACTAGGATGCAGCATGACCCAGAAATACAGGGAGTTTAAGCCTTTTTGGGAAATCCATTGAATAGCAGGAGATGGAATCTAGCAGATGAATTCTCTTCTCCTCCTTCCTCCCATAGGGTATTCTTTGAAGCAGTAATTCTTACAGCTCTTGAAAGACTGAGCAATCAGTTGTTCTTGTTGCCGAGATGTTTTCTGCCCAGCTCTGTGCCCTTGGACTGGTACTTCTCCTCAATACTCCTTTTCTCCCTCCACACACCCCCCACCCCCTCATCAAGTATTCTGATCTCTAAGAAAATGGTAGCACATCATCTCTCCTCCCTGGGAGCTCTGGCCAAGAGAGCTGAGAGTGGTACCAGGAGTGGGGAGTGGCCTTGTAAACTGGACCATCACAAAATAGGATTGGGTTTTCACATATTTATCTCAATGGTGTATGTAAATGTTAAGACAAGGTTTACAATGAAAATACTGTTTATATAATTCATGTAAGCACACATTGATTAACCCCTCATGTATCTGTTGAAAACTTTCTGTTAGACTGTGTTCTGAGCTCCAAAAATGCAATGAATGAAGACATGTTCTCTGCACTCAGGAACTTAGCCATCCCGATGGGGACCTCTCCTCACATCACATACCTTCTCTCATAGTCCTTCAGTTCCTTCCATGTACCCAACCATTTAGCCATCCATTCATCTGTCCATTATCCATCCATCCACCTGTTTAATGAGGGAACTGTGTTCCAGGAATTGGAGTAGGCATGCAAAGTGCATTTTGCCTTAGTTAGCATGGTAGGATAAATATGGCACTTCCTGGGTATTTGAGGTGATGTGGGCTAATTTTCCTGACATATGGGATTGATACAGAATATGATTTTAATACATACATTCAATACATATTTAATTGTTTCCTAAATTCTGGGCACTGTGCTAGTTGTGTGATAAATGCTGCCCCTCATGACCTTGATTTCTCAGGTAACTAAAAGTAGCTCAGTGTTTCAGGAACCTGAGTGTGGGAAGTAGTGGAAGATGAGGGTAGAGAGTTGGGAACTTTATGGAGCAACCTTAGACCATGGTAAATAAGTATGTGGACTAGGCCAGTGACAATGGCAAGTCAGCAAAGGGTTTTAATCAGGAGAGGCTCAGGATTCTGTCCTCATTCAAGTGAGGCCACTCTGGCACCACTGTGGGTAGTGGCAGTTCCAGAATGTTTGTATATAACAAGATTAGTAAACAGCAATTTGTCAGAAGGTGGGGATTTGGAAGTTGTCTTGGAATGCTGTTTGCCTAGCAAGACCTAATTTTTACCTAGAATGAATGCTCACTGAGGAGAGATTGCTAAATGGGAGAAGATAGTCACAAATTCATGTTTGGGGTGTGAGGCTGACTGCTTCCAGCGATGGGGGAAGGAAGGAGGGAGTCAACAGACAGGGAGACTAGTTAGGAAATTGTTGTCTAGGTCAGAATTGACACTGTGGGGATGGAATGGAGGGACAGATAAAGGGGATTAAAATTAGTTTATTTAGTGATAAGGGGTGCCTGGGTGGCTCAGTCAGTTAAACATCAGCTCTTGATTTCTGCTCAGATTGTGATCTCACAGTTGTGAGATCAAGCCTCGTGTCGGGCTCTGTGCTGACAGTGTGGAGACTGCTTGGGATTCTGTCTTCTTCTCTGTCTGCCCCTCCCCAGCTTGCACTCTCTCTGTCTCTCTCAAAATAAATAAACTTAAAAAAATTAGTTTATTTAATGGTAATGAGTTTTCCACAAAGGGCCAGGGCAGAGAGGCTGGGCTGGAGAGCAGCAGTACAATGGGCACTTGCCCTTGTACCCCCGTACCCCTGCAGTTCGGGGTTTGGGCGCCGCCATCCCCTGCCTCCCACCGAAGACGGATGTGTGGGAACAGGATTTCCCCAAAGTGGGGCAGGTGGGAGAGGGATAACTGTAACTTCTTTGATTTCTGAACGTTGTCATGAGAAGAGACTTTTAGGAGGTACCCACCACAACTTTCTGGCTGTTAATTCTGTCAGTTAGATGTGGTCTAGGGCTACAGGTTTCTACGTCATGGGTTTTCTAGGTAATGAAGCTAACAGACATCCCTCCCCCTGTTCCCCAACCCCCAGCTCTGTGTCTCATGTGACCCTGCTAGATCAGTAACATCAGTAACCACCTTACTGCCATTTTATCTACTACTACCACTGGGACCGCCCCCCCCCCCCATTTCATTTCTTTCTTTTTAAAAACCCCTTTACTGAGGTATCTAATTTATATACCCACTTAAAGTATACAATTCATGTTGTCACAAAGGGCAAGCTCTCATTTTTTTTTATGGCTGAGTAATATTCCACTGTATGTATATGTGTATATACATATATACATATATATATATATATATATATATATATATATATATATGCTACATCTTCTTTATCTCAAACAAACATACAAAAAACAAAAAAAGAATCATAAATACGGAGAACACACTGATGGCTTCCAGAAGGGAGGGAATTGGGAAGATGTGTGAAATAGGCAAAGGGGATTAAGAGGTACAAACTTCTAATTATAAAACACATAAGTCATGGGGATGAAAATTACAGCATGGAGAATACAGTCAGTAGTATTATAATAATGTTGTTTAGTGACAGATGGTAATTACACTTATCCTGGTGAACATAATGTACAGGCTTGTCAGACCATCATGTTGCACACCTGAAACTAATATAACATTGTATGCTGACTATACTTCAATAAAAAATGTATAGTTCAATGGTTTTTGATATATAGCTATTAATTTTTAAAATTGTGATAAAATATACATAACACAAAGTTTGCATTTTAACCATTTTAAGTGCACAGTTCAGTGGCATTAATTATATTCATAATGTTGTGTCCTATCTATTTCCAAAATTTTTTAGTTGCTTTCAACAGAAACTGCAGGTCAGCTGAGAAGGCTGAGATCTGAGGGTTGATAGATACTTCCAAGGAGAGCTGGGGCTTGCTTGCCTGGAGTAAAGCATGATAGGAAGAGGTACTGGACATCATAGAAGGTGATCAGAAGAATTCAGGCAAATTTTAACATGAGTTGCTTAAGGGCTATGTGCCAGTTAGCGGACAGATAGAGAGCCCTTTGGAACTATAGACACAAGGAGAGTTTGCACTAGCTAGCAGGTTTTCTTTGTGGACCTCACCATGAGAGATCTAAGAGGTAAGGCAGAAGACTGGGGAGAACCCCTCTTTGATGCCAGGAGCAGAGCAGTCACCACTGGTGGGAGGGGGGCAGGCAGGGCGCAAAACTTCACCAGGATGCTTTACTCCTATTTTCTTCACAAACACCCTAAGCTGCTGAGGAAAGTTCAGCAAATACTAACCCTCGGGGCACCGGTGAAGACACACTGTAGCCCTGAGAAGGGAAGGGATAAAAACCAACACTCTATTTCTATTTCTTGGGAAGAGACAAGAAAAAAGTTGTCTGCCACTAGGGGAGGGATAGGATCACTGACATGGCCCCACACCTGAGACCAAGGTATATCATGTCTGCCTAAGATAGGGGCTGAATATGGACATGAGAAAGTGTCTCCCCACTTCCCACCTTCAGGACATCAAGAACTGAGTAAAAAATAATAGCAGTCTACTACTGAGGGGAGGGGAGGAGACAAAAGTGAGGACAGAGAATCTCACTAAGGTTCAGGCTAAGGCTAAGGTGGAACAGAACATTGAGAAACACACTCTGGTAACCCAATCCCAGCCATAACACAAGGTAATGCCAGAGGAATTTAAAGCCTGAGGAGTACCAATGGTAACTAGCAACAATAAATACAAACCCAGGTTAACTCCTGACTAGATTGATTCATTTCCTCACAGTAAATGCCTAGAAAAGGAAGAGTTATCCACATATCCAGACATGAAACTATTTACCTCAATGTCTTCTGTCTTGAAAATTATGACACTCACAAAGAAGCAAAGAAAAACATCACATGGTCAAGAGACAAAGCAATCAGTAGACTTGAACTCAGATATGCCTCAAATGTTAGATTATCATAAAAAGAACTTCAGTAATTATGATGACTATGTTAAAGTCTAGCAGAAAAGATGGATGACAGGCATGGCCATATGAAGGATATCAGCAGAGACAGAGAAAGTACAAGAAAGGACCAAATAGAAAGGCTAGCGATGAAAATCATGTTGAAAGACTAAAAACTTGGATGACTCATTAGGAGACTTTATTCAATAGGAAACATAAAGATAGGTCAGTAGAAATTGTCCAAACACAAGTACAAAGACTAGAAAGGAAGGAAGGAAGGAAGGAAGGAAGGAAGGAAGAAGGAAGGAAGGAATGGAGAGAGAGAGAGGAGGGAAGGAAGGAAGGAAAGAAGAAAGAAAGAAAGACATAAAGGAAGAAAGAAAGAAAAAACAAAGAAAAGAAGGAAGGAAGAAGGAAAGAAACCCAGAGGAGTTCATCTAAGAGTTGTGTGACACACTGAACTAACCATCAAGTAATTGGAATCCCAATAAGAAAAGAGGGACAAGGTGGCAGAAGAAATACTTAAAGAAATAATAGAGTGAGCCTTTTATCCCTCCTGAAAGAATGGAAGACTTTGCACTTTTCTTCGTTAGACTGAGATGACATTTGCAGTCTGATTCTTTCACTAATCTGGGCTACTTGGACGTAGTTGCCTCTTCAATTCTAGGAACTGAAGCGCTGGCAAAGAAGCACGGATGTCATGTGTTACCCCCGACACAGTGGGCACTCAGCAAATGTTAGCATTCCTTCCATATCTACCTAAAGTCTCCTCCAGATTACAGTCTTTGCCAGACGCAGCCCTGGCATTATAGCTGATTTCCTTTTTGTTAGGCCTGGGGGTGGGGGAGTGAGTGGAGATGGAAGAGAAAAGATCCACTCAGAGTGAGTCAGAGCCAGGATGGGCTGGAGCTGCCTGAGGCTTGTTTCCCAGGAGTGTAGGAGGTTAAACCTTTATTTATTTAAAAAAAATTTTTTTAGGGATGCTTGAGTGGCTCAGTCAATTAAGCATCTGACTTCGGCTCATGATCTCATGGTTCGTGAGTTTGAGCCCCGCGTAGGGCTCTGGGCTGACAGCTCAGAGCCTGGTGCTTGCTTCAGATTCTGTGTCTCCCTCTGTCTGCCCTCCACTGCTTGCACTCTGTCTCTCACATTGTCTCAAAAATAAATAAGCATTAGAAAATTTTTTTAAATAAAAAAATACATAAGTTAAAAAAATTTTAAGTTTATTTATTTTGAGAGAGACAGAGAGAACAAGCAGAGGACAGGCAGAGAGAGAGAGAGAGAGAGAATCCCAAGCAGCCTCCACACTGTCAGCACAGAACCCAATGTGGGGCTCGAACTCGCAAAGTGAGATCATGACCTGAGCAGAAATCAAGAGTCAGATGCTTAACCAACTGAGCCACCCAGGCACCCTGGAGATTAGACCTTTAGAATCCCTCTCCTCAGCTTCTCTCAGCATCTGGAGACTAGGGACTTGAACTCAAGGCCACACACTTCTGCAGTATACCCTTGGCCAAAACAGATAGTGCTTCTCATTCCTCTGAGACCTAATTCAGTCTTTCCTCTGCCTCACAACAACCAAGTGCTATTTTGTTGTTGTTGTTAAAACATATACTTTAGTATATGATGGTATAAGACATAAATAAACCTACTTTTCAAAAGTCCTTGAATTGGCAAAATTTGATAATTAACTGGTGAAGGGGGCTGGATGATAGATATGTTCATATATGATGGGTTCACATATTATTCTCCATACTTTTGGACATTTAAAAATAGAGTCCTTGTTGGCTTTCCTTTGTTGTCTGTATTGAATTTTACCTTTGACAGAAGAGTGATCTTGTAATATATTCTTACCACTCATAGGGAGAGGTATCCTTGAACTTGGCCAGTTTACTAACTATCACATATGAACACTGCAAAAGGATTTGGCTAATTACAATGAGTTACAATGTAAAAAAAGTATTTAAACTTCATTTTAGTATATTTGAATGCTTATTCTATTTTTATTTGGGCTTTTTTTTTTTTTTAGTTAAGTAGACTCCACGCCCAATGTGGGATTTGAACTCATGACCCTGAGAGCAAGAATCTTGTGCTCTACAGGGGTGCCTGGTTGGCTTAGTCAGTTAAGCATCTGACTTCGACTCCGGTTTGTGAGTTGGAGCCCCACATAGGGCTCTGTGCTGACAGCTCAGAGCCTGGAAACTGCTTCAGATTCTGTGTCTCCCTCTCCTTGCCCCTCCCCTGCTCACGCTGTCTTTCTCGTCTCGTCTCTCAAAAAATAAATAAACGTTAAAAAAATTTTTTTAAAAAAGAATCTGTACTCTACAGACTAAGCCAGCCAGTTGTCCATGTTTGGGCTTTTTTGAGTTATTTTACTGATAGTCTGTGAGATAGATGATTTTTGGGGGGGAGGGTCTGGGTGAATCTGAAGGAATGTAGAGGTTTTTTGTTTTGTTTTGTTTTTGTTTTTTACTTTTTACAGCATTCACAGATTGAAGCATAGATGTAGTTTTGTGGTTGTATACTGAACCACTTGAAAGCACAGCTTCTGGGAGTGGTAGCTCCCCAGCTCTGTGAGTTCGACACATCCCATCCTAGTAGAGTAAATGGTTTTCAGAAGCTGGAAACCACATCTTATGTTGTGGGAAAATAGAGCTAATTATTGGGGAGCTCCTGTGGGCACCAAGCAATTTGGGTTATGGTTTTTTCTTTGTCTACCAGGCCACTTTGTTTGATTAATTATCTCTCAAGAGGTAGTTGAGGGTAAATGGAAGATGAGACCTTCTTAACTGACACCTGGAAAGGGATGTGGTGGGGTCCCAGGGTGCCCTGGGCAGTGGGATGTCGGGTGAGGTGTAGAGGGACGCTGTGAATTGCAAGAGTGTGTGTGTATGTGTGTGCAGTAAGCTGACCATGTATTAACGCAAAAGCTTGATTAAGAAGTCTTAAGTTAGAATGAAAACTTTGAACTAACCTGAGAAAATAATGAATGGGGTAGTTTTACTAAGATGTTCAGTAGGCACATCTCCAAAGCGGCACTATTCTTTAAGAGTAAGATGAACAGCAGTTATCATATGGCTGACCTGTAGGAAAGAGCTTGTCTTTAATAATAGCTACTATACATGCTGCTGTGATTATCTCTTGCAATTTTCTCAACTATCCACTTTACACATGGGGGAATCTGTTCCCTAATAAGGGACTTATTATTATTATTATTCCCTAATAAGGTGAAGGAACTTGACACAGCTGGTTAATTGTGTGCCTAGAATGCGAATCCGGACAGACCCCAGAGCCCATTCTCTTATCCACTGTGCAACAGCAGTGTCTCTGCATAAGCATCTGTGCAATAGAGAGGAGTGTGCATAGGTGACGTATATGTGACAATAAAGTTTGTGCAAAGGTGATGTCTGTGCAAGAGCGCTTGTCTGTACAAAAGTGATGTCTGAGACTATCTCCCTGAAATGAGAGAGCTGGTCAACTTAAGTTAGCCATGTTTACAGTGGCGGGGAGAGCAGCAAAAAATCTGGATTCTAGCCCTGACTCTCCCTGTCCCCGTGGATTGCCCCCACAGTAATGCATTTATCTTACCTGGCAGCTCCAATTTCTATCTCTTAGGTAGGCGTATACTCACCCTTGGAGGACTTGTACTACCTCTGAGGCTAAGCGAATGCCTTGCAAAATTAACTTGCAGAATATAGTTTTGGGCAAATATACACTAGTCTACATTTTCTTTGTGACTTTGTCCTGGGCAAAGTGAGGGAACATCTGAGGAAGTGTGGAGGGGACCCTGCAGTCCAGGGGACAGGGAGGAACCTCTGGAGGGAGTGGCTGAGCACGTGCCTGAGGGGGACGTGTCTGCCTTTTGTGGAAACTGGCCAGTAGACTGGCAGTTAGGGGAGTTTCCTGCAGAGTGACTTGATTCCAGGGCTTGATTACAGCTGAGTGACAGCATGTTGACGGAGATTTTGAGGCAGTGGTAATGGCGGATGTCTCGGGGTGATGGAGACACCTGGTGTTTGTTTTGAGGAAGACACAGAACTTTTCAGTGCTTTGAATTCAAGTGTCTTTGTGGGGGGTGGGGGTGGGGAGCATTCCAAGGCCTGCCATCCCAGTTTCCTTCTTGGAACCTCAGGGCTCCAGGGAACAATTGGAAAAGTTGTGATCTATACTCAGCCTCCTTAACTGGTGGATTCTGGGCTTTCATGTTTGAAGTGACTGTGAGGCACGGGGATGGATGTGTACAGAGAGGGGCCATGGGCCTTACTGTTTCAGAGGCTCAAGGGCTAGAGACAGAGGTTTGAAGATGATGACATATCCTCCCATCATAGCCTCTATTTCCTGCAGAGGTGAGAGGGGCAGGGCAAGGCCTGAAGCAGGAGCGTTTGAAATACTAATGGTTGGTGGCACAGCTTTTTCCAGGCTTGCTGGGCTTCTCTGATAGGATTTCATGCATCCGTCCATAGGTTTATTCATTTATTCAGTAATTTGTGGGATATTTACTGACTTCCTATTATGAGAAAGATGCTATACTAACATTTTGTGGGGCCGGAGTCGGTTCTAAGGTAAATCAGCAAGAGACCCTTGCTTTGAAGGAGTTTAGTAAGGGAGATAAGGTAAAAATATCAATACACAAACTACAAGGTAGAAAATGCTAAATGCCAAAAACTGGACATCACTAAAACACTATGGGGTTCTGGAAGAGGAAGGAATCATGTGACAACTGTGAAGGTTAGGTAAGGAATCATGGAGGAGAGGGTTGGATTTAGACGTGTGGAGATTGGAGAGAGAGGGCAAAAGGGTCCTCCTGGTGAAGGAGAGCTCATGCACAAATGCAGGGAGGTGGGAAAGTGTTTTGCAAATAGCAAGCTGTTGAATTTGGCAGGAGCATGAGGTAACTGGGTGAAATTAGAAGGATTTCCTCTCAGTGCCCCCCCCCCCCTCCCCTGCCACGTTCCACACCTTTAAGAATACAGAGGAGGACATCAGGCCTAAATCTTGCCTCAATTAGTACTACTGAAAAAGGAATTAGAGGGCCACCTGGGTGGCTCAGTCAGTTGTGACTCTTGTTATCAGTTCAGGTCCTGATCTCACAGCCATGAGATGAAGCCCCACATTTGGCTCTGCTCTGGGCATGGAACCTGCTTGAGATCCTCTACTCTTTCCCCGGTCATGCTCTCTCTTACTCTCTCCCTGAAAAGAAGAAGAAGAAGGAGAAGAAGAAGAAGAAGAAGAAGAAGAAGAAGAAGGAAAAGAAGAAGAAGAAAAGGAGAAGAAGGAGAAGAAGAAGAAGGAGAAGTAGTTAGGGATGAAAGCCATGTCTGTCCTGGAGTCTTTAGGATCCTATCAAGGGGATAAGTCAGTCAAAACAACAACTTGAAGTCTGCCTTCCTTGACGGTTTCCCGAATGGATTCTGACAGCGATTCTGAAGAGGACTGGCTAAGCCACTCTCAGCACAGACACCACTGGCAAACCTGCCCTGCCAACTCTTTCTGGATGTTGAAAGTCCTAGTTTCTTAAGCTAACTCCTTTCACAAACACTAGAAACATATAACAGTAAGTGAACTGTATCTTGGAGCACTGAAACAAAAGCATTCCATTTTTGGGTCTAACACTGCCTTTATTCTGGCATGAGGAAGATCTTGGGTGTGTACCAGTTTAGAGTAAGGATGAGGAGAAACAGTATCCCCAAGATGGCTATCGCTAATGTATTTTCACAGGCTCTAGATGCTAATTTCCAGAAACTCAGTATGTATTGTATGGCAGATGTTGAGAAACTTAATCAACATCTTTCAGAAAAAAACTCATCCGGTTTGTTGCATTTAATAGTACTTCATTCCTTTATTTTTTTAAATGTTTATCTTGTGAGAGAGAGGGGGGTAGAGAGATAAAGAAAGGGAGAGGGAGAATCCCAAGCAGGCTCTGTGCTGACAGTGACATGGGGCTTGATCTCAAGAACTGTGATAGCATGACCTGAGCTAAAGTCAAGAGTTGGAGACTTAATCGACGGAGCCACCCAGGTGCTCCTAATTCCTTTATTTAAAAAATTTTTTTAAATTTCGCAGGATTTTTTATTGCAGTAAAAAAATATATGTAACATAAAATTGACCATTATAACCATTTTTAAGCATGCAGTTCAGTGGTAATAAATACATTCACATTGTTGTGCAACCTTCACAAATATCCATTTTTAGAACTTTTTCCATCCTTCCAAGTTGAAACTCCATACTCATCAAACCCTAACTCCCCATTCCTCCCTCCCCCAGTCCCTGGAAGCCACCATTCTACTTTCTGTCTCTATGAATTTGACTACTTGAGGTACGTCATGTAAGTGGAATCACAGTCTTCATTCTTTCATAACTGGCTTATTTCACTTAGCATAATGTTTTCAATGTTTATCCATTTTTGTAGCTTGCATCAGACTTTCCTTCCTCAATAATATTTCCTGATATGTATGCACCACATTTTGTTTCTCTGTTCCCCCGCTGAGGGCCGCTTGCTCTGCTTCTACCTTTTGGCTATTGTGAGTCATGCTGCTGTGAACATGAGTATGTGAATATCTGTTTGACTCCCTGCTTTCAATTCTTTATGTGTATACCCAGAAGTGAAATTACTGGGTCATACGATCATTCCATTTTTAACTTTTTGAGGAATCATCATACTGTTTTGCATACTGGCTGTACCATTTTACATTCCACCAATAGAGCCTAGGAGTTCTAATTTCTCTATGTCTTTGCCAATACTTGTTACTTTCTGCTTCTTTGATAGTAGCCATCTGAAGGGGTGTGAGGTGATATCTTAGTTTGATATTTATTTGCGTTTTGAAAACAACTTTTTAATATGAAATTTCTATAAAGAATAAGGTCATGAAACTGGCTGAATGCTTTTTTACAATATGACTCAAAAACTGTACACTCCAGGGGCGACTGGGTGGCCCAGTCGGTTGAGCATCTGACTCTTGATTTCGGCTCAGGTCGTGATCCCAGGGTCATGGGATTGAGCCCCACATCAGGCTCTTCACTGAGAATGGAGCCTGCTGAAGATTCTCTATCTCCCGTGCCCCTGTCCCCTGCTCATGTGTGCTCTCTCTCCCGCTCTCTCTCTCAAAAAAGTACATTCCAACAGATATTTTCATTAAGAATTAATCCTAAAGATTTTAAGCAAAGAAATAGCCCCTACATAGATCACACACTTCAATAAAACTGTGAAAAAAACTTTTAACCAAAAATGAGCATGCTTGATGTACTGTGTATGGCAGGTTGCTACTTATTTTCCAGTAGTCAATCTACATCTCTGTCATCAAAATTGGGCTTGAAATGATCATTTGGCCACTTAGCTAAAAGCTGTTCTTGTTAGTTGAGAGACGGAAGGAAAAGGAAAAGCATCAGACTTTCACCACCAATGGATATCCTAGTATCATCTGGCATTACTCACTCAACTCTTGATTTATTCGTGAGAAAGAAAATAATACAATAAATACTTCCTAAGCCTTAGAAATCTTGCAGTATCTTTGAGCACATTCTTTAATTCATTCAATTACAAAATTTAAGCTCTTATTAATTAACTAAACAATTAAGTTCTTATTGCCTAGCTTTCATGACCATAACATTAACCTTGGGCGTTTCTAGAATTCAATTTCCCAGACCTCCATTTCTTGGAAATTTTGATTGTCTAAAACAGAAAGGACCCAAGAATCTGTATTTTTGTTAAACACTCAAGTAACATATTACTTGTTCACCTCTGAAAATTGCTTTGATAATAGTTGCCAAAAGTATGCACATGTCTTAACTCATGGCTCAGTTAAAGAAAGGGTATTTTATTTTACTTTATTTTTAAATTTTTTTAATGTTTTACTTATTTTTGAGAGGAAGAGAGAGAGAGCAGGGGAGGGGCAGAGAGAGAGGGAGACACAGAATCCAAAGCATGCTCCAGGCTTTGAGCTGTCAGCACACAGCCCAATGCTGGGTTCAAACTCCCAGCTGTGAGATCATGACCTGAACCGAAGTCATATGCTCAACTGAGTGATCCACCCAGGTACCCCAAGAAAGGGTATTTTAGAAAGATAACAACAATTAAACATTTTAATGAGTTAAACATTTATTTTTTTAATTATGCTACTTTTTATGCTATCAAACATGCAGTTAAGACATTAGTTTTTCAAATTATCATTGAATAATTGAACATAGAGAATTAAAAATCCTGAAATGACAGGAACGTAGAGTTGGAAAAAAAGTTTAAATGCTCTGTATTTCATCTTCTGTTCACAGGATGTACCTGGTCATCTATGAATTGAAGGCTCTGATTGAGAATATTCTAAATGGCTGTGGAATGTATCACAAAATGTGATGACAATGAAAGCTACAGTGTGATCAATATTCAACAGTAACCAAAATGCGCAAAATCAAATTTGTCACCATTTTTCCTGTAGAGAAAGCAAGAGACAGGGGAAAAAAAAAGTAAATTAAAAAGTTTTAGGAAAGAAATAAAGTGTGCTACATTTAAAAAATGTTAAAAAAAAAGAAGTACATTAATGGAAAAGGTTGTGAAATCCAAAAAAATCCTGTAGGTTAGTTAATAGTGATATAACAATGTTAATTTCTTAGTTTCGAGAAGTTTGCCAGGGTTCTACAAAGTATTAACCTTAGGAAAGACTGGATAAAAGATATAGAAAATTGATACTATCTCTTAAATTCTTCTGAAAATTTAAAGTTATTCTAAAATGAAAACTTTATTGAAAAGAGATCTTTTAAACTCCCCGGGTAGTATCACTGAAGACAATACCTTCATTGCTATAAATGTGATCATTGGTTGCACAAATTGGATCCATTTCTATGGTGGAGAAAGTCAGATGATATGCATGCAGAATATAGTTTGTATGTGAAACATGATGATAACAAAGCACTTCTCAATAGGAGGGGTTTGAACATGGAACATGATTCAGAGCCTGTGCACCACTTCCGGAAGCAGCTGGGTTTGGCTACTAGGGTCTGGCCCATGTCCTCTTCCGCTATTGGGTTGCTTGACTCTTCCTACATTCTGAGTCAGTTTTGACTCAGTCTTTGGGGATGCACCCAGATCTGAGAGAGGAGATAATGGAGACTGTCTTAATAGTTCTCTGGAAGCAGAGGCCAATTTAGGGGCTTAAATGTGCAAAGATGTGTGAAAGCAAACACCTGTGAGAGAAAATGAGGGGGGGAGGTGGGAAGGTTGGACAAACCAGCCATCAGACGGCAAACTTTTTCAGAGTGAGGGGGACAGGATGGGAGATTTGATGGGAGTGTTCCAGAATGCCCTGCCCTCCAAGGAAGATATTTGGAGGCTATCCTGGAGTTTATGAGACAAACTTGGCCATCAGAGGAGCTTCTTTCTAGATGAATGGGCCCATTTTGATGGATTTCAAACTGTAAAGGTTAGTTCAGTTTCTTGCATGACTATGCTCCCTGCAGATAGAGGTCTGCAAGGGTCAGGATCATGGCCACCTCAGAGATCTAGTGTTCTGCATCTGGGCTTTGGAATTACATCATAGTGATTGCTAGTCTGTCATTAGTAATTCTCAGTTAAGTTCAATTAATTGATTTATACCTTTGCACATTATGAAGCAAAATTATAGTGAGAGCTCAAATACAAAATTAAATTTCAGAAACAAGAACTTCAGGGAAAGATACAAGTGTGGCCCCTAATTTTTTACAGGCATCTTACAGTTACTGTCTATATATGTTGTGCCTAGGTTATTGGCAACATGGATTTTGTGATCCTTTTGTGATGGTTTCTTCATACTTTTGAAGAGCAAATATTCACTATTGTGTACTTACTTCTTTTCCCTGAAGAAAGTACATATATTTCCATAAGTTTTTCCATTGTTCGCACAGATTGGATCTGATTCTCTGGTGCAATAATCTTGCTCATCTGAATATGGTCTACATTGTGGCTGTTAAACATAGAGATACAATAGAATTTATCAGGGAAAGAAACTCTAAAATTTTCTTTAATCTTCATATGAAATGCTACACATTGGGATGCCTGGTGGCTCAGTTGGTTAAGTTTCAGACTCTTGATTTCAGCTCAGGTCATGTTCAGAGCCCGTGCACCACTTCCGGAAGCAGCTCAGGATCCTCTCTCCCTCTCTTTCTGCCCCTCCCCTGCTTGCATGTGCACACTCTCTCTCCTCTCTCCCTCCAAATAAAGAAATAAACATAAAAAAGAAAGAAATGTTATGCATCAAAATTAAAAATTATAGTCTGTAGGTAGTTTTGAAAACAAACATCTATAACACTAACACCTATAAGAATGAAGACATGCCACTTAAAAAATAAGATATTAAAATGTCTTTACAAACGTGTAAACAAAGTTTACAAACTTTTTTTAAAAGGTCTTAGAACTGGCTGAATGTGGTTTTCTAATTTAGTGACCACCATCTTCACTTCCCTTCACGTCTTTCTCCTTCCAAACTCTAGAAGAAATCATGAAACTGAATTTTTCTATTTATCACTCCCCTGTCTTTCTTGATAATTTCACTATGTATGTGTGTGTCTGTGTGTGTGTTTGTGTGTGGGTGTGTATAAACATACGAATATAAACGCAATTTGTTTAGTATTGACAGTATTGGTAATTTACATAAATAAACAATATGTGTGCATGCTTATATCAGCTTAAATTTCTCTGTTTATTCATATACATAAATCTGTAGTTTAATTTTTCACCTCTATTTGATATTCCACTAAGTATATATATCATTATTTGATCCACCCTTAAAGTGCATATTTTGGTTATATATTTATTTGTGTCTTTAAAACCTTCGTTTTGCTAAAATGAACACTTCTACTGTCAACACCATTTGACCTTTCTCAGATGCTTGTATGACATATTTGTGCACATTAACTGAATTTTTGTGTAATGGGAGATGAACATGTTTGTGTTGTCTGGGTAATGGTTTTATGTGGCTGCTACATTTCTATTTCTTGACTTCAGTGCAATAATGATACTTTTTTTTTTTTTTTTTACTTTTTGAAAGATCTCCTTGTACATTTGTTTGATGAATTTTGCTATTAAAATTTATAATAAAATAAACTAATTATTTACTTTATTTTTTCCAACTTCCATCCTTTTTCACTTACTGTACTTCTGGCTTCTGGCATACGTGCCAAAGAAGTTTCTGCAACCAACAAATAGATGAAAAAATTAAAAATTAAGAAGAAGAGGAAGAGGAGAAGGGAAACGAGAAGGAGAACAAGGAAAGAAGAAGGAGAAGGTGGGAGAGGAAGATGCAGAGGAAGTGGGGTGGGGAGGAGGAAGAAGCAGAATGGTCTGTGGTAAACAGAGCCCATCTCTTAATAGCAGACACCTATGTGAATTGCTACTCAACACCCAGCAAGTAATGAGGCAAGACTTTTGTGCCATTAGCAAAATAAAAAATCCACTGAACATTATCACATTTGGAAATTGTTTGAAATCCCCAATTATTCTCACTCTTTGAAAAATAATTTGATGTATAATTTTTAATAATCCCTGACATCCTTTTTTGAAGATAGCATTGTTTTCCCCCCAAGTTTTGTAGACGACACATCCAAGACAGAGAAGACAATGCATTAGAGTATGTCACTTAAATATGAAGAAATCAGTTAGTGCTTAATTAATCAGTACTCTGACCTAAATGTGTGCATCTATCCAACAGAACACAGATGCCTTCTTCTGAAATTCATGGTCTATCCTGAGCTTTAAGAAAGATAACTTTTACCAGAGGAGTCAACATGTCTCTCCTTAAACAAAGGCCTATCTTCAGGAACTCAGTGAGTGGTCAAGAAGACAGGATATTAACCAACAGCAGACCCAGAAGAGATCATTCCTCCTCACAGTTTGTATTTATCAACCATGGAATTTGACATCCAAAAAGGGGGAAAAAAAAAAGGATTTGGGTCATGGTCTTTAGTCAGAGATGAATGAAGAGCGAACTTCTCCTGCCCATTCTAACCCATTATTCTGTCTTCACCTGTCCAAAATAGGAAGTGAGGAAAAACAATCCACTGACACAATTTTTAAAAGACATTTGTAATGTGCCTTTTATCGCTTCATCAGTTTAGATGTTTCCAAAAAGCTCCCTCATGCCTAGATTACAGCGGTTATTTCCTGCATTTTTCTAAGATATGAAATATTTCACCTCGAATTGGAAAATACACTCACCAGAATAAAGAGGAAATGCCAAGGCAATGATGAAAATAGCTTTGATCCACGATGAGAAGAGGGACATTTTATCAATTCTGTGGAAGGAAACTTTGGCAGGTTTATAACACACGGCACAGGGATAAATTTCCTATTTCCAGATAAAAGTTTCTGACTGACCCAGAAACCCCTCCCACCCCACTGAATTCCTAATTAATTAATTAATTCTTAGATTCCTAATTAAGGTAGACCATGCATTCTCATTTTCCTTTGTCCAACTCTCATATTCAGTAGGACATATATGTGAAAAAAAGGCCTTCTAGAGACATGATAGCAATCCCAAGAAAAATCCTCTTAGCACATTCAAGAAGGAGCTGCTTATTCCCAGATGCTTTGGCACAGCCCACAAGGAACCTGGCTGCCATTGAAGGGAAAAGGTACTTTGGAGTCTCAGTTTTTCCAGAGAACATGGAAATAGTTATTACAGGAAGGAGTGACCTGGAACAATCCTCACAGCAATGCTGTGGACCACGGCTACCTTTATACATGTCCTACTTCACTGACCGGAAGCAGAGAAGGCAGTGGAGAGCATAAGGTCCACATCTCTAGGGACTGTGTCTATTTTGCTCATCTTTTTTTCTCAACCACTGCCACCCAGCAGAGGAGTCTCCCTTATGAGCCTATTGGTGAGGAGCCAGATGGGCTAAAACAGATGATCCCTAGTAGGTAAGACCTTGAAGTATTCTGTGTTCTGTGTCATAAAGATGTCCCAGTTGTTCCCTCAGCAAGAGGCTTGGGACAATTTGATCTTGATGAATACACAAGTATGAGGTTGGGAAAAGGTAATAAGAATAATCATAGATACTAAGATAGAGAAAATACATGTAAGCTTTCCAAGCTATTGAGTTGGAAAGGACAGGAGAATCAAAGCCAGCAAAGACAAGAAGTTTTGTGAACCGTAATTTGATACTTGCCTAGACCCTCAGTATTTTGCAACACCAGAGCACATAGACTCATTTGGAGATTTATTTTATATTTAGGCTCTCCTGAAAGTTTATTTATTTATTTAAAAAAAAAAAATTTTTTTTTAACGTTTTATTTATTTTTGAGACAGGGAGAGACAGAGCATGAACAGGGGAGGGTCAGAGAGAGGGAGACACAGAATCAGAAACAGGCTCCAGGCTCGGAGCTGTCAGCACAGAGCCCGACGCCGGGCTCAAACTCACGGACCGGACCGCGAGATCATGACCTGAGCCGAAGTCGGCCGCTTAACGACTGAGCCACCCAGGCGCCCCATAGGCTCTCCTGAAAAGTTTAAATTTAAGCTTTTTGTTTTGACATACTTATAGAGTCAATACAGTTGTAAGAAATGATACAGAATTCTCCTACATTCTCTGACCAGTTTCTCCCAATGAAAGCATCTTGTGAAACTATAGTACAAATTTCCAGCCAGGAATTGATATCAGCTAGAGACCTTTTATCGCTGTTTGATCTCACCGCCGAGAGTGTGAATCAACTGTTTGTACCCAAAGCCTGCGTGATGGTATGTTTGAAAAACTGCCAGAGGAGCAATGGTGTAGCCAGCTTTGGACCCTCGCCTAAAGGATAGGATGTGTATAGGAGGCACAGGAGAGACCGACTTCCTGTGTTAATCATTTCTCAATATATATTTGTATCCAATCATCACATTATACATCTTAAACTTACACAATATTATATGTCAGTTCAATCTCAATAAATCTGGAAAAAAATAAAGAATATTCACAGGAATGAAACTGAGACCACATGGGGGCAATGCCTTAAGTTATATAAATAAGGTAAGTGGGTAACATTGGAGGTTTTGAAGTAGGGTTAAGATTTAATCAGCCATTGTCTTCCTAATTCACTAATCTCCTTCACAATCAGATTTCTGGAGTTGTGGCAATTGAAACTTGATTTCAGTTCCCATCTACCACTCAGTAATCATGACACAATATTTAGATTTCCTAATATACAACTTCTTTAAGTGTGGGAGTAACAATCCCTGTGTCTCAGATGTAAAGAATAAAATATTAAAACAGTTTGCAGTCAGAACTGGGTGTTAGGCTTGCCTTTGCCACCATAATCGAACCTGTCTTTTTTAAACAGTGGCAAAAGCTAGGACTCAGAAAGGAAACTTCAAGTGTAGCACTGTTCAGTTCCAATTTAATGGAAGAACATAAAATCTGGCGAGTGCAGAAAGCGCTCCATTATTCTAGTTAAGTGAAAATTATTCTGACAGTGGCTCTTTGAATTATTGACATAGACACCATCAGAAGCTTCTGTGACAGATCAGTTCTTCTGATGCAGGACATTTGAGGAAAAAGGAAACTGAAGCCTACAGTTGAAATTATTGTGAAGCCCTTCATGTCTCTTACACTAGACCTCTCCTCCTATATGTATTCATCTGCCGCTATTAAGAGCAGGAGAGACAGCCTGTAAATCCCAGAAGGCCACAAGACTTTTTTTTTTTAAATTGTCCAGTACAAGGGATGTTAGATGTGTGAGTTAAAAGTTCCAGTAAAAAAAAAAAAAATGAAGATATTATTCAACTTGCATCAGAGGTAAGACAGGAAGGAGAAGACTGTATCTTTAACATAATAGAGATGTTAAGGGAGAAGGAAGGAATTAATGAGAAGTAAGAGCAGTTCTCAGTCTCTCAGTGCCACAGCCATATAAATTGTGGGCAAAGAAATCCACTATTTTGGGCAAAAACAGCGAGTTACCTGAATTTTACATAAATATGTAAAACACCAACTGAGACATGTACATGAACTCCACCACCGGGTCGCTGAATAATGTTGTGTGTGTGTGTGTGTGTGTGTGTGTGTGTGTGTGTGTGTTTAAACTTCATACTGTTGAAAATAGAGTAACAAAAGTTCACATCTGCCCGTATTTCAAGGAAGACTGAATTCCTCCAGTTCACCCTCTGTCTCAGAAGAAACTGAAGGCATTTTGCAACCTATACCATACTTTAAAAGATGTCTCTGGCAATGATCAGTACAAATGTATCTGGGCCAGAGAATTCTAGTCTAACTTGTCCAGGACAGAAAACTCTTAAAATGTTAGGAGAATATTTGTTTTAATACCATGCTATTGTAATTCTAAGCCCTACATTCTTATAAGAATTTTATTTATTTCTTTTTTTTTTTTTAATGTTTATTTTTGAGAAAGTCAGAGCACGAGCGGGAGAAGGGCAGAGAAAGAGGGAGACAAAGAATCCAAAGCAGGTTCCAGGCTCCGAGCTGTCAGCACAGAGCCTGACGTGGGGCTTGAACTCAGAGCCATGAGATTGTGACCTGAGCCGAAATCAAGTCACTCAACCAACTGAGCCACCGAGGAGCCCCAAAGCCAAAACTTTTAAAGAGAGTTGATGACCTTATTTGGCCTGTTGAACAAATTATATTCAGTTATAACAACATCTAATCTAACACAGGTGAATCATTAATTATAAAAATACCAAAAGAGTATTACTGAACAACATTTTACTTTAAGCACATTTGGGACATAATTTTCTTGTAGGGGTTCAGAAGTGCCATCAAACACTTGTAACTGTATAGAGCCACAACTTTGGGTTGTCACACCATGAAAGTTTATTTGATAAAATTCAGCAGGCCTAGAACTTTCAAGTCTATTGCTCCAAGCTTAAAAAATTGGGGGCGCCTGGGTGGCTCAGTCAGTTGAGCGTCAGACCTCAGCTCAGGTTATGATCTCATGGCTCATAAGTTCAAGCTCCGCGTGGGGCTCTGTGCTGACAGCTCAGGGCCTGGAGCCTGCTTTGGATTCTCTCTCTCTCTCTCTCTGCCCCTCCCCCACGCATGCTCTGTCTCTCTCTCTCAGAATAAATAAACATTAAAAAATTGGTCTTTTTATATTAGATATAGAAAATATACCGAAAGAACTCAGTCCATGAAAGACTTAAGTTGCAGATGGCAGGGCCCCATCCAGCCCAAGTCTATCCATTCATCTTGGAGCCATTACATTAAAAAAAAAAGTAAAATCACAAATTATTTAAAGCATATTTAAGTGCTATACTCTTTTTTGCCTCTGAAATGTTGGCTTCACCTGTACCTTAAAAAACACAGCAACTCCCGCCCAAACTTCTGTACAGAAGCTGTATTTCTTTCAAATGTCAGCACTTCTTAGGACTAACAGTGTCTGTCAATGTTTGCCTTACTATGGGTTCTTGCTAAAATTTTAGGTACAGGACATTTGTCCTGGAGATTTTGATACAACAGAACAAGGATGATCTAGGTTATCTATACTTTTTATATGTGCCAAAATCAAGGGTGGAAAATGTTGCTTTAAGTAATGTAGTCTATGTTATGCATAATTTCCCTTCCTCCATGTTGATAGACTCTAGAAAACTCAAATCAGACAAGGGTACATTTCATGTTCCTTGAGTGTAAGGCCTTTATTAAGAATAACCAAATGGGCTTTGAATATTTTAAAATGGTTATTAATCTCCTGACAGAAGCACTAGGGGATTTTTCTCTAATTTTTATCCTGAGAACCTATTGGGTCTCCTGGAAGTAAAATACATGACAGTATGAGAGTTCCCATATGTGTGGGCACTCAGAGTTTTTCTTAACTCAGAGCTAGTTAACATTATCTCTAGCAATAAATAGGTCAATTATCCTTAGAGACCTCTTGCTAGGTGCCGGGTCCAGCAGTGACTTTTGCCACTCAATTACAGTGGCTGTAATTCTCTACATCAGCCAGTCTTTTTGGGTTTCAGTCAGTGGTTTCCCTGTGATCTCTGACAGACCTAAGTTATTCATTTTCAGTTCATTCAGATTCTTTTCTTGTTGTGAAGATGTGGGTGACACCTTCCAAGCTCTTTACATGTTGGACCAGAATCCATCACTGATGCAATTTTTAAAAGGGTTTTTGAAGCACTCTCTTTTGTTAACCTATTGAAAATGTCAGAGCTAAGCATTACAAAATGGAACCCTCCCCCCCCTCCTCCCCCCCCCCCCCCCCCCCCTCCGGTCATTCTCAAAGAATTCTGTAAAGAAACTCTTTAAAATGTTTATGACACACAGCCCCACTGTCTGTTATTTTAATGGGCAGAAGACCTGGAACCAAAGACCATATCCTAGATCCTCCCCTTTGAGAAAGAACAGCTATAATTCCCTAACTTCTGAATTCCTTATTCTCCAATACAGAAGATTTTACCTTCTTTACTCTATCTCAGAAATCAGCAGAAAGTAGCATGTTAACAGATATGTGTTGGCAAAGCTAGGGGATAATAATCCTCGATGCAGCATTTAAAAATGCATGCGATTTTGAATATTCAATTGATCCTTCAAAGAAGCAGGAAGAGACACTACTAGAAAGATCAGGCCTAGAGCAGTCTGGGAAGCCATCTTTTATATTTCATAATAGTGTAATATTAGATTCAGGAATACAGTTGACTGATTCACCATTTATATATAACATGCAGTGCTCACCCCAACAAGTGCCTTCCTGAATGCCCATCACCCATTTAGCCCATCCCTGCCCACCTCCCCTCCAGCAACCCTCAGTTTGTTCTTACTGTTAAGAGTCTCTCTTATGGTTTACCTCCCTCTCTTTTTTTCTTTCGCCTATGTTTATCTGTTTTGTTTCTTAAATTCCACATATGTGTGAAAATCTTACAGTATTTGACTTTCTCTGGCTGATTTATTTTGCTTAGAGTAATAAACTCTAGTTCCATCCAAGTCATTGCAAAGGGCAAGATTTCATTCTTTTTTATGGCTGAGTAGTATTCAGTTGTATATATGTATATACCACATCTTCTTTATCCATTTATCCATCAATGGGCATTTGGGCTCTTTCCATAATTTGGCTATTGTTGATAAGGGAAGCTATCTTACACACAAGTCACCATAACCTACCACAGATTGCCCATTCAGGAAGAAGAAAGGACAAAAGAAGACTGTGACTGTCTTGTTCACTCTTGCCTCATCAGCTAGCTCCACTATGTTGAGAAATCTCCTCTAAATATATTTGTGTAAGAAACTAGATGTAAGATAAACGATTATAGATAAGGCACTGGAGTACCTTTCATCCTGCTCAGATTGTGGGAACTTGCCTTATACAGATGGCATCAAATCTATTCATGCAGCATGCAGTAGGGGACAATTTGATCTGATAGGCACAGATGAATGGGGAGGGGAGAAAATAATGTGTAGTTATAGGTCCTACAACAGATATGTAGAATCTGTCCAAGCAAGTGTGTTGTGTAGGCTCAAAAGACCTAGGGCAAGAGAAAAAGAATTCTAGATCTGTAATTGCTAAGTATGACCAGATATGAGAATCACCTGAGGAGATTTATAATAATACCTGGGTTCCTTCCCTGAGATGGTGATTCAATTGCTCTATGTTAGACCCTGGGCATTGGTGGGGTTTTTTTTTTTGGTGGTGGTGGGGGGGGGGGGCACTGGCATTTTTTTTTTTTAAATGTCTATTTATTTTTGAGACAGACAAAGACAGAATGCGAGTGGGCTAGGAGCAGAGAGAGAGAGAGACAGAACCCGAAGCAGGCTCCAGGCTCTGAGCTGTCAGCACAGAGCCTGACACGGGACTCAAACTCGCAAGCTGTGAGATCATGACCTGAGCCTGGAGTCAGACGCTCAACCGATTGAGCCACCCAGGTGCCCCATGGCATTTTTAAAAGTAACCAAGATAGGGCCACCTGGATGGCTCAGTCGGTTAAGCATCTGACTCTTGACTTTGACTCAGGTCATGATCTCATGGTCTATGCTGATAGTGCAGAGCCTGCTTGGGATTCTCTCTCCTCTCTCTCTGACTTTTCCTCTCTCTCTCAAAATAAATAAATAAACTTAAAAAAAGTAATCAAGGTAAATGTGCAGCTACAGTGGGGGTAACTGGGACTTGACTCCCACAGTTTTCTACTATTCCAAACCAGAACTTTTATATTTCCTAGAAACATTTTATAAACTTTTCTGCAACTAGTTTTATTTACTTAATATCAGCTGAGCTAATTTTAATGTCATTTTATGCAAATCAGTTTATTTTGAAACACTGTATGATGCATAAAGTATTAATTAAAGGATATTTATTGATAGAAATTAACTAATTTCTCCCATGCTCAGAATGATCTAATTTTTTCAATTGCCTCTAGAAAGAAATAAAAATTCTTTAAATATCATTAAAGTTGTACATACAACTGCCCCTGGACTAAATTTTCTGGTGCTTCTACAAGCTCCATGAAGTCCCAGAAAATAATTACTATATCAGAAAACGCATGCCCCTTATGGTTCAAAGCCTTTGCTCATACTATTTATTTGCTTGAAAATTTTTGTCCTCTTTTTTTTTGGTATGTGATAAAGAATTACTTTTCCTATTCTCCTTTCCTTCCCCACCCCTGTGTCTTTCTGTCCTTGTCTTCCCATGACCTCTTACTGGGAAATTATTTTTTATGGAACTGGCTCATTTGCTTCTTATTAACTGTGCCAAGACTCTAGGCTTATCATTTGCTCCCAGATAGCCCTTATTAGGCAGCCCTAATAGTTGAAAGTTGTAGAGTTCATACTGTATGAGGTAATCTCTAGGTGGCAGGTTAGGGACTAGGACTTCTCAGGGCAATGGTGATAGGGATAATGTAGAACAATGGATTGCACTGAGGTCTCTTCCAATCTTTGGGATTTTTCTAACATCTCTGTAATTTCAGTTATCCCGAAGAGAATTAATCAGGGAGTAGTGGTGTCAGTAGGGGGGACAATACCATTCAGAAATAACTCAGGGTATATAATCTAGGCAGCTAAATATATTTACCTAATCCTGGACGATTTCCTATCTAAGGGGACTCTTTGGCTAAAAATTCTATCTCTATCGCTTGAAAATCAATGTTATTAGTTTTTCTGAAGTGTTCATAAACATCGAACTAAAATTTGTTATTTAAAAAAAATTTTCACCTATTTTTCTCAACCCAATTCCCCCACTTCAGGCAAACATCAATCTCTTCTGTATATCCATGAGTGCAGGGTTTTTGTTTTTGTTTTAGTTTAGATTCCACATATAAGCATGATCATACAGTATTTATCTTCTTTTGTTTTATTTCACTTAGCAAAATTCTTTCAAGTTCTATCCATGTTGTGGCAAACGGCAAGATTTCATTCCTTTTTATGGCTGAACAATATTGTTTAAAGAAGTTAATTTGAGAAATGTAACAGAACACCATGGGGGAAGGGAAGGGGAAAAAATAGTTTCAAACAGAGAGGGAGGCAAACCATAAGAGACTCTTAAATACAGAGAACAAACTGAGGGTTGATGGGGGTGTGTGGGGGAGAGGAGAAAATGGGCATTGAGGAGGGCACTTGTTGAGATGAGCACTGGATATTGTAAGCGATGAATCCTGGTAATCTACTCCCAAAGCCAAGAGCGCACTGTATACACTATATGTTAGTGAACTTAACAACAAATTATATTAAAAAAAAATGTTCCAGTTACAGTCACACATGAAAATAAAAAAATGCTTCCTTCTCATGGACATGATTCAAACCATCATGGTTTTCTGTAATACTCAGGAGCACGTAAAGCTCTGATGGATTCTTTGGAAAATGCGGAAGGAAAGGGATTGTGAAAACACACACTCAGTGCTTAGAAAAAGAAGCATAGAAAGGAGACACAATAGTGGGGTAAGAAACACCAGGGAAATTGAATTCAGCATAATTGTCACCAGAGAAAGTGTCACAGAGAACTTACAGATACACCAGGCAGTGCGAAGAAATGGTCTGTCCTTTTCCAGAGGTGACCTAAAAAGCAGGAGAAAACCTATGTAAGAAATCCCGGATGAGAAAGTGTTCAAAATCTGGTTGAGTGCAGCGTTGGTGGTATAATGGTAAACATAGATGCCTTTCAAAATCTGGTTGGGTTGCCAAGAAACCTCAAGTAAATCTTACCAGGATCTTCCTCAATATCTAGTCACCAATGTAGAGCTTTGTAAAGCCACAAAGCCCAAATGGATACCAATTATCAGGATCAAGACAGAAGGATACAGGACAGAAAACTATCAGACTTTACAGACCCTAAGTAGACAATGACATTACTTGGTTTTGAGGCAGAGAAGGCTGGCTTTTATTCTCACAGGCACTCTTTTTCTGGTCAAAATGTGTGCTTTTCTAGAAGTGCTTTGAGCAAGCAAGTATGGTTTAAAGAAAAGAAGGATAACTATCGAGTCTGGACATAGGCAGTACCTGATCTTTTAGAAGATTTCGGGTGCATCTGGCTGGCTTATTTGGTGGAGCTTGTGACACTTGATCTCAGGGTTGTGAGTGTGAACCTACGTTAGGTGCAGAGTTTACTTAAACAAATATAAGAAAAAATAAAAAATAGATTTCAGCATGTGTAGGTGCTTAGATAAAACCCTCCTTTTGGGGGATCATGGTGGGCTCATGCATGATTTCTTATGTATTAGCCTACATGCTTTCTTTCTATTTTTTTAGACAGCATCATGACAACCTTAAAATAAATTATTCTTCATGATGTTTGCTTGTTGTAGCTTTATATGAAATGACTCCTCTTGTCCTTCCTATTTTGTTGAAAGCATCTAGGGTTTTTTCCATGCTTTTTACATATGGTAAAGAAAGTCAGCACACATAAAATCAGATCTGTATGTTCTTTGGATATTAAGGTTCAGAAATTTTTAAAATCAGTGTATTTCCTTTATATATTTTTAACAAATCTCCTGCTTTAGAAAACATAGGACATAAATAATTTTCTATGAAAACAATGATGCGATAGATAAAAAGGTTTAGCCATGCAGAACTTTCGTGTCTCTTGTATATTTTTGCCATTTCACTCTGGCTTCCTAAGTGGCTGAAGAATGCCATGGATTCTTAAGAGATCTATCTACAATTAAATGAGAACCAGTCTTTGTACACAGCTCTTTTGAGAAAACTGTATTGAAAAATGACTTCTATTTCCAGAAACATTATAGTCATTCAGAAAGCGATACAAATGAGTTTTGTAGTAATGAATGCTATAGATTATTGAAGTTCTTTTTTATGTTAATCACTAACATAAAGCCATGAATCACTTTATCTCAGGGTAGGAAAGTAGTGCTCTGTTACCTTTCCGTTGTATTATTTTGTTATGGAAACTGGTCTGGATCGCCCAGTGGAAGGACCAAGTGGCAATCGGAATTCTTGGAAGGCAGAAGGTTTATTTTACACTTCCGGGCTCAGAGGAGATTGCTTTCCAGAGGCCTGAGTCCCCAGCATAAGCAGAGGGGACAATTTATAGTCTGTTCTTGCGTGGCAAGTGGGGTGGGAAGAAAAACCTAGAAGGGGAGTCTTCAGGCAGGGACTGGAATTCCCCTATCAGTCCTGTCGGCCATCTTGTAACATATTTTTCCCTGTCACTTTGCCTTTAAGAAGGGGTAGTGCCAAAAAAAAAAAAAAAAAAGGAATGTTTTTTTAATTTAATGTTTATTTATTTCGAGAGAGAGACAGAGCGTGAGCAAGGGAGGAGTAGAGAGAGGGAGACAGAATCTGGAGCAGGCTCCAGGCTCTGAACTATCAGCACAGATCCCAACGTGGGGCTCGAACCCACAAACTGTGAGATCATGACCTGAGCCGAAGTTGGGCGCTTAACTGACTGGGCCACCCAGGTGCCCCTTAAATGTTTTTTTAAACAAAGGTAGGGAAATTCTTGTTAATTAATATGTAATAAGTTAATGTAAGAAATAAATCAAATGAAATTAATTGATGTAATGAAACTGTGCTGAGCCTTTTGAGACTTGTTATTTCTCTTAGTCTTCATTCATATGTGTATTAAGTTAAATAAAAACTGTTTTCTTAAATAATGAAGAGTTGAGTCTTAAGGATTTTAAATATACTAAATGTGGCAAATTAGCTTAGGAATTCCCTGAACCTGCACTGATGGGTTAACAAGGCATAAAGAACTACAAAGCCATAGGATGCTCACACCCAAGTATGGGTAAACAAGATTAGGTAAATAGGTATGGAAAGGGCGGGGCAAAGGCCCCAGTATAGAACAAAAGTATATAAGGTAAACAAGATTAGGTATTCAGGGCAGAAATGCCCCCCAACTTAGTACTATAGCATAAAGCTGCTTTCACAGGAAGGAAGGACCAAATTAGATAAACAGGTAAATAGGGCTATAGACCACTGCAGGGCAAAGTTGACTAGAGTGGAGCTAATTAACAAAAGAAAGGTGCCTTGTTGACCCTGAAGTAGCTTGCTCAGTCTTGTCCCCTAGACCAGTTTAGGGAAATAGAGGTGGTGTCTCTTATCTGCTGTAAAAACCTTCTGCCCACCAGTGCCAGGATTTTGCTTTTATTAACCCCAACCCCTAACCCCGCATATTTTCAAAACCCCCTTTCTCTCACGTCCATGAGTTAATGTTCACGTTTCATTGTCTCTTTGTGCACGTCCATCACTATGTTTGTAAGCCTTCTGATCCTAATAAAAATGGAGCAAGGACCCTTAATTGGGGCTCTTGTCTTCTCCCGGACATTAGCCATCTCTCGAATTTTAATCCTGTGTCCTGCTTTCTTGCTAGAAAAGAAAGAACTCTAGACCCAGAGTCCACTACAACTAAAACATTCTATTCTGGTATGAAAGATAATTTTCTTAGCATGACTCCTCCTATGAAGTTAAGGAGCAGAAAGGCTTCCTAGAATGAGATTCCAGGTTGATCAGCTGAATGCCTTTGCCTTAACAGGGAAATTATGCCAGAGTGTGCATACAGGAGCAGAAGAAAGGTTCATATAGAGCCTCTTTAAATGAGTATTTTTTAATTTAAGGAGGTTTTTATCCCCCCACTTTAGTGATTCAGATAAATACTTCAATGATCTCTTTTATGCCATTTTAATTTTCTTTTTTCCCTTATCTTAATCTGAAATGGCATTTTTCTTCAGAACCCCAACACTTCTTGCACAAACCCAAAAGGCATAATCATCAAACTTGCCTTTAGATCCACACATACTACTTCACTTCCTACAAACTGGATTCCGCTTAGCTGGGCCTAGAAAGCCATTTCTTCATTCCCCAGCTGGCCTCTGTCTATCTTTCTGGCCTATCAGAACCTTTCAGGGTACAAGATCTCAGAACATTCACTGTGTTATAGCGTTCTAAGATATGGGGAAGGTGGAAGTATTCAGTCTTCTATTTTCCAAATTTTCTGCATCCAAATATTATGGAGACAAGCTGAATCTGGGTGTGGGTGGCAAGCAAGAGGCTAAGGTTTTCTCAGCTCTGCTTCAAGCAGAGCAGACTATATTCTGTTTGTGTATTTTTAAAAAGTTTTTAAAAGTTAATTAATTAATTAATTAATTTACTTGGGGGGGGAAGAGCATGAGTGGGGGAGGGGCAGAGAGAATTCAAAGCAAGCTCTGTACTGTCAGTACAGAGCCCAACACAGGCTTGAACCCATGAACCTTGAGATCATGGCCTGGGTCGAAATCAAGAGCTGGATCCTTAACCATCTGAGCCACCCAGGTGCCCTGCTTTTTTATTTTAAAAAATATGAATCTAGGGGCACCTGGGTGGCTCAGTTGGTTGAGCATCTGACAATTGCTTGTGGTTCAGGTCATGATCCCAGGGTTGTGGGATTGAGCCCCGCATTGGGCTCTGAGCTGAGTGTAGAGCCTGCTTAAGATTCTCTCTCTCTCTCTCTCTCTCTCTCTCTCTCTCTCTCTCTCTCTCTTTCTCTCTTCCCTCTGCTCCTCTCCCCTGATCATGCTCTCTGTCTCTAAAAATAAAATAGAATAAATATATTAATCTAGTGTGTGGCTTCCAAAGTTGGATGCTTAAAGATGGTCCAACAGAGACACAAGATTTGGGAAAGTCTAGAAAATTAACAGTACCAGAAATCAGAAGTAACTCTGGAACTGACTTTATTTGTTATGGAACAAACTTGAAAATTATGTAAGATCCATCATATCTGTAAGACTCTTGCTGACCTCAGTGGAACTCCCAAGGAAATCCATGGTTTAAAGAGAATTGAAAGTAGGTTTTGAGGTTCCAGGTAATGTGGTTGCTGTCAATGCTTAGCATTTCCCTTCATGGTACAGATTTAGTTTTCCATTATTCATCCTAAAAACAAGGTAATGGAAGACATCAAGGATCAAGATCAAGAAATTGTGGCACCAACATAGAAAGAAAATGGGATTATTTAAAAATAACATGGGAGGAACCTCCACACTGGTTTCCAGAATGACTGCACTGGTTTGCATTCCCACCAACAGTGCAAGAGGGTTTGCTTTTCTCCATATCCTCACCAGCATCTGTTGTTTCTTGAGTTGTTAATTTTAGCCACTCTGACTGGTGTGAGGTGGTATCTCAGTGTGGTTTTGATTTGTATTTCTCTGATGATGAGTGATGTTGAGCATCTTTTCATGTGTCTATTAGCCATCTGGATGTCTTCTTCGGAAAAGTGTCTATTGATGTCTTCTGCCCATTTCTTCACTGGATTATTTGTTTTTCAGATACTGAGTTTGGTTAAGTTCTTTATAGATTTTGGATACTAACAGTGTGGAGGTTCCTCAAAAAAATAAAAATAAAACTACTCTACGATCCAGCAATAGCACTACTAGGAATTTATCCAAAGGATACAGGATTGCTGATCCATAGGGGCACATGTACCCCAATGTTTACAGCAGTGCTTTCAACAATAGTGAAATTATGGAAAGGGCCTAAATATCCATCAACTGATGAATGGATAAAGAAGATGTGGTTTATATATACAATGGCATACTATTGGGCAATGAGAAAGAATGAATTCCTGCCATTTGCAGCAACGTGGGTGGAAGTGGAAGGTATTATGCTAAGTGAAGTAAGTTAGTCAGAGAAAGACAGGTATTATATGGTTTCACTCATATATGGATCTTGAGAAACTTAACAGAAGACCATGGGAGAAGGGAAGGGGAAAAAATAGTTACAAACAGAGAAGAAGGGAGGCAAACCATAAGAGACTCTTAAATACAGAGAACAACCTGAGGGGTGATGAGGGGTGGTGGGGCAGAGGGGAATATGGGTGATGGGCATTGAGGAGGGCACTTGTTGGGATGAGCACTGGGTGTTGTATGTAAGCAATGAACCACTGGAATCTACCCCCAAAACCAAGTGCACACTTTACACACTGTATGTTAGCCAATTTGACAATAAATTATAATTTTTAAAAAAGAGAAAAAAAATCACATGGGTAAAAGCAGCTGTAGTCTTGGGCTTGCCTGTTTCACACTGACCCGCTTTGAGAATTGTGACTTTCTGCCCACTACTTTCTTGGCTCAGATCTAGGTGTCTTATATATAAAGTGAGAGAATGGGTATCTGGTGTTTTTTCCAGCTCTTTTATGGCTACGGGGCACACTTACCTTTAACATTCATTTATTTCTGCAGTATGGTTTATTGAGCTCTTAATATAATACTGGCACTATCAAAAACAAGAGAGGTATAATTTTTACCTCCTCACTACCTTAAGAGGTGAGCAGTCATTAATTTTGAAAGCGGAGACGTCCAACTCTTTCTTAGTCACACATTCTAATTTTAAGCAGCCTTATAATCATCTTATTTCTTGTGGATGGACAGGAGTTCAATTCTTCAATGTTTGCATGGCTCACCAAATCCAATCTTTCAAGTTGTTACTTAAATTTAAAATACACTTTAATGGTCAATACTAAGTAATCTATAGGACTCACAGCCCTCCTTATCCTCTGATGCATTTTGTTTGCTGTCATCTGCAAAAACGAAAACTCCATGGAAGCAGGAAGCAGGAGGCAATGCTGTGTGTTTCGCTCACCAACTTACCTCCATGTGAGCAATTCCTGGTACACAGTGGATGTTTAATAAATATCTGGTAAATGAATGATTCAATAATAAATTTATTCCTACTTAAAAATCTGAATGTATCACATTCTTTCAGAAAATGATTGAATTTATTGTTCAAAGGTTAAGTACCTTTTATGTTTTCTTTGGACAAACACCCAAGGCACTACTGAGAGAAAACTACAGAGACACATGGAAAAATGTTCTTGTATTCCCTGTGGATCAGAGTGACAGTTCCTGATACAAATAAACAGAAAGTCATCTTACCTTTTGGCTTCATTAAATACACAGAGGTTACCATAGGTTTTTCCATCAGAACCACAGACTGGTTTGTAGATAGACTGACATTTTGTATTTCCATTTGGGTTCTTGCTGCTGGTACTGCCAGTCTGCAGTCATGTGAAAGACCATGCAGTAAATATAGGGAACTCAATTTAATTCTGATATTGTGATAAGACAATAGTCATTGCTCATTAGTTATTGATGAAGCATTGCACTAAACCTATCATTTTGTTAATCCCTTTTTTTTAATTTAAACTGCACAACAATTCTGAAAGAAGGATAGATTTTGCTCCATTGTATAATCACAGGCATACAGTGCATTTAAGTGATAAGTCCAAGACCAGATATAGATTAAATACCCAAGTTGGGGTTCAGAACCTGAATGATGTGACTGCAGAGCCCTTGCTCTTATTAATGTCACACTGCCTCCACTTTAATGCTTTGTAGACAAGCCTTCTCCTGCCCAAGGAAACAACAATTCTGGAAAAGTTATAGTGGCAAATACAAAACACATGTGATCATCGTTTATTGAAACTTTCTTTTTCTTTGACCCATGAAAGCAAATGAGGCAGGAGGTAGGACTGTGCAGAGTGGAATTAAGTCCTACCTGAAGCACTTCCTTGGAATCAAGTTATAGAATGACAGAAGTCTGTGAATGGAAAGGAGTTTTGACAGCAGATTATAACAGAGACACTAAGTGAAACTGTGAGGATATTCAGTAGGTGGCTCAGTCTTCTCAGGACCAAGGAAGATGAACAAGTAGTTCAGTCTTTTCCATTGGTTGACACTCCACTACCATTTTCATACCAATTGAGAAAGTTTAAGTGACAATGTAAACACCCAGAAACACGCTGGTGGTGGCAGTAAGGTCTGAATGGCAGGGGTGTCCCTGGAAGATTACTACTTCATGCCAGCCTAGATGTAAAAACCAAGAGGGACAGGCGATTTTCATTTGCAAGAGTGCTGAGTAACGACAACTTATGATGTAAAAAATGAAGTTCCCATTAAGATAATGAGATTGAAGAAGTGTTCTACAAAACTGTTTTGGATGTACTAAGTGAGTGTTCAGGGTCAGGGTTAAATGGAATTAGGAGGAAGACAGTTGGGAGAGAGAGAGACTGGCAAGGCTTCACGGCAGGACTCAAAGGGAATATAGGAGTCATGGATGTGCACCTGATTACAGTGATGTCTCCCGTACATCATTTATTCACCTATCTGAGAAACAGTTCAAAAGAACCTATTATATGCCTGTCTTATACTAGAATCGGGGGATACAGATATTTTTAAAAAAAGGTATTTTCTTTAAGGAGTTCATGTGCTGATTGAACATAATGAAGATCAATTACAAAGCAATATGGTATATTCTATGATAAAGGCTATCATTGGTATTAGAAATACATTTGTGGAAAATCAGAGGATTCTGTAAAACATGGATGTGTGACTAAGAGTGCCATGAAATGTCCAATCATACATGGACATGGGATCCAATCATTAAAAAAAATCCTTAAGAATACAGGAGTACTGATGCATAGGGGCACTTGTACCCCAATGTTTATAGCAGCACTCTCAACAATAGCCAAATTATGGAAAGAGCCTAAATGTCCATCAACTGATGAATGGATAAAGAAATTGTGGTTTATATACACAATGGAGTACTACGTGGCAATGAGAAAAAATGAAATATGGCCCTTTGTAGCAACGTGGATGGAACTGGAGAGTGTGATGCTAAGTGAAATAAGCCATACAGAGAAAGACAGATACCATATGGTTTCACTCTTATGTGGATCCTGAGAAACTAACAGAAACCCATGGGGGAGGGGAAGGAAAAAAAAAAAAGAGGTTAGAGTGGCAGAGAGCCAAAGCATAAGAGATTCTTGAAAACTGAGAACAAACTGAGGGTTGATGGGGGGTGGGAGGGACGGGAGGGTGGGTGATGGGTATTGAGGAGGGCACCTTTTGGGCTGAGCACTGGGTGTTGTATGGAAACCAGTTTGACAATAAACTTCATATATTGAAAAAAAAAATCCTTAAGGCCATGCTCAGGAGTTTGGGTCTTATCTTCTAGAGAGTATGGTGCTACTGAAGAATTTCGAGCAGGGGAGTAATAGATCGGGTCAGATTTGTGATTTAGAAATAAACACCACTTGAGTGGCTTGTAGATTATGGATGGGATGGAAATGGGCATGAATGTTAAATCTGGCAAGGGTAGGGACTCCGTTCACAAAGGTCTGATCTAGTCCAGTATAGGTAGAAAGGCTGGAGTGGAAGACAGAAGAAAGGAATGAGAAATGGAATGGAAGAGCATGACACTCATTAATGACCATAGGTATGAAAATAACCACCCCAGATTCCTTCGCCTTTTGTTGAATCCGTGTCATCACAACGTGTGGGTCTTTAGTAGAGTATATTCTGTTAACAATTTCAAGTCTTGGAAAATTGAATAGTTGAGGTAAGTTGACCAAGGGGAAAAAAAAAGAGATTAACACCAACCTGAATCTCCATTATATTGGTATTCAAAGGGTTGCCCGCATTTTTTATTTCTTCTTGATTGTAAAAAGGCTTTGATTTCCCTTGTTGGCTAGACAATCCTGGTCTTCCTTGGTGGTTAGATGACCCTGGCTTTCCTTGCTGGCTAGATGACCCTGGACCCCCTTGCTGGCTGGAAGACCCTGGCTTCCTTTGCTGGCTAGATGATCCTGAAACTCCTTGCTGGCTAGATAACCCTGAGCCCCCT